>NC_090445.1:1263205570-1263830570 GCF_031143425.1 Pleurodeles waltl | reverse complement strand
ACCCCTATGATGGTGCCCAGGGTGGAGCTGATGGTTCTGAGTTCCTCCCTGAAGCCCATATACTGTTCCTCCTGCAGGCGCTGGGTCTCCTGAAACTTGGCCAGTACTGTTGCCATCATCTCCTGGGAGTGGTGGTAGGCTCCCATGATGGAGGAGAGGGCCTAGTGGAGAGTGGGTTCCTTTGGCCTGTCCGCCCCCTGTCGCACAGCAGCCCTCCCAGTTCCCCTGTGTTCCTGGGCCTCCGTCCCCTGGACCGTGTGCCCACTACCACTGCCCCCAGGTCCCTGTTGTTGTTGGGGTGGTGGGTTGGCCTAGGTTCCCTGTAGTGGTGGACACACAGCTGATTGACGTGTCCTGGGGCCGGAGGTATGGGCCCACTGGGTGGGTGCTGTGCTGGCATTTCCAGAGGGGGAAGGTCTGTGATGGCCTGTGCCAGTGTGAGGGGAACCGACTTTCCAGAGGTCCCCGACGGGCCGGGCTGGTCATCTAGATCCAGTTGGATAGAGGTCCTGTCATAACTGTGGGCCTCTTCTGTTGGTGGTGTGGACATGTGTGGACCCTCCTGTCCGGTCACGTTGGGTAGGAGTCCTGCAGGGGTATAAATGGATGGTTATTACATCTGTATGTGTCATGGTGTGCAATGGGTGGGTGAGCGTGTACCCCAGTGCTTGCATTCCTGTGTGGGAGCTTGAGTGATGGTGGTTTAGGGGGTTGTATGGGTATGTGCAGTGGGCATGCTTTAGTGATGGGTGTCCATGCTGTGTTGTTGCATGCAGGGCTTGGTGTTGGGATGGGTGGTTTGTGATGTTGGGACATATGTGAGGAGTTGGGGTGCTGGGGGTGAGGGTGGAGGTATGTGATAGCATGCAGGTAGGGTGGGGGATGTAATAGTTAAGATTTGACTTACCAGAGTCCATTCCTCCGCCTACCCCTGCGAGGCCCTCCGGATGCGGAATCGCCAAGACCTGCATCTCCGATGTTGTTAGTTGTGGGTGAGGAGGTGGGGGTCCGCCGCCAGTCCGCTGAACCGCCTGGTGGTGTCTTGAGACCACAGAACGCACCTTCCCCCGTAGGTCGTTCCACCTATTCCTGATGTCCTCCCGATTCCTTGAGTGCTGTCCCACTGCGTTGACCCTGTCCACTATTCTGCGCCATAGCTCCATCTTCCTTGCAATGGAGGTGTGCTGCACCTGTGATCCGAATAGCTGTGGCTCTACTTGGATGATTTCCTCCACCATGACCCTGAGCTCCTCCTCCGAGAACGTGGGGTGTCTTTGCTGTGCCATGGAGTGGTGTAGGTGATGTTTTGGGTGGATTGTTTGGTGATAAGTGTGCTGATATTTAGTGGTGTGTTGTGTGAGGTGCGTGGAAGTTGTGTGGGTGATGGTATTGTGTGCCTGTGGATGCTGTTGTTCTTGCTGGTGGTGTCTCTCTCTGGCCTTCTTTCAAGGTTTTTGGTCATAGGGGTTTGTGGGTGATGTGGGTGTGGGTTTTATATTGTAATGGGTGTGTGGGAGTGGTGTGTGTATGTGTATCAGGTGTGTGTATTTTGAATTGTCCAATTTGGCTGTGTTTTGTAAAGGTGTGTGTATTTTGAGCGCAGCGGTGTGTACCGCCAATGGAATACCGCGGTTGAAAGACTGCCACGTGGATTCGTGTGTCGTGATAGTGTGGGCGTATTTCTGTTGGCGTGACGGTGTCGGTTTTGTTTTCGCCAGTTTATCACTGACCTTTGGTGTGGTGGACTTGTGTGGGTGTCTGAATTTTGGCGGATTCCGAAATGTGGGTCATAATAGCTGTGGCAGTTTTCCGCGGCCGCGGCGGTGTGTTGGCAGTCTTCTGCACGGCGGTAAGCGGCTTTTACCGCCAATGTTGTTATGAGGGCCCACGTGTGAGCCGCACAATGTGGAGGAATGCTGAATTGTATAATTGTCATACTAATATTGCTACATGAATATATTTATCCCAAATTGTTAATGCAGTTTGTTCAGCCACCATCTTGTGGCATTTCAAAACAAGTTCTATTCATAAGAGGAGAGCAAGAAGGCTAGGTAATGTTGACCAGAATGGAAAAGTACAAGTATATGATTAGCTTAAAAGAAGTGGGAAGGATTATTGGTCATGGCTCCCATAGCATTAGGGGCAACCAGTTTGTACATTAAATGACATTTTGGGGTATTCAATATATATTTTGGGAGCACAAGTCTGTTTAGAATATAAAAAGGAGGGAACACAGGACAATTGGGGAAGCTCACAGCATTAATCAAGCAGATCTGCCATTGTCCATAGTTGCTGTCCCTCTGTGCCATTCCACGAGGTGCATTTGGAGTGAGCTTCCCAGTGGTATCATGAAAGCATAGGTGATCACTGACTTATAGTCTTTTCTCTCTCTTTATCTCAGTTGTGGAAGGCTACACTACTAATTCACTACATATGTACTATTTTTAAGCTATCACTTTTAATATTAGGTCATATATTATTTTTATGAAATATCATGTTGCATCTGAGTGGGATGCTCCTTACTGGGCCTCTATTGATTTATACCTGGTAGAACAGTTTGGGTGGTTATGGGCAACCAGTCCAATCCAACTGGCGATGTCCGCAAGATACAAATTGAAAATCCCTCGGTTTGGATACAGGGGAGATTAAGTAGAGGGAGAAGGGAGGAATACGGCAAGCCTTGGTCCATGCCGGGGAGGTTGTTGATGGACTGCTTTTCTGATGTGATAGGAGTCCTGAAACTTTGCACAATGACTGTTCTGTGGGAGAACATAAAAGGAACAATTACCTCCCTTTTGTGGAAAATGTATTAGCAAAAATGAAACTAAAGGGGGAAGGGTCAAATTGGAGCAAGTACCAGCAGAACAAGTAGAAGGATTTTTTGTCTGCTTTGCAGTTTATATAAATATGTTCTCATTAAAGATGTTCACATAAGGAAGTGACAGGCTGAGCTAGCTGCACTACAGAAGAAGAGCTTCATTCATGTATTTATCTATAGTCTTACACAATGCTACAACTATTCACATAGGGCCATATTTATACTTTTTGACGCAAAACTGCGCTAACGCAGTTTTGCGCCCAAAAAATTAGCGCCGGCTAACGCCATTCTGAAGCGCCATGCGGGCGCCGTATTTATTGAATGGCGTTATCCGGCGTTAGCCGACCGGCGCTGCCAGGTGTGCGTGAAAATAAACGACGTACACCAGGCAGCGCCGGTGTAGGGAAAAATGGCGTTTGGGCGTCCCAAAATGGGGCAAGTCAGGCTGAGGCAAAAAAATCGTCTTAACCCGATTTGCGCCATTTTTTTTGGGCGCCCAGACGCCATTAACATGACTCCTGTCTTAGCAAAGACAGGAGTCATGCCCCCTTGCCCAATGGCCATGCCCAGGGGACTTCTGTCCCCTGGGCATGGTCATTGGGCATAGTGGCATGTAGGGGGGCACAAATCAGGCCCCCCTATGCCACAAAAAAAAAAAAAATAATACTTACCACAACTTACCTTCTCTTCCCTAGGATGGGTCCCTCCATCCTTGGGTGTCCTCCTGGGGTGGGCAAGGGTGTCAGGGGGAGTCCCTGGGGGCAGGGGAGGGCACCTCTGGGCTCATTCTGAGCCCACAGTTCCCTTAACGCCTGCCCTGACCCAGGCGTTAAAAAGAGGCGCAAATGCTGGGTTTTTTGCCCCGCCCACTCCCGGGCGTGATTTTTGCCCGGGAGTATAAATACCACGCACATGCCTGGGAGTCATTTTTTAAGACGGGAACGCCTACCTTGCATCTCATTAATGCAAGGAAGGTGTTCACGCCAAGAAATGACGCTAACTCCATTAACTTTGGCGCTAGACGCGTCTAACGCCAAAGTATAAATATGGAGTTAGTTTTGCGTCGAATTTGCGTAGAAAAAAACGACGAAAATTCGGCGCAAACGGAGTATAAATATGCCCCATAATGTTCCTAATGCTAGGCAGAAAGTAGGGTGACTGAAGGCTGCAACTTAAAATAGGTAGGTTGTCAGACCTTTACAAAATGCAAGAAGTGAATTGCAAATTCTCAAAGGCTCTAGGAGAGAGTTCCACAGTCCTGGGCCCAAAGGTGTAAAGGAACAACCTCTCATATGGGCCAGACAGAACCTTGGCACAGTGCACAGGAGCTGATTCATTGATCTCAGCATACACGTGGGCTGACAAGGCACCACCAAATTCTGGATATACTGCGGACCCAAATCAGCTTTAGCTTTGTACATGTAACACAGGACTTTGAATCAGATGCGCTTTGTAACCGTAAGCCAATTAAGGATGTGAAACCGAAGCATATCTTGGCAGCTAGATTATCATCCAACACAAAGCCCAGATTTTTGACCTTGGAAGATGGATTGGGAAGAGACCCTAAGAATGCTGACAGAAAGTCCAATATCCTTTGCAGATGACAAGAAGAAGATACTTTGAGTATCATCTGCATAAGAAAATTGGGTCAGACCACAACTCTCTACTACATCTGCTAAAAGGCAGATGTAGATGTTGAATAGCATGGGGTTTAAGACTGAGCCCTGAAGGACTCCCGAAGCAAGAGCCCTTGATGGCGACCTCTCATTAGCCGAAAAAACTTGAAATATCCGGTCTTTAAGGAATGATGTTAACCAGGCCAGTGCTGTATTATCAAGGCCCAATGTCATCAGTCTTTTGACTGAAATGGAGTGAGATACTGCATCAAAGGCAGCATTAAGATCCAGTAAAATAAGTGCTGCCATTTCCCTCTCACCCAGACATCATCTAAGATATTAAGTGACATCTAGGAGGGTGGATTCAGTACTGTGTCCCACCCTGATGCCCAACTGTGAGGGGTGTAAGAAATTATGGTCCTCCACAAAAGATGTGAGCCAGGTATTAACATGTTTCTCCAAAAAAGTGGGCAGCAGAGAGATCGGTCCACAATTTGACAATTTCATTGGGTTGAGGTTGGGATTTTTTTTCAGAACAGAAGAGCCATAGCATGCTTCATGCTCTGTGGAGCAAATCACTAGAATTGAGAAGGTCCACCATCACCAGGCCAAGTTTATTCTGAGGTAAAAGATCCAGCAATTAACCAAATTTAATTGAATGTAGAATGGCCAAAAAGATTGAAATGTCCAACAAGGGCCATGTTCTCATTTTGGGTATTCAGCCAGTAGTATATGAGGAGTTGTTATGTCCTTCATGAGTAGCATTCCAAGTACAGTTGAATGCAACAGAATCCCCCAATTGAGCTTCACCCTTATTATCCTTAGAAAGATGGAGATGGATAGCTTCCCTCTTTTTGATGACAGTGAGCTAGCACCTCACATTGAGACTGCAAGAGTGAGGGCGGTGGAGACAATTTGCTCGGGTTGGAATGTTCTCTAACCACACTGAACAGTGCCTTAAGCAATTTTGGGCACTATGGATTCTGTACGAGTAAAAAAGTGTTTGTGCAGTTCTAGAGCATCCATGATAGCTTTTTATTTCTAATCTGTATTTGGCTTTAGGCTGCTCATCATAAGACTTTCTTCAGAGTCTTTCCAGGCCCTTTCAGCATTTTATCTTGAACTGAAGTGTTTCATTAAACCTGGAGGCCTCAGGAAAAGACCTACCTGAGCGATTAGCTGTAGTCAGTAGAATTGTCTTCATGGCATTTATGATCTACCTGTCCACCAGGCCCTGATCAACTTTACCTGTTTTAGAGCAGACATAGTACTCTGAAGTTGTACATTCAAGGCTGGGACATCCAGTTTCGATCAGTCCCTGGACTTATTTGCAGGTTTCAACAGTCTTATACCAGGAGAGGCCACATCCTGACCTAAAATGGTACCACTAGATGGTACGATCAAAGTAACGGTACAGGAGGATCTATAATCAGGTCCTTTACATTAGAGAAGATCGGATCTATAAGGTGTCTGGCTTCATGTGTGGGAGCAGAATTACGCAAAGTTAGGTTTAGGACACTCAAATCTTCTCTAAAAGTAGTGACATGGCAACACTTGGGGTCATTCAATTTGATATTAATATCACCAAGCAACACAAAATTGGCAAAATTTAGAATGTGGGAGCTCCTAAGTCAGTGATGGAGGCACACTAGTTCCCAGGATATTCTGAAGATCTGCAAATCAGAGCTCCCAACAACATGAATTTGTGCGTGAGGGAGAGCAAAAAGAGCAATGACTTACAGGCACGGAGGGGAAGGTCTTCAATTTTGCATTTATATTTATTTTTGTAACACAGTAGAAACCCCCCACCTGTCTTATCCTGTCTATCTTTCCTGATAATAGTATAGTTGGGAGGGAATGTAGCAATCACATCTGGTAATGATCCATGTGTCTGTAAAACTACTGCATCCGGGTTGGTTTCTCACAGAAAGCTAAAAGGTGTTGCTGATGTCCAGGGATGGAGCGACAATTTACAGAAAACAAATAGAAGTCATCAGCCCCGTCTGCCCTTAGCCGTGGCATCCTAGTATGGCGCTCTGTTCCCAACACTGTATTGAAGCCACTATCCAAAGGCTGGAAAGAGAAATCACTGCAGTTGCATGTCAGCAGACTCACACATAGATCTGGGGTCTGACAGCTTGAAGGGCAAACAGGTCTTAGTGTAAGAGATGGTCAAAAGAATATGTCAGCCTTTTCGGTTGAAAAAGACCCAGGCCCCTGGCCCCAGGCAGACTTGGACAGATGCGAACAGGCACAGCAGCCTTGCCTTTTGTGATCTACGGCATGCTGGTGGTGCACCCACCGTGTGCATCCACTGCCCATCTACACTGGCCTACTTGTTAAGTAACCAGCTGAGAAGGAAGTGCAAGACCTTCAACCTGCAAGATGACTTTTCAACCAGGAAGTGGGTAGAATCCCACAAGTGCCTCTCTGCTTCTGCTGAATCGGCTCTTATTTAAAGTGAGATGCATCAGACCGCAGCAGGTAAGGCAGAAAGGCAGAAAAATAATAAAAAGTTTACCCTTTCCCCCAAACGCAGCCCCCAATATACAGAACTGTAACAGCAATCAAAATGAAAATCTTAAAATGATTTGAAAGCAGATGGCATGAGGAGCACTGGTAATAGGAGAAGGGCAAGATAATGGTGAAGGTATGGTAGACATTCACTCTCTCTTTCAAATCAAGTCAAAAGGAATTGAGGGAGAGGCAGTGCAAAACATCCATGTAGTGAGCGAATACACACAAAGTGAATTATTGGAAAGCACACATTTGTTCAGGCTAAAGGCCTAAGAACACCTGTTCAAATGGCTGCTTTGGTTATGGGACCCAGGGATAGACAGAACTTGTTTATTGCCTGAAGAACTTTTAAAGATGGTATCAGTTACTACTCATGCACCATTAGAGGACTGTTGCAAGGTGCTCATGGGTGGCAGACATATTCTTTGATCAATGGCCTTTAGAGGGGTTGAGAATGATTATCCAACTCTTGTGGATGCTGAGGACAATTTGGGACCTTCATGTACATCACAAAAGCTAATGAGCAATTTATGGAAATTAGAATGGAAACCGCAATTTATTCCCAACAATTTGCAGGACTGGACATGGAGTGGATGAACAAGGAGCAATTGATTAAGAATGAAAGAATCTTTTAGGACCTACTTAAGGGCAGGCTGTGGGAGATGTGGAATTACTGGTATCACAGCTGGAAGGACTGGATACATAGAAGCCAGCCAGAGCAGTGGGGTATGAGGAGAAAAAAGGGAATGAGTGAACCATAAGTTTAACACAGAAACAGATGTGGGTATATTTGTTAAAAAACAATCAGGCTCAACAAGGAGGAAATAGATCTGAAAACAACTAGCTTCATATTCAGTAGCTAGACAGCATTACAGCTGCAACAGAACAGTAAGAGTACACCAAGTTTGCAACCATTTACATCAATAACTGATGAACCCTTTGGACCACGTGCAGAGAAATAGGAGGAGAGAACACGCAAGATTGCAACAAGGGGAGAAAGAGAGGTACATCAGAATAGTACCCAGACCTTCCCAGTGATGGCTGGGCGATATCAAAGCCACATTGAAGTTTATTACAATTCCAGGATTCTTGGGGGGGAGGGGCAGTGTGAGAGGTAAGCCCTGGTGATAGGAAGTCATTAGTACTTCTCACTATTTATCACAAAAAAAAGATATATTGCATGTGATGATGCTATTTGAAACCCAGAGCAGATGTAACGTTGACAAACTGACAACTTCACAAACAGCCTGAGAAAAGTGCTGTCTGGTAGGCTGACACTCAAGCTTAACCTGTTAAAATTAAATGTCAATGACTGTAGGACACCTTCTCACAGCTATCGTGTTAATAGCTGAGGTGCGAGAATATGTTATAGGTATGGACATATTAGGTAAATCTGTGGAGACAGAACACAGGGGGTTCACATTTGGTGTAGGGAGCATTCAAAAAAAAAACTGAGAAAATCCTGGTGGGTGTGTAAAATGGCACTCCTTGCATGTGCCCCTTTTGACATATCCCATTTGTTTCAAGCAGTACTGTGAACCTGAAGGGCACAAAGAGATTTCTGTGACTGTTCAGCGATTGCTGCAGGTGGATGTCCTCAGACTAGCAGTGGGTCCTTAGTATTCTCCCGCATGGTCATTGAGAAAACTAGATGATTCTCACAGAATGACAGTGGATTACCATTAGTTGGGAAAGGTATCCCCGTCTTTGATAGTAGCTATTTTTGAGATTATAGGATTGGTTGGTTGATGAAGTGAGTCTGGTTCAATTGGCCTTTATGTGGGGTGATAGACAGTATACATTTTTGTGTCAATGGATACATTTTTGTGTCAATGGGGTATTGGGTAGTTCTACATTGTGTCTTCAATTGATAGCCAGGGATCCGGCCAACTTTCATCAGAAGATACACTGGCTGCACATTACATTGATGACTTAATGAGAAGAGGAGATAGAAAGGAACATGTCTCTGACATTTGAGAGAGGGATTAACCAACTACAGCAGAAAGGGTGAGACATTAACCAGATAAAATTACAGGGGCCCAAACAAATTCTCGAGTACGATCTAATCCACAGCAGAGAAAATAATATTTAAAAACGTAATCAATCCAGTGTGGCAGTTAAGGGACCATACATCATTGGCAGAAATCCAGAAACTCATTGGGCTAATATGGTTTTGGAGACATCACATTTCGCATTTTAAGACTGATACCTAAGCTGAACATGTGTTTGACTGAGGTCCTCAACAGCAGGAGGCATTTGAAAGAGGTAAAGATGCATTAAATAATTACTTCTTCCTAGGTCCCATCAGAGAGGGGGGTACGTTTGAGTTAGAAGAAAGCATACAAGATGTGACAGCCTGGAACCTGTGGTGAAGGCAGGAAAGGAATAAAGTGCCACTGAAGCTTTGGTCCAGGAAACTCACTGTCTCTATGAGCAATTATATCCTCCTTGGAAAAAGAGTTAGCAGGGGCATTCTGGGCATTAGTGAGACTAGTCAAATTACTGGAGACCAATCTATTTCAATGAGATTATGAGCTCCCCTGTTGAGAAAGGTGAGAGAAGGGGGAGGAGGAACCAGAGTGGATAGGGCATAGCAATCAACCACTGTAAGGTGGAAATGGTATCACCAGCAGAGAATAAAGCCTGGACCCACTGGTGTGTCCAAGTTACAAAGAAGATATTCTAGGCACAGTGGACTTGCAATCTCCACTCATCAAGAAGACAGTGAGCTGGAGCCTTCTCTTTTCAAACTTTCCCCACCTTTTGAGCAAACCACAGAGGGAGAGCAGCAGAATTTGTGGCTCACTGATAGGACTGGTCAAAATCATCCAGGAAAAAGACAGAGATAAGCAGTAGCATTCCATTCCTTTATTGAAACATTACAATGATTAGAACAGTGGTTCCATACTGTCAGCTGAACTACAGGACAAGCAGCAGTGATCAATTTAGCTCAGTTAGTGGCATGTCCCTGTCCATGCTACTGTCAAGAACGCATTATCCTAGTCAATGTCATGTTAGAAATGGGGTTTATGGTTGGCTAGGGTATGCACCTCAGCCAGGCAGAACCTACCCACTCTAGTCAGGGCTTGGGAGTTACACGTCCAAGATAACCCCTGCTCACCCCCTTGGTAGCTTGACACGAGCAGTCAGGCTTAACCTGGAGGCAATGTGTAAAGCGTTTGCACAACACACAACACACAGCAAATGTGACGCCAAATGGACACCACAAAGTAAACACAACACTGAGCTACGTAAAAATAATCTGTATTGCACAAAACATAATTAGACCAACATTACACGTAAGTAACACCCTGCTACCTTAGCAGTTGTCAGAGGGTTACACAAGTTACTAATATTCTGCAAGAATATGCAGTTGTCACATTAGAACACGTAAGTACTCAGGATTCTGCAACATAAGCAGTAGTCAGGAATTATAGTAAAAGGTATATGCACTTGTCATGAACAACTTCTAAATACCCATGAAAGGAACATTAGAGAATATACCACAAGTCATATACATACATATCAGCTAGACATGCCCAGAAAAGGAACATTAGCACATATATGTATCACCAGTAAACAGGGAGGATATAGCAAACATCTGTACATCCATATTAGGCTCCTAGAGCCTAGAGTCTCTAGAGAGTACCTGTTGGCTGGTGGAGGACGGCACTTCCAGTGCCTGGAGAGGATCACGGGGCCCTGGCGCTCCTGTGTGCCAAACAGGGGGGCCTCCCTCGTGGTGGGGGCCTGCCTCAGCCTCCTCGCACCCTGTCTGTGGGGTGGGGGCTGGGTGTGGCTCAGCAACAAGTTATGGCCAAAACCGGGAAGGGACCTCCGACGAGGTCTCCTTTCCGGAGGCCGACGTGAAGGGAAAGCTGCCCAGATACAGGAGTGTTCCGCTCCTAGGGCAGAGATTGGAGATGGGGCGCTCCTCGCGCCTTCTCCGTGTCCTGCAAGTTGTCCGGTGAGCCTGGAACCCTCCGGGGGCCTGAAGAAACACTCGCGTGCACCTGTATCGGTGCACGAGTGTTCGGGAGCTGTTCCCGGCCGCCGGGACGCTTCCAGGAAGAGAGGAGGTGGACCGTGCCACGGGGCGCCGCTAGGAGCGTGCCGGCTCCACTGAGGTTTCTCTGTGCCCCGGGGGCACCCAGTTGAGCATGGACCTCGCGCTAACAACAGCCCAGGAACCCGGGCTGCGGCGGTGACTCGGAGGGCAAAAACAAAGCGGTTCTGAAAGCGCTAATGCCCATCTGAGGCCCGGGCTGTGGCGGTGATCTTTGGCAGTAATTCCCAAGGTTCCCAATCATGGAATGACCCTCTAAAAGGGCCAGGTCCAAGAGTGTCCTGGTGAATTCTTTGTAAACAAGCTATGTTACTCATTATCTGTGAAAGGTAAACATGCTCCCTAGCACCAAGTGCCCTGCTCTCAACCATTGATGTGTGTATGCCAACGAGCACCGAGTGTTTTGCTTTGCAACTATTGTCTGTGAGCTATGCCCCCGAGTGCTTATGTTTCAGTTTGCATTATTTTTACTTGAGCTCAGATTTGTATTAGTTTGCTCATTTTTAGCGTATTTGCTGCTGCTCTGTCTTTGGAGATGGCTGTGATCCCGTGAGATCTCTGCATTCTCAGTTGTCATGTTGGGTGAGACTAGGGTGTGGTCATGGGCTAGAGATCTATTTAAACCACGCCTCAACAGTAGAATCTTATTTGCGTCAAGACATCAACACTGGAAGATCAGTACTCCTGCCCGCTTGGCAGAAATCTGTGACATTTCCTCAGAAAAACTACGTAACTGATGACCTGGAACATCATCTTCTCGCCGCAAAGTCGAGCGATTGTCCTCACGCCATAGAACAGAGACAGCATCTATAAAAAGGAGAAAGACAATGAAACATGAAACATGTATGTCATGTATGCATGCATGATGCTAAAGCATCAAGTAAACAGTTAAACACCAGTCGGTGTTGGATCTGGAGATTTGTGTTAGCTATTTTACGTCTTGTGCATAATCAAAGAACAATCAAAGATTAACACTATTGCTCTGAATAATGCTCTGACCAGTTACTAGTCACATTTTAAGCACTAATGCGCATTACAGCTTGCTTCATGTACAAGCATTAAATTCAGAAGCACTTCCTGTGTTGTTACGAAGTGCATACAGAGGTATTAGGTGCTACTTATGTGATTATCTATGTTCAATCTACTCAATGTATAGGATATATGAAATAATGTATACAGGTTTCTACTTTCCCTTAAAAACAGACATTGTACAATTTTGCATGTAAGAATAAGAGATCCTAAAATCTTCAGAAAGAAGTATTACCGTTTGTTGATACGACGACACAACACTACAGACGATAGTCCAATTGATTGCAGGTACTTACCTTGCACAATGCTAGTCACACATACACTCAGGCTGGGGGTCGGACGATCTGTTGTGAGGTCAGGGTCATGGGCCTTTTATTGTGTCTCCCTCAATGTACATCAACGTCAAAATACACAAGATGCATGCATACATCCTACCCCCACAACATGATCACCTCCCACTGTCCCATCTGACTTCCTTGCAGATCTTCTCACAAGTAAGAGGCAGGACTATATGGTTGATCCACATCATCTACACAGTGCACATCGTATTAAGGTAAGTCCATATCATCTCTGCAGGGTCACATCATGGACTTTTAAGGTATCTGACGGTTAGAGACAAAACCTTTGTCTATACCAGTAGCTGGGCCACCTATTCAGGATTTCGTGAGATGGGCCCTGACCTGGTTGTAAGGTAGATAGAAAATCAAAGGCACCATCATCTTGGGTGGTGAATAGATATGGCAAGAGATAGAGAAGAAAAGGCAGCAGTCTCAAAAATATGTGGATTATGTCGAAGCTCTTTGTCCTTTTGATACCTAACATGCATCTCTATTTAAAAACAACGCAGGTAAATGATTATAGCCCTTCTGGGGCCCTATTACATACGGGGAGCACTTACACTGTTTGCGCTACTTTGCACCTTCAAACAGGTGTGCCATGCGTTAACAGGGCAAGTGCGCAATCCTCTTGATCCCTTTGACCCTCTAGAGAGGACGGCCATCGGTGGGCACACTGACTTGTTAGATTGGGAAGTAGCATTTGCTCTAAAGCTACAGAAATTAAAAGCTCTTAGATAATATGCTTAAACCACTTTTGCTAAAGTTGATGAGGTTGCAAAATATGAAAGGCCGCAGCTATCAACATTACCTTCAGTGCTAAGCAATTAGTGCACACAGCCTCACACATTCACAGTTGCCATCCTTGGTACGATCTGTCATTGGCTGGGTGCCAGGGACCCCAAAAGTATTGAATCTGGGGGTACTGGAGGAATCTGAAAGTACTCCATTTAACTTTTCTTTCATGGCCAATATTGTTGTCAAAAAATCTCACATCAATATTTATAGCACTGTACAGTAACAAGTATTCAACCATGCATAGCATAGATGAAGACATTATTAAATATAATGGCAAGAGAGATTTTGGTCCTTGCAAGTATTAACTCTCAAAACGCTGGAAATGTGTAGGATATAGAACAACATCATGACACAAAAGGGTGTGTCAGTTCAGCTAGTGTTGATGAGTGAAAATGCATCCAACATGAGCCACGTATGGTTGAGAAATAATAAACTGTAATTTTATATCATCCTTGAATAATACATGCATATATTTTGTCCAAATAGTCAAAAAATGTGTTCTGCCAAGATCCTGTTGTATCCAAATCAGGGGCTATGTAAAAGAGAATGCATGCAGTGTGATATGTGGAGGAATAGTTAATAGTGATTGACACTGAATGCCGTCATATCACAATCATAGATGAAGACTGTGAGAAAAAAACAAAATCACCTCATTATAATAAAATGAAAGGAATTGGTAAATCTATATAGTTATTCAAGGACACTATACAATTATCCATCAGAGTGATAATCAAGCGGGTAAGGTTCAAAATATACTCTACCTTCAGTGGGAGCAATTCAGCCAAGATGACATGACTGCGTGCTAAACAAGTGTCATCTTGAAAAGGGGGCTATGGCCCTCATTATGACATTGGCGGTATATCCCACTTACCGCCATGCTGATTGCCGCCAACATACCGCCACTGCTGCGGATATCCTTTCACTATATTATGACACACATACACACCAATCAGTCACTATTCAGTCACAGACACAAGTCCGCCACACCAAAGGTCACTGATATACTGGCAGTATCCAAACCCACGCCCATCACATTATGACCCACGAATCACCACGGGCGACATTTAACGGCGGTAAAAAATTGGCAGTACATACCGCTGCGCTCCAAATACACACACACAAACAAAACAACACCACATTGGACAATTCAAACAAAACACAGCTGACACCCATACTCACACCACACCCACACCACTATAAAACACACACCCACATTACACACAACCCTTTACGACTACAAACAATTGCCACAAGAGAGAGACAGCAAGACCACTCACACAACCAGATCCACATACCACTCACATCTATCACACACCCCAACTCATTATCCTACACACCCTCGCCTACACACCTTACACAACAACCATTGCACCACAAAATCACCATTGATTCTCAGAGCAGGAGCTAAGGGTCATGCTGGAGGAAATCATCAGGGTAGAGCCTCAGTTGTTTGGAGAACAGGTGCAGCAGATATCAATAGCTAGGAAGATGGAGCTATGGTGGAGAATCGTGGACAGGCTCAAAGCCGTGGGACAGCACCCAAGAACTAGGGATGACATCAGGAAGAGGTGGAATGATGGGGGAAGGTACGTTCCATTGCAGCAAGACACCAGCTCGCTATCCAGAGGACTGGCAGTGGACCCCACCTCCTTCCCCACAACTGACAACATGGGAGGAGCAAGTCTTGGCATTCATGCATCCTGAGGGCCTGGCCGGAGTAGGAGGACTGGACTCTGGTAAGTCAACTCTCTACTACGACTACCCCCCTACCTGCATGCCATCACATACCCCTACCCTCACTCCCATCACTCCACCACTACCCACACACGCCACCATCACATCCCACTCATTCCACTGCCAAGCCCTGCATGCCATACCAATGCATGGATATCACTTACATCCCTGCATGGACGCCTATCACCAAATCATGCACACTAGAGAGAATAAGCTAGCCCACCATATACTGACTTACACATGTGAAAGCTGCCAGGGCAAATACAACCAAATAGGGCAACCCACCGTTTTACAATATGTCACACACAGAAACAATAACACATCATTTACATCCCCACAGGTATCCCAGAGAATATCACTGGAGAGGAGGTGACAGCAATATCCGGTCCCTCAACTGAAGAGGCCCACAGTGATGACAGCAACTCTTGTCACCTGGATCTGGATGACCAACCTGGCCCAACAGGGACCTCTGGACAGTCGGTTACCCAGGCTCAGTCACACACCACCACAGAGCCTCCCCCATGTGGAAACACCACCATAGCACCCACCCAGTGTACCCATACCTCTGTCCCCAGGACACATCAATCAGCAGTGTGTCCACCTCTACAGGGACCCCAGGGCACGCCTCACACCCAAGACAATCAAGGAACAGGGGTCTGTGGCAGTGGGCACACGGTTCAGGGGACAGAGACACAGGACAACAGGGAAACTGGGAGGACTGCTGTGCACCAGGTGGAGGAAAGGCCCAGGGAACCGACTCTCCAGGAGGCACTAGCAGAGATCCTTGGAACCTACCAACATTCCCAGGACACGATGGCCCAGATCCTGGACAATGTGCAGGAGAACAGGTGGCTGCAGGAAGAACAGTACCAGGGGATCAGGGAGGACTTGCAGGCCACCAACACCACCCTGGTCTCCATTGCAGGAGTGCTGGCAGACAAGGCCAACATTATGAGGGAAGCAGTCTCACAACAGCAGGCCCCTGCCACTAGCCAGACATCTGAACTGTCTACCACCTCTGCTGCTGCTAGTGGACAGGAGGCCCCGCCACAGGACTTAAAGGCCACCAGCAACCCACCCCCTTCAGGAGATGAACCACCCTGCAAACATTCCCTGTGATCCAGGCAGAAGCCAGAGACTATTGCCAAGACCCCGGCCAGGAAATTAGACTTTCCCGATTGTCACCCCTGTGTCCCACTCAGTCACCCTGTCCACCTTGAACTGCCATTGCTCCCCCTACTATGTTCCCAATGCACCTGTGCTACAAACAGACTGGAACAATACCCTGGACTTTCCTCCATCATCACCCCATCCCAATGCACTTGCCCTTCTTCTCCTCAACACTTCAATAAACACCATTGATAAAGATACAAGTATGGAGTATGTTACATTATTAAAGTATGTATTCGCTTATCTAGGGTCAAACATTGCAGTTCAACTGTACAGTAATTGTGCACATAGGAAATACCTGTAGTTGGCTGCAGTGATCACACCAGGAGCAATAGTGGGGCACCAACATCTGGAAAATGAATTGCAAAGCGTACAGTAAGTGGGCATAGAAGTGGGAAATAACAGCATGCCAGTGACAAATATATAAAAAATAATGAAAGTGAAATATGACTTAACACTGTCCTACCTGTGTGTCATTGGAAGTATTGTCGTATCACTGCTATTCTGTTGTCCTCATCCTCATCCTCATCCTCTGCCTCCTCATACTCACTGTCCACAGGGTCCACTGCTGCCACACAGGCATCTCCAGCCTCCTCCTCCTGCAGAAAAGGCACATGGCGTCTCAAGGCAAGGTTGTGCAACATGAACCATTCCACGATTATCTTGCAGATCTTCTTGGGTGAGTAGCACAGGGATCCACCTGTTAGATGGAGGCACCAGAACCTGTCCTTCAGGAGGCCAAAGGTTCTTTCGATTATCCTTCTTGTTCGCCCATGTGTCTCATTGTAACGTTCTTCTGTCCTTGTCGTGGCATTCCACACAGGGGTCAGTAGCCAAGATAGCTTGGGGTAACCAGAGTCACTTGCAAATATCGAGGGACATCATTTAGCCACACACTATCCCATATGGCCCACCCCACACCCATGCACCAACATATACTGGGTGGGAACCAGGGCTCACCTATTAGCCACACCCTGTGCCTCTGTAGTTGGGCCATCACATTTGGGGTGCTGCTATTCTTCAGGATAAAGGCATCATGCACTGACCTAGGATACTTAGCATTGATTTGGGAGAGGTACTGGACAGCCAAGCACACCATCTGTAAATTCATGGAGTGGAAACACTTACGATTTCTGTACCCCTGTTTATTTTGACGGGGGGACAAATGTAATATGTGTTCCATCAATCGCACCAATTATGTTGGGGATATGTCCCATTGCATAGAAGTCAGCCTTCACTGTGGCCAAATCCTCCACCTAGGGGAAAACAATGTAGCTGCACATATGTTTCATCAGGGCAGACACTCTGGTCAGCACTATTGAGAACATTGGCTGTGACATTCCTGCTGCCAAGCCAACTGTCACTTAGAAAGAATCAGTTGCCAGGAAATGGAGCACTGATAGAACTTGCACAAGAGAGGGATCCCAGTGGGGTTAGGGATAGCAGATATCAGGTCAGGCTCCAATTGGGCACACAGCTCTGTGAATGTGGCCCTGTCAAGTCTGTAGGTGAGGATGATGTGCCTGTCCTCCAGTGTTGCCAAGTCCACCAGGGGACTGTACACGGGGGTATGTCTCCATCTCCTATTCATCCACAGCAGTAGCAATCTAAGGGACAAAAGAATGAGGAGCTGGTCAGAAACTGAACATTCTAGCCACAACAGAACAATGCATGATGTAAATTTGAAATGGGTAAGTGGAATTTGTCTTCTATGTCCAAATTTTAACAGTGACATAGTTATTATCCACGGCCTGCGCCCTCCCCCCCCCTGAAATGGCATCTGCCTGTCCCGTGTGGAGGGACAGGTAGAAGTGAGGTAATTCTGCTGACATTGTGCGCTGTTGCTGAAGGCGGTCAGGAACCGCTCTGCAACTCCTCATTGGTTAACATTGGGCCATATGGGGTACAGTGGCCAATGGTGATGCACACCGGCGGTGACAGTATGCACCGCCTGCACCGCCGTGGATGTGAACGCCAGTTTCCATCTGATCACTCATATGCTACCTGACCTTCAACAGGATAGGACCTACACTGCATGTGCTGCTGTGACCTGTGTCTGGAATCTACCATGGCCCGTGTGACTGGGGAAAGACCCCCTGCCTTCACCTCGGCGGAGTTGGAACCACTGGTGGATGGGGTCCTACCCCAGTATGGACTGCTGTATGGGCCTCCAGACCAACAGGTGAGTACACTGTGGGCACGATGCATGTGGCATGAATGCATGGAGTGGTGAGTGTGAAGGCCTTGTGTAAGGGGGTGGGTGGATGTCCTTTGGGAGGCATATTGGTTGTGTGCTGGGCCATGTGTGTGCAAATGGTGGTGTGAAGGGGTATGGTGGGCCAGAAGTGTAACAGGCAGGTCTGTCTGACTGATACTGTTTTCCTGTGTGTATTACCTGTACAGGTCAGTGCCCATCAAAAAAGGGTATATGGCGTGTCATCGCCAAGGATGTGTGGACCCTTAGGGTCTACGGCAGGCAGTGCACCTACTGTCGGAAATGGTGGGAGGACCTGAGATGCTGGGCGTGGAAGATGGCAGAGGCCCAGCTGGAGATGGCTTCCCAATGAGGAAGGGGTGCCCGTCAAACCCTGACACCCCTGATGGCCCGCATACTGGCAGTGGACTATCCTGAGCTGGATGGGCGCTTGCGGGCATCACAAGGGGGTGAGTACAGTGCCCATCATTACAACTTACTCAGGGTAGGGTGGTATCCAGGGAGGGTGTGTGTTAGTGGGTGCCCCAGCACAGGCCTGACATAGCAGCATAGGTCCCCTGGTGGCAAGGGTCCTCAAGGGATAATCCTGCTACCTAGCTCGTAGTCATCCACAACTGGTCAGGGCTGCATGGGGCCCAGGTGTGCTGCATTTGACGGTGTGTGCCCCTCCCCATGCCATGGTGGCTAGCAATATAACTGATAGTGCAATTCATAGTGCGTAGGGCTGTTCCCTTTGTGTGAGAATGCTGTGTACACCAACGGTGGAGTTGCTGGAGCCATTGACCAAGTGTATCCTTTGTCTCTCCCCCCATTTTGTTTTGTCACCCTGTCCTTATGTGCATTAGCATCATCTGGCCAAGGAGCAGAGGCACTCATGATGGAGGGAGCTGCATTTCACAGGACCCATGAGGCAGAGTCCACCGATGGTGAGGGCACCAGTGGGACGGAGGGCGAGGGGAGCCCCACAGCGGAGGCTGGAGGGTCAGTTCGGACACAGATACCTCCTTCGATGGAATCTCCCTGGAGGTAGCAGACACCTCTGTGATCACCCTAGCTACAGGTACAACCGCCACCTACGTACCAGCACTGCCCTCTAGCAGCCCCTCATCGAGTTGCCCGTGCCCGCTCACCCAGGAGGGTGGGCATCTACTTCGCCCCAGGCACCTCAGGCCCTGCCCAAGTTAGCCCTGATGCCCTGAGTGAGGAGGCTACTGACCTCCTGTGATCCATCTCTGTAGGGCAGTCAACCATTGTGAATGTCATCCAGGGGCTGGCAGCCCAGATGCAACAGACTAATGCATTCCTGGAGGTCATTCACACTGGCTTGGCGGCCCAACAGAGATCAATCCCGGCTCTGGCCTCCTCTCTGATGGCAGCCATTGTCACTGTTTCTTCCCTCCAACTTCCTCTTCCTCTTCCCAAACCCATTCCCCTCAACCCCAACCTATCCCACGCACACAGGAAGACAAGCATGCACACAAGACAGCACACAAGAGTGGCACAGGCAAACACAAGCACCACACATCATCCCACATGCAATCACACAAACACCATCCAGATGCAGACATATCAACATTCACAATCTCCACTGTGTCCCCCTCACCCTCCTCCACCTCCCTCCCTGTTCTGTCTACACTCACACCAGCAGGCACTACATCCACTAACAGCATCACCACCACACCTATCAGAACACACACCTCACTGGTGGACACCTCCACAACAGCCATGCACACGTACCCTGTGTCCCCTCCCACTGTGTCTGTCCACCCCTCCTAAGGTACACAAACACAAGCACTCAGACCTCACAACAGCATCCAGCCCATGCACCTGCACCCAAACTCAGCAGACACCTCCTACCACCACTCCCTCTTCCCGCACTCCCAAACCTTCTCCCTCTTCCCACCCCAATGTTCCTAAGAAGCTTGTCCTTCACATCTGGCCAGGGTGGCAAAAACCCAGGCAAGCACCTCAGCCAACCAGTCCACGGACCCAGTAGTCTCCACACCCATTAGTGGTGGGAAAGGATCCAGGGCACATGTCCCGAGGGTGAAGGAGCCTGCACCAGGCAGCCTCAAGGATAGGGTGCCTGCCCCAGCTGCTGCCAGGAATGGCAAGGAGCCGAACCCAGCAGCTGCCAGGAAGGACAAGGGGCCTGGGGCAGGGACTTTGACGGAGCCCCAACCACCAACCATGGTCTGAGGCTGCACGATGGGCTGGAGCCTTGCCCCACCAGCAGCAGCAGTACCTCCATCACCTGTGGGCAGCCGTCCGAGGCTGCAGAGGATGGACTGGAGCCTCCCCCCACCAGCAGCAGCACCACCACTACCACCACTAAGCAGCCGTCACCGCCGGCAGACGGTATGTAATCCTGCCTCCATAGGCTGCTGTGCGGGGTGGCCCCTGCAAATCCAGTGGGTATGACACCCACTTGAGAGACTGTGACCTTGCACTCCCCAGGATCAATAGCTCAGGGCACGATGCCCCCTCCAGAACCAGTGGGTAAGACACCCACCAACCCCAGCCTCCCAGGATCAAGAGCACAGGGCACGATGCCCCCTCCAGAAGCAGTGGGTAAGACACCCACCAACCCCAGCCTCCCCAGGATCAAGAGCACAGGGACCAGTAGGCAATTTACCCACTTGAGAGACTGTGGCCTTGCACTCCTCAGGACAAAGCACAGGGCATGTTGCCCCCTCGAGAGCAAGTTGGCAAGTCACCCACTCAATAGACTGTGGCCTTGCACTCCCCAGGACAGAGCACAGGACATGTTGACCCCTCCAGAGTATGTGGGCAAGTCACCCACTTGCCTGTTTTCCAACTGATGCCCTTGCAGTGTTCTCTCCGTGTTGATGCATGTGGCAAGTTGGCCTTGAACTTTGGCCTGTGGCCCATGCACACTGAGGACTGAGCTGTGTCCCTCGAAATGTACACTTGTATATACCAGTTACATTGCATATTAACTGGTCTTATTTATACTGTGTTGATCTTATTCCACTCACTATAGTAAATTCCGATTGTCCTTGCATTATTCATCCGAGGTACGGGGTTAATATGTTTTATTGCTGCAGCTGATTATGTGTATGGTGTTAAGGGTGGGTGTGTGTTACATGTGTGTGTCACTCTCTTTTTCCTCCACCCCTCCCTTGTGTGCTAGGCGGCTGTACTCACTGTCGTCTTCTTCGCCGTCATTGAAACAGCACGTAGAAAATCATTGGGAAGACATGCAGCTCAGGCTCCATGGTGGCGTGGTTGTTCCCTGTGTCTCCAATGGTGAGTCCTTTCACATCTATGCAGTATTTCCGCCAGGCTTTTGATAATTTCAAGATTTATTTCAAGATTTATATGAGCCTTTGAGTCTATGAATAATTGTCTCCATAATCTATCATTGGGGTTAAGAGTAGACTCTTGATATGTTGGCGGTCCAGTTAGGCTGTAAAATAAGCATAAACTGTAGTGTTTGGGGCCTTAGGCCCTCATGCTTCTAAAGTAACTAACGCAGACACAGTAGCATGGTAGTTGGAACTGGACATGGGCACATGCACCTGGCCCCTTTTATTGGCAGGGTCACCTGACTGGTGTCGCCTATGTTTGGTGGGCTGTACATGTAAGACCAGCCCTCAGCAGAGTGGCTGGCAGAAACACTAGAACATGTCCAGCAGGACCCTACATCCCTCCCAAACTTTATTGAGGAACGAAGCAACAAAGTCCAACCTATGAAGAGAAACAAAGACACAAAATATATACACAGAGGCCCATATTTGCGCCAAAAATATTACCGCCGGCTAACGCCATTTCGGTGCGCCGTGCGGGCATCAAATTTGTACTTTGACGCCTGGCGCCGCAAATCACAGAGGTAAGTAAATTTTTTTTATGCACACCGCAGTGTCAAGTCGTAAAGCAAAATGACGTTAACGTGGCAGAAATGACCGTGGGCCGATTTGCGACCCCGCACACTGGATATGCAGCGTTTTTTGACGCAATAGCGTCAAAATTCCCTGCAAACACAGCCATTTCAGCAGAGGAGAGCCAAAATGGATCCCAGATGCCTGTACAGACCCCAGGAAGATGACAACAGACCAGGAATTTCAGCAGAGGAGAGCCAAAATGGATCCCAGATGCCTGTACAGACCCCAGGAAGATGACAACAGACCAGGAACCAGTCAGGAGGACCCACACAAGACCCAGGACAGTTTTAAGAAGAAAAGAAAGTGTCGCTTCAGTGCAGAGGAACAGGAAATACTGGTTAAAGAGGTGACGGAACACCAGCACCAACTGTTTGTCACCTCAAAGTTGCCAATCAGTATGAGAGAGGCAATATGGCAACTCATTGTTGACAAGATTAACAGTGTGGCAGAGGTACGTAGAACAGTCATTGAGTGCAAGAAACGCAGGCATGACTGAAAGAGCAGGACAAAGGAAAAGATGGCCAGGAACAGGAAGGCAGCACTGCAGACTGGAGGTGGGAGTCCAGCACCACAGGAGGCCCTGGACCACATTGAGGAGATGGTCGCAGCTCTCATCCCTGAGGAGATCGTCACAGGGATTCAAGGACAGGACAGCGCAGACTACCAGGAGACAATACACATGCAGGGTAAGTCGCATGGGGAATTAAAATGCACTAATGTTAACTGTAAGCAGGGGGGGATACCGACCACAAAATGCATGGAAGCCATAAAATACATGGAGTGGCATGGGTAAAGCGGTATGGCATGGGGGCATGGCCTGCACAGAGAGAAGCTGGGGCACACCATTACACTACACCAACAACAGTCCATGGGGGCATGCTGCCATGCCACAGATGGAGCAAAGGTAAAGGCATGCCAGGAGTGAAGGGCACAGCGTCAAACTGACATCCTGGCACTCATCAACCACTATACCCCCTACATTATCTAGGGCCCAATTAACAACCTCTAGCCATATCGACAACTGTAATGTAACAGTGACAACAGTTGCCACTACCACCTCTGCTCTGTGTGCAGCTCAAGTTGCCAATGGCAGTAACATCCCCATGGATCATACACACCTAAATTAGTGGGTTGAAGATGACTACTTTAACAATCCCCTGAAACAAGACAAAGGGGGTGATAGAATTCCGCCCCCATTATACCGCTCCGCGGTCAGAAGACCGCGGAGGGTATTATGAGTTTTTCCCTGGGCTGGCGGGCGGTCTCCAAAAGACCGCCCGCCAGCCCAGGGAAAAACTCCCTTCCCACGAGGATGCCGGCTCGTAATCGAGCCGGCGGAGTGGGAAGGTGCGACGGGTGCAGTGGCACCCGTCGCGTATTTCAGTGTCTGCAAAGCAGACACTCAAATACTTTGCGGGGCCCTCTGCTGGGGCCCCCAGGGGCCCCGCGACCCCCCCTACCGCCATCCTGTTCATGGCGGCTTTCCAGCCATGAACAGGATGGCGGTAGGGGGGGTCAGAATCCTCATGGCGGCGGAGCGCGCTCCGCCGCCATGAAGGATTCCCCCGAGCAGCGGTAAGTCGGCGGGAGCCCGCCGACTTGCCGCTTCTGACCGCGGCTGAACCGCCGCGGTCAGAATGCTCGTGGGAGCACCGCCAGTCTGTTGGCGGTGCTCCCGTGGTCGGTGGCCCTGGCGGCCACCGGCCGCCAGGGTCAGAATGACCCCCAAAGTCTCCAGTCCTGTCAAATGTGATTGCCCATAGTTGCCGCAAACATCAGCCAATGTCATCAACAGTAGGAGCAGCACTAAGGAAAAACCCATGCTGCATATGCCAGGGTCCATCCAGTGCCTGGGTCACGATGCAACATCCCAAATGTCATACTACTCAGACAACAGCATTGAGGGGGAGGACACATGTAACTGGCCACTGAAATACACCTGCACAGTCGGCGGAGGAGATAAGACACTGCTACGACTATCAGGGCAATCAAATGTACCACACATTCCCCAACATCAGCTGTACACATTACCAATGCTGACATCCATATTGTGCCATAACAATGCAATGCATAGGATACGCTACATTTCAACTACATATAAGTGGATGTGAAAGATCAGAGACTGGGGCAGGTCCAGATTGTTAAGTGTGCTGCTAGTGTCATCAGAGCACCCACAGCCAGTGAAAGGCCTCACCATGAGAATGGAGGTAGGGGGAGGGTTGAGTAGGACAAGAAGGTGGCAATTCACTATTTGGCCAAAACCAACACCTAGAGGAGATGATGCTGACAAGTCCACTAACTGACCACAATACATGTGACATGCAGGGGTTCAATGTTGCATTCTTGCACGCGTTGACAGGATTGCTGTTGTAGGTGTTGGGTCAACTGTATTACAGCTGTGCTGATTTCCTTCAGGCTTTTTTTGCTGTTCCTGCAAGATAGATGTTAGCCCTTGCATATCTGCTGCCTGATCTGCAGATTACATCATGCACGATCGCACCCCCTCTAGGCTGGCTGCCATAGTTTGCATCCCCACCCGCACCTCTTCGACGCACACGGTTGGATTTTGACGTCTGCGGGCTCGGGCGTCAAAGTTTAAATATGGGGCAAGGTTTGTGCGGAATGTGCGTCATATTTTTTGATGCACATTTGGCGCAGACAGAGTACAAATATGCCCCAGAGTCTCTTCAGGCAGTTCGCCTGAGCTGTGGCATGGAATAAGTGCAACTGGGCACTCGGCATCAGAGCATGCCTCCGTTGTTCAACCAGACTGCGCCGGACACGAACAGCAGTGCCGATGACATCCGGATATTTCAGTTGCTTGTCCACGACTTCACAGTTTGCTGGATATTGTCGGTCCGGTCCTGCCTGGGCTTACGTTGTCTATTTACAGTTTTTGATGCAGGTGCAGCTGGAGCAGTGGGGAGTAAACTATACACAGTTCAGGACGGCATTCTGGCTCTGGAGATTGTCTACCTCATAAGACTGTAGATGACGTGACGGTCTGGTGCACATTGGAGTCCAGCGGCAGAGCAGCGGCAGTCTTCCCTCTCGTGCCAGACCTCCATCAAACAGAAGTCTTCTCGAGGCCCTTTAGCGGGCTGCCACAGGACTGTGTGGACTGTGCCGGCCTATCGCAGGCCCAGCAAAGACGTTGCAGAGGAACTGCCTACAGGACCACATCCAAGTCTTGCATGGAGCCACAAGGGAGGTTGATGCAGGGTCAGCTTGCTCGAGCCATCAGGATTCAGGTGCTCTGGCCATAGTGCAAAGTCTTCAGGTGACCAGTCTCTCAATATGAGACCTCCGTCCTTCCTGATGCCTGACGTGGAGCTGTCTCAGATGCATTCTCTCTCAGCAGGATTCCTCTCTCACAGGAATTCATTGGAGGCCCTTGCCCCTGGATTGCCACAGGACTGCGTGGGCTGTGTGGGCCAACGTAGGTCACGCCAAGGGAGTTACTCTAAACTCCCAACAGGGCCACGTCCAAATCTTGTGCAACCCAAAGGGTGGATGGTCCAAATGATCTGGTCTGCTCTCATCGGCAGGTGTCTGGTTCACGGGACTCATGGCAGGTGTTCAGATGGTAAGTTTCTACGTTGCCAGACATGCCTTGTCAGCGTTGGTTCTTATTACTGACTCTGGCTCCATTCGGGTGGTGCTGTGCTCCTTCGGTGGTTGGGCGATGCACCTCATCATGATGATGATGACGTATTTCATCCTTCTGCAGATCAAACAGGTGGCGGCATCTTTGTTGGCGGAAGGATCACTTGATTGACGTTGACATTGTGGCAACTGGCAGGTCTTGTGTGGCCTGTGCAGTTGGTGACAGGGATACCATCGCAGCCAAGCAGCCGGTGACAAGTGACAGGGCGGTCGCACTGAGAAGCGTGGGGGTCCACCCACGTAGCTGTCTTCAGTGACATCTGCTCACCCCGGTGACTGTCTTGTGCTGATGGATACCTTCTCATCTGCTCGAACGAGTCCTTATTTGTGTCACACTACTTTCTTCCACTTGCACACCTGTGATGGAGTTCATCTGTGGTGTCACTGGTCTATCTCACTCCTCTCTTCTTCTCATGTCTTGTTATGGCATTGTGGCACTCTCTCTTCTCCTTTTCCTCCTTGGTGTGGCGTAGTGCCACAGGTCGCATGTTGCGTCACATGGACCTTGTGCTGCACCTCTACTGGTGCATCTTGCTCTTTGTCTTCAATGTGGCGTTGGGCCACAGGTCGCATGCTGTGTCACATGGACCTATCACTGCACCTCCTCTGGTGCATATTGCTCGGTCGCAGCCTCTCGCAGGCTGAGTCCTGTGGGTAGGACATGATCCGCTCTTCTGGCAGACCTCTCCCGGTCTGGTCCGTTCCCGGATCCTCTTGGTGGACCGCTCCCTGGCAGGAGGATCACCGCTCTTTTCCTCCATCTCTTCACTCGAGGGTGCCACTCTTGCGCCTCGAGGCTGCGCTGCTGCAGCGCTTACTCCTGGCTCCATCTGCTTTGGCAGGGTCAGTCAGTTCTGATGACCTGCTCACTGATGGACCAATGGCAGCCAGCTCCTGTCCTTGTGTGGCCAGGTGACAGGGCCTCTTGTCCCGTGCGTTACGTCACGTTCTCGGGTGCTCTCTCCATCTTCACAGGCTTTACCCATGTCCTCACGTTCTCTGGTGCAGCTCTCTGCGCACATGTGACATAGGGGGTCATTCTGACCCTGGCGGTCCATGACCGCCATGGCGGAGGGCGGCGGAAGCACCGCCAACAGGCTGGCGGTGCTTCCTGGGCGATTCTGACCGCGGCGGCAAAGCCGCGGTCAGAAAAGGGGAGCCGGCGGTTTCCCGCCGGTTTCCCGCTGGCCCAGGGTATCCGCCATGGCGGCGCTGCTTGCAGCACCGCCATGGGGATTCCGACTGCCTTCCCGCCAGCCTGTTTCTGGCGGTGTCCATCGCCAGAACCAGGATGGCGGGAACGGGTGCTGTGGGGCCCCTGGGGGCCCCTGCACTGCCCATGCCACTGGCATGGGCAGTGCAGGGGCCCCCTAACAGGGCCCCACAAAGATTTTCACTGTCTGCTTTGCAGACAATGAAAATCGCGACGGGTGCCACTGCACCCGTCGCACCCCTGCAACTCCGCCGGCTCCATTCCGAGCCGGCTTCATTGTTGAAGGGGTTTTCCCGCTGGGCCGGCCGGCGGTCTTCTGGCGGTCGCCCGCAGGCCCCGCGGGAAAGCCAGAATGGCCGCCCGCGGAGCGGTCTTTCGGCGGGAACCGCTTGGTGGGCGGCGACCGCCGCGGTCAGAATGACCGCCATAGTCTATTTTTTTTCTCACTTCTGGGCGTCCGTTGTTAATGCCTGGCATGTCCCTTTCTTGTCCTGCGGTGATGTCCATCACTGCTGGGGCATGTGGCGTTCCTTTGGTGGTGGCGGCGGTGGACGGATGCCAGGGGCTGCGCAGGCCATGTGCGCTCTCTTCGTGCCTCACGTGGCACTTCCGCCCCTTCCTCACCGTTGCAGCTTGGCTGGGACAGCTGCAGTCTTCTCCTTCCCTTTGCAGCATCGTCCGCATCGCTTCCACCTTATGCACCGTTTCCGTCTTCTGCGCTGTTTCTGTTAGTGGGCGTGCTGTTGGTCCAGTACAGTCACTCTCTGGGGTGTTGCTGTAGACTTTTCTTTAACAGAGCTTGTTTTTTACCTGTTAAAGCAGAAACAAGGTTGCAATGCCTACTTTTACCACTAGATGCCACTAGTGCACTTCTTTCCAGCTGGAAAGACAGTCTTTCCTCCTACCGGGCCTCCCTTTGTCCAAACAGATACCAGTGAGGGGCCATGCTTCCAGAAGGAGTTTGTCAGGCTGGAGGGGGCTGCAGGAGCTGTAGGTAAGTTTTATTTTATTCTTTTTTTCCTCATTTTTCTCTCTTTTTCTTCATTTTCTTTCTGTGCATTTTTTGTTTTCAAAAGGCACAGCCTCGTGGAAAAAGGGGCAAACAGCACGGAGTTCAGTGAGGGTTGGGGGCATTTTAATTCTCATTCTCGGGTGCGTGTTAGCACCTGTCCCCTTCCTGCCACGCATTTTTTTGTAGTTTGTTGGTGGCTGCCCTTGGCATTTTACTACTTTGGTGCATGTCTGCAGCATCGTATTTTAATTTGTTTCAGTGCGTGTCTGCACCAATGTACTTTCTGTCCACACGGCCGCAGCAGCTTTCTCCACGCTGCCGGCCGTGCCATGGCCTTCTCGTCTTATTGCCGGGCAGCTGGGGAGCGGCCCTGGGCATTTTTCTTTCTGTTCTTGATGTTTTCGAGTGCGCTGCTGTGGGCTGTGCTCCCTTCTTGAAGGTGGGTCCGGGGCGACCGGCCCGGCTGCATTTTTTCTCATTCTCGGTGCACAACAGCACCACTTGCCCCCCATACGCTGTTATAGCTTCTTTCGTGCCCGCTGCGGGCCACGCGCTTCTAGCACTTTTTTACTTTAAAAGGGAGGCGACCCTGGGCATTTTCTCATGGTGAGCGACAGCACCATTACCCACATTATGCATGGCCCCAGCTGTCTTTCCATATGCTGCAGCGCACTGTTGGCTCACTGTTTTCTTGTTGGCGTGCCGCTCACAGGGGGGGGGTGCGATTGGCAAGGCACTTCCACTTTTGCGTATAGGGGCGGCAGGATAGCCTTTACTAGGTCTTGCGCTGGAGGGGCTGGCGCTGCAGGCACGTTGTGAACTCTCACACTGGCCACTCTCCCTCAAGGAACGACGGGGCTTCAGGTGTGGGGCGAACCCACTTGTCGCAATTGTAGTGTTGAGGGCCCTAAGCCCTCATGCTACTAGAGTAACTAACGCAGACACAGTAGCATGGTAGTTGGAACTGGCCCTGGGCACGTGCGCCTGGCCCCTTTTATTGGCAGGGTCACCTGACTGGTGACGTCTGTGTTGGGTGGGTGTGGGGTGTACATGTGAGACCAGCCCTCAGCAGAGTGGCTGGCAGAAACACTAGAACGTGTCCAGCAGGACACTACATAAACCACATCTTATTCCCTAATTCTGTTCTATGACATTAGGCAAAACAAAAACTTTTAAGAACCAGAAAATGTGGGACTGATGTTTTTTCTGATCTGGTAAGCAATGGCAAAATGTAGTTCATCATGAAGTGAACAAATGATTTTGCAATGTAGAACTTTTTTGTGCACATAGTTCTTAACATACTGTTCTGGTCTCTATCCCTATAGAAGTTCTGTGAGGAGGAACAAAACTTGTAGCTGTCTTATAACAATTTTGAATATACTGAATAAAGGATGTTCTTATGAAAATATCATGTTCACAAAGGAACTGAATAAACAGTGTCTGAGGTGGAACATTAATCAAGGCTATGAATCTTTCTTTTCTTGCACTTTCTACATACAGAAAAGTTTGATTGAAGCGTATGCTTGGTTTAAGTGTTTTTTTCAATTGAAGGTTTCATTTTATTGGGTTCGTAGAGGAATTCATTATTTCAAGCAACCACTGGACGTTAAAACACTTCCAGATGTGTAGGATGTATATTTTCCTCTCAGTGTAATACACCAGTAATTTCTGGCACATTATTAAAATTGGCTGTGGGAGGGTGAATGACCTGGATGGAAAATGCAGAGCTTATTTCTTAGAGAACATGTAGCAGGAAATAAAGAAATCTTACACTTTTTGAATGAGAAGGGAGGACTCAAATCTAATAGGAAAGGCCATAGCTCCAAAAACAGAAGCACAAATTTGCGATTGGTGCAAATATGCAACATAACCAATATTATTTTATGTATGAACCATACAGAGATCCACTTAAGGTAAATAAATACCTCCCCCAAGCATGGAATTCAATGCACCAAAATGCCAGGGGTAGTGGAAGTGACATCACAGGTCATGTGACTCCTTCACAGAAAGCGATCCCACATTGAATTTGAACGTGGTGATATCACCAGAAGTGATGTTCAATGACCTATGACTCGCAGAAAACTCATAGAAAGTGACATTATAGAAGTTAACAAAAATAGTAATTACCACCAGATGTACAGCTGTCAGCTAACAATGGATAGACCTCATATGCATGCACCAGCTATCAGCTCTCAGGAACAGCCCTTAATCTTGGTGTGTCCACACTTTTGAGAGCAATACAATTAGAACAATTGATTTGGATGTTATAAACATCTGATATTCAGTGCAAGATGCACAAAAGGTAAATGTGGGCCTTATAAATGAATGGTATGGTATAATGTACAGTATCATACACCTAGCACAGCACTAAATTCATAGGTATAATTCCAAACAAGGGTAAAGATTGCAACCATCAGATTCTCTGACACAGCCTAAACTACCCAATTATCTATGATACAATACAGACATCAAAGCACAAGCATCATTTACACAAGCGTAGCCTTGGCAACCTAGGCTCAAGCAGACTAATAAACATGCAGAAGGCCAGATGAGCCCGGGCACAGAAGTAAATGCTCAGACTTGGCAACCAAATTCTCAAGCAAAAAGCCAAACATCAGGATAAATGCAAAACAATATATTCCAGGTCACAGGGTATTCCTAGTTACAAGCATCATATGACTATGTCAATCAAGACCAGCCCATGCTGAGGTATGTCTTTATTATGGCCAGATACAGTCTCAAATTATTAAATCGTCATTATGCTTAGATTCAGTCTCAAATGCCCAACTGTGCTTTCCCTTGCACAGGTGTATCCTCAAAAGTATGTCTAGCCTTACTCTTTCACAAATGTATGCTCAGCAATAACTAGCAGAACACAGTGGGACGTATAAAGAACTCTTTTGACATTTTCACAGGCATAAGCAATTAAGAAGTGTATCACTCCCCTATATAGGAATACAGGAAAACACATAATAAATTCTGGCATAACGTTTTTTTTTTTCCAGCAACATGAAATTCAAAGCTGCCATATTCCATATAAAAATGAAAGCACTGTGGTTCTTTATCAGATGGAATGATTTCTGACCCTGGTGATTTTGCATTCCTTGTACCACACAACTCATAAAAAGGGCCAAAGAGGGGGTGGCATATACCTAAAGGAAGGCATGAAGGAATACCTGAATACCTACAGGAATACCTGAAGGAAGGGCTAAAGAGGGAGCCACATACCTAAAGGAAAGGAAAACATCTGTGGGCTCTCCATTGCGGTTTCTTCCAATGGTACCACTGACTCCCCAGCCACCACACTTTCCTCATCCTTATGTCCACATGTAGGATTTTTTTTTACACACTGCATCCTCTTTCCTAGCCTCTCTTCTACAACCTAGTTTAGCTACACCTTCCTTTACATTATTCACCCTTTCTCCTTCTCATTACTCTCCATATTACTTAATGAATGCCCTCGAAGCCTAGGCCTCTCCAGTGACCCAGAATGGCATTCAAGTGAATTCAAGTGAAAGGATGACTGTAGTACTGAGGGATTCACATTCCAAGACTGCACCTGGATTTGGGATCAACAAGAGCACTACAGATAGAGGATAAGCATTGTTAGAGGTTGAGGTTTAATGCACATCATTAGGCATCATAACACCCATTACTGACAGAGCTATAAAGCCATATTAAGACATGAAGCGCTACTACAAAAGCAGCACATCATTCCCTTATGAAGTGACTCCTGGTCCTGTCTCAAAATACCTGGAATGAATTAGGCAATCAAAGGGAAGGCCATGATGCTACCAGCCCGGGTGGCCAATGCGATAACCATACATGCAGGGTTGGACAGAAGACCCAGCTACATGGAGTGTATATCTCACTGTTCATCCTGAATAATGTAGCCACTACAAAGTTCTGATGAGGTCATATGATGGAACGACCAATGCAATTACCACAATTGGCTTTACAACATGGTAATTAGATGGTATCCATCATTACAACAAATGCACTTACTATGAAACGTTTTTACCATGAAAATGTCTTTACCACACATGCCTTTACCATGAAAGTGTTGTGGTAAAGACATGGTTGGTAAAGACATAAGCATGATTGGAAATGACATGGTAAGTATAAGCCCCTATATACACACACACACACACACACACACACACACACACACACACACACACACATATCTATATTGATATATATATATATATCTTTATATTAAAACATATAAATTAAATATTTTACGTATATATTTGTGGATATGTTTAAATAACTATTACACACACACACATATATATATATATATATATATACATACACATTGCCACAGACAAACCACACCCATCCTAAGCCCCCCTAGTAATTTCCTTACCACCCTAAATCCAATACCAACCTAAAACCTAAAAATGTCCTTACCAACCCAAAACACATACCCACTCTAAACCTATTAAATGCCCTTACACTCTAAAACCCATACCCAGCCTAAAACCTAAAAATACCCTTACCACCCCAAAACCCATACTCACTCTGAACCCGAAAAAACAGCTTTACCACCCCAAAACCCATACCCATCACAAAAACCTACAAAATGCCCTTGCCACCCCAAAACCAATACCCATCCTAAAACCTAAAAATGCCCTTACCACCCCAAAACCCATACCCATCCTAAAACCTTTAAATGCCCTTTCCACCCCAAAACCTGTACCCACCCTAAAACCTAAAGAAGCCCTTACCACCCCAAAACCCATGCACATCCTAAAACCTAAAATTTCCCTTACCACCTTAAATCCAATTCCCCCAAAGCCTAAACATGTTCTTACCACCGCAAAACCCATACTCACATTAAAACCTAATATTACCCTTACCAACCTAAATCCCATACCAACCCTAAAAACTAAAAATGCCCGTACCTCCCCAAAACTCATACCCACCCTGAAACCTAAATATGTCCTTACCACCCCAAAACCCAGACCCCCGAAACCTAAAAATGTCCTTACCACCCCAAAACACATATCCACCCTATATATATATGCATATATATATATCTCTCTATGTATATATATATATATAGATATATATATATATAAACTCTTAAACCACTTAACACTTACCTGCACTTACCTGCAAAACCTTTACATGCATACACCTTTACCATTCATGCCTTTACAAAATAAAATAAATAATACTTACCTTTAAAACCTTAACCATGCATATACATTTACCATTCATGCCCATAGAACGAAATTCGTTGTAAAGGCATCTGTGGTAAAAGTATGTTCGTAGTAAAGGCATACGTGGTAAAGGCATGCGTGGTAAAGGCATACCTATGGTAATTGCATAATTGTAAATGCATTTAATGGTAAATGCATCGTTGTAAACGATGTTTACCATATAATGATTGTCATGGGCTGAAGTCTGCTGAAGAAGAAACATTATGAAACTGGACTAAACCTTGGCATAGTGAATTGTTCTGATTCTTGAGTACCAGCGTGGTCCAGGAACACAGGGAACAGTTCCATTGCCAGGTCACTGAGGTATATTTGACAACCATTTATGGACAAACAGAATGGACACCAACAAGTTGTTTAACATTTGATGGTGTTCCAGCTTCCTTGGGGTCTATCTGCATAAGACACCCTCGCTGCAACACACTCCACACACAATAACATTCACACTAATAAAACACAACAGTGACATTACCATGCCGATTCTTATAGGACATGTGACCTGATAGTAAAGGTAAATTGAGAGGGTTTCACCATAAACTCCTCAGCCTAAAACTACACTCCTGCATACTACAAACAAGAAGCTATATAATATATTGTATAATTTTAAAACAAGTGTCCCACACATTTCCCCTTTAGCAAACGTTCCTCACCAAGTACTTTCTGATTTTGGCTGCTGAACTGAAACCAGGGTTCTCAGGGGGCACAGTCAGGGGTTGCAAAGGGCAAGCCAGCGGTTGCAGCTGTGGCCTGTGGCAACCCCTCAATGACACCCATGCCCCCATGTGAATAATAAATGCCCCAGATGTTCAAGCACAGAGAAAGACTGGATTGGGAAAATATGTTTTTCCATGTTTTTCACTTCACAATTTTGGTTTTGAATTTTTTGCCCATGGAGCCCCATTTTTCTGGACACACAAGCTGCTTTTTGGGGGTCATTTCAGGATAAATGAAAAAATGGACTTTAATAATTCAGTAAATACAATTTTAGTTCTGGGGCGATTAGCAAGATCATTAAATGTGCAGTGATGAAAAAATTTAGAAACGTTGACAACTTCAGATTGGCAACTATGAGATCAATCATGATTGTGAATGAATTATTTTACTAGTGGACTATTGCTGGATATAAAACCTGAAAGATCTGGTGAACCTGGATACATTTTCAGGAGCAATTCATTATTTCTGACATGATTAACCACTCTGCAATCTATTAAAGGCACTTTGGACCATATTTAAACTTTTTGGTGCAAAACTGCGCTAACGCAGATTTGCACCAAAATGTTTTGCGCCAGATTGCGCCAGACGGTGGCCATATTAATGTAATGATGCAAGCTGGTGCTAAGCTTAGGGTAGCGCCACCTAAAATGATGCTAGCTGGCTGGGGGTGGTGGGAGAGGAGATAGAGTTTGAACATCAAAAAATGATGTTAGGCTTGTTAGAGGCAAAGAAAATGCCTTAAACCAGCCTAGCGTCATTTCCTGATGCACAACCATCCATAACACATGACTCCTGTTTTATAAAAGGCAGGAGTCATTTGCACCACCCCAATGGCCAGCAAAGGGGACCAGTGTCATCTGGCCATTACCATTGCACCCACTGCCATGCAGGGGCCCCTTGTTAGGGCCCCCAATGGCATTTTAAAATAAAAACAAAAAATACTTACCTATACTTACCCTACTCACCTGGGATGGGATCCTCCATCCTCTGGTGTCCCTCTGGTGTGGGTGGGGGTGTTCCTGGGACTTGGGGTGGGCACTTGTGGACCCATTCCATGGTGTTTAACCATAGAAATGGGTCCACAGGTCCCCTAACGCCTGGTCTGACCCAGGTGTTAAATAATGGTGCAAAGCAGGCTTTGCCCCATTATTTAGCCCCTTCTCCCACCCGTGCATCATTTTAGCATGGGGGATATATATGGGGCTATCGGGATAGCAGCTTTTTTTAGATGTGAATGCCTACCTTGCATCCCATTGATGCACAGTAGATTCACTCATCAAAAAATTGTGCAAACTCCAATATACTGATGCTAGAAATGTCTAGCGTCAAAATATAAATATGGAGTTAAGTTTGTGCTAAATTTGCTTAAAAAATGATGCAGATTCGATGCAAACAGAGTATAAATACGCCCCTTTTTGTATACAATGATGTAGGAAAAATGTTCTGCCCTTACTGGAGTACCTGAGTAATGACTGGAATTGATTAAAAACAGAGAAGGACATTATTATATTTAATTGAAAAATAGATTAAGTATGGACAATGTTTTTTCTATAATTGTCATAGGATGAAAAAACAATGATGAGGAAACGTAGGTCTTGCATGCATAGTTTTGGCGCCATCTTTCATCAGATTTTACACTCATTTTGGTTAGGTTTGAACATCTTTAGCTGCATAATGTGTGCATATTTTTAATGTATTGTGCTCCTTGGCACAAGAGATGCATTCTTTGTTTTGTATTACAGGTTATAGATTGTGTGTGTATGGTAATGTAATGTTAGAGTTTTATGACTCAATTAAAAATAGTTATTAAATCAAAAACCCCAACTCCACACCCCATATTTTCTCACTGATGACATGAATTGATCCCCATATTGCCCAAGTCGACAAAGTCACTTGGTTTCTGTATCCTACCAGAGTTTGTAATTAGCTCAACTTCATATGAACAGAGGGGGCCTTCACCAGAGCTAGAAGGGAAGGATTTCTAACCGCCTGGTGTAAGGACTCAGTCAATGCACCAATACAAATTAGAAATTCTATTAGACAGCAACCAATATACAACTTGTTGAGGAATACTGTGCACAGAGACTTAATTAAAATAAAAATAAAAATAAAAAAGCTGGAAACAAAGATTGGTTCAAGAACACATTAGAACATCAAACCCTCATTTGTCAATCAATCACATGCTCAAAATAGTAGTATGAAAACAAGAAATGTATAGTTTTTAAAAGGTTTATTTTAAATCCTGGCAAAGTGCATGAAATATAAACCACAATCACACAAAATGTAAAAAGGAAAGTAGGACTGCAAGTCAGGGTCAGCAAAATCCGAAATTACACTTTTAACATGGTTAGCAAGTTTTTAACATCCTAGAAACCTAGTCATCTTCTAGGTTCTCTGTTACATTTCAGCTGGAACTCTAAATAACAAGACTGTGGTTCAATTTTCTTAAGAAAGATCACACAGTATAAATATTTTCATTAGGAGAATAGCAATTCAGCTATTCTTTACCAGAGCTTTGCCCATGAATGAAAAAAGGGGCTAGGCTGAAGGCCAACATTTTATGTTGTGCCTGCACAGCACCTGAGCTGTGCTTGTAAAATCTATTGTATTTAATATAAATCTGAAGAGGGGCTTACATACCTCCCCCCCTTGTTTTCATTGGTTCCTCTGCTAGCCCCCTGATTTTCCTGTTTCTTTTGGCTGTAGCACTATGTTTTTGCATTTACCAATGCTTGTTCCAAATGTTCTTCACTCTTATCTGTGTCCTATGTTCATCTGCTTTTTATGATGTTTTGCAGAGGTTTTGCTCTCCATTGTTCGTATTCATTTTTGCCAATGTCTCTAGTACAGCAGTGCTGTATCGCTCACTTTTTTAACACACCCACTACCACGTTTCCTGAGTTCTTCCTATTTAGTCTGTAAAATAGGACCATTACTGTAGCCTGGCCGGCTCCTGATTACAACTCCCATCAGCCCCTGTGTCCCCTCCTCTTTGATTATCCCTTTTATTTAATTCCTTTGGCCAAAGCCTGGCTCTAACCTGGCTCCACAGCATGCTTGTTCCCTTCTTCCCGACTTTTTCACCAGGCTCAGCAGCTTGACCTCCCATGTCGGCAAAGAGACATGCTATTCAAATATTAAACTTCTTTTATGTTAAGTAACTGTTTTTTTCTAATACGGCACAGTGTATATTTATGCATCAATTACATTTTATATATTTTATATATTTGTATCTGGCTAGTTCACTTATAAAATAATATAATACAACTGTCATTTGAATACACATTGTTCTCATATATTTGTCTGGCTTTATACATCTTTCCAATGCAAAGAACATTTTCTAGGATGACTACCAAATTATTCATCTTATTTTAGGTATGACTGGACGTGTACCTTTCTACAGCGCATGGTGATTTGGACCATGAAGTCCAATTCTTCAGTGGCTTTCAGAGCACCAGCGATTACTACCAACAATATAAGGCAACCATAGCACTCTGCATTCAGGGAGTTCTGGTTGGTTTCCCTGTAGATCAGCATGGCCATGTTTGTGGATCTGAACATTTTGTACGTGTCCACTATGAAGTGTCTTCAAGGTATGGTGGGCATAGTGGTTGGCCGTGAGTACAGATCCTAAGTTACAGCGTAACCACAGTGGTGTTTTCTATACATAGCTTCCAAATTAGGAGTTATAATTTCTGCAATTAATAGTATGGTTTTGCAGAACAATGTTGTGTTATTTGACAGAATGCAGTAGATCAGCAGTGCTCCACGATATTCACTGTATTTTTTGTGCAAAGACGACAATTGCAACTAAGTGTATTTTAAGTATTTGAGAGTCCACCGGATTTCATCCTCCTTACTTTGAGCTTCACTTTCTGCATCAATTACATCACAACGAACAATTATGGTGCAGAGCGTCTCACCTAAATCTCCTTGCACACTATGCATGTTCCTGGTTTTTCAGGCCAGTAAAAATTACTTTGTTGACTTCCATGTAGGATTTGCAATTAATACCACAAGGGCAAAGTCTGTTGTTGGAGCAACTGTGACCTCATGCTTCATGAATCCTTCAATCCTTACTAATTTTAAGCAGGAAGTGAAAGGTGGAAGTGAGTATTCATGCTTGTAAGAGGTTGCAGCAAAATAGCAGTAATAATATATGATATTTGCATGCATTTCCTTTAACTATGGGGTGAGACAGATTACACCGAGACTACAGAGAAAGGGTGCGGCAAGGGACGTAGTAGCAGTTGACTTGTATCTCACATATAGTGATATATTCTTAATCCACCTACTCGAGGTTTCTTCAGCTTAATCCGGACCCTCAACTTTTTGGAACATTAACAACCTTTTGATTAGATACAGACAGTCTCCTACCAGTTTCTTTCTCTCGTCTTGTTCTTCCCCCTCCCAAGAATGAGCCGACTATGGGCCATATTTACAAGAAAGTGGCGCATCACAAGTGATGCACCACTTTTCTTGCAGCCCCTTTGCAACCCCTAAAGCTCCCATGGTAGTGCTATATTTACAATATGGCGCACCATGGCGCATGTTAGGGGCAATAGCATCACTTTTTGGCGCTATTGTAACACTATTCTGGATTAGCGTGAAAAAATTATGCTAATCCATTATAGTGTTAAGAGCCCTATTGAATTCAATGGGAACCTCCTTTTAATGCCTGCTTTAAACAGGCATTCACTCTAACGATGGAATGCTCCCTTTGCATGTATCATGCATATTATTATGCATGATGTGGCGCAAAGGGTTCACAAGGTGGCGCAAACTACCTTGTAAATATGGTGCTATGGTAGTGGCCTGTTAGTGTCACAATTGAGGCAAAAATATTGCTGCAAATGTGGCACTAAGGGGCACAAGGGTCTTGTAAATCTGGCCCTATGTATGAGATGCAGGGGTCGGCTTAGCTCTGAGAGGGCAGGTGTGAGCATCAGCTCATCCGTGCACTCCCGCAGTTTTCTGATGTGCCCTTAATACAGAGCTTACATCACATAAATAGAAATCACCCAAGCTGACAGACCACTAGGGGTAATCCTCTGATGTCACAAGAATCCAAGAAACAAAAACACAGGTGGTCTTCATGCAAGAAAAAGGAAGCAGTGGTGCGACATAGATCTCTGCAGTAAGTGCACACCTTCAAACAGCACAGCACCGACTGTCAAATATATTGATTACAACAAAAACAAGTATTACAAATCACATAGGCAAAACCTCATTCACTAACCGACGCTTTTTAGCACTAGCACTGTCTCCGGTGTGGCCCCCCACTGAAGCTGTTCAGCAAAATACACTTGTGTTACCTCTGATGTGATAGCCCTAGTGCAAAGACCCTTTAACCTATGGTCACATACCTGGGTTTTACCCTATCACCGCTCGTACCTTTGTATTTGCAAAACAGTACTGCACTCAACAAACATGAAAGTATGAACAAGACTAAACAACATGGTGATGTATAGATCATCTCAATTCACATATTGATTATTTCTCCTGTAAATAAAAACAATAAAAGCTTGTCAACCACTACAGTGAGCGTCCATGTTGTGGCAGTGTCCATAACTGAGAACGATAAAATATTTCAGCCTAGATAGTAAGACAAGATAGCAATATTTCTGAAAGTGTCTAAAACATCACACTTTCTAAGAAGAGATGCTAGACTCTGAAAGCAGACATAAAACAAAAATAGAAGTGGCTTGAAGGGGAATTGACACCTGTTCATGACATCTCGGGATTGTTAATTGAAATAACTGCATTTTAAGACATTTATCAGCGCTGAAAGTCAGTTTCAGTTCTTTGCTGCAATGATTTGGTAAAGCTGTTATCATTATTTTGGTCATCAGAAGCAAAAGAAATATGCATGCTACAATGTTTTCTGGTAGCTTTTGAAAATGAAATACTTTGATTTATTTTTTTCAGAAAGTTTAACATTCTTTTCATTTCTGTATTATTTGTTGCTATTTTATGAGGTTGAACAGTAGCATCACAAATAAAGCTTAAAGAAAGAAAAATATATTAAGCAGGCAGTTTTGCCGTTCCTCCTATCTTGCTACTTTGTAAACAATCATGTCATCACTTGCACATTGAGACAGTGATGCCTTTGAGTATAAATTGGGTTGATATCATGTTGAAAGTTATTAGATTCTACATTGTTTATGCATGGACTGTGTAGATGACGAGCAATATTATGGAAAAATATTTTTGTTTTCATTCAACTTGATACTTCGTTATTATTATTCCACCTTCATGTTGGCTATGAATTGCAAACATGGGCATGGTGCGGGAGGGGTGGGAGGCTGCGAATCTTTGGGGGGTGGGGGACAGTTAGCTCAAGGCCAATATATGTATATATATATATATATATATATATATATATATATCTGTGATATGGGAGACTCCCGGACCCCAAGTCACATTCTGCCGGGGAAGACATTATTTTGTTTTAAACCAATGACTGCAAAAGACAAGTTCTGTGTTACCGTTATAGTGTTTTCACACAAGTGGCTTTCGTGAACTACCTTGAGGCCTTTCAAAAATGCCAGGTTTTAAGGTAGGTGGAAAATACGTGTTTGCTAATCAGGATTCTTCACATCATTCATATTCACAGCAGCCCTGTCTAACCACCAGTTACTATTATCTGCTTCACTGCTCTCTGAAGGTGAAATTGCTAGGTTTCACTGACAACGTGTATTCTAGCGATCTCACTGCCGTGTCTGTATTTATCATGAGCCCCCTGTCACACTCGGGCTGCATAGTGTGCTTACCTGCCAACTTGTGGCTACTGCTCTATGTGCAGCCTAGGATGAAAAGTCACTCAGGCCCTCTGCAGGACTCTGCTCTATGGTGTGCTTTCAACTCTCGGAGAGTGATTTCTACATATTTTCTTGGTCTGCCGAGTAGACATGTGAATAGGCTTGTGAGCAAGTAGGCAGGGCTCCACTATATTAGCACATTTCAATGAGATGTTGGTTCTTTTACTCTAAGGGATATTCCCATCTCATCATTCACTGGCTGAGAAGTGGCTCAATGAAGTGTGGTCATCTTGGTTGTGCTCTGGCCATGCGTGCCCCACCTTTTGTTTGATGAGCCAATACAGATATATGCCGAACCAAAAGGCACCCCACCAACTTTAGCAACGTTTTCATGCTAGGTTTAATGCGCTTCCTTCCAGTGGCTTTATGTACCTCTTTCCAAAGCGTCCCTCTGAAATCGAACAGTAAGGTCAACCTTTTGAATTGTATCCATGACAGCGTTTTATTAACTGGCAGCCATAAAAGTTCCAACATCAGTCTTATACACATATATACTTTTTGGACAGTATTGTGCAGATTATTCAAACCAGGAAACAACATAAAGGATTCTATCATTGATTGATTCATTTTTAAACTTACAAAATGCAATTGGTTCTGCGAGGGTGCTCTGGAGCTAGACATTGAACAAAGTTAAACATTTTACAGAAAACCAATGGGTTGCTAAAAAAGGGTACATGAAAAGGAATATACATGGAAACAGTATAAGAGAAGGTGCAACAACCTATACAGGATTGTTTTACCCAGGGCATGTGCTGGAGAGCCGAAGAGGCAGATCATAGCATAGAGATTACATCAGGAGGCATGGAACAAATCTCCTTTGTACACAGGGTTGCCCTTGGGCATGGTGAGCCTGATGCACTAATTAGAGGGACTTAAAGTTGATTCTATTAGGGACAGGAAGACAATGAAGTTTTGCAAGACGCATAGAGATGGAATTTGACTTCCATAAGTCAACGAATAGGCAGGTTGCCATGCTTTCTATGACCTGTAGCCTGTTCAAACGCTACTAAGAAAAAACAGCTAAAGTGTGTTGCCATAATTTAAGCAGGAAGAGACTACAGCCTAGACCACCATCCACATTGCCTTGAAGTGAAGAAAGGGAAGAATTTTCTTTTAGGTATGAAGAAGCAGGAAACAGGTGTGGAAACACTATTTTTATGAGGAATGACGGAGCAAGGTGCGTCAAAAAGTTTTCTAACAGCAGGGGTAGGGAGATGTTCCAACTGGTTAGGCTGGCAGGCCGATTTCAAGACCACATTGAAACCAACTAACACCAATACTTCATCCTTGCCGGAATTAAGCTCCGGTTTATTGGTGCCCTTTCAATTTGAGGTGGTGAGCATGCAGGTTTTACAGGTGTCTGTCACTGCGGTTGTGTGTCCCTGTGACTAATCAAGAACTGGATGTCACCTGTATATTCATAAAACAAAAACCCACTCTTTGTCATCAGAGTGGCGAACACGTTCCCATAGGCACCGAAAAGGGTAAATCTAAATGAAGAATACTTCGGGACGGAATTCTGGTTGAAAAGGGGAAGAGAAACGGACTGGTCCATCTTAATCAGAAAGGACATGATTCATTTTAGAACAATGACAAATCCCATTTAACGGAGTCTACTGCTGAAAGGCGGACTATCAAAAGCAGCTGAAAAATTATTAAAAGAATAATGAAGGTACACTGAAGTCATCCAGAACATCCTGATGTCACCAAAGGCGCCAAAGAAAATGAGACTGAACCCGATTACAAAGCAGATTTCACTGGCGTTTGCATGCGCACTTGAATAATAAAAGATAGTCATGAAGGTGGTTTTTCTTTTTTTCCTTTTTGAAGCTTGTTAAATTTCTTTCATGATTTGTACTATTGTCAATGGAGTGACGTGGATTTGTATGGTCCCAAATCACACCAGAGGCAGCTAGAATAAAAAACCGTGAGGCTCCGGAGAGCAATAATACAGTCGTAATCTATTAATGTACTGCGGAAAGTAAAAAAACAGGCTTAAAAGATAATAAAGCCCAAGGGGAAAAGCATTTCTTAGATCAGAAATACAGAGCAATTATTACAGTACTTTCAAATATAATACTATTGGTAAGGAAATTTCTCCCGTTCGGCCTAAAATGTCAAAAGTTAATTGATATGTAAGATTTTAATCGTTCTGTTACTGGAATTGGACTAGAAAATGTGCTGTTGTGATTATGTCGCCAGTGACGGCCTGCTCTCATAATATGAAAGTCAACGATGTTTGTGAGGATAGGATACTATCCTTGTGGGACACTGCTAAATGCATCAGTTAATAGTAAAATCGTTTTGCCTTTAACAGGGCTTGATTTCATCTTTCCTGGTTCTTGCTCGGATTTCAAGGAAGACATGTGCTATGGTTTACAAAATCCTCTCCAGCCATAAAAAACGCAAAGACTTCACGATTATCTTACGACAGCCATAGTTTTGTTTCTTCTAAACCACTGATTTAAATCAGAATTGCTTTCAATCGCTCTAATAGCACGAGTGGAAAAAGTGAAAATGACTATTTTCAATAAGTGGGTAGAAGCCTAACAATAGAGCATATAATAACGTATAAAATAAAAATAAAAATGTTTACTTATTTTATGTAGTGCTCAGTGTAATAGTCGGTGGATTTATAAGGCTATAAGCAACATGTGTCCTGTTAGTCATGTATTTAGTTATCTTATCATCCTTGGGCAGGCCCGTCAGAATGGGGGAGCAGAGAGGTCTTGATATTGTATTCTATCCAGGACCCTGCACTTGTGCTGCAATATTTATTTACAGAATTTGAAGAAAGCCTGCCCTGTTTATTAATCATGAGGCAGCTAACATGGCCATTAACACTATACAGCAAAGATGCTAGGTCTGCAGTGTTTCCTGTGTTACTGCAGCAAGTGTGCTTTTTTAAACTTTGAAACAGGTCCCCATCCTACATGGGTGACCTTCTTGCGTTTGTTGACATGTGCCCTGCAAAAACCTTTAACATGGCTGACTCTGGGACAAAGGCATTAAGTGGTGCACTGACTTGAATAAACTAAGGGCCATATTTACAAGGATCATGGTGAGGATGGTGCAGCAAATTCCTTCCACCCTGCACCACTGGGAAATGGCAAAAACGTGCTGCATCTACAGGATACAGTGCATTTATGTTCTTTCCCCCTGTGCTGGCACAAACTGCTGCCATGTGCCCATGCAGGCACCCTTGCACCACACCTTTAAAGCATGTTGTGGAAAACCAAGGCAAATTGTGGTGCTGCTTACCACCCCCAACCCAACCAATAGATCCAGTTATCCCCTCTATCCTAAGCTCATCACCTAAAAAGATAATATCTCTGTCAGGTTCAGAGGACATATTTACATCTATGTGCCGTCTAAGAATGTCCACAAAATGTGTGTTGACCCATTATCAAGTCTTCTTGGCTCCCACCTAGGAAGAAACCCCTGCCAGCTGTGAAAATCCTCTTGGCTAGAAAAAGGACCAGTTCTCCTGGGAACTCTTAATGGTGACTAGTCCTACCTCAGTTATTCAATTAAAAAGGCCCACATTTTGGGGTTCACTGAAGTAGCCAAGTGGGTTTCCTATTATATAAATCAGATCTCAAGTGCCCCACCGTTATGATTTCTTTAAAGGGCACACCCATGGACCCCACTTCCAAAGTTACCTTTCCTAGCTTCCGCATTACTATTGCTTCTAATACTGGCAGTGTAATGGCTACACTCCTTCCTGGCCTGGCCATTGCTGTCCTGCCCATCAAATCATTGTCTTCCTCCTCAAGAAATCCACTGGTGCTACCCAGTGTCTCTCACTGGGGATAAATGTAAAAGTTGTAAACTTTACTTGGGCTTCTCCCTTGGCCTTTTCCACTCTACAATATAAGATGGACGGCCCACTAAAAGCCATTGCCGCCTTTTTGGTGCACATTTAGCAGTCCCTGATGAGTCTTTCATATTTACCCACCATCTTCATGGTGAGTGATTAAGTGGCATTCTTTTTCTGTCTATTCACTTAAAATGTCAATGTATGCTTGGGAATGGCAACATTTCGTCCTCAGTATTCAAAGCACATTTTTAAACTTCCCTTATTTTAAAATGAAAAAGCACATCAGCCATCCCATTTTGTACAGTTGCAAAGGAGGTTGTGGTCTTCTAGGTTTTGGGTGAGTTACTGGTTGATTGCTATCTCAAGAGCTTTTGCTGGATAAGGGAACAGAGAGATGTGCTGTTAGTTCTTCAATTTGCATGCGTCGGCAGATGTTTTTTTCCAGTGGGGCCTCATTTTAGCATGCTTCCAGTCCTCTGGGTAGGAGGCCATGGTGAGCTAGGTATTCAGGACCTTCCTGGGCTCATTGCCAATTGTCTTGCTTCTAAGGTTGAAGATGTTGTGGAGACAAGGATCTGTGGGTGCTCCTGAGTGTACAGAGTTCATGATAGAGATAGTATCTTGCATGGTGTGGAGTTCCCAGTGGGTGAGGAGGTGTTCGGGGTTGATGTTTATGCTTGTGAGCTAGTTTATACCATCTGCAGCGCCGGGCTGGAGTTTGAAGTTTTTGTAGATAGCCAAGATCTTGTCTTGGAAGAAATCTGTGAAGTTGTCGAACAGTTTCAGGGAGGGTTTGATGTCATTCTTGGTGGCTGTGGGTTTGGGGAACTCCTTCACAATGGTGAAGAATTCTTTGCCGTGGTTTGTGCAGACCTTGATGTGGTCTGCTAGTGCCTTTGTCTCTAAATAGACAGTGATGCACGCCTACAGTATGCCCCAGCATGCTTTAGAAGCCCCAGTGCCAGAAAAACATTCTACAACAGGGTATGATTCATTGTTTCCTCTACAGACGTTCATTGGGTGTATTTCTACTGTTCCCTGTCTAGATTTCTTCTCAGTACACTGTTTATCCCCTGGGTGTTCCCCTTTACCTTCCTCACCCCCTCTGCTCATTGTACGGAAAATAATGCATCTTCAACAACCTTTCCCCTAAAATTTTTAAAACATGCATTCCTATGTCTGCCCCTTTCTCCCTTGATCTAAGAGGGTCCCAACTCAGAGAGCGGTGCTTTGGCATTGTTCCCAAACTGTTATGGCCAGAAACTTGCTAAGGCCTCATTCGATTTCTTACCTATCAAGGCTTCTCTAACCCACAACATGTTTCTTATTGTACTACCTCTGTTCTCTTTGTCACTTCCTGTGGGTAGCCTTTTAATCAGGACCACTGCCTCAGGAACTCTGTCCCCGCCACCCCTTCTGGAATACTTCCTTCAGAAGACAGACCTAGCATGCCTAACCTTCCTCCCTATAAATCCATCACTGCTTCTTCGGCCATTGTGTGCCATAGTCATCTTTCCCAGCCTTCCTGCCCATCCCCTATTGAATGTTTTATGCTGCTTCCTCCTGGATTCTGCTGTTCACTGTTAAAATTAAATGCCCATTTTGCCTTCGCTCTGTCTATAATTAAATAGTGGATAAAAAATTATGGCCTGAAATCCAGCCCTGACTAATTGCCAGATGCTGAGACAAATGCAAGCATTCTTTTTATCACTTTGTTGTTTGTTTCCCCTCTCATATCCAGCAGCAGCTTTGAGTGTCCTTGAAGAAAATGAAATAGAGAAAGTGTATGAAGACCGTAAAAAATAGGTACCGAAAACTTGCAGCTAGAAATGTGTGATTATGGTTTGTCACAGAATACTATAGACAAGCTGTAAACATCAGTGCAGCAACTTTAGCTTGAAGGGATATTAAGTTTACCCAGGTAGCAGCTGAGCTGTAATAGTTTTGGTAAAGCTAATGTGAAAATATCATGGGAGTCCCACTATACATAAATCTACAATCAATCAATCAATCATAGTATTTATAAAGCGCGCTATGTACCCGTCAGGGTTTCGAGGCGCTGAGAGGGGGGGGGGGGGGGAGCGCTGCTGATTTAGCGGTCGAAGAGCCAGGTCTTGAGGAGCCTTCTACATACAACATCATACAAAAAAGACAGCACTGATACACTCACTAACTACACTCTACAGGACATAATGATCAATATTCTATCATCATCCAAACTGCTTAGCCTTCTTACATTTTAGGTTCCATTTTGTTACTCTAATGTACATGACAGCTTGTAATCTCTACCTCCATCCCAGTTTCTCCAAAAGTCCTCACTACCTCAGCCTATGAAATTGAAGTAATATGGCTTGAGTGGCATATGCATAATTGCATGATTAATTTACTTGTAAGCCCCTTGTACAGTGCTATAACATATACCCAGGAGCTGGTACCTAAATGCTACCAGTGGGCCTGCAACATGTATTGTGCCACCCACCTATGAAGAATTCTAAAACTTGTCCCAGGCCTTCCATTGCAGCTTGGATGCAGTGTCACACAGCCATGTCGAAGTGGCATTTACAATCCCTTGCCAAGCCTTAAACTCCCCTTTAATTCCAAATAAGTCACCCATAAAGTAGGCCCTAGATTGCCATAGGGCAGGGTGCTGTGTAATTAAAAGGACATTGACTTTTACGTTTTACATGTCCTTGTAGTGAAAAACTCCCAAGTTAATTTTTTACTACCGTGCGGCCTACCCCTCTCTTAGGATAACATTTGGGATTCATTATTTGGGATTCATTTAATAAGCTGTAATTACTAATTGAGAGCAGGTAGATAAATTATGTTTAGTACCTATGGATTGTAATGATAAACCCTCTTTAGTGGTAAAGTCAGATTTTTCATTAAAATTTTGAAAATGCCACTTTTAGAAAATTGGCATTTTCAAGCCCTTATCCCTTTGTGCTTACAGCCTGTCTTGGATTACATGACTGGGAGTAGCTGGCATTTACATTCTGTGAGATCCTCCCAGACAGTCTCACAATAGTGGGATTAGGTGTGCCTCAATGGGCCATCGACTAGCAGGTTGGGGGGAGCTGAGCTCAGCCCCACATGCACCTGAACAGGCTATATCCTGTATCCTCAAAATACACCTAATGACCCTGCATTGTGACTGCAGCCAGTTTGGAGAAAGGGCAGGGGAGTCAGTAAATTCCAAGAATCTAAAGTATTTTTTTCCAAAACCTCTCCCACCTTTCAGGAAAAAGGCAGTGGGCACCAGGATATAAAAATAGGATCTACTGACCCACTCTTCATTTCACTACTGGATTTGCAGAATGACTCTCACAGAACTGCCTGCTACTGTGACCTGATGTGTACTCTGCCAGACTGCTACTGTACCTGGAAGGACTGGTTTGCTGCCTGAACCCTGCATTGCACCCTCAGAGGCCAGCCCTGCTGTTGAGTCCTACATCTATACCTGCACTCCAGACCACCAGACATGACTCCAAGGGCTAGTTTGCTGGTCTCTGTTCAGAGCCACAGGGACATAATAGGCTTCCACCATCTTAAACCGACACCTGGACCCAGCCAGAGTAAGTCTTGAACCCTCAAGGGGTCTCCATCTACTCCTGGGCCCATGGTTGTGGTGCTAGAGGTGCCCAGATGACCATTTTCACCATCCTGAGGACGTAGACAAAATTAGGCCAAAAGTTCTCTGTGTACCAGAGGGAGACTGCTTGCCTATTGTCCAGAGGCACGTCGCCAGTTGAATTGACTTTGCAGCTTCTCCCTCTATGTTCTTCTCAGCAGCAGCAAATCTTTTTCAGCAGTTTTTTCCCAAAGGGCTATCCAAACTCATGGAATTGTCTTTGGTTACATCCCTCTGCCTTCCACTGCTCGAGATTTTTTACTTCCATTTCAGTGACTAAGGTCAAAGGTAAAAATCTTCACTGCGGGTTCTATCCATGGCCATTCGATGAAGACGCTCCCTCCTTGGACACTCCTGCAGCCTGCCCTGCTGACCTTCTACATTCTCAGTCATTTTCTCTCAGAATCTTTTTAAGTCTGGAGGTAAGCGCTTACCACACCCCATCCACTTCTTGTATCCGAACCATGCTCCACTGTTGTCAGCCTTAACTTTGGACTTTGACCTGGTCTCACATGACCAGATGTCCACAGTTGGCGCTTTTATCTTTTAGGTGCTGTTTTGAACCTCAAAATTTAAAAATTCATAACTTTGGTTCCACTGTTTGGATTGTTGCCATTTTGGTGTCAAATAATTTAGTAACATTTACTCATTTTCTATAAATTTGTTTGGTAATTTTCTTGTGCTGTTGTTGCTTTTTCTGTGCTGCATAAATAATGTACACATTTCCCCTAGGTTAAATCTGACTGCTTTTTGTGCCAAGTTACCCAGGGTTATGTACAGGTTAATTTAGGTACTTTTTGTGGTTCACCCTGCAAGAGATTATGGCTGTTACTTGACTGGTGCTCACACTGTAATCAAGCAACAACCTAATTTCTCACACATGCTAGGAACAATATTCATGTGTAGTTCACAAGGAGTAGAGAACTTAAAGGATTGCAATCTAGCTTCATATTACTTCTGCTTGCAAGCTGTGCATGTGTGTGTTAACCTGAAGGAGTGGAAAAATAGGAATTATGTGAGTTATTATTATGGTTGCATAGTCAAAAGAAAAATATGTCGAGAGTGCTAAGACACCAGGTGGAAGTACACAGCTTATTAGTAGTGCTGCTAGAGGGCAAGTAAGTACGAACATAGATGTGAGACACATAGCAGAGATGGATTTGAAGGTAGGGCTTGAAAATAATATCTTCCACAGAATATCCTCAGCCGGAGGGGGCAGGTGAGGATTGTTTACTACACCTCAAAAAGTCTAGAAACTTTGCCACTTTTTTCAAGGCCAACGTTTTCTAGCACTGCCCAACTATGTGGGTGTAATTAAATCTTTGTGCACCACTAGCATAAAGCCATATGGGTATGCAATAAGAGTTAGTATGACACAGGGGAAAAGGTGTGTGAACAGGACTTTTGTGTCAGTGCTCTTTGCAGAACACACTGCTGTCTGAATTTTACATGGAGTAAGCATGCCCATTAGAGTTATGCTTAATGAATGCATTTGCATTTTGGTGGGCCTGATTATCTGTAGTGTGTATTTAGGATAATAATGGCAAAATGAGCCATGGTTTGCTTGTGTTCCAGTTCAGGACATCGCCTAGCAATTTGGGCAGGACTGTTCCCACAGGAGCAGGGCCAAGACTGATTTGCATTTGGCTGAGTTCAAACTAGGATGACATGGGGTGCAAAGAAACGATGGATTGTGAAGCGTCCTAAGTAATTACAAGTTACTGAGATTAATTAAAGAATTCCATCCATCACCTTTTTGTATGCTTAAGTGTGAGGACCTAAATGGATACAACCAAAGGTAGCCGGAGCATATGTGTTGGTACAACAACACCCACAGTTCTAAAAAGTCCCACAACAGTCCCCAGTTTGGTCACACTACTGCAACAAGGACGACCACCTGATACCCTCTAAAGATTTCAGAACAAAGTGCCAATAAGTAAAAGTCTTACACTGTGAGCACAAAGAGGAATACTCAAACTGCTGTTCTTTATTTTCTTTAGTTCACTTCGCTTCACATCACAGACCCATCAGTTCACATTTCTTGACATCATATGTAAACACATGTCAGTTAGAGGCCCTTCTGTCTCATAAACCTCTTCAGACCTCAAGTAACATAGAAGAATATATAATTATTTATCCAGTCACAAGTTTACAAGCATCACCGCAAACCCAAAATGAAAATGTGAGGGATATAATTAATCCGGAACCAAAGTTATTCACCATATATAATTGAAGAGTTATACGAGGATAATGTTTAAATAATCCTAATTTTTAGAAGTTCATAGTTCAGAATACATCAGTGGTTAGTGATCCAAAGTCATTATAAATGAGAATAGTCCACATTAATCAGTAGCCTAAAGTAGTTTGATCATAATTTAATACCTAAATAGTCACAAAGACCATGCAAATCATTCAGAATCAATCCATCACAACAAAGGGGCAAAGTAATCCTATACTATAAGAAATAGAGCATAAGATTAAGTCCTCAACATTCTAATCCAAATAACAGCATTATGAGTGTCAAGAAATGTGAACTGAAGGGTTTGTGACGCCAAGCAATGTGTGCTGAAGAAAATACAGAACTATCATTACACTCTGTTTGAAGACATTTGAATATTCCTCTTTTTTGCTCACAGTGGAAGACTTTGACAACCTAAGTGGGACTGGTATTCCGAGACAAGGAACCCGTGCACACTGTATCACTGGAACCAAGGTATACGTGGTTGATGAGCCGTAATAAGGGAACAAAAACAGTATAGAGATTGCTTGTGTTCCAGTTCCAGGAGGACCTTGCCTGGCACTTCAGTCTGGACTGTATCCATTAAAGCAGGTTCAAGACTGATTTGCATATGGCTTCATCATAACTGAAGTGGCATGGTGTGCAAAATGACAATGGACTGGGATGCAGCCTGAGTAATTACAAGTGGCTGGGATAAATTGAAGCATACCATCCATCACTTTAGTGTATGCTTTATTATGACACCCTAAGTGGGATTGGAATGCCTAGACATGGGTCTCTAGGACACTGACACTAGAACCAAGGTATACCTGGCTAGCCCTAATAACCGCATAACCGATCCTGGGTTGTTTGTTTTCCGGTTCGTTATCACGTTTAATAAGTATTTCTCAGTGTAGTGATGTAATGTGGCTTATTAATGTAGGAGCGTCCCCATGCTCAAGAAAAATACTTTTTTGATTTTTGAAGAGACTTTATCATATTTTATGAGATGTTTGTTGCATGATTTGCGATGCAAACATTTTCACGTATCAGCTCATGCACAGTCTCGGCTTGACTCACCTGTTAATTTCTTGGCTAGCTCTCCTTAACTCAGAAGCATTTTATGCAATATGGAACAGCTTTACTTTCTGAGGGACTTTCTCGATTACCACAGTCTTAACTTCCTGAAAGCAGGGTTCCCGGAATGGAGGGTAATCGTGTCAAAGTGAAGTTGCTACAGACAAAGGAAGAATCCCAGTGTCCCCACTCTTATATTGCAGGTGGCTGATCACCATACATGCCACAATTTTCAAATACATAGATGAAGTTTTGTAGGAAAACAATCGACAAATTCATTTTCAACCACTAACTTAAATAGGGGCAGGGAAGGTTTGAGTGGGGGAAGGTAAAATACTTTATTTTTACATTTAAAATAAGCTTTACTCAAAAAGGAGAACGATTCCGAAGAGATATGTGGCTCTTCGACATAGTTTGTGACTTTTATTAACTTCCTTGCCGGCGGCTAATTATGTAATTACCCTACTAGAGAAAAATGTTCCACTCTGGCATTTTAACATTTCAGAAATGTAGCCTTTTATAAGTCAGGTGAGAAGGCACTAAGGACCAGATTTTACAAGTAACCAAAATTGGCAGCGCCGCGCGCTGCGTCATTTCTGACACGCAGGGATGCTGTATTTACAAAAATACTGCTCACCCCTGTGCTTCCCCTAGTGCTGGTGATTAATTTAGCTGCCAGCACCAACGCAGGTATCCTTGCACTATAGTGCAAGGGTGTCTGCATTGAAAGAAATGATTGTTTATGTGCAGGAAGGTGTTCCTTCCTGAACATAAACAATCTACAATGGCGATTTGGCACTTCCATGTGTGCTGCAGACTGCAGCACACATATCATTCATGGCATTTTGCTCTTTCTATGTGTGTTGCAGAATGCAACACACATTGAAAAAGCAAAAACGCACAGAAATGAAGGTATTTCTCCTCGTTGTGCCATGCTAATGCCACCCCTGGGTTGGTGTTAGTTTTTGGCGCTGCATCAGATTTACAAATCCTTGTAAATCTGGGGCAGCATCAAAAGCAATGGGTGTTGCATAGGTACACCCACAGCAACACCCATTGCATGCCCCACTGCTGCACAAAACTGCATCTGGAGGCCCATATTTATAAGGCAGCGTTAAGCCACGCAAAGTGGCTTAACACCACCTTGTAAATAAGGAGAAGGGCACCGATCCAATGGAGTGTCACAAAAAGTAAATATGGAGAAGGGCACAGAGCCACCAGAGTGCCGCGAAAAGTGATGCTCAGGTAGTGCTAGGGGCTTGTAAATATGCCTCTAAGGGCCTCATTTATGAGGAAATGTCAGAGGCCGACATTGAACCAAATTTGGCAGCGCTGCGGTCCGACTTTTCTAAAATGCAAGGATGCATCGTATTTACAACAATATGGGCCCATCCCAGTGTTTCCCCTGCACTAAATTAGCTGCCTAGCACCAACACAGCCACCCTTGTGCCATGGTGCAATGATGGCTGCATTGCGGGGGAGATTGCTTTTGTGTAGGAAGGGACACCTTCCTGCACAATTACAATCTTTAATGGTGATTTGCTCTTTCTATGTGTGCTGTAGAATACAGCACACATAGAATGAGCAAAAAAACGAGGAGACATAAAAATATTTCTCCATGTTGTGCCATGGTAATTCCAACCCTGGGGTGGCGTTAGTTTTTGGCGCTGCCTCAGGTTTATGATTTCTTGTCAATCTGGAGCAGCATCAAAAGCAATGGGTTTTGCGGTGGAACTCCCAAACCAACACCCATTGCATGCCCCTCTGCCGCAGACTTTTTTCATTTTACATTTTGTAAGTTATGTACCTTCAAAACAGATCAGACAATTCTCTAAAAACCTTGACTTTTCTGTGGAAAAATATCCCACAAAACATATCTTTTGAAGAAAAATTGTGCTAAAATAATTCGCTGTAATAACGTTTTGGGGCAATAGCATAAACTATTAAAGCGTTTGAATGAAGGGTTTTGTTTGCATTTTTGAAATAACCTAATACGGATCGGATTAAATAGTTTACAATCAGAATATAGCCAAAACAATCTAGTACTACACAGAAGCAGCGTGAAGTTCTTTTGAGGGATGTGCAGACTTTTAAATGCAGGCCAACTGATGTAATTATGTGTTGGTTTTGGCGGTCCTGCGGCAAATAAGAAATGTAGGATCAACTTTGTGCCTGACCATCAAAAAACATCTTTTTAGATACCTAGTAGATAAAAGTTACAATTTTACTTTCAATACCAAAGCAGCTTCAACACTCACATTTTATGTTTGGATGTTGTTTATAAATGTTTATAGCCATAAAAGAAGGTTGATTTTGGTGACTGTAGATTTGTTTTCTAAGATTGTTCATTTTTTTTATTCTGCCTCTTCCCTCTTATGCCATCAGTTCTTCTGTTAGCAGTGATATTGAAATATGTAACTTGCTAGAATTCATGCAATTCTGACTCAATTACTACAGAGGAGACAATTTGTGATTTTGTGACTTTTCAAATACCCAATACTTATAAAGGCTACTTAGTTGGGCAGCACTTGGGAACCTTCTGACGATGCCTGATAGGTACATACAACTATCCAATAACAATCTTGAACAAATTATGTTTTAACGATGATTACCAGGATAATTGGACAGCTGCGTCACCGTGGCAGAACAGTTCATAGCAACACATTTTTATTGGTCCAGATGAAATTGACGTTTAACAGTTATAACAGATACATAATTGCATGCTTTTAATATTTTCAAACATCTAAAGTCGAATTTAAGTAGTATGGTCATTTGAGAGGGATTATTTGCTTCTGTGTTTGAAGTAGGATAAACGTTGATTTTAGTACTGAAAAGGTCAGCATTGCATAAGATGACACCCACCCCCATTTGGTAATCAATGCCCAGTGTTAGGATTTTAGGGCCAGATTTACTAAAAAGTGACGCAGCGTGGTGCAGGGCCAAAATCGGCAGTGCAGTGCTGCGCCACTCTAGAAATGCAGGACTGTGCCATATTCAATAGAATACAGTGCAACCCTGCATTTCCCCCTGAGCTGGTGCTAAATTTAGCTGCCATTGTCAAAGCAAGCATCCATGAACCATGGTGCAAGGATATCTGCGTTGAGGAGTTTGATTGTTTATGTGCAGGGAGGTGTTCCTTCCTGCACAGAAACAAACACTACTGGCGATTTGGCATTCCTGTATGTGCTGCAGAAGTGCCAAACTGTCATTTTGAAAGATTGTTTATGTGCAGGATGGGACACATTCCCAAACGTAAACAATCATTTCTGTCATTTTGCTTTTTCTATGCATGCTACAGAAAGCAGCACACATTAAAAAAGCAAAAAATGAGGAGGAATAAAAGTATTCCTTCTTGTTGCGTTGTTAGATTTTGGCACTGCCTCAGGTTTACGAAAATAGATAGATCTGGAGAAGTATCAAAATGCAGTGGGTGTTGTTGTGGCATGCCCATACCAACAACCATTGCATGCCCCTTCCTCTAAAAGTGCTGCTTGTGAAGGGGCCACATTTACAAGGTGGTGTTAAGCCACAAAAAGTGGTTAGTAAAGTGACACTCCGGTGGCGCTAGGGGCTCATAAATATGTCCCTTAGTGTCTCCAGACTCATCTAAGAAGCCATGTCTCCTTGCTGAAACTCACTACATCAGAAAGATTTTTGCAATTGTAAATCAACAGCAATGTTCACAGCGGAATGCATGAGTTTCACCTTTGGTGATTTTATCATCAATTTGAATAGCAAGTCCACATACTCCAAAGTGGGAAAGATGCACTCGAAGACATTCTCCAGTGGCTGGCTAAAAGAAAGAACATTAGATAAAAATAGAATGGCGTCTCAAAGGTTAGAAATTAAATGAGGTTGAAGGGTATGAAGGGTATGGTCAGTTAGAGATATTACTCTCTCTGGCCCAGGTTAAAGCCGTTAACAGTGTTTAATAAATTGGCAAATGGGTGAATTAGAAACATGCAACAAGTTTGCTCATGAATGTGTTAAGCTCATGTATAAAGGAACATGCTCCTTGAGTCAGAGGTTTCATAACTTCACCTTGCAATAGGATTTCATAATGTTTCTGACCTGACACATGCATGTCTTGGTGGAAGCTTGGATTCTTGCATACTGACTTTTAGAATGCACTTGTACATACACAGGCATTTGATTGGAGGCTGAATTCTACTGTTGACTCCTGTGTGTGAATCTCCTGGCATTAGTATCTTATTAACTATTTTACAGCTACTATTTAGGAATCATGAGGTCTGAACCACTTAGACAGTGCAGCTGTTTGGTTTGCTAACAACATCTTGGGGACATTTGGAAAGTTTTACTGGCAATGCATTCCACCTATTGTTTACCATTGGGTTTGTGATTTGTAACTCATATTTATTTGCTTTGTATTTGCTGGTTTTATTTGATTTGGGCTGCCCAGCTTGAGTTCAACCCTTCCCTTACCCAAACTCTATTTACTGTATTCTTCCACCAGAACTGAATTTCTGTAAATAAGCCTTTAAACTTGAACCTATCTCGTCAACTTTGCTGTACATTCAAAGACAGAGGTCAAATGTCAGGCTCTGCTCTCTCTTCCAGGGAGCATGGCATTTACTTTTCTTTCTCTGACTTAAAAGTGAGAGGATTTATGTGACAATTATGCTGACTACTCAGGGATGTGTTGTATGATGGTATTTTATTCTAGCATTAAACAAAATGTAAATGTCTGTAAATGAACTGTGCAGATTTTCCAGAGTATGGGAAGCACACATGAAGCTCTTTTTGGTCATTCTTAAGTGTAGTGGAAACACATATTTTAATACGATCAAAACAAATCAGTACACTAGGTGATGACATTTCCACACATTGTCGTTTGTATGCTGTTAAAAATTGGCTTTCTGGTTGACAGATGTATGCACCCTGACCAAGCAAGAACCACAATCCTATTCAGGGTAAGTGACAAACACACTCTAGGTTAACCTATGCTCACTCTCTGGTAGCTTGGCACATAGCAGCCAGGCTTAACTTAAGAGTCACTATTTGTGCAACAATTCAAACAGTAAAACAGTGAAAACACCACCCAAAATGATTACACACTGGTTAGAAAAATAAAAAATAGTGTAACTTAATAAATAAGACAAGCTCAAAATGACAAGAATCCAATACATAGATCTTGAGTTCTTATTTTTCAAAGAATAAACTGTATAAAAGCACTTAGATGCAAGAAGTGACAATCAGGGCTATCTAGTTGCGCTGGACTGAGACAAAGTCAAGAGTTGAGTCTGATTTCAATGGAGTGTGGGCCTGAACCAGGGACTCCCTTAGGCCTGCTGAACTAAAGTACCTTGAGTTGAAGGGAGATGCAAGGTGCAGTCCAGGTGATGCTTCAGTTCAGATCCCACAACAGTAGGAGATGTGCCAGTTTTCTCCACTCAAAGTTGGCGAAGCGTCTGTTCTGAGGGCGATGTGCTGGTCCCGAATATGATGTTTTGCTACGGCTCCTGTAGCAGAGGATAAATCACTTCAGAAGGTGAAGTGCTGTGTCTGAAGGCTATGCCCATTTTACACAGCAACGAGGAAGCACCGGTATTGAGTGACACACTGGTTGCGATGAGGATAGATGGCTTGACTAAAGAAGCATATTAGGCCTCACTTCTAGGGATCCAGGACTGGGGTGGCACCATTTGCAGAGCATACTCACAGATGGAAGAGTTCAGATGTAGATGCAGGTAGGTTGGAAGTCTTTTACGCCCCTGAGACTTCAGACAACAGAAGATCAGTCAGGTGGCCCTTGGAGTCACTCTGGGTTCTGGGGTAGAGAAATGCAGGTCCAGTACTTCTCACGTCTGGGCAAGGGGCATCAGGTCAGCACAGTAAAGCAGGAATATAGCAGGATAGCAGTATAGCAGAGTGGCAGTCCTTGTAGCTGAACAGCAGTCCTTCTTCCTTACAGAGTATCCACAGGTCCAGAAGTGTACTGAAGTGGTGGCGTCAGAGGTCCAGTACTTACACCCAGTTGTGTCTATGAAGTGGGGAAGACTTCAAAGAAAGATCTTTGAAGTGCACAGAGGTCCTACCTTCCTGCTCTGTCTTTAGACCCACTACAAGAGGGTATGCATCCCTTTGCGGGGTCAGGACACAGCCTATTCAGGTGTAAGTGGGGTTTGTGCCTAGCTCCTCCCTCCCACCCTGCCCAGGATGGCCGATCAGGATGTGGATAGCCCATCAAGTCACATCTTAGCTCCTTTAGTGTGTGGCTTTCTAGAAGAAATGCACTAAGCCTCGCTTTCACCCAACTCCGACATGTATTTAGAGACAGTCATCATGAACAAAATGGCTAAAGTAAGGAAATGTCAACTTTATTAAAGTGACATTTTCAGAACTTCTATTTAAACATTGTGAATCCAGAGACACCAAACTTGAAAAGTTTATCTCTTTTTAATTGAGACCTATACCTATAAGAAACAAATATATTAAAGTAATCCCAATTTTATCCTTTGGGAGAAATAGGCCTTACAGTATTATCAGGGCTTGTAAAACCTAAAAACCAAAAAAAAGTACATTGCACCCTGCCCTCTGGGTTATTCAAGGCTTACCTTAAAGGTGACTTATATGTATAAAAAGGGAAGTTTTGGGCCTGACAAGAGGTTTATCTTGCCAGATCAACATACTGCACATACTGGCTCTGAAATGGCAGGCTTGAGTCATGGTTTGGGGTCTACTTAAGTAGGTGGCACAATCATTGTTGTAGACCCACATGTAGCATTTAGTTTAAAGGCCCAGCGCATACGTAGTGCACTACACTAGGGGCTCATAAATAAAGTAAATATGACAATTGGGATAAGCAAATATTACCATGTTTAGGGGAGAAAGCAAAAGCACTTTCCCACTGGCTAACATTGGTAAAGTGCACTGAATCATAAAGCTAGCAAAACTGAGATTAGAAAAATGGAGAAGTTAGGCAAAAAGTTGGAAGGGAAACAACCCTAAAGCTGTCAAGTCTAACTTGCGCTGTATGCATTTATCAGTAAAATTGTATGTCTGTGCAAATGTATTGGTCATTCAATTGAAGATGTATTGTGAGTAATGGCAGTGAGCTACCACACCATGTATACTCCACTTTACCCCACTCCACTCTACTCTGCACCACTCCACACCACTGCTCTCAAATCTGCACCATTCTAAGCTACGCCACTTCACTTGGTGCCTCTGTATTCTACACCACTCTACTCTATGCCAATGCGCTCCATCCCACGTTGCTTCACTATGCACCACTGCACTCAATACAACTTCACTCTACTATGAAGCAATCTAATCCATGCCACTGCATGCTATGCCACTCTATTCCACTCTTCCATTCCAATCTATGCCACTCCACTCTATGCCACTGCAATATACCCTGCCTCACTCCACTTCTCTCTAAGCTGCTGCACTCTAGGCCACTGCACTCAAAACCAATATACTCTAAGCCACTGCACTGTACGACAATCTATTCTGCACCATTGCACTGTACTCCACCATACACTAATCTACAACACTCTACAATACACCACTGCACTCTACACTAACACACTCTATGCCACTGCACTCTATGCCATTGCACTCTACTCTGCACCACTCAACTTTACGCCGCACTACAGCACTCTATGCCAATGCACTCCACCCTAAGCAACTCAGATTTGTTTCTGCACCACTGCATTCTATTCTACTGCAGTCTCACCCCTCTACTCTATGCCACTGCACTTTACACCTCTCTACTCTGCTTTACCTTGCACCGTTCCACTCTTTACTTCACTGTACTTTGAAACAATCTACTCTGCCACTGCACTGTACACCACTTGTCAGGAAAACTATTGACAGCATTAAGTTCTTCCCTCAGCAAAAACAATTCCCCTTTTCCTTGTACCCACATTGGTTGCAGCTGCATCCTCACTCCTGGTGGCTCTTGCTGAGGCTGTTCTTAGAACTAGCTTCTTCAGGTTTAACTGCCACTCAAGATGGTGGCCGCAAATACTTGTGAGGTCAGCGCTCTAGTGTTTCTACCTTAGACTCATGCTGAAGCTTCCCTCCAGCTCTTTCTCTCTGGGAGCCCTGCACTTCAACTGTCATCCTGAGGAGAATGAGCAGTGTTCCAGATGCCCTTCGTTTCTTAGAGAATTCTTTGAGTTTTGACTAATGAATTCATTTTCTTGTTATGGTGTGCAAACCAGCTACATTTTCCCTTTAGAAGAAGCTGGATTTTTCCTTCTTCTGACAACTGGCTTTCTGAGGAGAATGTGTTTTGGCATAACAGAACTTCAAGCAACTGCAGAAAGAAATCCTTTTTTATGATTTCCAGACTTGACAATATATATCTATCTATCTATATATATATATATATATATATATATATATATATATATATATATATATGTACATATGCATTCTAGAACTCTTTGCTTTGAGGACTTTTCAGTCTTAGAGAAAGACCTCATTGCTCAGACTCATTCCTAGAGACAGTTATTGAAGAACTATAGCATTGGGTGAATGTGACTGGCTGAACAGTTGAATGCCCAGTAGGAATGTACTTATCTATGCTCTTATCACCCGACTGCAAATCCTTCCTTTAAAGAAATCCTAATAAGAAGAAAGGTGCAGGTTTTCAGAGACACACACTGAATATCATATCTTCAAGTGGGAAACACAGGCTGGAACTGGTCTTGGAGGTGGTCTCTCCATTCCCCTTTCCCCCCAAGCAGATGCAGGGTTCAGATAATCAGTTAAAGTCTGAGCTTGCATCTGTTGGAGGGAGTTGGGAAAAAGGCATCTGCTCCTGTGGAAGTTTGATTTAATGGGTAATCTTCTAACACCACTGCACTATATGCCACTGTATTCTACACCAACCTACTCCACCCTGCTCTACTCCACTCTATGCCATTGCACTATATGCCACTGCAATCTAAACTGCACCGCTGTACTCTTCGTCACTGCACTCTACTGCAGTGGACTCTACACCACTTTCCTCAACACCAGTGCAATCCATGCCAATGTATTCTGCACCATTGTACTTTATACCACTTCACTCTAGTACACTCTACTCCACTCTATGACACTTCACTCCACAATACACTCTGTGGTGCTCTAGTCTATTAAACTCTCATCCACTCTGACACTCTACTCCACTGCAAAACACTCCACTCTACTATATGCCACTACTCCATGACACTCTATGTGACTCCCTCTAAGCCACTCCATGTCACTTTACTGCACTCTATTCATCAACACACTGATCCACTCTACTCCACTTGACCACTCTACATTACTCCACTCCACTCTATGCCACGCCACTCTGACACACTATGCCACTCCAATCTACAACACTCTAATCCACTCTATGCCACTCCACTCTGTGACAATCTACTCCGTTCTATGTCACTCTACTCTACAACACTCTACTCCACTCTATGCAACACCATACATGCTACTCCACGCAGCTCTACACCACTCCACAACACTCTATGCCACTCCCATCTACAACACTTTGCTCCATTCTGACACTCCACTCCACTCTACGTCACTCAACTTTACGCCCTTCCTCTCTATGACACTCTACTCATTCCACAACACTCTACACCACTCTACTCAATGCCACTCCATGACACTAACCTTCACCTCACTTCACTCCAGTCCACTCCTCAACTATACAACACACTATGCGATTACACAACACTCCACGACTCTCTACACCACTCCATAACACTCCTTTGTACTCCACTTTATGACACTTTACTCCACTCTCCTTTAATCCACTAACTTTTAGCCATGCCAAACAGCAGCCATGCTGGTGTACAACTTGGCTAAAACATACTGGCAAAGCTAATAGCTGTGGTATAGGCGAAACCTATTGGCTTTGCCAATGCTTGTTTTGGGGAAAGTAGTCATTATTATACTTTTTCAGAAGTGGAAGCAAACCACAAGACAACACCGCAAGTGTTTAACATACAGGAATGATGGTGAGGAAATTAATGTCAACTGGTTTATAAGTTTTATATTCAATATTTCTATACCATATGTGACACTTCCTCATTTTTAAGCATGCATCCTAAAAGGAACAGAGATGAAAGATTGTCATATTGTCATATTCCATTATGTTACTAAGGACCAGATATTGTCTCAATTGTACAGTGTTTATGATCATGAGGTATATCTTCACTTCCAAACACACATGAATTGGAAATGTGATATTTTTCCTATGGATTCTTTGGCTGGATGTACTTGACAACATATATAAGAGTGGTATTTTCTTTTCATTTTTTCTGAACCATAGTGACCTATACCATCCCCCGTGATTCCTGGGCAGGAAGATGAGGACTGAATGAGGGAAGGAATTACTCAGTGTAATGAAGATAACTGGTAAATCATTTATAGTGCTACTCCCCAAGCCTTTTCCTTGTCATTGTACCTATAATTTTTGAAAATACCGACAAACCAATATAAGAAATTGGATTATTGTTAGAAGTGGGGTTTCTGGTTGGCTTGGGTATGCACCTAATCCAGGTAGAACCCACCCACTCTAGTCAGGACGAGGGAGTTACACACCAAAGAAAACCCCTGTTCACCCCTTGGTAGCTTAGCACAAGCAGTCAGGCCTAACCCAGAGGCAATGTGTAAAATACTTGCACAACACACACAACACATGTGACGCACTGTCCCCACCACAAAGGAAATAAGCAACACCAAGTTATATAAAATAAACTGTATTGTACACAACATCATTAGATCATTAGACGAAACACAACATGTCAATAATACCCTGCTATCCAAGCAGTTGTCAGAACGGTACACAGTACTGTTACTCTGCAGAAACCAGCAGTAGTCACATATAGCACACAGATCATTATTCTGCAACATAAGCAGTAGTCAGGAAAAACATTGCACGTCAAAAGATCCTCATAAATGCCCATACCAGGAACATTAGTAAATACATGGCAAGTCAGAAAAACATATTAGCGTAGATGCCCATAAAAGGAACATTAGATGGCATATGGTGCAAAAGAAAAAGCACATTATCATTGTTGCCCACAACAAGAGCATCATACACCACATGGCAAATCATAAGAACACAACAGCATAAAGTCCTGTGAAAAGGAACATCAGAATATACCGATCAGATCAGGGGAACAACATTACCCCTAATAGATCCTCCTCTGTCCAGTCCTGGCATGAGGCCCTCCCTGTGCTCGACAGTGCAAAATTAGAGGGGGACCAGTGAAGTGATAGGGGAGGGTTCAGCATCACACTCCTCCTCCGTCTTTGGATATGGGCCGCCTCCAGGGACCAGTGCCCAAACTGGGGTGCTCCCTGGCCTTTTGGGACACCAGGGCATGACCGGCCCTTCTGGGGGGATGAAGAACAACAGACAGGGGCCCAGCAGGGCAGGGGCTTCTGATGAGGCTGCTGCCACCCCCTAACTCCTGTGTGGCCAAACAAAGGGGGCCAGCAGTATGGAGAGCAGCCGATGAGGCTTCTGCCTCACCTGTGGCTCCTATGCAACTGTGGGGGCCCAGTGGGGTGGGGGCCTCCGTCAAGGCTTCCACCCCACCCTGGGGCCTCGGTGGTGTGAGGTGGCCTCCAATGAGGCCTTCTCCCTGCTCAGACAACCCCGATGTGGTGTGTGAACCAAAGAACAGCCCACCCGGGCCGCTGCTGTGACTTACCAAAGGTGGGTCCAGCTGGTGCCCAGGGGTGCTCCTCAGAGAATGCTTCACCCCGGGTGCATTCCTCGGAGCATTCTTCTCCCCAGAGACACTGTTAGGAGCGCGCTCGCTTCATTCTTCCCTCTACTGTGCCCCAGGGGCACAGGACATGGTGCGCTTTCAATGGGCTTGGGTTTTTTGAATGTCCGGGTCCTGGAGGTGATTCCCTCCTTCAGACAAGTGCTTCCCCAGGCACTACGGCACACATGACGTGCTCATAAGGCACGGTGTGCCTCAAAGGAAAGTGCTTCTTCCAGACATCAGTTGGGGGTATACAAGCCCTTTGTGTGAGGCCAGGGCATAGCCTTTACAGATGCAATGGTGCCCTACCTCCCCTTCTCTCAGCCCAGGAAGACCATACATTTTGTAGATGCACCTGATAGCGCGCCTGGTTCTTAATAAGTAAACTTACAAGGGGACACGCATAGGTTGATGAAACTATTGATTTGCATGGAGTATTCTAGCTATGGTATGGTCAGTGTTTCCCAATAGTCAATACACAAAACTCAATAAATATTAGTCATCATTAATAAGAATCAATAACATCACACCATGACCTTTCAGTAATGAAGAACCACAACTCGTTATATGTTTTAGTGATTTCATTTCCCTATTAGTTACAATACAAAATCATGACATTAATTCAAACGCAATTCAATTCTATTAAAAAATCTGTATTAATTTATTAGAAGACTCGAAAAACATAATCTAATCAAAATTTGCATCAACGCGTATTCTAAAGCATTAGCAGAGGTCAACAGAAGAAACAAAGGCAATAGATCTTTTCTAATCATAGAGTTCAGCGAAAAAGTCCGTCAACCATTTGTCTCTCAATCTGTCAATGTCATGTAAGGAAAACCTCATCTAACCCACATTAGCATCAGCACGTGGGACTTCATGCAAAAACAATTTTGAAACAGGAAAGAGTACTATTTAGACAGTCCTGTTGGTACCTAGAAAGGAAAGGCACAAAAATATAATTCAGTCATATTGTCATATCTACCGATCCTCGGTATGGATCAGCATCAGAGTCAGTCTTCGTCCTTAGGTCATCAGTCGATCAGCATCACATCAGGCTCTCAGAGAGTATGAGCCCAATGACAGAATCTCGAATCACCTCTATGATCTTGCAGTCTCGCTCCCCTAGCATCTAACATCTGAACTCTTGTCTCTCTGTCACGTTGTTATATTGAAGTTACCCAGACTATCCCACAATTTCCAATTGGTCAATTAATCACAAGTTATTACTTTACCCAATAGTTGTACTATTTCAAATCTATGTATTCTAATATTTCACAGTTCACATGTCATTGATTGGTCTGCTTTACGATGTCCTCATCATCCGGCTCGTCAGGTATCAAAAATGTTGCATCTTCTTCTCCAGTCAGTGCCTTCATTGTTGGAGCCCTGGTAAAGTATATCTCATACACGTAGTACATTATTAGTTACATTACTAGAATATCATCTCCTGTCCGTCGGTTCTCACAGAAGGTCTAGTTAAGCATTTTATTAAAACAATGAGCATTTCACAGTCAGTTCATCTTGTCAACATTTTTCTATTAGACACTAAGAAGTTCAGCTCACTGCATGGGGCCTGGCAAGACTAGGCCAAGACAATAGCTAAGTTAAGGCCTACAATTATTGCAAGACATAGGTTATAACTCTCAGTATGACATACTACTACTTAATTCTAATCTGTTTTCAACATTTTATGTATGTAATCACTTATTTAGTACATTTTGTGAATTCTGGTGGTCATCCTCTGAGGTCAGAATTTCAAACATGCTCATTATTTTTCTACGTTAATCATTTCCTATCAAATTCATAAGTTATGGATCAAATCTGTTTATTGACATTTTAACATGAAGAACAATACAAAGCACTGTAATAATCCTCCAGTCATTTCAGTAGCGACATGCCCCGTAGACCCTGAACACGCTTTGACAGTTATACAACTGTATCCTTTCTTCCAATGAGGGGGCACATCTCCCCGGCCCACTATGTCTCATATTGACCTCAGGACCGGAAGGGCTTCCCAAACCGGATCGCACAGCGCTAACACCCAAAAGAACATTAAAAGGAAAAAACATTTGTGCTTCTTCGCCTGCATGCTTCGCCTCACTCTTGCCCCAACGCTTCACCGCTCCAATCAGATTTTCTTCCCCGCCCTCCTCATAGCCCTCGCTCATATCATCCTACTAAACCTCTCGGGTCAGCCCCAGGACTCTTAGGTATGTTGGGCACGTCAGCTCGGTAAACTCTGTAGATAAGATCTGGAAGAAAGGTCTCCACAATGTACAAATGTCGCCCACTCTATGCTTGGAAGCCAAAGTAAGCTTTTCCATCACCAGAATGAACCACAACTTCTGGAGCCAAGACCCATACGTCGGCAACCTATCCGAGCCCCATAGGGCAATAATTGTCTGCAGGGCAGCATTAAGAGCCAGTGCCATCTGTCTTCCCTTCAACGAACGAAGGGGAAACGTGAGAGGATTGGGTTGGCCCAGTAATACACATGAGAGGAATCTAGGAATCTCTGTATGAAACACCTTGTCGATGTCATCTAATATACTCGTCCAATATCGCTGTAGTTTGGGGCAGTGCCAAAGAAGATGTACCAGAGTGCCCGTGTTACCACACCCTCTCCAACAAAGGCCGGACTTAGCCGGGTCCCATGCATTTATCCTTGCTGGAGTAAAGTACCAATAGGAAGTTATCTCATATGCCGTCTCTGTCCCCGCAGCACTATGGGCCGTATGATGAGTTCTATAATAAACATTGTCCCACTCCTCCTCCGTGAGCTCCCTTTCCAGCTCTTTCTCCCATCTCCGCTGACCCTTAGATTTAGGTGGGCGCTCCCCACCCTGCAGGAACCGATAAAGCTCCGATATCACATGTTTATCATCCTTCTTTGTGAATATCCACCTCTCAAACGGGGTTAGGGGCCTATCTATCAAGGCCCTATTCTCAGTCATAAGGGCCCAATGACGTACTTGATAATACAATAACCTATCCGTTTCGGTCAATCGATACGTCTCCCGCATCTGATCAAAAGGGATCATTCCATTCTCATCAAAAAGACTCCCCACCCTCTTACAGCCCCCATCATACCAACGGAGGAAGCTCTCTACCTGTAGGCCGGGTGGGAAGTCAGGGTTCTCACCTATTGGTGACATAGGGGATGGAAACATTGTGAGTCCCCGCCGTCGCGCCACTGCATCCTATACACTGAGTGTCGCTCCTGTGATCGGGGAGGAATAAAGTCCACGTGCCCTGTGTCGACGTCGGAGCCAGGGCTCCTTCTAAATATGAGACCCCGCCACCGCCTGATCCATAAAACACCAGTGTTTCTCAGAAAGCGGCCTACTCCACTCCAGCAGAAAGCGTAGCTGGGCTGCCTGGAAGTACCGCAGCAGACAGGGAACAGCCAGACCCCTCCCCCCCCTAGGGCGGTATAGAGCGTTCCGTGGGATCCGCACCGGCCGACCATGCCAGATGAATATCAAGATCGCGGACTGTAGGGTTGCTATCATGCGAGACGGAGGAGTCAGGGAAAGTGCCTGAAAGACATAGAGTATGCACGGTAGCACAGTCATTTTCACCGCCACCACCATGCCCAGCCAAGAGAGTTTATGCTTCCCCCAGATCCCAAGGTCTTGCAGAACCTCCTGAGTTAGCGTGGCATAATTCAAGCTCGCCGTCTTCACCGCAGAGGTCCCCAGTTCATTACCCAAATAGGATACCTGCGATGTCGACCATATAAAGGGGTATCGGGCTCTCAGATCCCCTGCATGGTCAGGAGAAATGGATAAGCCAAGGACCTGTGACTTCTGCATATTCACACGAATCCAGAGACCTGCCCGAACTCCTCCAGGGCTACCATAAGGGCTGGAAGCGAAACCATGGGCTCCGCGAGGGTAAGAATCACATCATCCGCATAGAGACTAATGAGGTGATGTTCGCCCCCAAATTTGACGCCAGTAACTAGGGGGTTATCACAGAGGCGCTGAGCAAAGGGTTCCATATACAGCGCAAATAGCAGCAGGGAGAGCGGACATCCCTGTCGCGTTCCACGACCAACCGAGAACGGCAAGGACAGGGTTCCATTAACTCGTACCGAAGCCTTGGGCGAGCGATAAATGCATTGAATCCAGGTCCTGAACCCAGGTCCCAGCCCATAGCACTCCAACACCTGAAAGAGATAAGGCCAATGGACTCTATCAAACGCCTTCTCTGCATCGATACAAAGGAGGAGCGCTTCCCTGCGCGATCTGACAGTTTTATCTATTAAGTGCAGAAGGGGCTTTGTATTATCTCCACACTGCCGGTGGGGTATAAAGCCCGCCTGATCCGGATCTATAAGGCCCAGCATGTAGGGATTGAGGAGGTGAGCCAAAATGCCAGTTAACAACTTGGCGTCTATATTCAGATGCGAGATAGGTCTATATGAGGCACAATCTTCTGGATCCTTCCCGGGTTTGTGAATAACCATAATGGTAGCCTCCAGCATGCTAGGGGCGAGAGCCCCGTACACCCGAAAGGAGTTGAAGAGCCTCGCCAAAACTGGGGCCAGCTCCGGACAGAACGTTTTATAAAAGAGCGCCGAGAAGCCATCAGGGCCAGACGACTTCCCGTTCTTTAGACGGGATATCGCCGAGATAACCTCATCCACTATTATAGGCTGGTCCAGTGAGGACGCTTCATGCTCTCCAAGCGGAGTGATTGTGCTATCTGCGAGAAAGGTAGCAGGATCTGCATCACACCTCGCATCTGCGGAATATAGCCCCCTATAGTACTCAGCAAACACCTCTGCCATTTGGTCGTCCGTACGCGCTTCCCCTTTAGAGGGGGAGTGTATCATCTTTATGGCCGCCGTGGAGCGATGCGCTCTCAGCCGGTGTGCAAGAAGCTTCCCACATCTGTTACCCCCAATGTAGTATTTGTGTTTAAGCCTCACTATCACATATTCTGCCCTATCCCAGTCCAGCCGTTGCAGCTGCTGACGCGCCCTCTCCAGCTCCCTCCACACTCAAGGTGCTCCAGTATATTTATGAGGACGCTCTAAGGCCGCCACTTTTTGCTCAAGCACTGCTCTCTGTTCCTTCCGTGCTTTATTATCTTTAGCCGCTAGCGACATCACTTCCCCTTGTACAACCGCATTTAGGGCCTCCCATAAGGTCTCCATGCTGACTCCATCATCATTAATGCTAAGGTAATCCACTATCACGCGTCTCAGCGTTTCCTCCGGTGCTCTACTCTGAAGTATAGTGTCTCTAAAGCACCAGCTCGGACTCCCCACACGCCCCATATCAAGACTAGCCTCCAGAATGATAGGTGCATGATCTGTCAACGCCCGGGGCTCGATTGAGGTCTCTAATCTGAGAGATGAACACCGTGGAGGCCAGAAAAAAATCAATACATGTGTACGTTTTTGAGGCCACAGAATAGAAGGAATAGTTCCTAAGCGTTGGGTGCCCACTCCTCCAAACATCCTCCAAACCACACTCAGCCAGCCACTGCCATCAGCGCACCAGTCTGCCCATAACAATGCCCAGACCTATCCAGCTCATTGTCCATTACCAGGTTAAAGTCCCCCCCCCCCACTAAAATAGCTCTGTCAGGGGTGTTGAGCACTGGGGAAATGGCCTGCCTCATAAAGGTTTCCTGTTTTACGTTAGGTGCACATATTGTCGCAATAGTGAAGAGGAAAGTCCCCACCGGCACCCGGAGCACCAGGAACTTACTGTGTACCTCATGAAGCTTGGCTATCACCTCTCCAGGGAAGGACTTCGACAAAAGTATCGCCACCCCATCATGTTTCGTTGGGGCTGAGGACCAGAATTGCCTAGGAAACCACTTTCAACGCATTCTATACGTATCCTTGGCCACCAAGTGCGTTTCCTGCAGGAGACAGACATGACTCCCGGACTGCTCAAGACCAGACAAGATCGCTAATCTCTTTGCTGGGCTATTAAGTCCCCGAACATTCAAGCTTAGACACTTAAAGGACATATGACACTAGACCAGTTACGCTCTACAGCAGGCACAACTACCAAGGGACACATACCAGAGCCAACATTGGAGCGGTCCTCCACACAGGGATAGCAAGCAAGATCAGAAGCTATATAAATTCCAGAGGAAGCACTCCTACACACAACCATAATGCACAACAGGTGCTTAGATCACAGTAGTCCTCTGACATACAGCTCTAGATAGGTAAAGTTTTGGCGGGCCAGTAGATCCATCCTGATTCGTCACATGGGATCCAGCGGCTCACCCACCCGGGCCTCTTTAGTATGGTCAAAGACCCCAGCGAAAACTTACACGACCCCAAATCACAGTGGCAGTACCCAGTGCTCCATCGGCTAGGCGTTAGTCCCCACAGCCAAGCTACTCAGTACTGATTGTCTTTCCAGTGCCTGCTCCATCGTGGTAGGCTGCCGTTGCTTTCTCTTCCTCTCCTTCCACCGCCACCGCGGGCGACCCCCACCATCCTCTTCCACAGTTACCCCGGGCTCTCGTTTATTCTCTTCCAGCTGCAGGATCCTTCTCGCCTCCGACACCGATTTCACCTGATGCCACTGGTCCTCCCATCAGAACATAAGACGGAAGGGGTGACCCCAGGAATAGGATGGAGAGTGGGCCCGTAAATGTTCTGTTATAGGTTGAAAGTCTGTCCGCCTTTTCAATGCCCGCAGCGAGAAGTCCTGAAACAGCTGCAACTTATGCTCATGGAACTGTACATGTGACAAATTTCGGGTTTTCTGTAGAATGTTTTCTTTAAGTCCATAATTGTGGACACACGCCAATATATCAGGTGGACGACTTCCAAGCTCCCCAGGGCAGCCCACACAATGAACGCGGTCCAGCGTAATCTCTCTTAATTCATCAGGACCCAAGATTGAGCGGAACAACGCCGTGACGAACTCCCCAATGTCCTCCTTCTCCGCTCCCATATGAGCCCCCCTGATGCTTATATTATGCCGTCGTGACCGTTCTCCAAGTCCTCCACCGTAATCTGAAAAAGGTCCTGCTGCTCGCGAAGACGTATTATCTCCTGTTGCATATGTTCAACCTCCTCCCCTCGAGAGATCTCACCATCCTCTACATTCGCAATCTATCCCCTAGGGAAGTGACCTCTGTACGCAGTTCCTTCATCTCCTGGGAAATGTCCCTCCGGAGATCCTGCAGATCGCTCCTGAGTGAATCAAACAGGGAGGAGAGAAAGCCTTTAGTGACTGGGGCCTCACCATCATCGTCCACCTCTCCTCGATCATCACAGCCCCTCAGCGCCACAGACCCCTCAGCAGGACCGCTCTTCGCCGGCTGGGATCTGGTCAGCATGTCCCTCACCGACTGATCCCGCTTGAATTTAGAGGACGTCATGATACTACCACTCCTGTACCAGCCGTCAGCCTCGGACCTCGACCGCCCCATTGTGAGCCTATTCAGGTGCCCGGCACATCTCTTGCACCAGTGATCTCCTTGGACTATTCGCCTCTAACCAGGTCAGGAAAGCGAAGCTCCTTGTTCCACACTCCATGCTAGGCCGCAGGCTCAAATTGCTGCCATCTTGCCCAGAAAGCGGCCCAACCCAGTCCCTTCCTCAACCTCCGTCCCTGAGGAGTTCACTGTGGGTCGACTGTGCTGCGGACCAGGGGCCCCACTCCAACCAAGCCGGGTCCCTCTACTGGGAGCCCAGGGGCAAGTCGTTCGCTCTTCTCTGCCGCCCCTTCCTCAAATCCGGGCTCCACCACCAGCCCCAGGCCCAGCAAAGGCCACCCAGGTTTCAGAGGCAGAACCCGCCAGGGCCTCCCGATTCGTGTCCCCCGAGCCTCAGCACTGCTCCGCTCTCTTACCCGGTCCAGCATGTCACTCCCAGCGCCTCCAATGGCCCCGCCGGGCCGCCTCGGGCTCCCTTGTCTGCTGGGCCTCACCGTGAGGCCGACAGCACTGCGTTCCTCGCCGCACACAGCGCGCGCGAGCCTGGGCCAAAGGCCCTCTCCTTCCGACCCTGTGCGCCCGCGAGCGAATGCCGGACCCCCTGTCCGGCACGCCCACCGTTGCCACTCGCCCCCTAGCGAGCAGGGGTGCCCGGGAAGCAGTGCACAGGGGTCGCGATGCTTTAAATGAGGCCCGGGCGTCAGAGCTTGCGGAAACGCGTCCGCTCACGCTGCCATCTTGGCCACGCCCCCAAATTCATAATTTAGAACACATAAACATCCATTAATAAATTTTGAACTAGGCCATTTGCATTAGCAATCCCTTCTCTGATGACTAAATATGTCATCACACTACTTTTTACTCTTGCTATTCTATAGTTCAATCTCCTTAGCATTTTGTCTTCTTCCTATTTCGTTCTTCCCTCCTCTGATTATTTTTAGACCTTTTTAATTTAATATTTTGACACAATTGACATAATCCCCATATTCCTAATATGCAAGCAATTACTATCAATATTCCCTGAATTATTTTTAGCAGTACCCCCTTCCAAATATTACTATGCCAATTCCCCACTGAAGCAAATCCTACCTTTTCTCACCCACCTGGTTCCTTCAATTCCTTTAAATCAGTACTTAAGTTAGTCAGGTTAGTAAGTAAGTCTCTTATCTCCTTACTATTGTTAGGAATGTATGAACAGCAATGGCTAGAGTTAATCATTTTACAGACTCCGCTGTCCTTCTCTAGAAGGATGTCTAAAGCAATACAATTTTGAAGAGTCATAGCTCAATCCGCAGCCAATTCAGTATCTATCAGGAGTATTGCCCATGTAAAATTTGTCAGCATGTTATCCACAATAGTAGACAACTTTCGTACCTTGATCGAGTTCAGGAAGGAATCACTGCACCAAATATATCTCCCACTATCGCAGAAGAGGACTCCCTCCGCTGTCTCTTATGATGTAATTCAGTTATTTTTGGAAACTTTCAAAAGTCCTCGATCTGGTACATCTTTGGGAATACTATTCCCAAATAACATGTCCCATACCATCCTCTTGGAAGACAGTAATAAGCATTAAATCCACAAATATAGTAGATACCTGGAATCACAGGGTCCTGACCATTCAATATAAAAGTCAATTTACTCTGAAACAAAAACACAGGCCTACATTCACTCTTACCTACAAATAAAGTATCCGTGGGTGATTTTGTCCTATATATACAAAGCTTCCCTACATGTAACGCATCTAAGGCTAGTTTCCCTTGCATTTTAATTACAGTGTAAGCATAATCATTCTTGTAAGTCCTTTTCTAGTTTCTCTTTTAAATCTTTTCTCCAATCGTCAGTGTGACCTAGGAAGCTTTTCGCCAAAGGTGTAAGCAAGCATGTTAGATTGTTTTTATGTGCATAAGCCGTCTCAGACGGTAGTGTAGGTTCAAAGAATCATCTAATAAATACTATGTCATGATCCTTAGCTACTCTACTCAAATATCTAATGATAGGAACAAATGAAAAAACTATGTTGTGATTCGAGTAAAAATATTGAATATATTCCTGGTCATAAAACCTTGCCAATATCAAACTACAACTTATTCCATAAGTTAATAAAAGACTATGGTATGTAACTCCTTCTTTGACTGACAAAGGAATTTGTGTACACACAAGACAATCCCTTGCATTTGTCACTTCAACATACTCACTCAACAAGCGATAGAAGAAGTTAGAAGAAAGCTCTCCTTGAGCATTAGTATAATCATGCAAATATTTCTCATCTGACTTAAACTTCTCCAAAGCCGTTAGTGTAGTAGTCTCAAAAGCAGTAGTATGGATTGCTCCTTTCATGTCAAGAACAGACATTAACACAATCACTACTATAAAGAAAAATCCCACACATAATTGCCAATCCAATGCTCATATATCTACAGTGCTTAACATCTCTAACTTGATTATTGAACTCAGCCATGATCTGTAAAGAATCAGAAAGCAGAAGTAACTTAGAAAAGTGCAGCAAAAATAAAAAATAGAAAATTCTTCTTTCAGCAGCTCAGTTTCGCACCCAGAAACCCCTTTCCCTTGTCAAAATCGATTAGCAGCTTGTCACATCTGGTTTTTCAGGTCATATCAGGATGTCAATGTCTTTCCCAGTTAACCTCTGACAGTCTCTTTTCTCAAAATAATCCTCTGATTAATTTCAACAGTTCAATTCCTTGCTCATCTTGAGGTTACATCAAAATATTGACTTGGAACTTCTCTATCAAAACAAAAAGACATAAACTTGTGTTGCCATTCGTTTGTAGTTGCATATGCCCATTCAGGACCTGCGTATCTTTGACTTGCTATTCTCTTCCCCTTCAACTTTCGATCACCACTCAACTCTCCTTACTTAATTCTTCTTTTCTTGTGGTATCTGCTTCTTCCTGTATTGTTTGATCAATGCACTCTTCCTTCCTTTTCGCTACTTGTGACGAAGGCCAATTATTTCCTTTTCTCGAACCTTCTGTAAGTATTTTTCTCAGGATTGGACTCTTCTCCTTTTCTTTCTCTGTGGTGTTTTCTCTTGATGGACCTGCGACAGGCTCAGGAGGAGTCAAATCACTTTGCCTACGATCCAACTTTACTCCCTCCCCTTCTTGGTCTAGCACTTGCTCTGTTTGTTTCTCAGAATTGTCTACTTCTGTGAGAACCCCTGCTGTGCTAAGCTCTCCTGCTGCATCCATCGAGATTGACTCTCTAGCACCCGCCTGAAATTCTTCACTTTCGTCTCTTACAGAGGTGATAGAACCATCTTCCACAAGCTCTTGTTTGATCTGCGGTTCTCCTTGTTCCTTTTCTGGTTCAAGTGCTGCAACTTGCTTCATATTTGTTGGTGCTCTCAACAATGCTTCTTCCTGATCCAGTGTACATGCCACTTTCTTTGTGTGACTCACGTGAATCCAATTCAGGATTCCTGCACACTTCACAGCTGTCGTAGTCGTCAAGATCACCTGGTGAGGTCCCCGTCAACGAGGCTCCAAACACGTCATGCACACGTGCTTGCGGACAACAACCCAGTCGCTGACTCTCATGTTGTGTTCAGGATCGTGGATTGGTGGCAGTGTGGCGGCTTCCACCTGCTGAGAGAAAGAGCAAACCACATCAGCCAGACCCTTGCAGTAGTCCAACACCATATCATCAGTAATATTCACAAGTGCATTGGCTGGAACTGCTCTGCCCATAGAATCTCGTGGGGCGACAGTCCTGTCTTCCTGTCAGGTGTGTTTCTCATTGACATCAACACCAACAGCAATGAATCTGGCCATTTCAAATTTGGGGCTGCACACATCTTCAGGGTGATGGCTACAATGCAACCTCTGTTCAATGTTTAGTGCTGCACACAAATGTTTAATCACCTCGTTATTTAAGTGCGTTCCACTATCTGATTCTAAAGAGATCGGAAATCCAAAATGTGGTATCAACTCTCTAAGCAACAGCTTTGCTACTATGAGGCTATCATTCCTTCTTGTAGGGTACGCTTCAATCCAGTGACTAAAAATGCACACAATCATCAACACATATTTCAAACCCCCACACGCAGGAATTTCAATGCAATCCAACTGCATTCTGCTGAAAGGACCTCCTGATCTTCCAATGTGGCTCAAGTTCACCATGGTCCCTTTCCCTGCATTTAATTGTTGACAAATAACAATAATCAACTTTAAACAAACAAACCATGGCCCCTTTCCTCGCATTTAATTGCTAACAAGTAACAATAATCAATTTCAAACAAACAAACCATGGCATCCCTCCCAATGTGTGCCTGACCATGATAGTACCTCACCATTTGTGACAGCAAACTATTTGGCCAAACCATTTGACCCTCTTCTGATACCCATAGCTCATCCTGTCTCTGGACACACTTCATCTTAAGCCATGACCTTTTCTCCTCCTTGTCAACATTACTTTGCAAAGTTTTCAATTCTTCCATTGTGTCAATCACCTTTAATGTGAAACTTGTACATGTAGTGTCTTCTTCAGACATAAATTCCCACTTGTCTTTGAAAGATATACAGTTCAATGTGCAAAACCTTGCGACTTGATCCGCATATCCATTTCCAAGTGACATGCTGTCGACTAGGCTCTCATTATTCTAATGAGACTACTGTATTTTGAGTGGCAAGATCGTTCACAGTGTGGCGGACTAAGTCTGACCCACGGTGGATGACACTTGTCACTCTAAATCTGGGTTTTACTCCGGCTAACTAGCAGTGCCTCATCTCTCCCGAATGGTAGAGACAATTGGGCAGCCAGGCGCATGACATCTTAGTACTTCTCAGGGAAGTCATGGTCACTCACGTCACAACCGGTTCTCTCATACACAGTACGGTCTCATATATAAATGACAAAGGCAGTTTAAGTTTTAAAGATTGGTTTAATAAAACAACTGCGTTCTAGATAGCAAAGCGTGAGCTGCAATAACCAGAACTGTACAACACAGTAAAATGAAAATAGTAACGATGAGAGTGAAGCACAAGAATAAGGCTATCATAGGGCGCTAGATTATTTTCTCTCTAGGTTATATTTCGAGCACAGCATGTGAAGCTCTAAGCCTGCCTTTCAGGTTCCCCAGGGAGGACATCAACCCTCATACCTGAGCAAAGGCCTGTAATCTGCAATGGGGCATTCAGCATCTAGTTGTCAGTCCCTGGCTGGAATCTTCCTCTTCACCTATACTAGGACTAGGAAGTGTTTTTATAACTAACACGCAGATGTTCTAAGAAATATCCCTACGGAAGGATGTGTATTTTGTACGAATACTGGAGACTAAACTTCTACCGCGTTTACTGGCAATGTACCAGACTGTGGGGGTCATTCTGATCCTGGCGGTCATGGACCGCCAGGGCCAACGACCGCGGAAGCACCGCCAACAGGCTGGCGGTGCTTCCGGGGGCATTCTGACCGCGGCAGTAAAGCCGCGGTCAGAAAAGGGAAGCCGGCGGTTTCCCGCCGGCTTCCCGCTGCCCCAGGGAATCCTCCACGGCGGCGCTGCAAGCAGCGCTGCCATGGGGATTCCGACCCCCTTCCCGCCAGCCTGGTTCTGGCGGTTCTCACCGCCAGAACCTGGCTGGCGGGAACGGGTGTGGTGGGGCCCCTGGGGGCCCCTGCAGTGCCCATGCCACTGGCATGGGCAGTGCAGGGGCCCCCTAACAGGGCCCCACATAGATTTTCAGTGTCTGCGTGGCAGACACTGAAAATCGCGACGGGTGCAACTGCACCCGTCGCACCCCTTACACTCCACCGGCTCCATTCGGAGCCGGCATCCTCGTGGAAGGGGGTTTCCCGCTGGGCGGGCAGGTGGCCTTCTGGCGGACGCCCGCCAGCCCAGCGGGAAACTCAGAATAACCGCCACGGTCTTTTGAAGGCGGTACGGTCTTCTGGCGGTTCCCGCCAGGCCGGCGGCATCCGCCGCCGGCGGGGGTCAGAATGACCCCCTGTATCCTTGACTGAAGCACAGGGCGATCAAGAATGCATTATTTGAGAACACAGTTCTAAACTAAGCTAAACAGTGTGATAGAATAAATTAAAACAAGACCGTAAAACTGGTTATTGTAAAATAACAGTGGGAAGCTGAATAAAATATATCTAGAGCAAAGTGCACAGCGGCCTAGTATGTTAAACTAACGTGCATGAAGCTATATTAAAAATGGCTACACTACACCCTCCCCTTGTCGGTAGAAAGTGGTTTAAGCCTAAGCTAAAATGCCCTAAGCTTAAATATATTTAAAGCCCTACTTAATTTTAACAAGTCAAGAGGATGCACAAGCATACTATTTGGCAATTTTAAAAATGAGCATGCAGCCAAAAGCCGAATTCAATTGAAAATGTCAATTTAGAACAGTTCCAAATCAAGCATCAGTCATGGAAAGCAGGAGACCTCGGCAGATGACAAAACAGGTAAATCCACGCCAAAAACTACCAAGTAGCAGGTGTGTTCCATAGCACCAGTGTCAACCATGGCGGCATCCCGTGCAGTGCCTATGAACGAGTGAATGGTAACTTCCTCCAGGAAGGGTAGCTCGTAATAAGCTTCTCTGAGCAAACGCAGCCGCAGCGCTCATGTCTGGTAATGAACCCTCAACGAGAACATTAACAGATCAGCATCAATCACTGAGGGGCGTTGCTGTGAGAAACAAACTTCCAGTGCATGTTCAAAAGAGCACCAATGGCACCAAAACACGGGCTGCACACAATCCAAAATCGGTCTGAATGACAGAGACCAGTCACACCCCAAATGTTCCAGGAGTGTTGCTCCAAAGTACTACATCATACGTTCACGACACAGCTGCGCTGATGGGAGCGCCTTCATTTGTCCTTGTTGCGGCGGGACAGCCATTGCGGAAAAACAACAGCAACAGCAAAATGCCAGCTAATAAAGCCAAAGTTATTGGATATCCCCCAAAAATGCTTCCGAAAATTGAATGAATAGCCGAAGGTAATAAACCGAATATAGAGGAAAAGGTGTGAACAAAACCAATACCAACAGCTTTGAAAAAATGTGCTAATCCAGCCGTTCTGGATGCATTAAATATACGTTCCCACGAGTTCACTAAAGTGTCTCGGAAAGTTCGTATTTACCAGGGACTGTATTTCTGCCGATGACCTTGCCACCTGAAGTGCGTAGGTCCCGCGTGCAGATGTAAGGGCCACATGCTTCTGAAACAATAAAGCCTTCAGTCTACTTAACTTGTCAAAATTCACCTTGGAAGTAGCAATGTGAGGCCAAATATCTGCTACCCCCCTAAATTTAGCAGGGGGAAACAACACGTTCCCGCAGCATGTAACAACCTTAGAGACCGAAACAACGTAAACTATTCAGGCCTGCATGCCACAACAGTCTTCACTATTAGGGAGGACGTAGCTGCTGTTTGAAAGCACCTGGAACGCGCGTTTAATCAAGGGGACTGGAACTGCCTTCAGATAGCAAGCCAAGTTTGCAACAGAGGCATTGCACACCACATGCAAGGACAGCTGCTTACAAATCATCGAATGGCTGACTGAAGTTTCGCATTCACTACCGCTAAGAAAGACCTCTTTCATGCCATTGAGGCATTTGTACGAGAAGGGAAGCTCCCACACCTCATGGATGTAACGATCTCCCAACTTTTCATATCTGCCTACCGGAACATGTTTCAAACAAGAAGTGAATTGTAATGTAGAAATAGGCAGATTAATAACCCCGTGTATCAACCACTCCACTGAAGGAATCTCGGCCACGGTATAAGGCAATCTTTCTATCTTTTCAAAGTTAAGCATGACATAAGTTGCCTCCGTTTTAGCCATTAGTTGTTGTTGTTGCATCAAATTAAAGTAAAAAAATATTTCCCTGGCACTGACGTGCTGCCACGGAACGCGACCCACCTTCAATGTCTGGAGTGTCCAACCTAACTGCATAATGGACCTGGTCTGACTCTGTCCATGATATAAAGAAGACATATCAGATCGTATAATGTCTATAGCAGAAGAAACAATATTGTTAATTGTATATCCGGTTGGACAAGGTGTGAATCCCATTATCCACAACAACTAATGCCTTTTTCAGATTTTCCTGATCTATCTGCCTTAACCGGGCTGCAGCCTCTTGTTGGGAGAGTTTCCAATGTCATTGTACACCTCATACAAGAAACGCTTCCTACGTGGTATCTTTGGGCATGACAAAAAATCTTGTAAGTCAGTGTTGTTAGACAGGAGACTGAGATGTGTCTTAACCGCATCTAGTGAGGATGATTTTAGCTACTGTTGGCACAATTTTCCTACACTATATGTTGTAATTATTTCAGCATGTTCTGGTGATATATAGCGAGGGTCTGACCTACTCGTTCGGAAACCTCCTGAGGAGGTGACAACACGTCGATGACACCCGTTGATATCTATTGGCCACAATAACCACCCGCCTGGACGTGTCAGTGAAGCATTAAACGTACCATTCTGGACCCACTCATGTAGCTCACTAAATGTTGCATTCATGTACTTTTGCCAGTTATTAAATGTTGCAGGGGCAGGTATACTGGGCATGTTTAATTCTCTAATTGTTGCTAAGCCCAAACAAATTGTTTGTTGTACTGTTTCATTTAAAAAGATCATTTGAACAGGGGTGAGACATGCTCTAAACAATGTTTCTCTACCCTTGGTCTGCCAATTATTTGTTCCCCAAACACTTTTCAAATCAACATTCTTTGACCAATATTCATAACCGTCAATTGGTAACTGGGAAACAAAGGAGTCTGAATATATAAATTTCGGTTTGGTCAATAACATATGTTTATCCCTAGTCGGAGTTACCTAAAAATAATATGACTCAGCATTTTTTTGATGATGCCCAGAAAAATACGCAAATTTCTCAAAATAAGTTTTTGAACTCCCTTGCGTGGGAGTTGGGCAATGTTCCATTGTGTATAATCAAATATGGTTTTTGGACTGCTCACTTTATGTATGAAGTGGTGCCCAAAATAATTATAGAAAAACATGTCACCATAATTTTCTTTAGACTGGTAAACATCTTCATTTTCATAGACAGTATAATATTGCAATTCTGTCACCATTGAGTCAACTGTTTTCACATCCCAATCATCAGATACAATGCCTGGTATAACTATATCGTTCATTGATAACTTTAACACATACGTTATTTGAATGATTTCAGTGGGACCATATATATAAACATTACTTTGTCCAACACAATTCCATCAGGAATTGGCACTGCAGAAATGTTCACAAAAGATAGGTCTGTTCGAATCTTATGTGAAGAAAAGTGTGGTTTCAAAACCTCCTCCACCTGTTCAACCGCTGATCTCTCAGGAAGAAAATGACCATGTATTAACAAGAAAAAAGTAACAACAAAACCAATCCAAAGCAGGAAGGCTAGGACAGTCAGGGAAAGCCATACATAGTTCCATGGAAAAATGAAGTATGTTTCTTTTAGGCAATGTATCAGCTTATGTGTACCTGACAGGTCAGCAGTCAAAGAGGCAAACGATTCCAATAGACCGTTGTTGTAGTCGGCAAAGTAACCAGAGGCAGTTCGTGCAAAAGGCATTGCTGTAGTCAATGGAGGAGTTGGTGTTTCCTGTGGTGGTACAGTAGACAGCACCATCCGTCTGGCTTGTAGTCATAGTGTCTTGATCAAATGTTTCTAAGTTGTTTGTTGTTAGTGGAACTAATGCAAGATCGTCATCATCCACCCTCCCCAAGCTCGGAGAGGCATCAGTGTTGGTATAAACAACTTGAAGCGGAACTTCTTCTCCAGTAGTGAGAGGGATTCGGGAACTACTGGACGTTCCTCTTGGTCGGCTGTGTAGAATTGGCCACATGTGTAGCTTGACATTGTCAATAGAAACAAAGCAATTTTCTTTGGCACCTGACAAAGGTGGTAGAATAACAGTTCTGGTACCGTGTATCCCCAACACAGACTGGTGCTTGATAAGAAAGGCCAAATTCTTTTTTCACTGCAACCTTTTCACGCACAAGAGCCTCAACTCTGGGAATCCAGCCAGTAGGTGTTACTGGCACATCCTTAATTCCTGTGGAGGCAGCACTTTTAGAAGAGTTATCTTCACAGAACTGCTGAAATTCCTGTAAAACAGTGACACGATCATTCATGTCAAAAGGTGTTTCCGCTGCCTCCACACCAGGGCCATCAAGATCTGGAACAAACATTTGTGTTCTGAACAGGCCCTCATATGAAGTACGACCCCCCAGGGACCTTCTAGGCAAGTTATTTAGTGCTCTCTGAACTCCATACATGTGGGTCAGCCAACTACGACCCGTACCTAAGACTCTGGCCATTAAGGATTGCTTTAAATCACGGTTTAATCGCTCCATGACAGAATTTCCCTCTGGATGAAATAGAGACGAGTACCGGAGCTGGACCCCCAATGAAGCCATGGTGTCCCTGAATGCCCTTGAGGCAAAAGCAGGGCCCTGGTCCGAATGGAATGTCGCAACTGCATATGTACCGACAAAGACTCGCAAATCTTTAATAACAGTCCGAGCGTCAGCCGAGCATTGTGGCCACACCCACACAAATCTGGAGCAAGAATCAACAGCGACTAATATATATTTATCTGCACTATCAGGTGTTAATGGATCGCAATGATCCAAATACACACATTGTAAAGGTCTTTTTGATATTAAGAGGGGTGTCTGTGGCAGGCGCTTAGCCGTTGAAACTTTAATTTGTTGACAGATGTCACAACAAAGGACATACTGCTTAGTCTCTTTATAGAGACCAGGCCACTAATAATGGGCCTGCAATAGTGAAATTGTAGCCGCCACTCCAGCATGTGCAGATGCCACCCCTTCATTCGCTGCTTTAATCAATTGTGGTCTTACATCTTTATTGGGGATGTCGCGTACGCCTACGCCTGGAATTTTAACTTCAGCGTCAGCATACTTCCCATCAAGTATTGATATTTATTAGGAAATCCTTTAGGATAAGGCCCCCATCAACCGTAGCTTTTATGGCAGCCATAATGTCTGTGTCTGGTTTGGAACTTGAACGAGTCACTGCAGCGACTGTCACTGCCGACTTTGCGGCTTCATCAGCCAACGTATTTCCAGCAACGCGTATTCCAACGCGCTGGTGTCCAAGTGTATGCACAACATGGACTTTGGGTAACGTCTCTTTCAGGTCTGCTTCCTTCCCCCACAGCAGTCTGTGTTTTATGGTATTGCCTTTTGAATCTCTGAACCCTTTCAAGCGCCAGTAATGTAGGTATTCATTAAAAGACTGGACGCAATAATATGAATCACAAACAATCATTGTGAACTGTGTCGGATCCGTATGTTCTAGGGTCATTAGTAGAGCTTTGAGCTCAGCCAATTGTGCTGTACAATCCCTTAAAGTCTGTGTATAGGTATGTTGGGGACAGAATTTCTCCCCCTCCATACGGCAGCTCACGACTGCACATGCAGCAGATTATTGATGTTTAGTTCCAATCGCTGGTTGTGCAGAGCCATCGGTGTACATGACTACATGATATTGATAAATAGGCAAGGTGTCAGCGGGAACTGGATATGCTACTTCATATTGTAGAAATTCTTGCGTTTGTAACTTTGAGTCGAAAATATAGTCTACATCAGTGGCTGTTAAAGATGTAGCCCATTGTATCCATTGTGGATGAAGTGCTTTTGCGTTCGGGACGCTAGCTTTTGTAACAGCCTCTAGGGCCGGAATAGGAGAAACAACATTTTCCTTGGGCAAGTGGTCTTTCTTTAATAACAGCCATCTGCACAGCAGTGAGAATTTTCTCTGTGGGTGCAAAGCGTTGTTCGGCAGCGGAATACAGGTGTGATTTGTATGCAATCGGGATTGTCTCACCTTCATTAAATGCGACATAAGTAAAACCGATGGCCCCAGCTATTACCCTGATGACCAAATGTGTCTTATTGTCCCGTGTGTGTAAATGTTTTGCTACTAGCATATCTGCCTGTAACTCGCGAAGAGTATGTGTATGTTCAATTGTCCAGAATGTACTTGAAAAATCAGGACGTATTAATTCATATAAAGGTTTTATGCATGTAGCATAATCAGGAATGTATGTTCTGCCAAAATTTAGAAAGCCCAACAATGATTGTAATTTTTTTATCGTATTTGGTGGTTACAATTGTGCACATTTTTCTAAAACTTGTGGCGCTAGGCTCTTCCCTTCATTCGACAGCTCATATCCCAGGAACAGGACGCTGAGGAAGGCAATTTTTGACTTTTTGAAGTTAAATTTGTAGCCGAGTTCAGCAAATCCTACAACAATGCGGGCTACCCATCTTAAATGTTGTAGTAACTCGTCATCCGTGAGATATGTATCATCCACATATGACAAGGCTTCAGGGTCTATCTTGTGTAAAATAGCAGTCACACGAGCTGCAAACAGTCCTGGGCTGTTCTTATACCCCTGAGGCAAACGGCAGAATTTTTTTCTGGGGGCCTAGTGCACTAAAGCTTGTTAAGTCTCTGCTTTCAGGCGCTATATTCATGCAGAAGAACCCATTTGAGATATCCAAAGTCGTTTTATATTTTTTCCGCACAATGTTGCTCATTAGTGCAGTGCTATGTGAGTTCTGTATAGCATATGTACGTGTTTGTCCGTTTAAATGTCTGTAGCCTAAGACTATTCTGTATGAATGGTCTGGCTTAGCTACAGGGAATAAGGGGTTATTCATCGGTGAGACACAGGGTTCAATCATCCCCTGGTATTCGAATTGCATAAGTATCTCTCTCACCGGTGCCCTTGCTTCATGTTTTATTGGATGCTGTGGTTGTGGCTGAGGTTCACTTTTAATGGGAATGACGGGGTATGGAGAATCCCTATCCCACTCTACGTGATTTCTATATAACGCAGGCGCTTGTGCTAGAGCACATTCTATAGAATAGGACTCAGCGAGTTCCTCTGGAACAAGGGGCGAGAAGGAAGGTTTAATAACCTCTTCTCCATATGGGCTGGTGCGGACAAAATCAGGCGGCCAATCTTGTTTGGCCAACAAAATGTCATATATTTTTACTACACGGTCCCAAAAGATTGCGTGTATGGTGCGTTCAATGTCTCCCTCCAACTGTAAAGTTACTCTCTACACCCTATTGGGTTCGGAGACACGCATGTCCGCTGTTTATACTTGTATAAAGTCATCAGTTGCTTTCACCTCCAGATGCTCTAGAAGATTCCGGCGAACTATTGTGACCTCTGCCGCACTGTCTAGCAGTGCTAGAGCCCAGTTCTTGTTCTTCAAGAGAACCCTCTTCTTGAGTGGCATGTCTGAGCGTTGAGATTTCTGTCTCGGTTTCACGTACTCTGTTCTCCGCTCTGATCGCCCACCTCTCTTATTTCTCTTTTCCGATGAGTCCTGAAAGGAACGAGATTGGAGTGCATCAGTATATTGGTATCTATCAGGCGTTTTTATATTCTCTATATTCCTGAGATTATATCTATTTTGTGGGTTCTCCACTTTCTTTTTTAGGTGTTTGTTGTTTTTTCTCCCAGCATTTCTTAATACCCCCAGTTTGTTGTTTAATATTGTCTTTATTAATTTTACCCTGAAATTGGGTTTTTTGTGGTCTAGCCCCAAGGCTATCTCGACCGATACTGGAATATGTTTTCGCTATTATTTTAGGCAGCTCTCACTCCTGATCTTGTTGCGTAACGTCATGGACCTGCATGCGCACTGCTAGCGCAACTGCTTCCCCTTTAAGGTTACTTAGGATAATTGAAGAAATTGTGGCAAAGTTGCCCATCAGTTGCATTCCCAAATCTAGGGCCAGGGCAGCCCGTATTCATCTTGAATTTGTTTAAGCACTTCCGGTAGGTTGGCTAATGTCGGTGTACTGTGTGCCGTTGTACAGAGCGTGGCAAATACCGTGCCCCATGTGTTACAGTGTTCAACTGTAGGAACCATCCCAAAGGGCAAGCACATAGTTAATATTCTATGTCTATCCTGAAGTCCTGTATGGGGAAATACTGCCTCCAGCGTATTCATTTTTTGTGCTAGCCAAAACTGAGTCTCCTCTCGTTTGGCTGGGACTTTACCCATAATAGACTGTACAGTCACCGGATTTATACCTGGTGTTACTGCATGTTGTTGTGCTGGAGCAGCACGCGCTGGGTTTGTATTTAGTGTCTGCATCACAAATTGTACTAATCGTCTGTATATTGCTTTTAACTCAATATATAAACGTTGAACCTCAGCTACCGCCATATTCGCAACCGCAGGATGAGGTGTATATGTGGCCAATAAAGGCCAGGTAGGACCATCGTTACTTAGTAGACCTAACCTTACTGGTAATATTGTATGCGGTAGGGCGCCATCAAGCCAATTATTATGTTCTTGATAAGATAGAGGTATCTTTAAGTATGCGTATGCCCTGTATTGTCCAGGCGCGTTCGCTACTGTATATGAATGAAATGTATTTGTGTTCCCATCAACTGCTGGAAATGTGACCCAGGAGTAAAAAAAATCTGTTCTATAGGCTGCATGGGCGTCCACCACAAATGTGATTGGACCACCCTGGGCCGTAAGGCCATGTGCTAGCAAATGTGCTGTGAGCGGTTGTCTCATGTTAAGAGCTATTTGTACAACCTGGGGATTCACCATTATAAAAGCACTAAGAGTTCAGAGAAGGCACACCAAGATGGGGTTTTTCCTTTTAAGGTTCAAACTTGAATAACCACCATCTGAAAAATAGGATTACCTATACGGCAGTGGTGGAAATCCTCAGTACCACGGACGTCTCCGCATACGGAACTGAGGGGTCATTATATAAAAAATGAGACCGAGATATGCCGGTGGACCCGAAAATTAGAGCCTGAGCAAACGTTGGCGGCGCCATGTCGAGTAGGCTCTCATTATCCTAATCATACTGGATTTTGAGCGGCAAAATTGTTCCCAGTGTGGGGGACTAAGTCTGACCAACGGCGGATGACACTTGTCACTCTAAATCCGGGTTTTGCTCTGACTAACTAGCAGTGCCTCATCTCTCCCGAATGGTAGAGACAATTGGGCAGCCGAGCGCATGACATCTTAGTACTTCTCAGGGAAGTCGTGGTCACTCAGGTCACAACCGGTTCTCTCATACACAGTACGGTCTCATATATAAATGACAAAGGCAGTTTAAGTTTTAAAGATTGGTTTAATAAAACGACTGCATTCTAGATAGCAAAGCGTGAGCTGCAATGAATAGGGATAGAAAATGAAAATAGTAACAATGAGAGTGAAGCTCAAGAATAAAGCTATCATAGTGCCGCTAGATTATTTTCTCTCTAGGTTATATTTCAAGCACAGCATGTGAACCTCCAAGCCTGCCTTTCAGGTTGCCCTGGGAGGACATCAACCCTCATACCTGAGCAAAGGCCTGTAATCTGCATCAGCATCTGCAACGGGGCATTCAGCATCTAGTTCTCTGCCCCTGGCTGGAATCTCCCTCTTCACCTATACTAGGACTAGGAAGTGTTTTTATAGCTAACACACAGATGTTCTAAGAAATGTCCCTACGTAAGGATGTGTATTTTCTACGAATACTGGAGACTAAACTTCTACCATGTTTACCGGCAATGTACCGGCAATGTACTGGACTGTAGCCTTGACTGAAGCACAGGGCGATCAAGAATGCATTATTTGAGAACACAGTGCTGAACTAAGCTAAACAGTGTGATAGAAAAAATTAAAACAAGACCGTAAAACTGGTTAGTGTAAAATAACAGTGCGAAGCTGAATAAAATATATCTAGGGCAAAGTGCACAGGGGCGTAGTATGTTAAACTAACATGCATGAAGCTATATTAAAAATGGCTACACTACAATGTAGTCCTGTGACTTTAGATGTGCACTGCATTTCACCACGGCAATTTCTTTAGGCAATTGTATTGCATTCAGCAACTCTTTTATTCTTTCACCATTTCTCACTGGTGAACTAGTAGAGGTCAGGAAACCTCTTCGTGACCACAATTGACCAAAATCATGAACAATTCCAAATCCATATTGGCTCTCTGTATAGATAGTGACTTTCAGTCTGGCAGACACATGGCACGCTCCAGTAAGAGCAACTCATTCTGCTACTATACTACTGCAGAATATACCCCTCAAAGCCAAGAAGCTTCTAAAGTACCTGTAATTGTGCACACAGCATAGCTTGCTCTCAATGTTCCTGTAGCATCTCTGAGACATGAACCATCAACAAAGACAATTAGTTCATTTTCTTCTAATCGAGTATCCCTGATGTCAGGTCTCGGTTTTGTGCACAACTCAGTTACCTCGAGACAATCATGCTCAATGTCTTCCTCTTTTTCAATTTCAACAGTATCACTTGGAAGTAAAGTTGCAGGGTTCAGCACTGTACATTGTTTCAATGTCACATTTGAAGCACCTAAAATGCCCGTCTCATACCTTGTCAGTCTGGCCCCAGTCAAATACTGAGTTTTCATCCTTGTCAGTAAAATCTCAATTGAGTGAGGGACCATTACCGTCAGGGGATATCCCATCACTACTCCCTCACATTGTGAGAGACTTTGACCAACTGCAGCAACTGCATGCAAACAACCTGCTAAGGCTGCTGCAACTGGGTCCAAGGTAGCTGAAAAGTAAGCTACTGGGCGATAAGCACCTCCATGGACCTGTGCCAAAACAGACAAAGAACATGCATCACGTTCATGACTAAACAATGTGAATGGTTTTGTGTAATCAGGCATACCCAACACTGGAGCCCTGCACAAACTCTCTCAACTCAGTGAGTGCTTTCATCTGTTCCTGGTCTAATGTTATGGAATCAGTGACATCCTTATGTGTCAGTTTCTGCAATGGCTTTGAAATCTCAGCAAAATGTGGAATCCACTGACGACAATAACCCACCATTCTCAGAAACATCCTGACTTCTCTCTGTGAAGTCGGGGGACTTCTCTGCAATATCATTGTGATCCTTTCTCTGGAAATTCTCCTGGAGCCTTTCTCAGTTTAGTGACCCAAATATTTCACTACCTTCTGACAGTACTGCAATTTTAATGGTGACACTTTATGACCAAATTTTCCCAAATGATTCAATAGGGCAATCAAGTCATACTTACAGTCGTCCCTTGTTTTGGATGCAATCAGCAAATCATCGACATATTGTACCAGAGTCAATTGAAACTGCAATTCCAATGACTCCAGGTTCTTTTTCAGGATCTGGTTAAACAAGGATGGTGACTCTGTGTACCCTTGAGGAAGTCTGCACCAACTATATATTCTGTCTAAGAATTTGAAACTAAAGAGAAACTGACTATCCTCATGAAGAGGCACAGAACAGAGAGCCTGTGACAAATCAACCACTGTGTATCACTCTGCATCACAAGGAATCGGGAAAATTATTACTGCTGGTTTTGAAACTACAGGACAACATTTGACCACCATGTCATTTACCTTTTTTCAAATCCTGCACAATTTGTACTTTCCCACAAGGCTTCTTCAAACCCATTATTGGTGAATTACATGGGCTGCTCAGCACTTCTTTCAAGACTCCCTGCTTTACAAAATCTCCAATTATCTGTGCTACTTTCATCAAGACATCTTGTGGCGTATTGTACTGTGGAAGCTGCGGAAACACTACATTTGGCTTCAAAATAACCTTAATCGGCTCCATTCCCTTAATCAAACCCATTTCTTTACCCGTTAGATCCCACACATTTTCCTGTACTGTTCCCTGCAAATCTGAATGAAGCTCCTTTACTGTAAACACTGGGAACAACTCAATCAATGGGTACTCTTCATTTGTAATTTTACTCTCAGTTTCTGGAGTTAGTTCTTCTTCATCATCACTATGGCCCTCATTCTGACCTTGGCGGTCTTTTCGCAAGACCGCCGAGTTACCGCCGCGGTAAAGACCGCCGACCGCGGCGGTATGCCGCTGCGCGTATTCCGACCGCTGGGAGCGTTCCGCCGGAATACCGCCAGCAGCCACACTGGCGGTCGGCGGGAAAGTGGAGACTGGTCAACCTCCACCGCCACGCCAGCAGAACACCGCCCCCAGAATTACGACCCACATTTCTGTGTGGCGGTCTTCTGTTGGCGGTCTTCTGTTGGCGGTCACGTCCCTATGGCTCCCGTCGCCTCCCGGAGGACCAACGCACAAGGTAAGTTGATCGTCCGTGAGGGGAGGGGGTGGGGGGGTGTTGTGTGATGTGTGCGTGCATGGGGGTGTGCGTGTGAGTGTGTAGAGGGGGTGTGTGAGTGCGTGCATGCGGGCGGGGAGTGCTGCTGTGCCTATGGGCAATGTGTTTAGTTCGGCGGGTGTGCATGTCGGCATGTATGTGTGCGGGTATGTGTCCCCGTTGTGTATGTGTGTGTAGGGGGTGTGTATATGTGCATGTTGGGGGTGTGTGCATGTCGGGGTGCATGTATGTGCATGTCGGGGTGGGGGTGGGGAGGGGGTTCGTACCACCTCTGGGGGGTGGCAGGGGGGTGGAGGGTGTGGGGGGAGGACTCGGGTGGGTAGTGGGGGGTGGGGGAGACCCCTATCAGTGCCAGGGAAGGAATTCCCTGGCCCCGATAGTGCTTACCGCCATGGTTCGCACGGCGGTTCCCGCCCGCAAGAAACCGCGGCGGTAGGCAGGGTCATAATACCCTTGGCGGTCTTGGGACGACCGCCGGGCCGGAGTGCGCAAACTCCAGCCCCGCGGTCATGACCGCCGCGGCGGTCGGAGTGGAGAAGTGGCGGTCGGTCGCGGTGGGGACCGCCGCGGTCAGAATGCCATTTTTAATACCGCCGGTCTGTTCGCGGTCCGACCGCCGTCTCTCCGCCGACCGCCAGGGTCAGAATGAGGGCCTATTTGTCTGAATCTCTATCCCAGCAGTTGAGCAAGAGGTTGAACAATTGGCATTGCACAATAAGTCACTTTCCAGTAGGGATACTGGACTTGAATCACAGACTACAAACCTAAGCAGTCCCTGGAAGTTGCCAATCTCGACTTGTACAGGATCTGGGTATGGATTTGTCAAGTGCTTCTTCGCTACCCCCACAACCTGAACTGTTCTTCCTGAGAGAGGTAAATTCGGAACCTCTGCACTCCTTACTGTAGAGGGCGTAGTTCCTGTGTCCACCAAAAATTAGACCTTATGACCCATCAACCTTTCTTTCACAAAGGGATCCCCTCTGATCTGCCTCTAAGGATGCTGCAAGCATGCATGGCTCCTCATCTGAGCTAACACTCATCCATTCACCGTTTATCTCATTCAGACTGTGTAATGGGAATTGGTGCACAGTGTTACTACTTCTGTCTTGTCTCTGACCTGTGACCTGTTCAGTAAGCGTCACCTGTTGCTGCTCCATCGGGGCTTGAAGTATGTGCATTTGCTGTGTAGGTACCATAGGAACCTGCTTCTGCATAGGTTGTAACTGTGTCATTTGTACATGTGGCATTTGCACCTGCTGAATGGATTGACAGTTCTGCATTTGATTCACATTATTCTGAAAATGTGGATTAAGACCTCTCATTCTTGATATTCGTACATTTTGAAATGTATTGACATCACCACCTTGCTGAACAAAACCTTCCTGCACCATCGTCGGACACTCCTGCTTCCAGTGTCCCAAGGCTCTGCAAATGTGACATGGTAACATCTTCTTCATCCCTTGCACATATTTTTGAACCACTACAGTACTCAGACCAGGACCACGATTTATATTTACTCCACGACCCCTACCTTTCATCTGAGATTGGAACATGACAGTTCCCTATTGCTGGGGTATGTGTTAAACTAAATTCCCTTGCACTCCTGTTTGAGCTGCCTTAATCTGCATCACCATCGCTTTCTCCTTCAGCTTTTTCTGTTCAACACAATTTCATCACTACAGTATTTTGCATACTGCAACACCTCATCAATCAGCTTCGCTTGCCAACAAATCAAGTGACTCTTAATCATCTGACCTATTTCAGGTTTCAGTCCTTGCACAAACCTGAACACAAAATGCAACTTGTCTTTTGGCTCGATCGCTTCCTTGCCACTGTACTCCTTGAACGCCCTCAACAATCTCTCATAGTATGCATGTATCGACTCCTTTACCTCCTGCACTATCCTGTCAATGCTTTGCCAATCAATATTTTTAGGTGAAATTCTCGTCTTCAGGAACTCAATCACCTTATAGTAATGCTTCATTACTTCAGGTGATGGTGCACCTGTAGTTCTATCCCTTTCTGGTTTACTTGTCAGCCAGTCTACAGCTCTTTTGCATTCAACCCACAAATCAGCTGGAACTACTATCTCCAATAAAGTATTCAGGTCTTCCCACAGACATTTCGAAAGCTTCACAAACCTATCTGTCTGCTGGTACCATTCGACCGGTTTCTCCCTTAATTTTGGATAATCATTTGTGAATGACAGAATATCACTCCTATGCCAAGGAACCTGAACAAACTGCCCTCCTGGAATCTCCCTCATTGGTAAAATATTTACCGGATCCTTATCTTTCTGTGCACTTTCGGACACTTCTTGGGAATCTTGTTTCCTTTTATTCTTCTTCTTTGCCCCTCTGTCTTCCCACTTTTCTAATACTCCCCATATCTGAGCATTCTGTAATAATTCTTTAAGATGTGCTTTCATTCCGGCTGACCTCATGTGTTCAATATCCTTTGCCTCAAAACCTAACCTGTAGCTCCTTTTCAAATGTTTTGTTTTCCCAACTTCAATATCATGTTTTTCTGCTAAGTCTGACAATCTCTGGTGCATCTTGCCCATCTCTATTGTGATTCTTGGACATAAGTATCTCAGCTCTTCTTCCGTATAGGATTCTAACCTATTCACACCCATTGATCCTTCAACTAATTCAGTTATTTCCGTACTCAACCTAACACAATCAATCAGCTCCTCACTTTTAGACATCTTCTGTAGGGTGTTCAGACTGTCTAACCACTCATTCAACTGCTGTGCTATCAATCCCTGTAATGTAATGTTACTCACATTTGGTAATGACACCTTCTTCACCACTTCACCTGGAGGTTGTGGTGTCAGGAGCTTTAAGCTCCGACTTACTGTCGGGCCATTTACAGCATCAGGAAGTGTGACTAGTGGACTGAGATCCATCAGTGGCCTCGATCCATCAAAGGTCTGACCCATGGAAGAGACTACTTGAACATGCTTTCTTACCCACTCCTCACAAGGCTCTGCAACATCTCCCCCTGTTCTCCTGTGATTGATTTCTTCTGCACAAACAATGGTACTGCTGGACCAACAGTAATCAGCAGTGATATTGCATCTGGGGCTGCTCTAGTTCCTGCACTCTGTGGAAGAGTTACTCCCATTCTCTGATTCATTACCCGAGTCAAATTTGGCTGTGTCCCTGTCGATGGTATAAACCACAGCATACCCTGTGGTTGTGCCTGGGGCATCAATATCTGAGTTGGCTTAGTCTGGACCAACAATGGTCTTGGAACCACTTGTTCCATTGGCACCACCAAGTTTGAAGTTGTCTCAAGAATCGTTACTTCAGGATACATTTTCTGTATCTGTGGCAGATGCATCTGTGCCTGGACTACTGAAGCAGTCAACACATTAGGAGTACTCTGCACCACACCTTGTAACTGTTCATTATCAACTTGTACTGGACTCACTGTCCCCATTGCTTGTGCCGGGGCAGTTGGAGCAGAACTAGTACTTGGACCGCCTTCATGCACCACATATGGTGGAGGTCGGTCCCTCAGTGCCTGAGTAATTAGGTCCTCTTCATCTGAATCTTCTACTCTGGAAGCCTTTTTCGCCTCCGTACCCTCAGATGAACCCTTATTACTTGTGCTAGTCTCCTTTTTCCCTTCTTTCTCATCTTCCTCCATAATACCAGGAAACAACTTAACATCCTACAGTGTTGCTGTCCTCTACTTCTTCTGTTCCCAATCCCAAAACGCTTCCACTAGAGACTTCTCTACTTTTCTTACTCTCCTCTGGGACTTTATTTCTTGCTGCTTTCTTGCTATCAGCTCCCAAACTGCCAATGCCTCAAACTGTGCCAGTCTCGGAAGGGGCCTTGTTTCATACAACGCCATCCGCAACTGATCTAAAATTCTAAAATTAAATGTTCCATGCTCAGAAAACACTAAAGCTCCTTGTTTCTCTGTCAATTTGCACCAGTGCTTTAACCAAAGACACAGCACGACACCTCACTCCTCCATCACGATATAAGCTGGAGAATCTTCTGGTGGGGTAGGCTCGCCCACAGTCGCCTTAATGTATGTATCTCCCTTCAGGGCGCTCTTGAACACCTTGAAAAAACGTCATCTTTTCTACTTTTGGATATTCGAATCAAATCAAGAAATGACTTTTACTCCCAAGATTCTTTCACCCATGTTCTCAACCAATTGCCTCTCATGGACGGCTGCCAATCCATGCGCGACCCTTCTCACTAACCAACCTACCCCAGCACGGCTCCAATGACGTCACACTCACACACACTGCGGCTGACAAAGTCTTGCGGCTCGTCCTCCTAAACTTTAATTCACACAAAACTAATGCAAAATATTGCGACAACTAATCAAAACCAATAACCAAAAACAAATCTGCCGGTTTACCACAGGAAGGTAACACGATCGCTTCAGAGACCTTACGAATTTTCACTGATGGCCCTTTCGCTCATGCAGCTATTCCTCTTTCTCAGTCTCCCAAATTCGCAAGCAAAATTTGACCCGCAAACTTTACTCTCAACTGATCAATGGGTCTGTCCTAGTTCACATAGGACTCGCCAAATCTCAGTCTAAAATTTCTCTTGTCCACTTTAACTCACATACCGACTTGTTGACCATGGCCGATCAACTTCTAAACCAAACAGATTACAATATATAACCAAGTGTCTCCTACACTTGACGATATACTCCAGAGTCTTAGACCACGCAGGGTCCGTACATCAACAACCAGGTGGACAATTGTTTAGCACAAAGTGCCACACCTATATGAAGTTCAACGACTTCCCTATTCTCATACTGCGGAGTATGCACACTCCTACTAAAACTTCATCTGGAGTACGCAGACTCCCTATTTTCCCTTACATACGTCACAATTCACCTGCGATTTGCATAAACTGTGCAAGCTCAACCTATCTCTCTCACACTATCACTAAAACGCCGAGAACATACCCAACTCTACTAGCAGGATCCAGGATCTGCGAAAGTCATTTCTGCGCTGAAGGGGACATCATCTTTGCTACAATTGCCATTTCAAAATTCAAATCTCAATAATGAATAACTAACCAATCTTAAACTACAACCATAACCACCTAACTAGCTCTCCAAGGAAACTAACCATCAAGCTGCTACCAAAAACTGATAGCGCAGCTGGTCCTTAATCAGTAAACTTACCAGGGGATGCGCATAGGTCGATGAACCTTTCTAATTTGCATGGAATATCGTAGCTAGGGTATGGTTGGTGTTTCCCAATAGTCACTACACAAAACTCAATAATCATTAGTCATCATTAATAAGAATCAATAACATCACACCATGACCTTTCAGTCATGAATAACCACAACTTGTTATACGTTTTAGTGATTTTATTTCCCTATTAGTTACAATACTAAGGGCCTCATTATGGCCCTGGCGGCCGGCGGTACATCGGCGGTAACACCGCCAACAGGCTGGCAGTGTATTATGACAGTGGCGCATTAGCCACAGCCATACCGCCGGCTCCTCCAACTGATCGCAAGGCTGGGGATTATGAGTCCCCAACCGCCAGCCGCACAATGGCGGTAAACACCGTCATGGAAAGGCTGGCAGTAAGAGGGACTCGGGGTGCCCTGGGGGCCCCTGCACTGCCCATGCACTTGGCATGGGCAGTGCAGGGGCCCCCAGGCACAGCCCCATCACGCATTTCAATGCCCGAATTTCGGGCAGTGAAATGCACGACAGGTGCTGCTGCATACGCTGCATATCAACATTGCCGCCGGCTCTATTATGAGCCGGCGGCAATGTTGATGTGACTTTTCCACTGGGCCAGTGGACGGAAACACTGAAAAGTCATAATATACCACACCGGTGGTATAGTGGTGTCTGCGGCTTCAGCAGTCTTTTAGTAAGACCGCCGAAGTCGTAATGAGGGCCTAAGTCATGAGATTAATTTGAATGCAATTCAATTCAATTAAAAAATCTGTATTAATTTATTAGAAGATGCCAAAAACATAATCTAATCAAAACTTGCATCAAAGCTTATTCTAAAGCATTAGCATAGGTCAACAGAACAAACAAATCTTAGATCTTTTCTAATCATAGAGTTCAGCAAAACAGTCCTTCAACCATTAGTCTCTGAATCTGTCAGTGTCATGTTAGGAAAACCTCATCTAACCTATATTAGCATCAGCACATGGGACTTCATGCAAAAACAATTTTGAAACAGGAATTTAGAAAACATCTAGCTACGAGTACTATTTAGACAGCTCAGTTGGTACCTAGAAAGGAAAGGCACAAAAATATAATTCAGTCACATTGTCATATCTACCTATAATCTGTACGGATCAGCAACAGAGTCAGTCTTCGTCCTCAGGTCATAAGTCGATCAGCATCACATTAGGCTCTCAGAGAATATGAGCGCAATGACAGAATCTCGAATCACCTCTACGATCTTGCAGTCTTGCTCCCCTAGCATCTAACATCTGACCTCTTGGCTCTCTGTCACGTTGTCAGATCGAAGTTACCCAGACTATCCCCCAATTTCCAATTGGTCAAATTAATCAGAAGACATGACTTTACCCAATAGTTGTACTATTCCAAATCAATGTATTCTAATATTTCACAGTTCACATGTTGTTGATTGGTCCGCTTTACGATGTCCTCATCATCCGGCTCATCAGGTATCAAAAATGTTGCTTCTTCTTCTCCAGTCAGTGCCTTTATTGTTTGAGTCCTGGGAAAGTACATCTCATTCACGTTATACATTATTAGTTACATTACTGGAAAATCATCTCCTGTCCGTCGGTTCTCACAGAAGTTCTAGTTAAGCATTTTATTAAAACATGAGCAGTTCACGGTCAGTTCATCTCGTCAACATTTTTCTATTAGACGCTAAGAAATTCAGCTCTCTGAGTGAGTTGGCAAGACTAGGCTAAGACCCTCGCTAAGTTAAGGCCTACAATTATTGTAAGACATAGGTAATAACTCTCAATATGACATACTACTAGATAATTCTAATACATTTTCAACATTTTATGTATGTTAATCACTCATTTTGTACATTTCGTGAATTCTGGAGGTCGTCCTCCGAGGTCACAATTTCATACGTGCACATTATTTGTCTACGTTAATAATGTTTTTCTATCAAATTCATTATTTAGAACACATAAACATTCATTAATAAATTTCTAATTAGGCCACTTGCGTTACCACACTTTTGTGACATCTCTACCCTCCCTGTGTACAGGCTGTCTGAAAAGTATGCACAAAGCCCAACTGTCACACTACCCAGACGTGGATTGGAGTCAAGCTGTAAATCACCAGAGTCAGAAGCACAGAGAAATGCACACTTTTTAGAAGTGGCAATTCTGTAATGGTAATAAAAAATCCATCTACACCAGTAAGCAGCTTTTCTCACTATCATTACAACCATACCAAACATACCTATGCTACCCCTCATCAATCAGGCAATACCCTCTAGACATAAGGTACGGCACTATGTATAAGCCAGTCATACCAACTTTTAGAAGGGAGCGCACCCGCATTTTAGCACTCATCTGCAGTGATAAAGTGTTCAGAGTCCTAGAGCCATCAGCAAGAGGTCAGAAAAATAGGAGGTCGTAGGCAAAATGTCTAAGGATGAGCCTGCAAAAAGGGCCAGGTCCAACAATTATTATTTGGGGTGGGTGATTACCAATATCACATCCCTTGTCAATGTGAACTCTCAAAATGACTACGTCAGTCTCGGCTCAGCCCCCTGTACTATGGCACAGAGCAGACAGGCTTAGATTATGGAAATGTGTAATGTATTTATGCAGTACCAAATGAGTAATAAAGTTGAAATGCAAAACAATAAAAATCCCAAACCAAATTTGAAAAATGGAGTAAATGTAATAAACAAAATAAAAACATTGGTAAGGAGGCTGAAGATATGAGTTTTCAAATATGTATATGAAAATGGTGCCTAGAAGGACAATCGGCAATGACAGTGTATTGTTGCATAGACCAGAATCTAGATGCACTTTGAGGCTGATTCCAGTGGATACTATTTTTCCTAAATAAAGATTTAGGCCTTCATTAGGACAATGACGGTAAAAACTGCCTACTACCATGGCGACGGCCGCCAAAATATAATCGCCGCGGCTACCAGCTGTCTGCCGCATTATGATCACAGCTGGATTTCCGCCAGAAGGATGGTGGTAATATGGCTGTGGCTATGCCGGCGGATGGCGGTAAGGTGGTGCTGCTGCCAGAAGCAGTGCCGCGCCAGTAGACCACAGCCGGCCGTATTATGACAATAATACGGCCTGGCGGTGTTCTGCTGGCAGACGCTGCTGCTGGCATCAGCACCCCGTCCCATCACCTGATGGAGGACCCCCTCAACACAGGTAAGTCAGGTGCTCCGACAGGGGTGGGGGTGTTGTGTGTGTTTGGTTGTGTGTGTGTATGTCTGTGCATGCGTGTCTGCGGGTGTGTGTTGCGTGTTGTGTGTGTGTGCATGTATGGATGTGTGAGTGCGTGTATCTTGAGTTGTGTGAATGCGTGTGTGCATGTATGTATGTAAGGGTGTGCCGGTGTGTATGTGAATGGATGCATGCATGCGTGGATGAATGTTGGAACGGGTGTGTGTATGAGTGTGTGAAGGGAGGGGCATGTATGGGATTTTTGGAAACAAAGGGGGCTGTGGGGGGAAACCTGGGGAGCGAGAGGGGGGCGATGAAGACCCCTATCAGTGACAGCGAAGGGATGCCCTGTCACTGATAGTGCCTATCACCATGGTTTTCGTGGTGGTATGGATGCCACGAAAACCATGGCGGTAGGCGGGTCATAATTCCGCAGGTGGGCAAGTGACGGCCGCCGGGCTGGAGAGTGAAGTCTCCAGCCCGGTGGTCATTACCGCCATGGCGATCAGAGAGGTACATTGGCATTTTGGCTTTAGCCAAACCGCCAATGTCATAATATGGAGAAAAGTACCTCCAGCCTGTTGCCAGTACTTTCCTCCATATTGACATTGACTGCCGGGGTCATAATGACCCCCATAATGTTTTGACTTAACTCTTTAGGTCCCAATCCACCACAGGAATACACTTCTAAAGCCCAAGGACATCACAATTAGCACTTAGAGACTCACCGTCGAACAGAAGGGTCCAGTACACATCCTGTTGCCACTGGTCAGCTGGGTTCTTCTGTAAAAGCTATCTTGAAGATTGTTGTATTCCTGTAACTTGAAGAAGAGGTCAGCCTTATGACCCTTGGAATCCACATCTTTATCCTGGTTACATGTCCAGTCATTCAGGGATCTTCTCAGGTCACAGACAGTCGGTCCAATCCTCTTCTGATCTTCCTTTTGGCTGGAACAGCCGCATTCAGGGGTGTAATGCAGGCACCTACAATGCAGGGTGGCCCACCCTTTAGGGATTTCTCAACCCTTAAGAAAGGCCCAATTCAGTCCAAGGTCAAGGAATATCAGTGAAATATAAGAAACTCAAGAGACCCTCGTCACAGGGGTGTTTCTACTATTTTTCATTACACCACTAACTACTTTTATACCTTGCACTAGGTAGTGAGTGGGAAAGACTTCCAGACAACACCCTTACCAATGTGGTAAACATTACAGAGGGGCAATCATACCCGTTTTGGCATTTCAAAGATAACCAATGACTTTGGCAACACTGAACTGTGGGTTCTGAGGCTAAAATAAGTAACCACTGTACCTGCAGTAAACCCAGAGACAGAAGTATCCTAGGGAAAAAACAGATTCCTTAAACAACCAGAGAGGGGATCTACAAGAGTTGCCTTGGCATCCTGTTCACTTCCCTTTCATATTTTATACGTGAAGATAATAGACATGTCAAATAAGGATTTTACACTATAGTATCAAAACGTATGACCATAGCCCCCATCCTGTATATTTAAAGGAGATATATCTGCCCATTCAGATCAGCCTATTGTTTGCTGCTGAGAAGCATTTCACACTTATTTACACCCATTCTAGCCTATTTACTAGCTGATAGAAGCTGTTAGGCCAATGCAAATTAGCCTCCAGAAACCTCAGACAGAGAAAATGCAATGTTCTAAAAGTTATTTTCCCTTATTTTTTGTTAAAATTTTACTTCAAAATTGCATTAGATTTTTTATATTTATTAAAAATGTGTTTTATTGTGCTTCTAGCTTGTTCAATTGCTGAGATACAGTATTAGTATAATTTGTACTCTGATCTTCTAGATAAGATAGGTAGGCCTTCCACATTGAAAAATAGTTTTTGATTGATAGAAACTGTAAGGACATGTTAACTTAAATTTCTACAAGTCTAGTTTTAAATTCCATGCTTCTTGCCTTATTTTAAACGGAGGTTTTTACCTGTCAAAAGTTATTTTGCCAAGTCAAACTGCAGGCTACAGTGGTAGGCATGAAATCATGTCTGCCCTGCCATTGTATTGGATGGCACACAAGGTCATGCTATCTACCAGTGGTATTTAGCTTCCAGGTCATGGGTAAATCTTGTATCTTACACTAGAGACCTATAGGTAAATTAAATAAACCAATTAGAGTTATGCAAAATTTGACCATGTTAAACGGGAGAGCACTTTGCTAATGGTTAGAAGGGGAAATTCAAACAGTTCTAAAGCCAGCAAACACATAGGGTCCAGCAAAAGGCTACCAGGGTGACCATAGAGAAAAGGAGGATTTTCTACATCCACTACTTAAATGGGCAACTTATGTTTTAATTTACCAAATATATTAAGAATTAATGTGCATAACCGTCTCTGGATGAACAGATAGTAAATCAACAAAGTATGGGAAGGTACCCAAGTACCTGCAGAAAAATACCTACCATTGGTGCATCCTGTAGATCTTTTCAAAATGCACCAATACTTCTAATGGGAACCTTCCAAGACTAGTGAAACGTCAGCTACACCATATGCCAAAGATATCACATTTCAAACCCATCTAAGGTCTGAGTGTCCAGTAGAGGATAAATGACTAAGGGCCATATTTATACTTTTTGACGCAAAACCGCGCTAACGCAGTTTTGCGTAAAAAAAATTAGCGCCGGCTAACGCCATTCTGAAGCACCATGCGTGCGCCGTATTTATTCAATGACGTTAGCCGGCGTTAGCCGCCGGCGCTGCCTGGTGTGCGTGAAAAAAAACGACGTACACCAGGCAGCGCCGGCGTAGGGGGATATGGAGCTTGGGCGCCAAAAAATGGAGCAAGTCAGGCTGAGGCAAATTTTTCGCATCAACCCGATTTGCGCCATTTTTTTCGACTCCCAACCCCCATAGAAATGACTCCTGTCTTAGCAAAGACAGGAGTCATACCCCCTTGCCCAATGGCCATGCCCAGGGGACTTCTGTCCCCTGGGCATGGTCATTGGGCATAGTGGCATGTAGGGGGGCACAAATCAGGCCCCCCATTCCAAAAAAAAAAAAAAAAAACACTTACCTGAACTTACCTTAATGTCCCTGGGATGGGTCCCTCCATCCTGAGGCATCCTCCTGGGGTGGGCAAGGGTGACAGGGGGGGTCCCTGGGGGCATGGGAGGGCACCTCTGGGCTCCTTCCGAGCCCACAGGTCCCTTAACGCCTGCCCTGACCAGGCGCTAAAAAACGTCACAAAAGCGGCCGTACGTCATTTTTTTTGACCCGCCCACTCCCGGGCGTGAATTTTGCCCGGGAGTGTAAATACGGCGCACATGCCTCGGAGTCCATTTTTTAGACGGGAACGCCTACCTTGCATATCATTAACGCAAAGTAGGTGTCCACGCTAAAAAATGACGCAAACTCCATGGACTTTTGTACTAGACGAGTCGAACGCCAAAGTATAAATATGGAGTTAGTTTTGCGTCGGAATTGCGTCAAAAAAAACGACGCAATTCCGGCGCAAACAGAGTATAAATATGCCCCTAAATACGCCATACTGATGCCCTACAGAGAAATACTTAATGAGTGCAGTGCATACATTGATATTTGAATTTCAACTCAGCGAACTACAAGTGGAATAGTTAGTGAGTGCACCAAATTTGCACCAATCTGAGCGTTCCTAGATGTTTTCTCCTGTACATTTTATCAGATGTGATCTGTCAGGATTGGTTAGGGGGAAACTGAGGGTGAGGAGTTTCCAATAAAATGTAAATTCCTATCCCTCTTTAAGCATGAGTTTGGGTATTTGATTGTTTAGTTTGCTGTTGGAGTTGGTCTCCGGGTCTACATTACATATATTATCTACTGGTTTTATCAAGCTGTTTAATACAAGAGGATGGGTATGCATCCAGAGTGTGGAGATCTCATTCTGGTGAGGAGCATCAAATAGAAGAGCAGCCTGTTTTGAGGTATTTGAATTGATCTGAATATTGGTTTTGAAACAGAGCAGGTGTGGTGTAAACATTATTTTTCCTTAGGAAAGAAGGTTTCACAGTGGAATAAGGAAGATTTTCAAAGATATTTGCTTTAAAAATGGTCTGCCAAAGTTGGCAAGTGTCTTTCCTATGGATATTATGGGATCTTTTGGTTCTGGATCTCTGTATTTCTGCCCCCCCCCCCAGTACTGAATTGGTACTTTCAAACAGCTGTGAATCTTGTGTTCATTCTTCATGCTCTCAGATCTCACCTGTATTATTTGCCTGAAATGACATCCATAATACTGATTAGAGGAATTTGAGCTTCGAGATACAGCCTTTCGTTGCCTTTGTTAGCAGGGCCCATGAGATCACATAAGGTCTTTTCTGTAACTGTCCCCACTAATTTAGGTATGCTTCCAGTACAGAGAAGGTAGCTCTGTCTTGCAGGAAGGCAACTGTGCCAGGGAGAATTCCAAAGTGGGACAAACATTGTGTAGTATTCAATACCTGTTATTCACCTAAGATTCTACCAAAGTTCTTAAGTGGCTTTCAATTCTGACAGTCACATATTTCTAAAGAATTTTGGGACTCCGAATTTATGTAGAAATTTGTCCTGCCCTGAACAGCTTTTCGTAGTAGAAAACAGCATCCCTCTACTTGAGTAGTTAGTTATGGGAAGAAGTATTCTGCAGTTTTTAAAATGGAAAGAAAGGCAATATTGCTGAACAGCTGGAAAAGCCAGACACCTTTACATAGTTTCCCTAATTTGTTCCAAGAGAGCCGGCGGGTTTCCCGCCATGAACAGGATGGCGGTAGGGGGTGTCTGAATCCCCATGGCGGCGGAGCGCGCTCCGCCGCCATGGAGGATTCAATGGGGCAGCGGTAAACCGGCGGGAGACCGCCGGTTTACCCTTTCTGACCGCGGCTGAACCGCCGCGGTCAGAATGCCCTCGGGAGCACCGCCAGCCTGTTGGCGGTGCTCCCGTGGTCGGTGACCCTGGCGGTCACCGGCCGCCAGGGTCAGAATGACCCCCATAATCTTTGATTTTCTTTTGTACTCTTTTTTGAAAAATTCCAAATCCTTCACTTAGTCTTTGTTCATTTGTTATACTGAGAAATCCCCTAGTTTCCCTAATTTGTTCCAAGAGAGGCTGGTACCGTTGGCGGTCCAAACGAAGAAACCTCACTTACCCTGTATCCTAGCAGTACTGTCTTTGGGGAAAGAAAGTGGTGTTACATCATTAAATAGGTAAGTTAGGTTCTAGAGAATTGACACTTTTAACCAAATTTGTATACTTGAATTGGTAGAGGATATTTCTTCATTTAACAAGTAAGTCATCAATCTTTCTTTATTCAGATTATCCTTGGGTAGCTACTTTAATGCTTGTGTTACTGTGAGACTAAGGAATATAGGGGGTGATTCAGACCTTGGCGGACGGCGGAGGCCGTCCGCCAAGGTTCCGCCGCCGAATGACTGCACCGCGGTCAAAAGACCGCGGCGGCCATTCAGACATTTCCACTGGGCCGGCGGGCGCTCTCCAAAAGAGCGCCCGCCGGCCCAGCAGAAATGCCCCTGCAACGAGGACGCCGGCTCAGAATTGAGCCGGCGTAGTTGCAGGGGTGCGACGGGTGCAGTTGCACCCGTCGCGTATTTCAGTGTCTGCAAAGCAGACACTGAAATACTTTGCGGGGCCCTCTTACGGGGGCCCCTGCAGTGCCCATGCCATTGGCATGGGCACTGCAGGGGCCCCCAGGGGCCCCGCGGCACCCCCTACCGCCATCCTGTTCATGGCGGGTTTCCTGCCATGAACAGGATGGCGGTAGGGGGTGTCTGAATCCCCATGGCGGCGGAGCGCGCTCCGCCGCCATGGAGGATTCAATGGGGCAGCGGTAAACCGGCGGGAGACCGCCGGTTTACCCTTTCTGACCGCGGCTGAACCGCCGCGGTCAGAATGCCCTCGGGAGCACCGCCAGCCTGTTGGCGGTGCTCCCGTTGTCGGTGACCCTGGCGGTCACCGGCCGCCAGGGTCAGAATGACCCCCATAATCTTTGATTTTCTTTTGTACTCTTTTTTGAAAAATTCCAAATCCTTCACTTAGTCTTTGTTCATTTGTTATACTGAGAAATCCCCAAATTCATCTATGATTTCTTCAATTTTAGTTGCTGTTTTCCTAGGATCAACAGTAAAAAGCATAATATCATCTGCATCAGGGACCTCTTCTCTTTATAAATCTGAGCTATAAAGGAAACAATCCCTGAGTCCATTCTGAAAAACCGGAGCCAGCATTTCAATATAAGGTAAAAAAAGAATGGAAAAAGCTGCCATCCCAGTCAGGTAGCTCTTGAGATATTAATTTTCTTGATTAAACTCCTGTTAAGCAGGATTCATGCAGAATGGGCATTATGAAGCTTTTTATGATATTTTACTGTGGTGGTTAAAATATAATTAAAAAAAAACTCCCACAGATATGCCCCACTTACTTTGTCAAATGTTTAGCAGCATTGATGGGGGGGTAATGCTAATGGATTGGGATAAGCAGTGCCCAAATATAAAGAAGATATAAAAACACGGGTTAAATTGTGCAACTGCCTACTTGCTATAAAGCCATTTTTGGATATTGAGGATCGCCATATTGAACTTTTCATATAAAGGCCCTCATTATGACATTGACGGTAAGTGCCGCTTACCACCATGCTGACTGCTGGCAACATACCGCAACCGCAGCGGTATACCGCTAGCGGTATTATGACCCACAAATAGAAATACGCCACTATACAGACACACACACACACACACAAGTCCGCTAGACCAAAGGTCAGTGATAAACTGGCTGTACCAAAATCCACACTGTTACACCAACAGAACTACGCCCACAGCATTATGACCCACGAATCACTGTGGCAGACATTCAACCGCGGTAATCCATCGGTGGTACATACTGCTGCGCTCAAAATACACACAACCTAACAACACAACATCACATTGGACAATTCAAACTACACACACACCTGACACACATACATACACCACACCCACACACCCACACCACTATAAAACACACAACCACATTACCCACAACCCTTTAGCACTACAAACAATTTACAACAGAGAGACACACCAGGAGCACCCACACAACCAGAGCCACAGAACACTATCACCCATACACCATCCACGTACACCACAGCACACACCCCAACACATCACCCCACACACCCTCACACACACCATACACACTACACCCATGGCACCACAAAGAAACCACAGGTTCTCAGAGGAGGAGCTAAGGGTCATGGTGGAGGAAATCATCCGGGTAGAGCCACAGCTATTCGGGTCACAGGTGCAGCAGACATCCATTGCAAGGAAGATGGAGCTATGGTGGAGGATCGTGGACAGGGTCAACGCCATGGGACAGCACCCAGGAACAAAGGATGACATCAGGAAGAGGTGGAACGACCTACGGGGGAAGGTATGTTCCGTGGTTGCAAGACACCAGATAGCAGTACAGAGGACTGGCGATGGGCACCGACCTCCTCCCCAACAACTAACAACATGGGAAGAGCAAATCTTGGCAAACATGCACCCTGAGGGCCTGGCAGGATTAGCAGGAGGACTGGACTCTGGTAAGTCAACTCTTTACTACTTTCACTCCCCTATCCTGCATGCCATCACATACCCAAACCATTACCCCTCACCCCCATCACCCCACCACCTCACATACACCCACCATAACAACCCATCCATCCCAGTACCCAGCACTGCATGCAACAACAATGCATGGACACCATTCCCAGCCCTGCATGGACACCCATCACCACAACATGTACACTAGAGAAAATCACTAAGCCAACCAAATAACAACTCACACAAGCCAAAGCTGCCTTGGTAATAACAACCATAGAGGGAAACATACCCATGTTCAAGATGTAACATGCAGAAACAATAACACTGCATTTACATCCGCACAGGACCCCCACACAACGTCACCGGAGAGGAGGTGCCACCAGCATCCAGTCTCCCCCCAAGAAGAGGCCCACAGTCATGACAGCAGCTCTGCATGACTGGATCAGGATGACCAACCTGGCCCATCAGGGACCTCTGGACAGTCAGTTGCCCAGGCACAGTCCCATACCACCACAGAGCCTCCCCACTCAGGAAATAACAGCACAACACCCCCCCTGATGACCCATCCCACTGTCCCCAGGACACGTCAATCAGCAGTGTGTTCACCACTACAGGGACCCCAAGCAACCCCACAAACTGAGGATGATCAGGGACCTGGGGTCAGTGGCAGTGGGTACACGGTTCAGGGGACAGAGGCACAGGACAACAGGGAAGCTGGGAGGACTGCTGTTCGACAGGTGGAGGACAGGCCAAGGGAAATGACTCTCCACAAGGCACTCACCAACATCCTGGGAGCATACCACCATTCCCAGGAGGCCATGGGCCATATACTGGCCAAGTTGCAGGAGACCCAGCGGCTGCTGGAGGGACAGTACCTGGGGATCAGGGAGGACCTGAGGGACATCCACACCACACTGGTCACCATTGCAAAGGTGCTGACAGACATGGCCACACCATGAGGGAGGCAGTGGCACACCAACGGGCCCCTGACACTAGCCACACTGATGACCAGCCTTCCACCTCCACTGACGCTAGTGGACAGGAGGCTCGCCACAGGATCAACAGGCCACCAGCACCCCACCCCCTGCAGAAGGAGAACCACCCCACAAACGGTCCCTGCGATTCAGGCAGAAGCCAGAGAACATTGCCAAGACCCCCATCAGGAAATAAGACTCTCCTGATTGTCACCCTTGTATCCTACTCTGTCACCCTGTCCACCTTCAACTGACATTGCTCCCCTTCATATGCCCCCTTGGACAATGCACCTGTGATACCAATAGACTGGACTCTATCCTGGACTTTCCTTCACCATCACCCAAGCCTACTGCACATCCCCATTTACTTCTCAGTACTGAAATAAACACCCTTGGAAAAAACAAGTATGGAGTATGTCAAATGATTTAAGGATGTGGTTGTTTAACAATCTGTAGACATTGCAAATAGACTGTACAGTGATGTATACATAGTTATGACCTGTAATGTGCCTCAGTCAATACACCAGGAGCCACAGGAGGGCACAAATATCTGCAAATAGACATGTTAAACGGTACAATAACTGGCCTTTGCAGTGGGAACAGCAGCCAGCCAGAGAAAATGCACTTAAAAAAACAGCAATGGAAGGTGAGGTTACAGTGTTTTAGGGGGTCATTCCAACCTCAGCAGTAAAAGGCGCTTACCGCCGTTCAGAAGACCGCCATAACACCGCCGCGGCCGCGGTAAACCGCCACAGTTATTCTGACCCACAACAGGCAAACCGCTAAAATACAGACATCCACAAAAGTCCGCCACACCAAAGGCCAGCGAGAAACTGGCGATGACCAAACCTCCACCGTCACGCCAACAGAAATACGCCCACACTATCACGACACACGAATCCACGCGGCGGTCTTTCAACCGCGGTATTCCATTGGCGGTACACACCGCCGTGCTCGAAATACACACACTTGTACAAAACACTACCACATTGGACAATTCAAAATACACACACCTGATACACATACACACACCACTCCCACACACCCAATACAATATAAAATACACACCCACATCACCCACAAACCTCCACTCCTAGAGATTCGTGAACACGCACCGAGAAAAGACATCCGAGCACGCAGACTCCCAATTCACTGTCACCCAGCAATATTTGCACGCACTTCACACAACACAACAATACACATCACCACACTTAGCACCACACAATCCACCCTACACATCACCCACACCACCCCATGGCACCGCAAAGACACCCCAGGTTCTCTGATGATGAACTCAGGGTCATGGTGGAGGAAATTGTACGAGTAGAGCCACAGCTGTTCGGGACACAGGTGCAGCACACCACCATTGCCAGGAAGATGGAGCTATAGAGCAGAATAGTGGACAGGGTCAACGCTGTGGGACAGCACCCAAGAAATAGGGACGACATCAGGAAGAGGTGGAACGACCTACGGGGGAAGGTGCGTTCCATGGTATCCAGGCACAACATCGCGGTGCAGCGGACTGGCGGCGGACCCCCACCTCCTCCCTCAGAATTTACAACATGGGAGGAGCAGGTCTTGAACATCCTGCATCCTGAGGGCCTCGCAGGAGTAGCTGGAGGAATGGACTCTGGTAAGTCTCATCTTCACTACTTCATCCCCCCCACCCCACATGCATGCCAACTCATACCCCCACCCTCACCCCCACCCCCATCACACCTACTCCTTGCAAATATCTCACCATCACAACCCACCCATCCCAACACCTAGCCCTGCATGCGTCCACAAAGCATGGACACCCATCACCAAAGCATGCCCACTGCACATACACATACAACCCCCCCGCAAAACCACCGTCACAACAGCCCCCACAAAGGAATGCCAGCACTGGGGTACACGGGCACCCACCCATTGCACGCTATGGCACACACAGAAGCAATAACCATACTTTTATACCCCTGCAGGACCCGAACGCCAGGTCACCGCGCAGGAGGGTCCACAAATGTCCACTCCACCCCCAGAAGAGGCCCACAGTGAGGACAGCAGCTCTGTCTCCCTGGATCTAGATGACCAGCCCGGTCCATCGGGGACCTCGGGACAGTTGGTTCCCCTCAGACAGCCACAGGCCACAGCAGACCTTCCCCCATCTGGGAACACCAGCACAGCACCCACCCAGCGGGCCCATACCTCTGTCCCCAGGACACGTCAATCAGCAGTGTGTCCACCACTACAGGGAAACCAGGCTAACCCATCACCCCAACAACAACAGGGACCTGGGGGCAGTGGTAGTGGGCACACGGTCCAGGGGACAGAGGCCCAGGGAAACAGGGGAACTGGGAGGGCTGCTGTGCGACGGGGGGGACAGGCCCAGGGAACCCACTCTCAACGAGGCCCTCTCCTCCATCATGGGAGCATACCACCACTCCCAGGAGACGATGGCGACGGTCCTGGCCAGGTTTCAGGAGATCCAGCTTCTGCAGGAGCAACAGTATATGGGGTTCAGGGAGGAACTAAGAAACATCAGTTCCGCCATGGGTACCATGATAGTGGCCCTGAATCAGGTAGTCACCACATTGCGGGACACTGTGGCACCTCAAAGGGCCCCTGGCACTAGCATGGACCAAGAACTGCCTACCACCTCCGCCGGCGCTAGTGGACAGGAGGCCCCGACACAAGACCAACAGGCCACCAGAACCCCACTCCCTGCAGAAGGAGACCCACCCCGCAAGCGGGCCCTGAGATCCAGGAAGAAGACAGATTAAGATGTCAAGACCCCTGCCAGCAAAGGATACCGCCCTGATTGTCATCCCACTGTCCCACATTGTCACCCTGTCCAACCTTAAACTGCCCCTGCTCCACTTTCCACAGGCATTTGGACAATGCACCTGTGATACTGATAGTCTGGACTCTGCCATGGACAATCCTCCACCATCACCCCTCACCGATTTGCAACCACCCATCCAATTTAGAGCACTTGAATAAACACACTTATTGCAGAAAACAATCTTGAGTCTGGCTGTGATTTTGAACAAATGTATTAGACATGACTGTGCCAAAATGTTCATTCACATTGTGATGCCAACAAACCGCTGTCACACAGCTGTAGTCCATGGGGAAACAAAGCAGATGTCACGCAGTGGGGCCCTCATCTCTGAAAACGGAAGGGAAAGTCACAACACAGTTACCATACACTGGGGGAAAAAGTCAGACAGTAGAGCGGTAGGAGTCTTTAAGTAAATGTAATATGCCGGTGTGTACTCTTACCTGTGTGTCATTGAAAATACTGCTGTATTACTGTGTTCCTGTTCTCTATGTCGTCCTCTTCGGCTTCCTCCTCTTCACTCTCCACAGGCTCCACAGCTGCTACAACACCACCATCTGGACTATCCTCCTGCAGAAAAGGCACCTGGCGTCGCAAAGCCAGGTTGTGAAGCATACAGCAGGCCACGATGATCTGGCACACCTTCTTTGGTGAGTACATTAGGGATCCACCTGTCATATGGAGGCACCTGAACCTGGCCTTCAGGAGGCCAAAGGTTCGCTCGATCACCCTCCTAGTCCGCCCATGGGCCTCATTGTACCGTTCCTCTGCCCTTGTCCTGGGATTCCTCACTGGGGTCAGTAGCCATGACAGGTTGGGGTAACCAGAGTCCCCTAAAAGCCACACCCGGTGCCTCTGGAGTTGACCCATCACATACGGGATGCTGCTATTCTGCAGGATGTAGGCGTCATGCACTGACCCAGGGAACTTGGCATTAACATGGGAGATGTACTGGTCGGCCAAACACACCATCTGTACATTCATGGAATGATAACTCTTCCGGTTCCTGTGCACCTGTTCACTCCTGCTGGGGGGGACCAAAGCAACATGTGTCCCATCAATGGCACCAATGATGTTGGGAATATGTCCAAGGGCATAGAAATCACCCTTCACTGTAACCAAATCCCCCACCTCAGGGAAAATGATGTAGCTCCGCATGTGTTTGAGCAGGGCAGACAACACTCTGGACAACACCTTGGAAAACATGGGCTGGGACATCCCTGATGATATGGCCACTGTTGTTTGAAAAGACCCACTTGCTAAGAAATGGAGTACTGACAGCACCAGCACCAGAGGGGGGATCCCTGTGGGTTGGCGGATGGGTGACATCAGGTCTGGCTCCAGCTGGGCACACAGTTCCTGTATAGTGTCTCGGTCAAGCCTGTATGTCAGTATGACATGTCGTTCCTCCATTGTCGACAGGTCCACCAGCGGTCAGTACACGGGAAGATTTCTCCATCTCCTCTCATGTCCCAGCGGACGGTGCCTATGAAGGACAACAGCGATCACAGAGTCAATCGACCCACAGGTACGTAACCACAGCTTGAACATAACATGATTCCCAATACATTGAAAGGTTTGTATGAGTGTTGATGCAAGGCCTAGGTATGTTTGACGCAGTAGAAATTAAGCCATGTGGGCTCTTGAAATGGCGGCTGCCTGACCTGTGAAGTGCGACAGTGGGATGTGAGGTCAATGCGCTGGCGTGGCACACCGTGGCGGTCGAATACCGTGGCACAAAGCCGCATTGGTTAACATTGAACCCTATGGGTTTCAGGAGCCAATGACGATGTGCGCCGGTGGTCGCGGGACGCACCGCCGCGGTACGCATCGCCGCGGGCGTGACCGCCATTTTCTATCTGCTTAATCACTCGATACCTGATCTTCCACAGGAGAGGACCTACACTGCAAGTGCTGCTGTGACCTCGGTCTGGAAGAGACAATGGCTCTTGCGACTGGGGAAAGGGCCCCTGCCTTCACTGCGGAGGAGTTTGAGAAACTTGTGGATGGGGTCCTCCCCCAGTATGCGCTACTCTACGGTCCTCCAGACCAACAGGTAAGTACACAGGGACCATGCTTAGTGGGCAATGCCTGGGTTGAGTGGGGTGGATGAAAAATGGTGGGGAGGGGAGCAATTGAGGCATGCATCGCACGACAGATGAGAGCATGTGCCACATGGCAAGGGTGGGGATGGGGGGCCACTCACATCGAGCATGCAGAAGGTGATGACTATTTTTCTCTCCCTGTACATGTCATATAGGTCAGCGCCCACTAGAAAGTCGCTATTTGGCGTGCCATCGCCAAGGACGTCCGGACCCTGGGGGTCCACAACAGACGGGGCACCCACTGCGGAAGAGGTGGGAGGACATCTGACGCTGGAGCAGGAAGACGGCGGAGGCTCAGCTGGGGATGGCCTCCCAATGTAGGAGGGGTGCCAGTCGTACTTTGATCCCCCTGATGTCCCGGATCCTGGCGGTGGCCTACCCCGATTTGGATGGGGGCGTGAGGACATCACAGCAGACACAAGGGGGTGAGTACAAACACATTCTGCTGACTTTGCGCGCAGTGGAGGTGTCTGGGTGGGGGAGGAGGGCTGTGGGTATCCCTAGGCCAGGGCGATTTCTGTAGGCTAGGCCCCTCCGTAAGGCATGGCCCTGTGCCCCCGCCCCCACCTCTGTAGGGTGCCAAGTACAGGTATCCATGGCCCTGTGTCATCTATGTGTGCAGTTGTCGTCCATAGCCTTGTAGGCCATGTCCCACGGATTGCGTAGTGGACCCCAAGTGCGCGGCGTAGTGCAGGGGGATTCTGTGTCTGTCCTCTTCGCCAACAGTGTCGCCAATGCATACACTCAACATGTCTTTATTTCTCCCCCACACCCATTTTTGTGGTCTTCCTGTTCATGCGTGCATTAGCATCATCAGGCGGAGGAGAAGTGGCATCGGAGCACGAGGGAGCTGCATCCCACATGGCCCTGGAGGGCCATGCAACGGAGTCCGAATACACCAGTGGGACGGAGGGCGAGGGGAGCTCCACAGCGGGGACTCGTGCTGATGTCAGTGACAGCGACTCGTCCTCTGAAGGGAGCTCCCTTGTGGTGGCGGCAACATCCGTGCCCCCCGCAACAACAGGTACAGCCGCCATCCAGCGCACCAGCACCGCCCTCGCAGCAGCCCCTCAGCGTTTGCCCCGTGCCCGCTCACCCAGGAAGGTGGGCATCTCCTTCGCCCCAGGCACCTCAGGCCCTGCCCCTGTCACCCCTGCTGCCCTCAGTGAGGAGGTCATTGACCTCCTGAGGACCATCATTGTTGGGCAGTCTACCCTTTTGAATGCCATCCAGGGTGTAGAAAGGGAGGTGCACCAGAGTAATGCATACCTGGAGGGCATTCATTCTGGTCAGGCTGCCCATCAGCGATCGTTCAACGCTCTGGCCTCAGCACTGACGGCAGCCATTGTCCCTGTCTCTAGCCTCCCCCCTTCAACTTCCTCCACCCAGACCCAATCCCCTGTACCTCTGCCTATCCCAGACACACCATCAGACCAGCCTGCACACACCTCAACACCCAAGGAAAGCTCATCCAGACATAAGCACCACACATCACACAAGCATTCACACAAGCAACATCCACATGCAGACATACCAACACCCACTGCCTCCACTGTGTCCCCCTCCTCCTCGTCTCCCTCCTCCCTCCCTGTGAAGTCTCCACTCACACTTGCATGCACAACATCTTCAGCCACTACGTCCATCACCAGCACACCCACCATAACACTCCGCACACGTGCAGTCACCACCCCCACTACCATTACACGTCCCCTGTGTCCTCTCCCAGTGTGTCTATCACCCCCTCTTCCAAACTACACAAACGCAGGCAGCCACCCACCCAACAGCCATCCACCTCTCGACAGCCTCCAGCCCAAGTACCTGCACCCAAAGACACCAGACTTCACACTCCTACAACCACATCCTCTTCCTCCACTCCCATACCCACTACACCTACCCGTCCCTCTCTTTCAAAATTGCTTTTCTTTTCCAAACTTGACCTCTTTCCAACAACTCCCCCACCCCGTCCATCTCATAAGACTCCAATCAGCACCTCAGCCACCACAGAACCGGGACCTGTAAAGACTGTTTGCCATGGACTGTGGAGTCCCCCACCCTCAAGGGCAGCCAGTTCAGCTAGGAGCCAAGGCACGGCCAGCCCACCCCCGGAAAAGCATCCGAAGATTGCCAGTGCCCGGCGCGAGAGGCCAAAGACACCAGGGACCAAAATCCCTACCATGGCTCTGGCAGGAAGTCGGGTGCCACCTGGCACACCGCCAAAGGTGGGAAAGGGCCACAGGCGAAAAGGGAAGGGTGGGAAGGGCAGCACGCCCGACAAGTCCGGCAGCAGGCCAGCTGGCAAGGAGGGCCCCACCAGCCACATCCCAGGTGTGCAGGAGGACACCCACAGGCCCGGTACTGCAGCCCAGGAGGGCCCCGCAAGCCACATCCCAGGTGGGCAGGAGGACACCCACAGGACCGGTACTGCAGCCCAGGAGGGCCCCGCAAGCCACCAGACAGATGGGCAGGAAGGCACCGCCAGCCACATGTCAGGTGGCGAGTGACATCCATGCCATGGCCGGATCCGCTGACCTGGACACTCATCTCAAGCACCGCTGAACAGGGCACCGCCGTCTCAAGCACCGCTGAACAGGGCACCGCCGTCTCAAGAACCGCTGAACTGGGCCCTTCATCTCAAGAACCGCTGAACAGGGGACCGCCGTCTCAAGCACCGCTGAACAGGGCACCACCGTCTCAAGCACCGCTGAACAGGGCACCGCCGTCTCAAGCACCGCTGAACAGGGCACCGCCGTCTCAAGCACCGCTGAACAGGGCCTCGCCGTCTCAAGCACCGCTGAACTGGGCCCTTCATCTCAAGCACCGCTGAAAAGGGCACCGCCGTCTCAAGCACCGCTGAACAGGGCACCGCCGTCTCAAGCACCGCTGAACAGGGCACCGCCGTCTCAAGCACCGCTGAACTGGGCCCTTCATCTCAAGAACCGCTGAACAGGGCACCGCCGTCTCAAGCACCGCTGAACAGGGCACCGCCGTCTCAAGAACCACTGAACTGGGCCCTTCATCTCAAGAACCGCTGAACAGGGCACCGCCGTCTCAAGCACCGCTGAACAGGGCACCGCCGTCTCAAGAACCGCTGAACAGGGCACCGCCGTCTCAAGCACCGCTGAACTGGGCCCTTCATCTCAAGCACCGCTGAACTGGGCCCCTCATCTCAAGCACCGCTGAACAGGGCACCGCCGTCTCAAGTACCGCTGAACTGGGCCCTTCATCTCAAGCACCGCTGAACAGGGCACCGCCGTCTCAAGCACCGCTGAACAGGGCACCACCGTCTCAAGCACCGCTGAACAGGGCACTGCCGTCTCAAGCACCGCTGAACAGGGCACCGCCGTCTCAAGCACCGCTGAACTGGGCCCTTCATCTCAAGCACCGCTGAACAGGGCACCGCTGTCTCAAGCACCGCTGAACAGGGCACCGCCGTCTCAAGCACCGCTGAACTGGGCCCTTCATCTCAAGAACTGCTGAACAGGGCACCGCCGTCTCAAGCACCGCTGAACTGGGCCCTTCATCTCAAGCACCGCTGAACAGGGCACCGCCGTCTCAAGCACCGCTGAACAGGGCACCGCCGTCTCAAGCACCGCTGAACTGGGCCCTTCATCTCAAGAACCGCTGAACAGGGCACCGCCGTCTCAAGCACCGCTGAACTGGGCCCTTCATCTCAAGAACCGCTGAACTGGGCCCTTCATCTCAAGAACCGCTGAACTGGGCCCTTCATCTCAAGCACCGCTGAACAGGGCACCGCCGTCTCAAGCACCGCTGAACAGGGCACCGCCGTCTCAAGCACCGCTGAACTGGGCCCTTCATCTCAAGAACCGTTGAACAGGGCACCGCCATCTCAAGCACCGCTGAACTGGGCCCTTCATCTCAAGCACCGCTGAACAGGGCACCGCCGTCTCAAGCACCGCTGAACTGGGCCCTTCATCTCAAGAACCGCTGAACAGGGCACCGCCGTCTCAAGCACCGCTGAACTGGGCCCTTCATCTCAAGAACCGCTGAACTGGGCCCTTCATCTCAAGAACCGCTGAACTGGGCCCTTCATCTCAAGCACCGCTGAACTGGGCCCTTCATCTCAAGAACCGCTGAACTGGGCCCTTCATCTCAAGCACCGCTGAACAGGGCACCGCCGTCTCAAGCACCGCTGAACAGGGTACCGCCGTCTCAAGCACCGCTGAACTGGGCCCTTCATCTCAAGCACCGCTGAACAGGGCACCGCCGTCTCAAGCACAGATGAACAGGGCACTGCCGTCTCAAGCACCGCTGAACTGGGCCCTTCATCTCAAGCACCACTGAACTGGGCCCTTCATCTCAAGCACCGCTGAACAGGGCACCACCGTCTCAAGCACCGCTGAACAGGGCACCGCCGTCTCAAGCACCGCTGAACAGGGCACCGCCGTCTCAAGCACCGCTGAAAAGGGCACCGCCGTCTCAAGCACCGCTGAACTGGGCCCTTCATCTCAAGCACCGCTGAACAGGACACCGCCGTCTCAAGCACCGCTGAACTGGGCCCTTCATCTCAAGCACCGCTGAACAGGGCACCGCCGTCTCAAGCACCGCTGAACAGGGCACCGCCGTCTCAAGCACAGCTGAACTGGGCCCTTCATCTCAAGCACCGCTGAACTGGGCCCTTCATCTCAAGCACCGCTGAACAGGGCACCGCCGTCTCAAGCACCGCTGAACAGGGCACCGCCGTCTCAAGCACCGCTGAACTGGGCCCTTCATCTCAAGCACCGCTGAACTGGGCCCTTCATCTCAAGCATCGCTGAACTGGGCCCTTCATCTCAAGCACCGCTGAACAGGGCACCGCCGTCTCAAGCACCGCTGAACAGGGCACCGCCGTCTCAAGCACCGCTGGCCCATTGGCAGATGGGGCAGGCCCTCATCTGTGTCGGGCAGGGCTGCACGAAGCACTCTGGTCACCAAGCCCCCTCCAGAACCAGTGGAGACTGTCATCCACTTGTGAGACTGTGGCTTTGCACTCCCCAGGATGGCACAGTGGGCAAGCCACCCACTGTAGAGACTTGAGAGACTGTGGCTTTGCACTCCCCAGGATGGTGAAGTGGGCAAACCACCCACTGTAGAGACTTGAGAGACTGTGGCTTTGCACTCCCCAGGATGGAACAGTGGCCATGGAGGCCCCTTGTGGATCTGGCGTCGTGGGCTCATCTGGCTGAGGTGCCCCCCCTTCCCTTCCCCCTGAGGTGCCTGTAGTTTTGCTATCTGATGCCCCTGCAGTGTTCTCTCCGTTGGTGTCAGGTATCCTGTGTGGGCTTTGCCCATGTAATTCGGGCCCTGTGGTCCACGGACAATGCCTGCAAAAATTCGGACTTTTAATATTTATGTATATAATAGTTTCAGATGTGTGATATATTTATAAGCCAGTGATACAATATATTCGACTGTTTATGATCATTTCCTTTTGTCTTTGCATTCTTCCGGTGGGCTTGGGGGGTGTAACTGTGATGTATTGCTATGCATTGATGTGTGTGTTGTAGTGGGTGAGGGTGGGGGTGGGTGTGTCGCGTATGTGTGTCCCCGTAATTTTTTGCCTCCCCCCTCCCCTGTGTCGTAGGTGCAGTACTCACCGTTGTCTTCTGCGCCGGCGTTCGTGCTCCTGGTAAAGGAGCAGGTAGACAATAGCTGGGAGGATGTGGAGTTCGGGTTCCATGCTGTCCAGATTCCTCGCGGGGTGTATGGAGGTGAGCGTTTCCCGTTCGAAATGGCTGTTTCCACCGTGTTTTTATCGGCGGGGCTACCGCCCCGGAAAAGGTGGTGGATTGGTGGGTTGTGATAGGGTGGGCGGTACAGTGTCTTCCGCCTGTCTGTTGGCGGTGACCGCCGCGCTGTTTGTTTGTCCCGCCGTGGTGGTCAGAGTGTTGTAGTGGCGGTCTCTGTTGGCGGTTTCCGCCAGGGTCGGAATTCAATTTTTTTAACCGCCAGCCTGTTGGCGGGTTAGCCGCCGCTTTAACACCGACCGCCAGGGTTGGAATGCCCCCCTTACCTGTGTGTCACTGGAAGTACTGTTTTATTATAGTTGTTCTGTTATCCACATCCTCTTCCTCTGACTCCTCTTCGTCACTGTCCACAGGCTCTAACGCTGCCACAAGACCATATCCAGCCTCATCCTCCTGCAGAAAAGGCACCTGGCGTCTCAAGGCTAGGTTGTGCAACATGCAACATGCAACATGCAACTATGATCTGGCAGATCTTCTTGGGTGAGTAGCACAGGGATCCACCTGTCAGATGGAGGCATCTGAACCTGGCCTTCAGAAGGCCAAAGGTGCGCTCAATGATTCTCCTTGTTCTCCCATAAGCCTCATTGTAATGTTCCTCTGCCCCTGTCCTGGCATTCTTCACTGGGGTCAGTAGCCATGAGAGGGTGGGATAACCAGAGTCACCTGCAAATATCAAGGGATACCTGTTAGCCAGACACTCACCCTTAGGGCCAATCCCACACCCATACACCAACATACATTGGGTGGGGACCAAGGGCTCACCTATTAGCCACAGCCGGTGCCTCGAAGTTGAGCCATCACATATGGGTTGCTGCTATTCCTGAGGATGTAGGCATCATGCACAGACCCATGATACTCTGCATTCACATGGGAGATGTACTGGTCCACCAAGAACACTATCTGCACATTCATAGAGTGAAAGCTCTTTAATTTTTTGCACACCTGTTCATTTCTCCGAGGGGGGGGGGGCAAAGGCAATATGTGTACCATCAGTAGCACCAATGATGTTGGGGATATGTCCAATTGCATGGAAGTCAGCATTCACTGTGGCCAAATCCTCCACCTGGGGGAAACTGATGTAGCTGCGCATATGTTTAATCAGGGCAGGCAACACTCTGGTCAGCATGTTTGAGAACATAGGCTGTGACATCCCTGCTGCCATTGCCACTGTCGCTTGGAAGGAGCCACTTGACAAGAAATGGAGCACTGATAGGACTTGCACAAGTGGGGTGACGGATAGCTGAGATCAGGTCTGGCTCCGATTGGGCACACAGCTCTTGGATTGTGGCGCTATCATGTCTGTAGGTAGGGATAATGTGTCTCTCCTCCTTTGTTGCCAGGTCCACCAGAGGTCTGTACACAGGGGTATGTCTCCATCTCCTATTCATCCTCAGTGATTGAACACGAGGGTGAAAAACGGTGAACAGGTGGTCATATTCAAACATATCCTCTGAGTAAAATGGCTTGCATGTTGTGATAAAAACATTATGTTAACGTGTAGTGCCTATGTCTGCTGCGACGCAGTTAGGTGCCATGGCCTGTTCCCACCTGAAATGGCGGCCGCCTGACCTGTGTGGAGGGATAAGTGGAAATTAGGTAATTATGCTGAAGTTGTGCGCCGTTGCGGGAGGAGGTCCACGACCGCCATGCAACACCTCATTGGTTAACATTGGGCCCTATGGGTTCCAGTAGCCAATGGTGATGTATGCCGGCGGTGACGGTACGCACCGCCGTGGACGTGACCACCATTTTATATCTGTTCACTCACTTGCTACCTGACCTTCAAGAGGAGAGTACCTATACTACAAGTGTGGCTGTGAACTGTGTCTGGAACCAACCATGGTTCAAGTGTCTGGGGAAAGGGCCCCTGCCTTCACTTCGGAGGAGTTGGAGAGACTAGTGGATGGGGTCTTACCCCAGTACCGTTTACTTTTTGGTCCTCCAGACCAACAGGTGAGAACACTGAGCACGATGCATGGGGCATGAATGCATGGAGTGCTGTGTGTGTAAGCCTTGTGTGGGGGGTGGCTGAGGGGTCCTGGGCAGAGTGCTGCATGTATGGTGGTCAATGTATGTGCGTAAGGGGATAGTGGGGATATGGTAGGCCATGAGTGTAACAGGCTGGATGGTATGGCTGATTCCATTTCTTATGAATCATTGTCTGAAGGTCAGCGCCCATCAGAAAAAGGGTATTTGGCATGCCATCGCCAAGGACGTGCGGACCCTGGGGGTCTTTGACAGGCAGAGCACCCACTGTTGCGAACGGTGGGAGGACCTGCACCGCTGGGCAAGGAAAACGGTGGAGGCCCAGCTGGGAATGGCCTCCCAATGAGGAAGGGGTGGCCGTCAAACCCTGACCACCCTGATGTTCCGCATCCTGGCGGTGGCCTATACAGAGTTGGATGGGCGCTTGAAGGCATCACAGAAGCCACAAGAGGGTGAGTACAGGTTCAGAATCAGAAAATTGCACGTGGTGAGGTGTTATCTGGGTGGGGGTTGTGGGCCTGTGGGTGCCCCTAGACCAGGACGAACATGGCAGGGTAGGTTCCATGTTGCTCTGATGCACTCCAGCCCCAAATATGCTAGTGGGCACCTACTATCGGGCAGGGTCCTGTGGGTTTCAGGTGTGCTTCTATTGGGGTTAGGCATTGTACTCCATGGCCTGGTGACTAGCATTGTACTGGTAGTGCATGGCCTAGTGCATAGGGCTGTTCCCTGTGTGTTGTGTACACCAACGGTGGTGTTGTTGCTGGCATTGACCAAGTGTATCCTCTGTCTCTTCCTCCCCCCTTTTTCTTTTGTCACCCTGTCCTTGTGTGCATTAGCATCATCTGGCGGAGGAGCAGAGGCACTGGTGGTGGAGGGAGCTGCATCCCACATGGCCCATGAGGCCCAATCCACCGACGGTGAGGGCACCAGTGGGACGGAGGGCGAGGGGAGCACCACGGCAGAAACTGGAGGGGACAGTTCTGGCAGGGACAAATCCTCTGATGGAAGCTCCCTGGTGGTGGCGGACACCTCTGTGGCCACCCCAACTACAGGTACAGCTGCTACCCCCGTACCAGCACCACCCTCCCAGCAGCCCCTCAGCATGTTTCCTGTGCCCTCTCACCCAGGTGGGTGGGCATCTCCTTCGCCCCAGGCACCTCAGGCACAGCCCCAGTCAGCCCTGCTGCCCTCAGAGAGGAGGATATTGACCTCCTGTGATCCATCTCTGTTGGGCAGTCAACCATAGTGAATGCCATCCATGGTCTGGCAGGGCATTTGCAACAAACAAATGCATTCCTGGAAGGCATTCACTCTGGCGTGGCAGCCCAACAGAGATCCATCCAGGCTCTGGCCAACTCCCTGATGGCAGCCATTGTCCCTGTCTCTAGCCTCCCCCCTCCAACTTCCTCTACCCAGTCCCACTCCCCTCAACCCCAGCCTAACCCAAACACACCATCAGACCAGCATGCACCCAAATCACCACACCGCAGTGGCTCAGGCAAACACAAGCACCACACTTCGTCCCACAGGCACCCACACAAGCACCATGCAGATGCAGACACCCCAACATCCACTGCCTCCACTGTGTCCCCCTCCTCCTCGTCTTCAATCTCCCTCACAGTAGCGTCTCCACTCACACCTGCATGCACTATGTCCTCATCCACTACCCCATCACAATCACGCCTATTACTACACGCCCCTCACTGGCAGTCACCACCCCTACATCCATGCACACGTCCCCGGTGTTCTCTCCCACTGTGTCTGTTCCCCCTCCTCCCAAGGTACACAAACGCAAGCACTCGGACACCCAACAGCCATCCACCTCATGATAGTATCCAGCCCAGGCACCTGCACCAAAACACAGCAGACAGACACCTCCTACCACCACTCCCTCTTCCTCCACTCCCAAACCTTCACCCCCATCCCGCCCCAGTGTCCCCAAAAAGCTTTTCCTCTCCATCCTTGACCTATTCCCTGCCCCTCCACCCCGCACTTCACTTTGGGCCAGGGTGGTCAGGACCCAGGCTAGCACCTCAGCCACCCAGTCCGTAGCCACTGTCGTTTCTGCAGCCACTGCAGGTGTGAGAGGCTCCAAGAAGACACACGTCCACACAGCCAGTGTGCTAGAACCAGCTGCCAAGGGCAAAAAAGGAGCACCAGCTGCCAAGGGCAAAAAGGGAGCACCAGTTGGGAAAGCAAGGAGGCCCACCAGCTGCCAAAAGCAAGGAGACACCACCAGCTGGCAAAGACAAGGAGGCACCACCAGCTGGCAAAAGCAAGGAGGCACCACCAGCTGGCAAAAGCAAGGAGGCACCACCAGCTGGCCAAGGCAAGAAGGGGCCATCAGCTGCCCAGGGCAGGAAGGGACCACCAGCTGCCAAGAGCAATGACAAAGGCACAGAGGCCGCAGGCAGGATGGATATGGAGCTTGGTGCTGGAACAGCATCTGAGCAAACAAGACCAGCCATGGCACTTCAGCCATCCAAGGCTGCAGGGGAAGGGCTGGAGCCTCCCCACACCACAGGCAGCACTGCCGCCAGCACCGCCACCTGCACCACCACCTGCACCACTGCCAACAGCAGCAATCCTAGTGGGCAATCGTCTGAGGCTGCAGGGGAAGGGCTGGAGCCTCCCCCCACCACAGGCAGCACCACTGCCAGCACCACTGCCAGCACCGCCACCTGCACCACCGCCAGCACCGCCACCTGCACTGCCACCAGCACCAGTGCCAGCAGCAGAAGCCCCAGTGGGCAGCCGTCCGAGGCTGCAGGGGAAGGGCTGGAGCCTCCCGCCACCACGGCCTGGACCGCCGCCAGCACTGCCACTGCCACCACTAAGCAGCCGCCACTGCAGACGGGCAGTGTGTAGTCGTGCCTCCATGGGCTGTAGTGCATCCTTGCCCCTGCAAAAACTGTAGGTGTGACACCCAGGTGAGAGACTGTGACCTTGCACTCCCCAAGATCTGCATCACAGGGCACAAAGCCCCCTCTAGAACCAGTGGAAGAAGGCATCCACTCACCCCCTCCTTGCCAGGATGAATAACACTGGGCACAAGGCCCCCTCCGGAACCAGTGGAAGAATGCATCCACTTACGCTCTTCTTGCCAGGATGAAGCACACTGGGAACAAGGCCCCCTCCTGAACCAGTGGAAGAAGCGATCCACTCACCCCATCCTTCCCAGGATGAAGCACACTGGGCATTATGCCCCCTCCAGAACCAGTAAAAGAAGCCATCCACTTGAGAGACTGTGGCCTTGCACTCCCCAGGACCAAGCAGTGGGCAGACCACCCACTAGAGAGACTGTGGCTTTCACTCCCCAGGACCAAGCAGTGGGTAGACCCCCCCCACTAGAGAGACTGTGGCTTTGCACTCCCCAGGACCAAGCTGTGGGCAGACCACCCACTAGAGAGACTGTGGCTTTGCACTCCCCAGGACAGAGTGCTGGGCATGTGGCCCCCTCCAGGAGCAGTGGCATTGTACCATCTTCCGTCTGAGGTGCCCCCCTCCCCTTCCCCCTGAGATGTCTGTGTATTTCTTACCTGAATCCACAGCAGTGTTCTCTCCATATTGAGGCAGGAGTCAAGTGGGGCCTTGGCCTATGTGACATGGCCCTGTGGCCCACGGACATTATGGACTGGGCAGTGTCCCTCCATTTGTATATATTGTAGATACTGTTTTGTGCTTTGAGGACGTATTTCTAGAACTTTATATTATTACACTGACTTTACTCACTTCCTTTTGTCTTTGCGTTATTCCTGAGGGGTACTGGGTGGATATGTAATGTTGCTCCATCTATTTGTGTGTATGTTGTTGGGGGATGGGATTGTTGCGTGTTACGTGTGTGTGTCAGTCTCTTTTTCCTCCCCCTCTCCATTGTGTGCTAGGTGCGGTTCTCACTGGGGTTGTCTTTGGCGCTGTTGGTATTCCTGGTTTAGGAGGAGGTAAACCAGCATGGGGAACACCTGTAGTTCGGGCTCCATGTCATCGTGGTTGTTCCTTGAGTCTCCAGAGGTGAGTTGTTTCCCTTCTGTGTACTGTTTCCACTGTGCTTTTGATGGCATTGGTACCGCCCCTGAAAAGCTGGCAGATTGGCTTGTTGTAATAGAGTGGGTGGTACATTGTCTTCCGCCTGTCTGCTGGCAGTTACTGCCCTGGTGCTTGTTACTACCGCGTGGCGGTCTGTGTGTTAAAGTGGCTGTCTGTATTGGCGGTTTCTGCCGTGCCACAATTCCATTTTTGTTACCTGTGGCCTGTTGGAGGTATTACCGCCCCTTTATCACCGACCGCCATGGTTGTAATGAGGGCGAAAGTGTCTTCAAAGATCAGATAGTTCTAATTTAGTAAAGACATTGGTCTATAATAATCAGTTCCTTGATATCTGATGTAATACTAACAAGTTAATCAAAAGCAGACCTCGAGTTCACACTAGTAAGCCTTTGCCCAGTCCTGGTAGAGTGTCAAAGAGCAGTCAGACTACTTAGAGGAACATGCGTAAAGCATTTCACAACACCCACATGGACAATAAGTAATTGACACGACTAAAAAAAAATCCAACACCAATTTAGAAAAATAAACATATTTTTATCTAAATTTAGACACCAAAAACATACTTTGGGGGTCATTCTGACCCTGGCGGTCATGGACCGCCAGGGCCAACGACCGCGGAAGCACCGCCAACAGGCTGGCGGTGCTTCCGGGGGCATTCTGACCGCGGCGGTAAAGCCGCGGTCAGAAAAGGGAAGCCGGCGATTTACCGCCGGCTTCCCGCTGCCCCAGGGAATCCTCCACGGCGGCGCTGCAAGCAGCGCCGCCATGGGGATTCCGACCCCCTTCCTGCCAGCCTGGTTCTGGCGGTTTTCACCGCCAGAACCTGGCTGGAGGGAACGGGTGTCGTGGGGCCCCTGGGGGCCCCTGCACTGCCCATGCCACTGGCATGGGCAGTGCAGGGGCCCCCTAACAGGGCCCCACATAGATTTTCAGTGTCTGCGTGGCAGACACTGAAAATCGCGACGGGTGCAACTGCACCCATCGCACCCCTTCCACTCTGCCGGCTCCATTTGGAGCCGGCATCCTCGTGGAAGGGGGTTTCCCGCTGGGCGGGCGGGCGGGCGGCCTTCTGGCGGTCGCCCACCAGCCCAGCGGGAAACTCAGAATGACCGCCGCGGTCTTTTGACCGCGGTACGGTCTTCTGGCGGTTCCCGCCAGGCCGGCGGCATCCGCCGCAGGCGGGGGTCAGAATGACCCCCTTTGTGTCTTACATACAACTGAAGTTGTGGATTTTTAAAGCGCTTAAAAATTGATGCACTTTTAAGTCTCAAACAGATACCATTGAAGTCACTGGAGTAAAAGCACAGTGTGCAATCGGTCACTTTTGGTGTGAGTTCCGTAGAACCCACCTGCAGTTAAGGTTTTGCGGGTCCCTACACCAAGTCTCAACAGATACTATCTCATCACCTTGTCCCAGGAGTTTGGGTGCAGAGCTGCTGTGGATGTTCTTGGTGCTGATGGGATCTGCAGGTGCTGTCAAAATTGCCACACTTGACAAACACACACTTGGGGATGGAGCTACTCTCTACCCTCAGAAAGTAGAGGCCTTTGAGGTCCTAGAACCTGGATTCCACAACAGGGTCTTCACTACCAAGGCCGGGGGCTCTGGGTGTAGCCTTTCAGCTGTCAATCATGGTAAGGTCATGCCAAAGATGCTTTACCACTTCTCTCAAAGTCACCTGCTTCAGAATGCAGGATCTCAGGAGTTGAGTCATTGCAGATGTTGGTCATTATGCTGGGAACTGCTCTGGAGTTGGTGATGTCTGAGACAGGGTTGATTACTGGGCTGGTGAATAACAAGTCTTGGTAGCGACAAAAGTAATCCATTGTTACTTTGTTGGCTGAAGGGTCATCTGGAATGGAATAGCAGCTTGAAACTTGGTGAAAGCCTCACTATCTCTCTCAGGGTGCAGGTCACCGACTTGCTTTGGGCTCTCTCAAGAGGGGCCCAACAGGTTGCACTTCTTGTGACACAGCACAACAATTCCTCTGCAGGGTGCAGGTGAACGATCCCACCAGTCAGGGTATTCTGCTTTACTTTCTGGCTTTCACTGGAGTCTCTCTTTCTGGAGCAATGAGTTTGCACCACAGGCACAGGTCTATCACACAGTTCTATTATATGGTCTCCTCAGAGCACTTAAGTGTCCTCTCTTTGCACCACGGCAGAGTTCCAAGTTATGTTGTTAGTGATGGCATCTTCTTAGTGCCTCTTCCTGGATTCAAAGTCAGAACTGAGATTCCGGTGCCAGGGGAGCCCCTTAAGGGGCCAATGGGCTACTAGCCCCTATGGCTAGTCCGCCCCTGAAGTGACAACTTCCTGTGGGAGAACGTCACTTTTCTACCGGGAACCCACTAAATCGTATGTTTGCCAACATGTCAGAACCTTCCCTCAGCTGTACAAATCTTCTTGACCACCCTAAAGGTTTGGCTAGCCTTTTGGAGGTGTACATCTCCTGAATAGCTAATTTGCCCACCTTTCAGCCTGGACAGGGCAGGAAGGGCTTTGTCCTCCAATGGGGGACAAGAGATTACATATCAAGGACGGTGACAGACTTTGACGCTCACTGACTTAATCACCATAAACACTAGCCATCCTGGGAGGGCAGAGGTGTGACCTACATCCTGCCCAGGTCTTTTGTTTTCATCCTGGGGGAAGTGTTAGCATGAGCATCAGGAGTGTGGACTCTTGTTTTGGCAAGGCAAGAGAAAACTGGTATCTTGCTGGGTATCCTCTAAGGACCCTACCAGGGCACATGCTAGAAAATCCTGACACGAGAATCGTGCTCAAGTTTGTTTAAAAAGCACTGTGCTTGACACCAAACACATAGAAATTTGGTTGAGCCATCATAGAGCTGGACATCTGGGGTCTGCCCGGGTGCCAACCCATGTTATCTTATGAACCAGTCACTTGCGGTAGCATCGAATTTTTAATGCTGCCACAGGGCCATATATGCTTGTGCATATAGGTCAACACTCATAACACATTGCACCCTGTCTCCTGGGCTATAGGAGGCCTGCCTTAGGGGTGAATGACCTGTGCTATGGCAGTGAATGGATTCTGCCTGCACGTGGTGTGGGCAGAGTTGAACTCGAGCACACAAGCTGCTTGTGAAGGCTGACACAGCAGCTCTGCAGGTTTACCTTTAGTGGGTCAAGCATGGTGACACAATCAGTGCTGCAGCCCTGGTGACCTCTTTACCGTCCCTGCCCTGGGTAACACTGATACCAGTTATTAGGGCCTTATAGGGGTGGTAAAGCCCTTGCCAATAGGGTCTTCAAAATCTCTCTACAATTTAAGGGAAAGAGCACTAGAACTGAGGTCTGGTTAGCAGGCCTCTGTACACCTTTAAGTTAAAATAACAGCATCAGTAGTCTAACTGGGGGCAAAAAGTGGGGGAAACTGCATAGAGTCCAGTGTCTTACACTCACTTTACCTGTTTTTACTTTTCAGAGTGAGGGGCATTCACTTCTTTCCCCATATCCAAAGTGTCTCATTTTATTCACCAGACACCTGACTAGGTCTAGTTCTTAATTTCATAATTACTTGAAATTATTGCTTGAATGCCTCTTTTGTCTCTACTAGTTCCAGTTTACTCTCTCCTGAATTTGATGTGTGTAACTTTCAATGTGGCTGATTTGTTTTAACTTCTTTTCCTTTTGTTGAGCTATTTTAACTTTGATGAATACCTATTCACAGAGAATTCTTCAAATGTACACTTTGTAGGCATTTCAGATGATAATTGAAGTGACTGTCCCAAGATTAATCCTAAAATATTGTCTAAGCTTATCCATTAATTCTTGTATCACTTCCGGATTAAGTAAAAGTGTGGGGTTCACTTGATATTGTGGTATTTCAAAGTTAGCAGCCCAGCAAAATGCTGGTACATGTCTAAATTCTTTGGGTTTATCTACTAAAGTATTGTCTATGAGGAAGTAGTCAAGCCTGGAATAATGGCTATATTTGTTTGCGGTAGAATGTATATCCTCTTTGTGTCCTGGGATTTTTTCACCCAGCATTGCATTGGCCAAAACCCTGCACTGAATTTCCTAACGTATTTCTGACATTAGAGAATTTATAAAAAAAAACAAAAAAAGCTTTTCATAGACCTATCTAGAACCTTGTGCCATAGAAGTGTGTCTGCCTATATCTGAATTTCCCAATAGTCCACCTGCCTGATGAATCTGTTTTATGTTCTTTAAGGTCTATTACAGAGTTTTTTGTGCTTATTACATCTGGCCCTTTTATGGTAGCTGTGGTGGTTGGTGCTTGCTACTCAGATTTGTTTACTAAATAATGCTTAGCACTCTGATAATGTCATGTGTATTCTCTGCAATATTAGTATTTGTGCTTTGCTACCTTGTAGGTATTGACAGAAAATGCTTTGTTATTTGATGATAAACAGTCCATGTTAGTATTTCATTTATTTTATGTTATCCTCTCTTATCCAAGAAGAACTGCTTTCCCTGCTCCCTCAGGTCATTTATAGCATGAAATGTATATTGGGCCTGAGAACATGGTTTTTCTTTTACCCCACTATCTCCCAATCTAGAGCCCTTCCCCAGATAACCCTCCTATTCTTCTGTGCTTATATGTTGTATGCCTATTCAATTCTTTACCAGCTGAGAGGATTGCATGAAAAAAGAGAATTAAAATGTAAGACAAACAAATCACACATGGTTTATCTTCTTTCCATCCCTTTTCCTCCTGTTTTCCTTTATTTTTTTTGTTATGAATGATAATTGTTTTATTTCCATATATTTAAACACATATACTAGGTATATATCTCTTTATATTTTAATGGAATTTTGTATGGTAGTAGCTTGCCTACTTGTTCTCCCTAAATCATCTCTGTTTCTCTATGTTATGTTCTTTTGGAATCATTTTGAATGTGGCAAATAGCTCACTCCTATTGTAGTATCCTGACGCTAGAGCCTAGTGACCAGAGAACTAAATATAGATGCCACACAACTGAGATGAATTAGAATAGAATGAATTAGAATAGCCCAGGCTTTAGCAGATAAAAGGTAAAATTGTGGCAGGTATGAATCTGGAGGGACAACTTGTTCCAATGATGTGGAGCATGAAAAGAAAAAGTTCAACCACCATTTTGAGTTGTCTGAATATGATGAGAGGTAGCAAATGCAATGTCAGACAATGTAAGGTTCCTAGTCGGATGGTGGATTACTAGAATGAAGATATAGCAGTGTTTTCTGATCAGAAACCAATGGAAAGAACTCAGCACCAGACATGATGGGGACTTGCTGGTAGGTGACAGACGAAGCACGCAGCAAGGTTCTGTACCACCTATTATCGTGACAACGGAAACTCGTTCATGTCAGTCAGTAGTGCATTTCCGTAGTCCAGGTGACTAATTGTAAGAGTCTGTATAAGAGTCTTCTGCCAGTTCAACAGAAGCCAGTGAAACAATTTCCTAAGAAGGAGTAAGATACCAAAACAAAAACCCCAAGTAGCAGTCTCTTGATTTGCATAGTCAGGTTACCATCTATTAGAAAGCCAATATTGTATACCACCTTTTTTGGACACGGGGGGCTGCAGAAATTCAGGGGCTACCTCTCATCCATCCAGCTCTGATGAGCTTTCCCAAAGAGGAGAATTTCATTTTTTCCCATTTTATTGGAGACAACTCTGTTTAATCCAGAAAGCCACAGTGCACATGCAGTCCCTCAATTTGCCTTTTGTATATGTTTGTTCTTTGACAAAATGACAACATCAGTTGAGTGTCCTCTGCATAAGAAAATATCTAGCCAAAAGGGCATAGCAATGTCTGCCAATGGGGCCACATAGATGTTAATAACAGTGAGACTCAAAGAAGATCCCTGAGGCATCTCACAGGCTTTGCTAACCATCCTGGATTTGAAAGGGGAATTATAGAGTTCTTAGGATATACTATCCGAAAATCCCTCAACTAGGCCAGGGCTATTATGAACCCCAATGGCATAAATTCTGTTGATCAATACTTCATGCATCACTGTGTCAAAAAGCAGTATTAAGATCTAACAATATTACAACAGATCAGTTTTCACTGTCAAAACCGGTCCTGATAGGTTCTGTGACTGTGAGAGTTGTTGTATGTAGGCTTCCCTGAACCCTAACTGGGAAGGATCCAGTATATGGTTAGCTTCTAAATATCTGCAAAGTTGATTATTAATCAAATTCTCTAAAACTTAAATGGGGAACGGCAGCCACGGGGCTGGCCAGTAACCAGAAAGGATGGCAGCATCTGCTGTAGATTGTTTTCAAATGAGAGAAACATAGGTAAGTTTCCAAACTCTAAGTATATTAGGCTTTTTCAATGAGAGATTGAACATTTCAGTAAAGTGGGACACAAAAAGAGACCTGAGGAAGGAAAATAAGTGAGCCAGGAGAGACTTGACTTTGGAAAACAGCTATTGAACCTCTCTGCAACTATAGAATCAAATCCTCCAAGGTGACCAAGAAAGTTTGAAGGTGGATATCCATACCTGTTTTAATTAAACAGAAGCTCTGTCTGTTGGTCCAAATATATATTTTACTAATCTCATAGTGAAAGAAAGTAACAAAACGTCACACGTTTCTGGCAAAGCTGGGACCAATGCCTCATATGCAGCCAGTTTAGTAAATTATTTTATAGACTTAAAAATCTCTTTGACAGAGTTACCCAAAAATGTTTTATGGTATTTACATAAGGCAAGTTTGTAAGTCTTTTTGTCTTTAGGAGATTCGAACCAGCACAGACCTTTTTAAGTTTCTTATACTCTTTTTCTCCATTGTGAGCTCACCGCTGTACCATATAGCCAGATGTTGCTGCTGCTGCCTAATTTTAGGCACTTTCGTAGAAGTGACACTGTCTAGAGCATTCTTCCTGGGTTCAAAATTTCTTGCAATTGCTTGATCAATGTCAGTGACCATCTTCAGATCATGTAATTGTAAACAGGCCCCCACGCTGGTAAAAAACAATTCTCATTCAAAAGTGAGAAAATAGTTGCTTCTTAGTCGACAGAATGTTAAAGTCATTTGCAAAAGGAAGTTCAAAGTTAATTCGAGAATTACTAGTGGTTAAGGAGGATCAACTTTTATCTGATAGAAATAACTACGTTTTATCCTGTGTGTGGACGGCCAAATGTGTTACACCCCCTGTGTCATTGTACCATGCCAAAATCTGATAACAATTGGAGGAATTCCTTACCTTCACCATCCATCCCATGATAGTTAAAAGCAGAAAGGAATTATTGGCCTCGGTCATGGTAGGGAGAAGCAAATTTCAAAGCATTAAACTAAATGTTTCCTCTTCCACAGGGGGCAGAAAATGAGAGCCCTTTCCAGATAATTAGTGTTGGTGATTCTACTTTAAACACCAACATCTCCAACTGGTTGGAGACATGGGAATCGATAACAGAGATGTCAAAAGAGTTGGGGGAAGGATGTATGAAGGAACCACGCATGCCTTCATCAAGCATGCCTTTTCTACACAGTCCTTATCGTGCATATAACATTACCTCGGATGTCTTTACCACGACCATACATAGGATTACATGAAAGTAACCATTAAAACATGCATGCCTTCACCATGCATATCTTTACCACGCAAGCTTTACCAAACTTTATCTAAAAGGTAAAAATTATGATTTGTATTAAAATATATGGATACATATTTTTAGGAATATAAAAACGTCAGTTGCTCAGCATTTATGAATGCATCAGTAAACAACACAACTCAAACAATACATATAAAAAAATGTCTTACAGTATAATTATTGTTTTAGCCACGTATTTCCTAACCCGAAAGCACAGTTTACAACAATTATTTTACTGAAAAGTGTAGCTAAATCCTACTAAAGCTATAAATACAGTTGTCCAACATTTTTTGAACAGTGGTTCACTGCCTTTGGAAGTGACTATAAACATGGAAGAAAGCAGGGCCACCACAGAAACACTATTCAAGCTCTCACAGTAAGTATAAATATAACCGTTAGTACATGTTAAAGGACAAAAGAATATTAAAGCTAAAGACAATTAATAAATAGTTGTTCATATTTTCAGGATTTATTAGCTATCGAGTCTACCCTCTGTGGGAACATTTTGATTTGTTCACAATGCTGAAAGTTGTTACAACCCTGAAAATAATTTTGAAAATTTCATTTAGAATAGCAAAATGAAAGCGTGATGAAAATGTAAAACTTTTCACAAACTAACATATTTTAAGAAGAAACTCTACAGTAACTGTGTGAACTAAATACTCCTCCCACTCCAGTGTTAGCAGAGGAAAAGTGCTGGACAATAGATGGCTGGACAGATCCACGTACCACCTCCGTGAAGTACCACCAACTGCTTACCTCAGTGAAGGTGCTGGACAATGACTGGGGGGTGGTAGACTTAATATACTAACTCTGCCAAGTACTTACCTCAGAGAAGGTGCTGGACAGTGGTTGGGGGGTGGACAAAATTACTATCTGAACTCTGCCAAGTACTTCTCTCAGAAAGGTGCTTGACAGCAGCTGGGGTCAATTATAACAAGGGGAAACCCTACTATCCAATAGAACTAGGCTATAAATGTCAATAAATTACAAACATTGTTCTCAAGGCAGTCATTCAAAAACAAATAGGATGTATACACAAAAAAGAATGGAACAAATCCTTCTTTTAGCAAATAATAGTTGAGAAATAATTCAATAGATGCAGTGTTCATATTCTTCAAAAGACAATTCTAGAAATGTGAGAAGGTGCTATGTGTGATAGCGCAGTGTAAGTGAAAATAAGTGACAAGGAGAAGTATGGAGAAATATGCAGTGTGTGCAAAATGCAAAAATACCTTAACCAACAGGACAGAAAATGCAGAGAGACAGAACTTCAGTCAAATTCAAAATTCCATTAATGTAATCATGGTGAAGACACAATGGTGGATGCTCCGACCTCAAAGAAATAATTTAGGAGGGTCTTCCTCAGGACAAATGTAGCAACCTAAAGGGAAAATAGGAATTGTCAGGAGTATAGTAAGAAAGATATTCTTTAGATTCCACAAACTCATTAGGAAAGTATACTGTCCGGTGGCTCATCTGACCAACAGTGAAGTGCTCTCTAACAAATGATGGCATCTAGTCAGAAGTCAGGTATACTGCACCAAGAAAAAATAGGATGGTTGTAGGATACCATAAAAACACCATGGTTCTTCTCAGACCGCATCAAGTCCACATGTGACAAACAAGGTAAGCCTTGATGATCCATACATGGAAACAGCACCCTATACAAACAGTGGCATGCACCGAATTGAAGAACAGACATGACTGTGCCAGCAGGTGAAGATACATTTCAATCCACACTGTGGACAAGAGCCCCAGGTGTGTGAGGACAATCACAGGACTGAGGTGAGCAGGTGCCAAATAATCAATGAATGTCAAAATAGAACAAATCATATCCGATAGCATTTATATGCAACAATCCATATATGCCCATGTAGCCTTGAGAGTGATAAGTGCCAAAGTCACAGAGATCAGTGTCATAACTGATAGAAAAGGATTACCAATACATAAATGCCTCAATTCTCCTTAGAAATAAGGGTGAGTTTGGAGAAGCAAAATGCACACATTCAAAAAGGTTTCCTGCACAAATCAATGGAAACAGGTCAGATAATCTGAAGCCAAACAGCAGCAACACTAGTATAAAAGTGATTTAGAAATGGAAATCAGGTCTGACTCAATAATGAACATAACTGCAGGACCACAACCTCATTCTACAGTCTCCCCTTAAACACAGGTAAAATGGAGTTCATAGGTTTGAGGTTGCAGCTCAATTGATACATTTTTCCTGGAGTCCATTCTACGTCTAAAATTAATTTTTAATTTTTTACTTTTAGTTTTTATGGATTTGCCCACAGGTGAGCCCTCCAAGACGGTGCCAATTTTATCTTGTCTGTTGATTTTTTGTAAGTCCTCTTTCTATGGACTCCATTTTGTCTGTGGTCAAAATTTAAATGGAATAGACGTGAGAATGGAAAAAGGTATCAGTTCAGATACCCATAAAGAGTTCTGATGAGAGAATGAATATGAAAGCATAAAGCCTTTGTATAATCAACTTGAAGGTACTCATCGCCAAAATTCTAAATCATAAGGCTATCAAGGAAAATAGGTAATGCAGCCTCTAATGAAGAGACATATCAGGAACTCAAAGACGAGTCTATGTCAGAGACTCTAGGAAGGAAACTGAAATCTCCTGGTCTCTCTTCTCCTTCTGCTGCTCCAGTACTCTAGGAAGATGCATTAATATAAACAAACAATACACTATTTTGGAACAGTTTTTCTTTCTTCTCCACAAATAGCTATTCAGCACCTCCTGGAAATAAGCAGACACCCCAATTTCACATGCTAACACAATATACTCTTAGATATTAGACTTTGAAATGTTACATCCTTGATATTTTGCGGTCCAGACTGTGCTCCTCATGACTGACTCTTCCTGTCACTTCCTCTCCTCCCAGTCAAACTCACTATCAACTGTCTAATACAAAACAGGAGTCTACTCACTAGCTAACAGAAGGCTTCGGAAGTAGCAACATCTGCAGAAAAAAGAAGAAGAACATTGCACATAACAACTATTAAATGTGAAAAGCAGGCCTTTCACTATTAATGCATTATTTTTCAGTTAACATGAGGTTGACAGTTAGGCTTACCTAAGTCAGCACTTTTATTTGTTCTGCAGGCCTAAAACATTTAAGAATGATTACATACTACTATTATTTGTATTTAATATTTTACTTAATGTACGAAAGTCCTCCTTTTTGCCCTGGTCACCCCCAAACTTTTTGGATAGAGGCTGGTGGTTTCTGACTCTTGGCTGTGCCTTGGGTACTGCTTACCAGACAAGGCTCTGTGTAAAATGAATATGCAAAGTAGGTGAATTATAATTGGCAGTATTAACCTACCTATAAGTCCCTAGTATATGGTAGGGCATGTAGGTTTAGGGACCCCAGCATAGGTAGTACACCCATAGGTGCACTGCGGAGGTACCCAGTGTCATTCTAAAGGCACCCTTGCTGGGTGCTTTTAAATTAAAGTTACATGCAAATTTGACTTTGGTATTAAAAGTACTTCCAAAGTCTTAAACTACCTTATTTTTACACATACGTCACCCCTAAAGTGTGCCCTATATGCCCCTAGGGTTGGGTGCCATGTAACTATAAGCATGGACCTTATAAAAATAGTTTAATAAGCCCTGTGGAGGTAAAACAGCTAAATTTGTTTTCCTTCATTGTAGTGAATGGCCTCCATAGGCTCGAATGGGGAGACTTTATTTTAATTTAAAAGTCCACGTAAGTGACAGATACTTCAAGGTTGGTATCAATTGTTATAATAAATCCCACAATTTACAATTACTGGATTTAATATAAATTCCTCAGGTAAAGAGTTTTAAACTTTACCTACGAAATTGCCAACTTCAGTCCTGTAGTGCTTTGTCCTTATCGGCCTGCTCCTGGCAGCCTGGCCAGGCTGCTTTGATGAGGTGTGAAGTAGCCTAAACACAAAGAGATGTGCCTGGAGGAGGAGAACTTCCCTCAGCAGATGGAAAGGCAGGAAGCGGGAGGGCTGCTAAACTGGTCTTCAAAGGCAGGGAAGGACATTTGGAGCAACCCAGCACCTCCCTCACATCCTGCAAACCCAGACAATTAGGTACCCCATTAACTAGATTAGGAGAGGGTAGGAGAGGGGTGTGTTTAAGATTTTAGCCACACCAGTGGGTGGCTCAGCCAGATGTAACCTCCAAAAATCATTTTCAGCCATGATGAATTTTTGAGGAATGTTGCTCCCTGGGATTGATTTTGGCCACACTTCCCAGGAAGTGGTCATCAAAGGAGGAAGGACCCTGCTCCTGATTGGAGAACCAGGACCCCTTTGTTTTTCACCCAGGAACAAGGATAAAACTGGCCGACCTGCACCCACTCCTAAGATCCCTACCAGATCCCTACAAGGAAGAACTACAGGAGAAGGACTGCCCTGCTGGACCCCTGACCTGCACCCAGAAACTGCACTCTGGAGGACTGCACCAGCTGCACACATGGGCTTCACCACAAGAAGGACTTTGCCTGGCTTCAAATGGTTCAAGGAGTGAAAAATTGCTAACCAGACTTCCCTTCACCAACTCCTGAAGAAACTGACCAGATGAACACTGTCAAGTGGCCAATTTGGAGTTGTAGCCTGCACCCTCACGGAGCATCTCAGAGCTTCTGGTACTTTGGGGTGAGCTGTGAACCTCAAAAGAACCTTAAAGACCATCCTGGAGAAGATTGGAGAAGTTTGGAGAACTTTTTGAAAAAAGCACTATAAAGGGACCAACCTGCCGTGGAAAACTCTAGCCAGCTTGTCTCAACTGTGTCCCGGACTGACTTGCAGGTTCGTCCCGGTGAAGAAAATCTCTGAAAAAGTGACTAAGTCTGAATGTAGAAAGTTGACCGGGACCTCCCAGGCAATGTATCCTAAGAGGGCTGCAAGGACGTTGCATCAAGATTCAGGTTTGCCCCAGCTGAAGGACTTTCATCTCAAAAAACGACTAAATCCAATGGTAAAAATCTCCACCAAGGGCTCCTGCGATGCGTATCTGAGGAAGAGTTCCAGGAGGTCACATTGGACTGGCAACTTGGCCCTGCTGAAGAAAATCTCCAGAAAAACAACTGAGTCCTAAGGTAAACTTTTGACCGGGCAGGGTACCATCACGGTCAGCCTTAAACTTTGACTTTGCACTGGCCGACGTGCGACCATTTGAGCAGATTGGTGCTATTCATTTCTAAGCGCTAAAAAGCATCATTTCTTTACATTTCATATCTCCGGTTCCCTTTATCCAATTTTATTGTTTTGGGGTCATTTTAAAGCTAACAATATGTCCTATTTTTATAAATTGGTTTTGGATTTTTTAAACAGTTTCCTGTGTTTTATTTAATAACTTTTTTGTGATATTTGAATGCTTTACATTTTGTCTCCTAAGTTAAGCCTTGTCGCTTGTTGCCAAGCTACCAAGGGTTGAGCTGGGTTTAATTTATTGAGACCTAACTGGACCTAAGTGGAGGTTAGTGGCCTATTGCTAAGTGTAGGTACTTACCTGCCCTTACCAATGACCCCTTTTCAAACAGCTAAACATAAGCTTTGCACAATATTAGTGTAAGCACTTTGGTAATGAATACTATTTGCTTCATTACTGGTGTATATGAACAACAATATATATAGTAAGGAAAAGGTCCTACAGTAGTCAACGGCGTGTGTTTAAATCATGGCCCGTCTTCGCCCATCATCGCCCGCTCAAGGCCGGGGCGGGCCTAATCTCTTTGCAGAAGACTCAACTAACAAGTAAGAGCTGCATTTTACTATATACTGGATTGCTACCTATTATAACTGAATCCATGGGGAAGAGGAAGGCTGGCGATTTGCCAGTACCTCTGAATGACACTAAAAAACAGAAAAAGCGTCCCAGGAATCTAGTATATAAGGCCATTGGATGTGGCCCTAAATCACTTGACGAGATAGACCTGCTATTTGAGGAAGTGGAGGCCATTTTGAATAGTGAAATGGATATTAATGGAGACCTGCCCCCAAAGAAGGCTTTGCCATAACCTAGAAGGATCCAAGAGTTTTTTAATAAAAAGAAGAAGAAGGGCCAAACCTCTGACTTTGTTATTCAGACTGACGGAGGAGGAAACCTGTCTAATATAAACAATACCATTCTTCCTCCCTCTCAGGGAACCGTGGGCAGTGCTAGTAACTCCTCGCTTAGACAGGGGGTATCCCAAGTAGAAGATGTAGAAAGCATACCCTTTCCACTGAGCCCTGGGATAAGGCTGGTTCCCAACATACCCTGTAGAAATCGGTTTGGGCCCTTGGCTGAGGAGGGTGATTTGTTTAGGGTCCATGAACATCCTACGGTTGAGCCAGACACTGAGGATGTTATTTTTCCGCCTATTCCTATTACCACCACTCTTTCGGAGCAACCCGTCAGTGAAGCTAACATGTCCTTTATTCTGCAGAGAGTTGATGATGTTAGGAACTTGGTATTGCAGCTAGCTAAATTTCTGTATGGGAAAATGGTATATTCATGTAGATGTAAATGCCAAACGGTAGATGTGGTTGGAAAAGGAGGAACCATGACAGTTGAACCGATCCTATCCACCTCTATTGTACATGGGGGATCAGCCAACCACCCCCAAAGTAAAGGGATATATATGGCTGATACAGAGGTCAATCAAACACCCCTTATGGATAATCTCATAAATGAGCAATTGGGTTCCAATAAAATGACTATGGATGGGGTCTCTACGGCGAACTGTGTTGGCAATATTGGTCGCCCTTCTGCCCCTTTGAACAATCAGACATCTAGGAGGTGTAAAACTATTGTTAATACATTAGGTAAGGGGGATCGTACCTTCTCTGAGGTTAGTATGTTATCAGCACCCCCTCCTACTTGTGATTCTATTTGTGTTACCTCCTCTTATAGAGATTCCAGTGACCCAGCTATGTTGACAAAAAGCTCAGGTACCAAGTGCGGGAACAACACCCTCTTTTTGAACAATCTTCCGAAGTTGTCGCATGGCTTTGTCGAGAACCATGAGTCCTGGATTAACAAGGTCACCCACTGGTTCCGCTTCCGATGGAAATGTCTTTCGGTTATACGTTCGGACATCTCCAAAGCCAAGAGATGGAACCCCCTGGGGTCGAACTACGATGTAATTTCAATTGAGTTTTTCGACAAGACTTTGGTGGACCAACTTATTGCTTTTGATATACGCACTCGTCAGCATGGGGGCAAAAAAAGGGAGGTATTGCCCTAGTGTCAGAATTACATGATGCAAGTCAGGCCCCTGTGCATGGTCAGTTGGCTCACAATCCTAGGAGGGATCCCATGGAGCCTGCTGAACTCACGCAGTCCACATCTGTATGACTGTCTTCAGCTCAGGAAGTATTTCCTAGGGACAGTTCAGAGGAGCCACAAATGAACAGACTCGATGGGCCCATTATGAACGAGATGATTCCAGAGGATGTTAGTCCCCAGCCATATGGAGTTGAGTTAGATAATAATGGCCTAACAATAATGACTTGGAATCTAGCTGGCCTTGCGACAAAATTGGACAACTTAGATTGGTTCAAATATAAAAATATTCAAGAAATATGTCTCTTCCAAGAAACTTGGGCTGAGGATAGAATTAATATAGATGGGTTTCTCTCTTTTAACATTCCTGCCCAACCATCAGCAAAGGCTACAGGTCGTGCAAAAGGGGGGCTCTTAATTCTTTTAAACAAAAAACTGCAATGGGATTATAAGATTTTAAAATTTGATTGTGTTGATTTGATGGGGCTGCAAATTTCTTCCAACAGAGGTTTAATGTAATTTGTATTAATGTTTATGCCCGATCCGTCCCTCGAGGATCAGAGTCTCAGACCCTAACCTTGCTATCTGATTTTCTAGATACCTTACAACCAAAATTTTATTTAATCGTAGCTGGGGAAGTAAATTGCAACTTTGAACCATCCGTGCTACTTAGTGGGTTAACAGTGGAGGAGGAGGAATTATGGGGGATTGCACAATTGAATAGCGATCGCCCTTGTCCACGCTCTCGAGTGGCTGTCCAGTTGGCCTCCCTATGTTTAAAGTATGGCCTTAGGGCCTGTAACGGTCGTACGCCTTCCAATTTAAACTTTCCACCTACATTCAAACGAGGCTCAATGACAAGTGTTATTGATTATTTTCTAGTGGATGTGCGACTATGGCCTTTGTTGAAAGACATGAGGGTAATCCTGAGATGTGAGAGTGATCACTACCCCTTGCTACTCTCCCTTTCCGGGGATGCCTTTGAAAGAACCTCGAACATACAACTTACAATGGTTCCGTCTCCTATCTTGAATAATTCAACCACGAAGGTTGGGTGGCCAAAGGTGATGTCGAACCCCTATCTGTTACGTGAGATTTATCAAGCGTTTATAGATAACCTGATAGTCTACGAAGTTCACAATCTTACGGATATTCCACTTCTTTGCATACACGAAATCATGACTGTAAAATTGCAAAGTATTTTTTATAAAAAGGTTGGGGAAAGATCGCAAGGTGGGATCCCGGCAAACAATAGATGGTTTGATGAACCAAGCTATTACGAATGGGATCCTGGGGGAAATACAACAAGCTAGACGTGCTTACAAGGAGATTACTTTACGAGCGAAGAAATCGTGGGAAGACTCTATCTGGCAGGAGTTGTTGGATGCCAAGAAATCCAATAACAATACGTTGTTCTGGAAATTGCTGTCCAAACTAGAGGAAGGTGGTAGGAATAGCTTTAGGAACCACATCCAACCCGAAAGTTGGGTGGAACACTTCTCTCGCCTCTATGATAAAATTGATACTCCTGTGGTCCCTGATATTTATGATGTGGGACTAGACCTCCCCTCCTTGTTAGACGCAAACTTTGCCAACGCCCCCATAGACGGGGGTCTATATGACTCTGAGGGCCGCATTTGTTTTTCTCTAAAAGAAACCGCTGATGCAATTCGCTCTCTAAAACCCTGTAAGGCTCCAGGACCAGATAAGATTCTAGGTGATCTTTATAGATCTGAGCCAGCTATATGGACCTGGTACATTAATACACTCTCAAACAAAATTACTGAAGGAGGACAGATTCCCACTATGTGGAAGGGTGCTGAAATCATTCCCATCTACAAAAAGGGTAACGTAAATCTCCCAATAAATTACAGACCGATTAGTCTCATAGATAATCTGCAAAAAATCTTTGCTAAACAACTTTTAGGCAGACTAACGAGTTGGGACATGGAACATCATATTCTCTCTCCCCTTCAGGCGGGGTTCCAATCTAGAATTAGTACTTAGTACAGTGGACCAGGTTTTCAGGTTGGCTGTGTTAAACTGGAAATATGTAGTTTTGGCAAAACAACACCTATACTTTGTTTTTGTTGATTTGCGATCAGCTTTCGATTTGGTCCCAAGAGAGAAGTTGTGGGAAGTGTTATATAGAATAGGAACTCCAGCTAACATAACTCAATTATTGAAGCGAATGCCTGAAGACACATATGCGCAAGTGAGACGGGGCAACCAAGGCGAGCTGACCAACAAATTCCCCATAAATAGGGGCGTTCGTCAGGGCTGCGTGCTGGCTTCGCTTCTGTTGTCTCTTTTCATCAATGAGGTGGTGCAGGTTGTGATGGCATGCCAGAATGATGCTCCCACTTTGGATGCCCAGAAAATCCCTATTCTTCTCTTTGCAGATGACTCACCACTCATCTGAAAGACCCCTATGGGTCTACAAATTCTTGTTGATAGATTTAGGGGGTCATTCCAACCCTGGCGGTCGGTGTTAAAGCGGCGGCCAACCCGCCAACAGGCAGGCGGTCAAAAAAATGGAATTCTGACCCTGGTGGAAACCGCCAACACAGACCGCCACTTTAACACTCCGACCGCCACGGCGGGACAAACAAACAGCGCGGCGGTCACCGCCAACAGATAGGCGGGAGACAATGTACCGCCCACCCTATCACAACTCACCAATCCGCCACCTTTTCCGGGGCGGGAGCCCCGCCGATAAAAACACGGCGGAAACGGACTACGAACGGGAAAACGCTCACCTCTACACACTCCACGAGGAATCTGGACAGCATGGAACCAGAACTACACATCCTACCAGCTATTGTCTACCTGCTCCTCTACCAGGAGCACGAACGCCGGCGCAGAAGACAACGGTGAGTACTGCACCTACGACACAGGGGAGGGGGGAGGAGAAAAGATTACGGGGACACACATACGCGACACACCCACCCTCACCCACAACTACCTACACATCAATGCAGAGCAACAACTCAGAGTGACACCCCCCAAACCCCCCGGAAGAATGCAAAGACATAAAAAAATGATCATGAAATTTAAATATATTGTAAGGCTAAGTAATTTTTTTTTTCAAACATCTATACCTATATACACATATGTAAATTGTCCTGTCCAAATTGGGTTTCAGTCATTGTACGTGGGCCGATGGGCCTCAACACATGGGCAAAGCCCACACAGGAGACCCGAATCCATTGGAGAGAACACTGCAGGGGCATCAGATAGAAAAACTACAGGCACCTCAGGGGGAAGGGAAGGGGAGGCACCTCAGCCACATGAGTCCACGACCCTAGATCCACGAGGGGCCTCCATGCCCACTGTCCCATCCTGGGGAGTGCAAAGCCACAGTCTCACAAGTCTCTACAGTGGGTGGCTTGCCCACTGTTACATCATGGGGAGTGCAAAGCCACAGTCTCACAAGTCTCTACAGTGGGTGGCCTTCTGGTGGCCGGTTGTTGCTGTGTCGGGGCCTCCTGTCCACTAGCGCCGGCGGAGGTGGTAGCCTGTTCCTGGTCCATGCTAGTGACAGGGGCCCTTTGTGGTGCCACATGGTCCCGCAATGTGGTGACAATCTGGTTGAGAGCCACAACGATGGTGCCCATTGCGGAACTTATGTTTCTCAGTTCTTCCCTGAACCCCAGAAACTGTTCCTCCTGCAGTACCTGGATCTCCTGGAACCTGGCCAGGACCGTCGCCATCGTCTCCTGGGAGTGGTGGTATGTTCCCATGATGGAGGTGAGGGCCTCGTGGAGAGTGGGTTCCCTGGGCCTGTCCCCCCCCTGTCACACAGCAGCCCTCCCAGTTCCCCTGTTTCCCTGGGCCTCTGTCCCCTGGACCGTGTGCCCACTACCACTGCCCCCAGGTCCCTGTTGTTGTTGGGTTAACCTGGGTGCCCTGTAGTGGTGGACACACCGCTGATTGACGTGTCCTGGAGACAGAGGCATGGGCCCGCTGGGTGGGTGCTGTGCTGGTGTTCCCAGAGGGGGGTAGGTCTGCTGTAGCCTGTGGCTGTCTGAGGGGAACCGACTGTCCCGAGGTCCCCGATGGGCCAGCCTGGTCATCTGGGTCCAGGGAGACAGAGCTGCTGTCATCACTGGGGGCCTCTTCTGGGGGTGGGATGGACATTTCTGGACCCTCCTGGGCGGTGTGGTGGCGTTCGGGTCCTGCAGGGGTATAAGAGTATGGTTATTGCTTCTGTGTGTACCATAGCGTGCAATGGGTGGGTGCCTGTGTGCCCCAGTGCTGGCATTCTTTTGTGGGGGCTGTTGTGACGGCGGTTTGTGGGGGAGATGGGTATGTGCAGTGGGCATGCTTAGGTGATGGCTGTCGATGGTTTGTGGTGGCATGCAGGGTTTGGTGTTGGGATGGGTGGGTTGTGATGGTGAGACATTAGCAATGAGGATGTGTGATGGTGGTGGGGGGGATTGTGGGGGTATGAGTTGGCATTCTGGTGGGGTGGGGGTGATGAAGTAGTGAAGATGAGACTTAGCAGAGTCCATTCCTCCGCCTACTCCTGCGAGGCACTCAGGATGCAGGATGTTCAAGACCTGTTCCTCCCATGTTGTAAATTCTGGGGGTTGAGGTGGGGGTCCGCCGCCAGTCCGCTGCACCACAATGTTGTGCCTGGATACCATGGAACGCACCTTCCCCCGTAGGTCGTTCCACCGCATCCTGATGTCGTCCCGATTTCGTGGATGCTGTCCCACAGCGTTGACCCTGTCCACTATTCTTTGCCATAGCTCCATCTTCCTGGCAATGGTGGTGTGCTGCACCTGTGTCCCGAAGAGCTGGGGCTCCACCCAAACTATTTCCTCCACCATGACCCTGAGTTCTGCCTCTGAGAACCTGGGGTGTCTTTGGGGTGCCATGTGGTGGTGTGGATGAGGTGTGGGGTGGTGTTTGCGGTGATGAGTGTGGTGAGTGTAGTGGTGTGTGGTGTTTTGTGCGTGGTTGTTGTGTGGGTGATGGTGTAGTGTGCCTCTGTGTGATGGTGTTCTCTATTCTGTGCTGTCTCTCTCTGGGCTTCGTCTCTGATTTGTGGTCATAGGGGTTTGTGGGTGATGTGGGTGTGTGTTTTATAGTTAATTGGGTGTGTGGGAGTGTTATGTGTATGTGTCTCAGGTGTGTGTATTTCAAATTGTCCAATGTGGCTGTGTTTTGGAGCTGTATGTGTATTTTGAGTGCAGCGGTGTGTACCGCCAATGGAATACCGCGGTTGAAAGGCCGCCGCGTGGATTTGTGGGTCGTAATGGCATGGGCGTATTTCTGTTAGCATGACGGTGGAGGTTTGGTCTTCACCAGTTTAACGCTGGCCGTTGGTGTGGCAGACTTTTGTTGATGTCGGGTTTTTGCCGTTTTGCCTCTTGAGGGTCAGAATGACCGTGGCGGTTTACCGCGACCGCGGCGGTGTTGTGGCGGCCTTCTGACCGGCGGTAAGCGCCTTTTACCGCCGAGGTCAGAATGACCCCCTTAATCTTTTCTGTCGGAACTATGGTTTGGAGTTGAATTCTAAGAAAACAAAACTAATGGTATTTTGCTCTGGACCACGGAAGAAATGCACTATTAGCTTAGATGGCGATCTTTTGGACAAGGTTAGCTCCATTGATTATTTGGGTGTGAGGCTCACAGACAAATTACATTGGGAAGAACAGGTTATCAAAAGTGCTGGACTCCTGCAACATAGTGTAGCATCCATACTGCACTTTTACAGGAGTACGATGGCCAAAGCTGTATCTTCAGCGATCAAGATCTATGTGGCCAAGGCACAGGGAGCTGCCGTCTATTATGGGGAATTATGGGGCTTCTTCGACAGTAATAGGATAACCACTGGTGAGAACAGTTTTGCGAGGGCTCTATGTGCGTGCCCTCCCAGTACCCCACTGATCCCATTGTTTCTAGACCTGGGATTAAAACAAATAGCTGACTTAATTATTTTAAGACCTTTGCTATACTGGGTAAGGCTATGGGCTGTTCCTGAATTGTTTGTATATAAGATCTCTCTTCTAGAACTGTTAAATGTCCAAACTCTACTTCTATTCCATGGGTTAAGCACTGTATTTAGCTGGCTCTGTACCTTGGGCTTAGGAGATTTCTGGGAGAACCCACACAAACTTGAGAAATCTCACGCAAAAGTATTGAAGTGTTTTTATTGGTCCTATTTACGAAATTACTATATTAGCCGTAAATCCCATGGTCGTTTAACCAATCTTTTTATTGATTTTAAATGGTACCCACAGTTTGAACCATACCTAGATATAATACCTGATATGCTAGGCAAAGGACTAAGGGGGTCATTCTGACCCTGGCGGTCCATGACCGCCATGGCGGAGGGCAGCGGAAGCACCGCCAACAGGCTGGCGGTGCATCCTGGGCGATTCTGACCGCGGCGGTAAATGGCGGCGGAGCGGTCTTAATGACCGCCTAAATGCTAGATTTCGTTTTGGGACATTGCCATTGAAGACCTTGATGAGTAGATGGGGACCAGATGCCACATCTGATATTTACCCCGTGTGTGGTATTACCCCAGAAACAGTCGAACATTTTATGTTTTTTTGCCCTGTATATTCATCCCCCAGGTCCAAATGGATCCGCAAAATTTGCCGGGAAATGAAGATAAGGAAATGTGATTTAGCCTTGAGGGTGTTAAAAAGCCATTGCTCTAAAGTTTTAATTTATGCTATTAGTAAGTTTTTAGTGCCAGCATGGCGCATACGTAACTTTTATGTAAGCAATTATTTTTAAGGAAGATGAGATGAGATTTACAGACTGGGCAACTGGTTTTAGGATGGAATTGTACTATTTTATATTTTAGGATGATATTTATTGTTTGTATTGCTTTGATGGTCTGTTGATTGGATAAAGCTTGTGTTGACTGACTGAATCATTGCCAAACCTACTACCAGGATGAAATCCACTCCCTCTAAGAAGATAGAGTTCCCTACTAGAGTATCAGATCTGGTGAGAAAAGAGCTGGGGTTCTGGCTTCTGGTGATGGTCGGGCGCAGACATGCGTAAATGGACTTGCCTCTGGGCGTGTCTGCTGCACATCCGCACTGCTGGCCTCCATTTAAGGTTTATTTCTGTGTTCATTCCAACCCCTAGAACATCAACTGCTCGGAAAATGTTGGATACAAGTGGTCAGAAGAGGATAAAATGGTTACTCATGATAAGCTCTCTCCACAAAACAGTACAAACCGGAATGGACCGGAGAGCAAGTCGAGAACCTCATCAATATCAAATAGGCCGAAGTTAACACACCACACTCCTGTTGTTATACATTATGCACATTTAATCAACATCGTATTTTAAACATCTAAAAATAAAATGAAACATTAGTATTAGCTCTATGGCTGAAAATAATTGAATTAAATCACCTGTAAAATGAAAGTACTTGAAGATGCAAAACAAACTGCTAACCTCCGTAAATTCTTTCTAAAATTCTTTCCCTCTCGCTGCCTACCACTACATGAGATGCTGTATCTGTCTGCCCACTGTCATATTAAAGATTTTGTTGCCTCAGCCTAGACATATTTTGGCTGTTTTTGTGTGACCAATTTTCTGGAAATGTAATGTAATTCTTCAATATTGTTAGACAATGTGCATGAATGAATTAGCATAAAATGAGTAATGACATTCAAAGTGGTTGCGAATGGGGACCCCAATAAAAGCCTAGCCAGGGCCTCAAAATTCAGTTAAATGACACTGTTGTAAACTATAGAAATCTTGTAGGTGACAAACTGGTACTTATAGCACCACAATGAGATTCCAAGACTGACATTACCAGGGGGATACGAGGCAATTAAGGTCCTAATAATGAGTGTGTCTGAATAGTAGGTGCTATTTCTGGCATCAAATAAAATGAGGTTATCTGGAATTTGGAATGCATCTGGTGTGAGAAATAGCACCTAATATAGGTTTGGGGGGAATTAAGGGCCACATGTACGAATAATTGGAATTGTGATTCCCTAAGTGCGATTCCATGCGAATCGCAATTAGGGAATCGCAATTCCAAATATTAGAAACTCCATTGACTTTCTTTTGCCATTCCCGGTGGGTCGCAAATAGACCTGCCTCATTAATATTAATGAGGTAGGTTGCAATTTGCGACCCACCGGGAATAGCAAAAATCACAAAGATGGTGGCCATCTTGTGTCAGCAGACCACCATGTCTGTGATTCCTTTTAAATAAAACAATATTCTTTTTAAACGCAGCCCGTTTTCCTTAAAGAAAAACGAGCTGCTTATAAAAAGAAAAAAATGAAACTTTTCAGTTTCATTTTTAAGAGTAGGCAGTGGTCCGTGGCACCACTGCATGCTCTTAAAAAACGTTTTCACATGCATCTGCAAAGGGACCCCTTCCCCTTTGCGAATGGGTTAGCACCAATTTGAAATTGGTGCTAACTGCGATTGTTTTGCGACCGCATTCACGGTCACAAAACAATCATACATACTATTTAGATTCGGTATTAGGAAGGATGCCCTGGACACGCCCCTTCCTAATACCGAATCGCAAAACCCAAATGTTGATTCAGTAACAAGTTACCGAATCGCAGCTTGGGCATTGAACATCCCAAAATGCATTTTTCCAGTTGCAAACGGGGCGATTTAGCAAATTGGCCCGTTTGCGACTAGAAATATGCTTTGTACATCTGGGCCTAAATGTGTTATTTTGGTGCTCAGTTTTCCCCTGTTAAAATCTAGCAGTTTTGAATGGCCAAAATGTTATGAAGGGTTAAGAAAATAATGAACTAGTAAATTTCATGGTGTGGTAAATACTTCACAGCTCAGAAATGTGACACCTGTAGAAACCCCTGTTCTCACAGGGTGTCATAAAACACCAACACAGTCATAATGATGACCACTTTACCAGTGTGTCCAGGCCCTGAATAACTGGGTTTGCAAAGTCAATACCCAATAAATCCTGGCAAGATCTCCCCAACGGAGATACAGCAACTGTAGGTAGCTTCTACCTCTGGCCCCTATGTGCCTGCATACTTTCACATGTGGCGTAGCACAAACCAATGCTCACATCTAAAATAGAGCACACACTGCCTTCTGACCACTGTCTCCCACCTCCCTAAGCCCCCAAAAAAGACACCTCAAAAATGTCCCACCTGCTATAAGAAGTTTCGCAGATGGAGGCTTGTTATTTCTCCTGCAAGGGGGTAACTCCTTAGAGTTGGACTTGGTATTCCCAGTTCCATGGGATATTCTCAATTCCATGGGAAAGATCTGTAATTTTGTTTATCCTCCATGGAGATACTGGTTGGAATCATTAATTCAGACTTCAGTATCTTTCTGTGGTGATAACAGTGTTCTTGTAAAAGGGTAGTGGTCTACTTTTTCCAATGCTTATTGTGAGATCGTTTTTTTTTCATATAGAGATATGTTGTAATACATGATGGTTGTGGCAATTGTGTTTGTGCTGCGCTATATTTATCCAACAACATATTGTAAGGATATAATTGCAATAAAACACTTACAATAAACAACTTTTAAAACTGTGAAGGAAAAGCAATGGTTGGAAATAATATCACATGCGTGGACATACATTGCTAAAGTTATTGTCTTATTACTTTCCAGTAATCTTCACAATTCTAGTGCTATTGACCTGTTCCATTCATCACAAATGAGGGGGCACAGAGAAAAGAAGAATAATGATAGTAATATGGCCCTTCCATATCATGCTGGAGCCTATGAGGGCAATGCCCGCCATTTCTCCAGAACTACCAAGCCTAACATACCAAAATATGAAGGATGGCAATCCATGAGGAAGGGAGGGGAGTAATGAACAGGACAAGGACAATAGGACTAGGACTAAAGAAGATTAACAGTAAGTGATTGGACATTACACCAATGTCCCCTCGTCCACTTTACCACTAATGAGGAGTACCATAGCAATGCTAAAAATGTCCTTCATTCAAATACATCATAAACCACTTTCAGTACTACACCAATGGTTTATTCTGTAACCTAATTTTGCAAGCCAAAACAGAATTCAGCACCCACACATCAAAGTCAATATCTTCGTTCAAGACATTTTGTAACTGAGTCAAGAAGTGGCCCGAAAAAAGCTCAAGCAGCCGGACACAAAGTCCTCATTATCAGACAAATTTCCTTAAAGAGTCCTACACACTCTGATTGCTGCCCACTGAGAGGGGATGATCAAAGAGAAATGATTTACATATCCCTCTAACAGAAATTCTAAAACCTTGTTTCCATGACATTGTATTGGAGAGAGACCATGAAGAGTGCACCATCTCTGTAAACTACCCCAATGCCTCCCGTATGATTTCAAAGTGAAAGACTTACAAGGTTGTTAAATGGCTAATGATAAATGACTAGGCAACCTTTCACTCTACAGCCCACTCCTTATAACCTCCACACTGAGAGCTATACCCTTTGGGAAAAAAAGAAAAGAGAAATCTCAGTGGGGAGGGACTGAGTAAAATGAACCAATGTTCCTGGATTACTAAAGACTTCACTATTGAGAACCAAGATCTCCTAGGCTGGAATGGCACCACCACTACATTTTTTGTGCTCTCTGTCAGTAGTGTGTACAGAACATTGAGAATTAATGAGTCATGAGGGAATGCAAAAAGGGAGGTGATTTGGTTATGTAGATGTTAAGGCACCTACCACCTATGCTCTATCCTAGTCATTCCTGGTACCAATCCTCGGAAGCTGTACATTGCACTTAAAACAAATAGATCAAGGGTCCGCCATACATCCAGCAAATTATCAGTGTTAGAAATAGGGTTTCTGGTTGGCTAGGGTATGCACCTCAGCCAGGCAGAACCTACCCACTCTAGTCAGGGATTGGGAGTCACACGTCCAAGATAACCCCTGCTCACCCCCTTGGTATCTTGGCACGAGTAGTCAGGCTTAACCTGGAGGCAATGTGTAAAGCGTTCGCACAACACACAACACACGTGATGCAAAATGTACACCACAAAGTAAACACAACACAATCTGTATTGCACAAAACATAATTAGACCAACATTACACGTAAGTAATACCCTGCTACTTTAGCAGATGTCAGAGGGTTACACAAGTTACTAATATTTTGCAAGAATGTGCAGTTGTCACATTAGAACAAGTAAGTACTCAGGATTCTGCAACATAAGCAGTAGTCAGGAATTATAGTAAAAGGTATATGCACTTGCAATGAACAATTCCTAAATAAAAGAACCATTAGAGAATGTTATTACAAGTCATATAAATACAAATCAGCTAGACATGCCTAGAAAAGGAACATTAGCACATATATGTATCACCAGTAAACAGGTAGGATATAGCAGACATCCGTACATCTATATTAGGCTCCTAAAGTCTAGAGTCTCTAGAGAGTACCTGTTGGCTGGTGGAGGAAGGCACTTCCAGTGAATGGAGATGATCACGGGGGCCCCCGGCGCTCCTGTGCGCCAAACGGGGGGGCCTCCCTCGTGGTGGGGGTCTGCCTGTGCCTCCTCGCACCCTCTCCGTGGGGTGGGGGCCGGGCGTGGCCCAGCAACAAGTTATGGCCCAGAACCGGGAAGGGACCTCCGAATAGGTCTCCTTTCCCAAGGCCGGCGCGAAGAGAAAGTTGCCCAACTACAGGAGCGTTCCGCTACTAGGACAGAGACCGGTGAAGGGGCGCTCCTCGCGCCTTCTCCGTGTCCTGCAAGGGGCCCTGTGAGCCTGGACCCCTCCGGGGGCCGGAAGAAGCACTCGTGTGTAGCGGAATCGGTGCGCGAGTGTTCGGGAACTGTTCGCGGCCGCCGGGACGCTCCAAGGAAGAGAGGAGGCGGCCGGTGCCCCGGGGGCACTCCTAGGAGCAGACCGTGCCCCGGGGGCACCACTAGGTGCGCCGGCTCCACTGAGGTTTCTTTGTGCACCGGGGGCACCCAGTTGAGCGCGGACCTCGCGCTAACAACAGCCCAGGGACCCGGGCTGCAGCTGTGACTCGGAGGGCAAAAACAAAGCGGTTCTGAAAGCGCTGATGCCCCAGGTTCCCAATTCAGCGCTCAGGTCAAATCTGCAGCCTGGGCTGCGGCGGTGAGTTTTCCCCAACAACGAAGGAGCCCCTTTGGGAAAGCGCTGGGGGCAAAGTGGCAGGAGGGTTGGCAGGGGCGAGGGCCACAACACCCTGCCCCTGGGAGCAATCCACAACAAGAAGAAGCGCAGGGCTGGTGGGCCCAGCTACAGGCCAGCACAAGGGATGCAGGTGGTGGCAGTTCCTTCTAGTGACCAGACAGGTCACAGGTCAGCACAACAGCAGCAGTCCAAGGTGGTTTCCTGGTGAGTCCATTCATCAGCATTCTGTGTCCAGTTTCAAGTTCCAAGAATGTTCAAATTGTGGGGAAAATTCCCCTGTACTTATAGTCAGTTCTTACAGTGTTTTTCAATGGCAGGGAGAGGAGGTTCCAGCCAGTTACAACTGGTTCTGGGAGTGCCCCCTCTCTCCTTTCAGCACAGGCTCCAAACATCAGTGGGGGGTTAACAACCCTATTGTGTGAGGCCAGGGCACAGTCCTTACAAATGCATGTGTCCCCCTCCTCTCCCTTCTCTCAGCCCAGGAAGGCTTTACAATATGTAGATGCACCTCTGTGTCACCTCCACCCTCCCTGTGTTCAGGCTGTCTGAGAAGTATGCACAAAGCCCCAACTGTCAGTCTGCCCAGACGTTGATTGGAGACAAGCTGCAAAACACCAAAGTCATAAGCACAGATAAATGTGCACTTTCTAAAAGGGGCATTTCTGTGATAGTAATAAAAAATACACCTACACCAGTAAGCAGTATTTCTTACCACTGTCACAACCATACCAAACATGCCTACGCTACCCCTCATAAATCAGACAATACTCCTTAACATAAGGCAGGGCATCTCCAATGCAATCCTATTAGAGGGCAGCACTCACAGCAGTGAGACACCAGTTAGGCTGTTTGTCACTACCAGGACAGGCAACGCAACATGGCACATGTCCTGCCTTCTACATACATGGCACCCTGCCCAAAGGGCTAGCTAGGCCGTACCTTAGGGGTGATTTACATGTAGTAAAGGGGAGTTATGGGCCTGGCAAGTAAATTTAGATACCATGTCCCTGTGGCAGGAAACTGCGCACACAGGCCCTGCGCTAGCAGGCCTTAGATAGGTTTGACAGGCTACTTCAGGTTGTGGCGCAAGCAGCGCTGCAGGCCCACTAGTAGCATTTAATTTACAGGCCCTGGGTATAGGGATACCACTTTACAAGGGACTTATAGGTAAATTAAATATGCCAATCAGGTAGAGTCCAATCATACCAAATTTGTAAGAGAGAGCACATGCACCTTAGCACTGGTTAGCAGTGAAAAAGTGCTCAGAGTCAAAACGTCAGCCAACAAAGGTCAGAAAAATAAGGAGGCAAAAGCAAAAAGTCTGGGGAATGACCCTGTAAAAGGGCCAGGTCCAACATGACCCCCTACCAGCCCAAAGCCAGGGGCGAACAATCAATACCTTGATGGACTTCCCTGATTAGGGCGATAGAACCATGACCCTGGCCTGCAACTGCAGGGACATGTTACAGTTCTACGCCAATCTGAACCCAGTTGAATTCCTCTGTCTATGCTCCCAAGACAATCTAAGCTAACCCAGGGAGGCATCCTAGTTGTCTGTGGCCAGAGCCAGGACCAAGGCAAGCCCAGGGCCACTGGCCTCTGGAACCTCTCAGAGTGGGGGGCGGGAGCCCCATGTGCATAGCATCCTGTTTCCACTCTCCTTCCCACCAGTTCAGGAGTGACCCCCTGCCACTGGTCTTCTAACCTAGGGACTGGTCCCATAGCCTGAATAGGGCCCAGGGGAGAATCGCTCCTCCTGCCCCTCCTTCTAGGGTTCCGCCTCCTCCGAGAAGGAGTTGTACCCCCAGAATCCAGAACTGCCAGGGCGCTTGTTACAGTAGTCCTAGTCAGCTCACCCACCAGTTCAGAGGATACCCCCTGTAACTGGTCTCCCAACCCAGGGTCCTTCCCCTCTGGCTGAGCTGGGGTCAGGAAAGAGCCTTTCCTCCTCCTGCCCCTCCTTCTAGAGTTCTGCACCCTCCCATCAGGAGCGATACCCCCAGAAGTAATGGTAGAGAGACTGGGGACAGCCTTCTCCACCTCCAGGTCAAGGGAGCTACCCTGGACCTGGTTTTCCAACCTAGGGACAGCACCCTTGGGCTGGTTCTCCAACCTAGGGACGGTACCCTATTGCTGGACATGAGTTAGGGGAGTGTCCTCCCTCAAACTCTCCCTTACAGGAACTGAATCCCTAGGGCATGCATCTTCCAACCTAGGGACGTTACCCTTTTGCTGGACAGGAGTCAGGGAAGTGTCTTCCCATGAATCCCCTCTTGAAGGAACTGAATCCCTAGAGAATACATCACTAGAGAGGCTGGTTACAGCAGTCTCTATTTTCAGATCTAGAGGGTTGCCCATGATCTGGTTTTCCAACCTAGGGACGGTACCCTTTGGCTGGACAGGAGTCAGGGGAGTGTCCTCCCTGAAACCCTCAAAAGGAAGCACTGGCACCCCCCTCTGTGGGGTGGTGCTGCTGATCTCCAGAGTTGGAGCAACCCTGTTCCCAGGTGTCCCCCCTTCTCCTTCAGGCTTTAGAACATTCTTTTTACAGGATTGGTCTTTGGTAACGACTACCCTCCCGCCTTGGGGTCCCTCCTGGGTACCTTCCAAGACCTGCGGAGGAGGACAGGTCCCTGTGGATCCTGCACCCTCCCCGCTCAGAACGTTGTCGGGGTCGGTTAAATTCTCGCCTCGGTGTACCGATAAGGAGCCCTCTAAGGCATACGTAAGAGGATAGGTCCTTAACAATCCTACTTCCTTCCCGCTGAAAACTTTACCTGGAACAGTTAAAATCCAGCCTTGGGGCCCCTTCCGGGTGCCTTCCAAGACATGCGTAAGAGGATAGGTCCCTCTGGATCCTGCACCTTCCCCGCTCAGAATTTGTTCTGAATTACCCACAACCTCCCCCACCCCTTCCAGGGGTGAACCTAAGACAGCCCTTGGTGTCTGACCAGCTACCCTGGCACTTATCAGAGGTCAGCCTCCTTTGCAAGCTCCCTGGGGTCAGAGAACTTAAAGTAAGACAAGTGTTGGCGTAGCTCTGAAAAACAGCAACGGAACATGTGTTATTTTGGAATGAGATTAAACAGCCCTTCATAAGTGGTTGCTCTGCTACCCTCCACCCATCCTGTTAGTGCTTTGCTACAAGTCCCCATAAAATCCTCTCAAAGACTGGTGAGACCGCTTCCTACTGCCTCTGAACCTCAACCTGTAGTCTTCAGGGGTGAGACCATACTCTTCTATCAGGGCCTTTCTGATGTTGGGATACCCCTGCCTGTCACTCCCTTCTGGGGCCAGTAGGACATCCCTTTCCACCTCAGGAATATAGCTCTCTAGGACAGTTACCCAATCTGTCTCAGGAATCCTGTGCGCAACTAGAGCTTCTTCATACCCCTTAAGCCACTGACGTATGTCATCTCCCTCCTTGAACCCAGGTATCAAATCTGTGGGTAGGTAAGGATTGTGTCTAACACAAAAAATGCTGCCACCACTGAACTCCACCTGCATTAATGGTGAGTCCAGATTTGTAAAACTGCTCTCTAGAGCGAGCCTTTCTCTGGTAAAGGCCCTTTGAGCCTCTGCCATCTTCTCCTGGGCTAAGGTTTTTTCAACCTCAGCCTGTCTCTCTTTTACAGCCAGCCTAGCTAGTTGCAGCTTCAGGTCCCTCTCTTCCCGCCTATCTCTGAGCTCCTCAGGTGACAGGGAATGGGAGGTGGCGCTGTTGCTACGCAAGGACCCAGTAAGGGACTCCCTATCTATGGGGTCCTTTCTCTCTACTAGCGCCCCTGGCCATTGATCTTCTCCCTCAGTGTCTAACTCCTCGGGGTCACTATCCCCCTGGGATGTGGACTGGGGACCCTCTTCCTCAGAGTCCTCACTACTCTCTTGGGTCTCTCTAGGGTCTCCCTCAGAAACATCTCCCCTTTGGGCATCTTTCTGTGCTATAAAGTCAGCCTCATTAAAACTGAACAGGGCTCCCCTGAGGATCCCTATATGGGCGTCACCCTTTCTAAAAGGTATACTTCTCTCCCTGCAGAATCACTCTAACTCTTCTATCGTGTAAAACGATATATAATTAATGTCAAAGGTAGGCCTCATTTTGTAAAGCAGCAGAACACTAGCGTAAACAACAAGAGTCCAAAGTGCGAGTATACAACACAGGAGTAAAAAAACCAAAAATTACTAGCTTGAGAGAACAGGAGAATAATTTAAGAAAAGAAAATTAAAACATGTAATGGTCTAAGTGCAATTTGCGGTGCAAAAATGAGTCACAAGGTATTGTGCAAGCGCAAGTCCTATCCTCACCGTTGACAACCAGTGTTAGAAATGGGGTTTCTGGTTGGCTAGGGTATACACCTCAGCCAGGCAGAACCTACCGACTCTAGTCAGGGCTTAGGAGATACACGTCCAAGATAACCCCTTCTCACCCCCTTGGTAGTTTGGCACGAGCAGTCAGGCTTAACCTTGAGGCAATGTGTAAAGCGTTCGCACAACACACAACACACGTGACGCAAAATGTACACCACAAAGTAAACACAACACTGAGCTATGTAAAAATAATCTGTATTGCACAAAACATAATTAGACCAACATTACACGTAAGTAATACCCTGCTACCTTAGCAGTTGTCAGTGGGTTACACAAGTTACTAATATTCTGCAAGAATATGCAGTTGTCACATTAGAACACGTAAGTACTCAGGATTCTGCAACATAAGCAGTAGTCAGGAATTATAGTAAAAGGTATATGCACTTGTCATGAACAATTCCTAAATAAAAGAACCGTTAGAGAATATATCACAAGTCATATAAATACATATCAGCTAGACATGCCTAGAAAAGGAACATTAGCACATATATGTATCACCAGTAAACAGGTAGGATATAGCAGACATCTGTACATCTATATTAGGCTCCTAGAGCCTAGAGTCTCTAGAGAGTACCTGTTGGCTGGTGGGGGAAGGCACTTCCAGTGCTTGGAGATGATCACGGGGGCCCGGGCGCTCCTGTGTGCCAAACGGGGGGCCTCCCTCGTGGTGGGGGCCTGCCTCTGCCTCCTCACACCCTGTCCATGGGGTGGGGGCCGGGCGTGGCCCAGCAACAAGTTATGGCCCAAAACCGGGAAGGGACCTCCGACGATGTCTCCTTTGCCAAGGCCGGCGCAAAGAGAAAGTTGCCCAAATACAGGAGCATTCCGCTCCTAGGACAGAGACTGGAGAAGGGGCGCTCCTCGCGCCTTCTCCGTGTCCTGCAAGCGGCCCTGTGAGCCTGGACCCCTCCGGGGGCCGGAAGAAGCACTTGCGTGCACCGGAATCAGTGCGCGAGTGTTCGGGAGCTGTTCCCGGCCTCCGGGACGCTCCCAGGAAGAGAGGAGGCAGCCGGTGCCCCGGGGGCGCTCCTAGGACCGGACCGTGCCCCGGGGGCACCACTAGGAGCGCGCCGGCTCCACTGAGGTTTCTTTGTGCCCCGGGGGCACCCAGTTGAGCATGGCCAACGCGCTAACAACAGCCCAGGAACCCGGGCTGCGGCGGTGACTCGGAGGGCAAAAACAAAGCGGTTCTGAAAGCGCTGATGCCCCAGGTTCCCAATTCAGTGCTCAGGTCAAATCTGCAGCCTGGGCTGCGGCGGTGACTTTTCCTCAACAACGAAGGAGCCCCTTTGGGAAAGCGCTGGGGGCAAAGTGGCAGGAGGGTTGGCAGGGGCGAGGGCCACAACACCCTGCCCCTGGGAGCAATCCACAACAAGAAGAAGCGCAGGGCTGGTGGGCCCAGCTACAGGCCAGCACAAGGGGTGCAGGTGGTGGCAGTTACTCCTAGTGACCAGACAGGTCACATGTCAGCACAACAGCAGCAGTCCAAGGTGGTTTCCTGGTGAGTCCATTCATCAGCGTTCTGAGTCCAGTTTCAAGTTCCAAGAATGTTCAAATTGTGGGGAAATTTCCTCTGTACTTATAGTCAGTTCTTACAGTGTTTTTCAATGGTAGGGAGAGGAGGTTCCAGCCAGTTACAACTGGTTCTGGGAGTGCCCCCTCTCTCCTTTCACCACAGGCTCCAAACATCAGTGGGGGGTTAACGACCCTATTGTGTGAGGCCAGGGCACAGTCCTTACAAATGCATGTGTCCCCCTCCTCTCCCTTCTCTCAGCCCAGGAAGGCTTTACAATATGTAGATGCACCTCTGTGTCACCTCCACCCTCCCTGTGTTCAGGCTGTCTGAGAAGTATGCACAAAGTCCCAACTTTCAGTCTGCCCAGACGTTGATTGGAGACAAGCTGAAAAACACCAAAGTCATAAGCACAGATAAATGCGCACTTTCTAGAAGTGGCATTTCTGTGATAGTAAAAAAAAATACACCTACACCAGTAAGCAGCATTTCTTACCACTGTCACAACCATACCAAACATGCCTACGCTACCCCTCATAAATCAGACGATACCCCTTCACATAAGGCAGGGCATCTCCAATGCAATCCTATGAGAGGGCAGCACTCACAGCAGTGAGACACCAGTTAGGCTGTTTGTCACTACCAGGACAGGCCACGCAACATGGCACATGTCCTGCCTTCTACATACATGGCACCCTGCCCAAAGGGCTAGCTAGGGCGTACCTCAGGGGTGACTTACATGTAGTAAAAGGGGAGTTCTGGGCCTGGCAAGTAAATTTAGATGCTAGGTCCCTGTGGCAGGAAACTGCGTACACAGGCTCTGCGCTAGTAGGCCTTAGATTTGTTTGACAGGCTACTTCAGTGGGTGGCGCAAGCAGCGCTGCAGGCCCACTAGTAGCATTTAATTCACAAGCCCTGGGTATAAGGATACCACTTTACAAGGGACTTATAGGTAAATTAAATATGCCAATCAGGTAGAGTCCAATCATACCAAATTTGTAAGAGAGAGCACATGCACTTTAGCACTGGTTAGCAGTGAAAAAGTGCTCAGAGTCAAACCGTCAGCCAACAAAGGTCAGAAAAATAAGGAGGCAAAAGCAAAAAGTCTGGGAAATGACCCTGTAAAAGGGCCAGGTCCAACAATCAGGAAGAATGGCTTGTATAAAGATCTCTCTTGAGTGGAGAGAAGGGATAAGCTAAGAGAGTTTGCCAAATCATTGTTTATATCTTTTATGGGAACTGCCACCAGTTCTTTTGCTCACCATGCCACTTAGTTTGGTCCCAACCATATGCAAATCAGTCTTGACCCTGTTCCCCATGGGAATAGTCCAGCCCGAACTGCCAGGCCAGGTACTCCTGATCCAGAATCTACCAAAAGGAAGTCTCTGCTAGGAGCAATCTTTTCATCTATCAAGGCTGCAAAATGATGCAGACCTAGAAGGAATGTACATCACAGAAGGGATGGAGTGAATCATTGACATACTGCCCTAGGAGATATAAGAAAATCTGCATACCATTGAAGAAGTACAGCAACCATATCCTGGACATGACACACAATGCGACAAGCTAGGGGTGTATCAGACAGCGCCAGAGAAGGACAACCAACACTTAATTGCACTGCTTGACAGCACCAAAGTACAAAGCCACTTGTCAAGTTCTAAATCTAGGGTGTCAGTCCTTCATCTTTTTCTTAGAGGCACTCAAGAAGTTACTCTGTCTTTCCAAGGTGTAAAACTGATTATTGTAGAAAGTGCTGTCTGAAATCCACAGAAGGAAAAAGACCAAAGAAACCATACCAGTAAGAAGGCAGGGTTCTAAATGCAAGACACAGGTTGAAGTTTAAAATCTGGGCAAGACCGGGACTAGAGGTGACTGGACTGGGACAAAGCTGGAGCTGGTAGCATTGGGGAAGATCTGGTAGCACCGAAGCTGTGCTAGAACTGGCTAAATGCCAATAGACCTCTTTCCAGTAAGACAGCAGCAGAGCTGGCAAGACTGGAGCAGGAGAAAATATTCCATCATGGGAAGTTGAATGGATTGGTAGACTGAGCAGAGCCTTTTATATAATGATAGAGCAGGAGCCACCTGTCATAACAGATGCGGGAACAAGAAACACCTGAAAGGTAGCAACCAGGTAAACCGAAGGGACTTGACCTAAAAATGAATCATCTGACAGAAAGGGGTTGGTCATACTGAAATGGATGTTGGTGGCCATCTTAGATTGGCGTTTATGTTTGGTGGTCATCTTGAAATGGGCTTTGTGTTCGAGGGCCTTGGTAGAAAGGATTTTCACCAAGGAGAGTTGAAAGTATGCTCTTTGTTCGTTCATTCAATAGTCTTGATTCATTCATAACAACAACCATAAAAACACAAATTTAAAATACATTATACAATAATCATTATATAATTTCAGAATCAGAAATTGTAATTAAATTAATGTCACACAGCAGTTGGCATATGTTATAAAATACACTATGAAATATAATGTATAAATACATTTAGCATATGATAAAAATGTTTTATAAACACCCATGAAGGCTACTTTTCTTTTAACTGCTGTTAATATTTCATTAGATCTCAAGTGTATTCCCATGAATCATACCTCCTTCTCATTTTAATTGCACATAAAATACAGTTAAGAACTGAAAAACAAATGTTGGGAGTATTTAAACATTTTAAAAAGATCACCCACCCTTTGTGTGATGTAAAGAGCATATACTTTAAAAGTGGTAATAGAAATTGTCTTCTTGGGCTTTTGTATAAAGTACAGAAAAGCATAAAATGCACTGTCGACTGAGATGAGGAATTATTACATAGACAAAATGGAAGAATCAAACCAGGAACCTGGGCTAGGAAAAGCAACCCAGAAATTAATTAAATGCAACCTGAGTCTCAATAGGTAAAACCTATGTTTTGGCTTTTCCACCCACTTTAAATACTTCTCAATATTAGGTGTTGTAGAAATTGGCAAATAGCTAAGAAATGAAGTTAGGTGGCTTAGCTGTACAATTCTAATCTCTTCATTCATCATAAGACATTTTTCTTTAACTATAGCCTTGACTTGGGGCCCAAAAGTATCAGGATATTCAAAGAGGTTAGTCAGACCCATGTCATTGAAGCTTTTCTTAACAAATGACAGCCAAGGGATAGAATATTTATTGTCCAACTCCAGGCATCCCTTGAAAAACTTGCTTGCGGGGTACACCAGATTTTAACTCAGAGTAAGAGGGCCATTTTAAGTTTATCTTCAAAATAGCTGAAACCCAATTCACTGTGGGAAAAAAAACTTGGGTCAATTTGAGGGTGGGCAGTAATTGGCAGAGGAACTTATTTTCAAAGACCTGCATTCTCCCTGGCGCTTCATAGCCCTACGTGCCAGCACTATATGTTCCTAATCCCAAACATTTCTATTTATTCAACTGAACCATCTCCTTAAATGGCATATGTCCTAGTTTTTTTTATGAATTTGAAAATAGATTTGCACAATAACCCCATTTTCTGAATTCCCTGATCTGTCATGCTTCCCATGACAAATTTGCTTCAAACAAAATTCCTAAATAATTGAAGCGTAAAACCTAAGTTATCAGGATCTTACCAATTAAAAAAAATGTGTTTAGGTATTTTTGGAACGCAAGATAATTTAAACGATTTCTGGCAATTTACCTTTAGATTTTTCATAAAACTCTTGATTCCCTCTAAAAGTTTCTGAAGGACAATTGCTGTTTGTGACAATAAAACCGTGTCACCCAGGTATAAAAGGGCTGGAACAGGTCAAGAGGAAATTCTAGGGGTGTCAACACAGAATAACTAAAAAAATTATCTAAAGAGTTGATGTAAGTTAAAAACAGAAAAGGTGCCATTATACAGCCATACCTAACCTTTCTATCTACCTTTATAGGTTGCATACAATCGCGTTGTGTATAGCGAACCTTAGTGGTGGTATCAAAGTGTAACTGGCTGGTAAGTTTCAACAGTGGTGGATCCACCCCAGCTGCCTCCATCAGGGCCACAACTTTACCCTATCCAATAAGTCAAAAGTACAGGAGAGATCCATAAACGCCATGTGTAATGAACCCCTCCTGGGCTTGACAAAATTTCCTGTGATGAGGGATAAATTAAGTGCCTGCTCAATAGTATCCAAGCCTGAACGGAATCCATATTGAGCCTTTGAGAAAAAGACATTTGTTTCTGCCCATGTGGGTAACCTGTCCTAAAGTTTTTACTATAGCATCTAACAAAGAGATGGGGCAGTTGCACGTAGGACAATTCCTGTTACCTTTAATATTGGCACTATAGTGGATTGTCTACAGATGTTAATCGAAGCCTCTTTCAAATCGGCTTTAAAAACTTTGGTCACTAATGGGCCCCATAATTCCAATTTGAATTTAAGCATTTCAATTGGGACTCCATCAGGACCTGGGCCTTGCCAGGAGCAGCCATCTAGATAGCTTTAGTGATTACTGTTAAATCAATAAATTCACTTAGCAAGGCATCATCAAAAAGAGCGGGTCAATTGCTGGTTCCATGTGGGGTTCATTAAGTTGATCACTGGGGTTGAACATTTTGAAAAAGTGGCTTACCCACTCCTGTTCTAAAACTTGAAAATCGATTCCATTGACAGGAACCTCTGTAAAAAAGGGCGGTCAATAACCAGCCAAAAGAGCCTACTATATTTTTGGTGAGCCTCTTTATCTAGGTCTTCCCACACTTTATCTCTGATTTCCCTCTTCCTATTTTCTAACACTTTTTTATAGCATTTCCTGGCTACTCTCACTATTTTCGTGTTACATGGGATTGTGGTTTTGGCTTTTTTAAGAGCCTTAGGAGCTGAAGTACAATCCAAATTGAAGCAAGGGTGGGATATGTGGTCTTTGAGGGGTTTGATAGTTGTTAACAATTGGATAGCTATCTTACAAATTGCTGAATCTCTTTCATAGATCTTCCTAGAATCACCATCAGGGGAAAGACATTGGAGAATCTCCAGCTTTGCTTCTGTTACTAAGGGGGTCATTCCAACCCTGGCGGTCGGTGATAAAGCAGCGCCCAACCCGCCAAGAGGCAGGCGGTCAAAAAAATGGAATTCTGACCCTGGCGGGAACCGCCATCACAGGCCGCCACTTTAACACTCCGACCGCCACAGCGGGAGAGACAAACAGCGCGGCGGTCACCGCCAACAGGCAGGCGGCAGACAATGTACCGCCCACCCTATCACAACTCACCAATCCGCCACCTTTTCCGGGGTGGGAGCCCCGCCGATAAAAACACGGCGGAAACAGACTCCGAACGGGAAAACGCTCACCTCTACACACTCCTCGAGGAAGGAGGACAGCATGGAACCCGAATTACACATCCTACCAGCTATTGTCTAACTGCTCATCTACCAGGAGTACGAACGCCAGCGCAGACGACAACGGTGAGTACTGCACCTACGACACAGGGTAAGGGGGAGGAGGAAAGCTTACGGGCACACACATACGCCATACACCCACCCCCCCACCCCAAATACCTACACCCCAATGCAGAGCAACAAGTCAGAGTGACACCCCCCAAACCCACCGGAATAATGCAAAGACACAATTAAAATTATCTTTAAAATATATGTATAATATAGCTCCATTGAAGTTATGGGAAATATGCAATATGAAAGATACAAAATAAGGAATGAACATAGATAAAAATATTTACATAGGCAATAAGTCCTGCCCATTCTGTCAAAGTTCCATAGTCCGTGGGCCAATGTGCACAAACACATGGGCAAAGCCCACACAGGAGACCAGATACCATTGGAGAGAACACTGCTGGGGCATCAGATGATAAAACTACAGGCACCTCAGGGGGAAGGGAAGGGGGGGCACCTCAGCCACATGAGTCCACGACGCCAGATCCAAGAGGGGCCTCCATGCCCACTGTCCCATCCTGGGGAGTGCAAAGCCACAGTCTCACAAGTCTCTACAGTGGGTGGCTTGCCCACTGTGCCATCCTGGGGAGTGCAAAGCCACAGTCTCTCAAGTCTCTACAGTGGGTGGCTTGCCCGCTGTTCCATCCTGGGAAGTGGCAAGCCACAGTCCATCAGATGGATTACCGACTCCACTGTTAATGGAGGAGGCATGGTGCCCAGAGTGCTTCGTGAAGCCCTGCTCGACACAGAACCGGCACTGTCAATGGGCCAGCGGTGCTTGAGACGGCGTTGCCCAGCGGAGCGGTGCTTGACAGGAAGGGCCCAGCGGAGTGGTGCTTGAGATGGCGGTGGCCAGCGGAGCGGTGCTTGAGATGAAGGGCCCAGCGGAGCGGTGCTTGACAGGAAGGTCCCAGCGGAGCGGTGCTCGAGATGAAGGGCCCAGCGGAGCGGTGCTTGAGATGAAGGGCCCAGCGGAGCGGTGCTTGACAGGATGGGCCCAGCGGAGCGGTGCTTGAGACGGCGGTGGCCAGCGGAGCGGTGCTTGAGATGAAGGGCCCAGCGGAGCGGTGCTTGACAGGAAGGGCCCAGCGGAGCGGTGCTTGAGATGAAGGGCCCAGCGGAGCGGTGCTTGACAGGAAGGGCCCAGCGGAGCGGTGCTCGAGATGAAGGGCCCAGCGGAGCAGTGCTTGAGATGAAGGGCTCAGCGGAGCGGTGCTCGAGATGAAGCGCTCAGCGGAGCGGTGCTTGAGATGAAGGGCCCAGCGGAGCGGTGCTTGACAGGAAGGGCCCAGCGGAGCGGTGCTTGAGACGGCGGTGGCCAGTGGAGTGGTGCTTGAGATGAAGGGCCCAGCGGAGCGGTGCTTGACTGGAAAGGCCCAGCAGAGCGGTGCTTGAGATGAAGGGCCCAGCGGAGCGGTGCTTGACAGGAAGGGCCCAGCGGAGCGGTGCTTGAGACGGCGGTGGCCAGCGGAGCGGTGCTTGAGATGAAGGGCCCAGCGGAGCGGTGCTTGAGATGAAGGGCCCAGCGGAGCGGTGCTCGAGATGAAGGGCCCAGCGGAGCGGTGCTTGAGATGAAGGGCCCAGCGGAGCGGTGCTTGACAGGAAGGGCCCAGCGGAGCGGTGCTTGAGATGAAGGGCCCAGCGGAGCGGTGCTTGACAGGAAGGGCCCAGCGAAGCGGAGCTCGAGATGAAGGGCCCAGCGGAGCGGTGCATCTCACGGCAGGCCCCTGTTCAGCGGTGCATCTCACGGCGGGGCCCTGTTCATCGGTGCTTCTCACGGCGGGGCCCTGTTCAGCGGTTCTTGTCACGGCGGGGCCCTGTTCAGCGGTGCTTCTCACGGCGGGCCCCTGTTCAGCGGTGCTTCTCACGACGGGGCCCTGTTCAGCGGTTCTTGTCACGGCGGGGCCCTGTTCAGTGGTTCTTGTCACGGCGGGGCCCTGTTCAGCGGTGCTTCTCACGGCGGGCCCATGTTCAGCGGTGCTTCTCACGGCGGGGCCCTGTTCAGCGGTTCTTGTCACGGCGGGGCCCTGTTCAGCGGTTCTTGTCACGGCGGGGCCCTGTTCAGCGGTGCATCTCACGGCGGGCCCCTGTTCAGCGGTGCTTCTCACGGCGGGGCCCTGTTCAGTGGTTCTTGTCACGGCGGGGCCCTGTTCAGCGGTTCTTGTCACGGCGGGGCCCTGTTCAGCGGTGCTTCTCACGGCGGGGCCCTGTTCAGCGGTTCTTGTCACGGTGGGGCCCTGTTCAGCGGTGCTTCTCACGGCGGGGCCCTGTTCAGCGGTTCTTGTCACGGCGGGGCCCTGTTCAGCGGTTCTTGTCACGGCGGGGCCCTGTTCAGCGGTGCTTGTCCTGTGTTTCTAGGGATCCAGACCTGGCCAAGACTTCCCGCTCAGTCGCCATCCGACCTTGCGGTCGCAGGGCCCTCCTGTGATGGAGTCCTGGGCCCGTGGGTGTCGTCCGTCACAACCGGAATGGGGCTGGTGGGGCCCTCCTGGGCAGCTCGCCTGCTGCCTGACTTCTCCGCCCTGCTGCCCTTGCCCTCCTTCGCTGAAGCTCTGTGGCCCTTGCCTCCCTTTGATGATGTGGCAGGTGACGGGGCAAGGCTACTGTCCTTGGTGGCAGCCGTCTCAGGCTTGTCGCGCCGGCCCTTAGTTTTTTTTGTCCTCTTCCCAGGGGGTGGGCTGGCTGTCCCCTTGCTGTTGGCCGATGTTCCTGCCCTAGGAGCTGGTGGACTTCAATAGCCCTGCACTATGGTCATAGTAGATGCAGGGCTGGTGGTGGCTGAGGTGCTTTTTTGACTCTTAGCAGATGGAGGGGGTGGGTCAGTGATTGGAATGAGGTCAAGGTTGGAAAGGAAAAGCACTTTGGAAGGACAGGGACGGGTAGGTGTAGTGGGTATGGGAGTGGAGGAAGAGGATGTGGTTGTAGGAGAGTCAAGTGTGCTGTCTTTGGGTGCAGGTGCTTGTGACGGAGGCTGTCGTGAGGTGGATGGCTGTTGGGTGGGTGGCTGCCTGCGTTTGTGTGGTTTGGAAGAGGGGGTGACAGACACACTGGGAGAGGACACAGGGGATGTGTAAATGGCAGTGGGGGTGGTGACTGCACGTGTGCGGACTGTAATGGAGGGTGTGCTGGTGATGGAAGTACTGGCTGATGGTGGTGTGCATGCAGGTGTGAGTGGAGACGTCACAGGGAGGGAGGAGGGAGATGAGGAGGTGGGGGACACAGAGGTGGTAGTGACTGTTGGCATGTCTGCATCTGGATGTTGCTTGGGTGAATGCTTGTGGGATCTGTGGTGCTTATGTCTGGATGAGCTGCCCTTGGGTGTAGAGGTGTGTGCAGGCTGGTCTGATGGTGTGGATGGGATAGGCAGAGGAACAGGAGACTGGGACTGGGTAGAGGGAGTCAGAAGAGGGAGGCTGGAGACAGGGACAATGGCTGCCGTCAGTGCTGAGGCCAGAGCGTTGAACGATCGCTGATGGACAGCCTGACCTGAATGAATGCCCTCCAGGTATGCATTGCTCCGATGCACCTCCCTTTCTACACCCTGGATGGCATTCAAAAGGGGAGACTGCCCAACAATGATGGTCCTGAGGAGGTCAATGACCTCCTCACTGAGGGCAGCAGGGGTAACTGGGGCAGGGCCTGAGGTGCCTGGGGCGAAGGAGATGCCCGCCTTCCTGGGCGAGCGGGCACGGAGCGAAGGCTGAGGGGCTGCTGGGAGGGCGGGGCTGGTGCGCTGGGTGGCAGCTGTACCTGTTGTGGCGGTGGGCACGGCTGTTGCCGCCACCGCAAGGGAGCTCCCTTCCGAGGACGTGTCGGTGTCGCTGATGTCTCCACGGGTCCCCGTTGTGGAGCTCCACTCGCCCTCCGTCTCACTGGTGTACTCGGAGTCAGTTGCATGGCCCTCCGGGGCCATGTGAGATGCAGCTCCCTCGTGCGCCAATGCCACTTCTCCTCCGCCTGATGATGCTAATGCACACATGAACAGGAAGACAAAGAAAATGGGGGGGTGGGGAGAAATGAAGACAGGTTGAGTGCATGCATTGGCAACACCGTTGTCGGAGAAGACAGACACAGAAGCCCCCTGCACTAGGCAATCGGGGTACACTACTCAGTTATTGTGACTAGGCCTACAGGTCTATGGACGACAAATGCACACATGGGTGAGGCCGGACCATGGATAGCTGTACTTGGCACCCTACAGAGGTGGGGGGTGGGGGCACAGGGCCATGCCTAACGGAGGGGCCTAGCCTACAGAATGCGCCCTGGCCTAGAGATAGCCACAGCCCTCCTCCCCCACCCAGACACCTTCACTGTGCGCAAAGATAGCAGAATGTGCTGATACTCACCCCCTTGTGTCTGCTGTGATGTCCTCACGCACCCATCCAAATCGGGGTAGGCCACCGCCACGATCCGGGACATCAGGGGGGTCAATTGGCGGCTGGCACCCCTCCTACGTTGGGAAGCCATCCCCAGCAGAGACTCGGCGGTCTTTCTGGTCCCGCGGCAGATGTCCTCCCACCTCTTTCGGCCGTGGGTGCCCCGTCTGTTGTGGACCCCCAGGGCCCGGACGTCCTTGGTGATTGCACGCCAAATGTCGATCTTCTGATGGGCGCTGACCTATGTGACATGTACAGGGTGGTAAAGGAAATCTCATCACTTTTCTGCCTGGTCAATGTGAGTGGCCCCCCCCTCCCCAACCTTGCCATGTGGCACATGCTCTCATCTTTCGTGCGTTGCACTCCTCATTCGCTCCCCTCCCCACCATCTTACATACACCCTACTCAACACAGGCATTGCCCATTCAACGTGCACCCTGTGTACTAACCTGTTGGTCTGGAGGACCGTAGAGTAGCGCATACTGGGGGAGGACCCCATCAACAAGTTTCTCCAATTCTTCAGAAGTGAAGGCAGGGGCCCTTTCCCCAGTCGCAGCAGCCATTGTATCTGCCAGACCGAGGTCACAGCAGCACTTGCAGTATCGGTCCTCTCCTGTGGATGATCAGGTCTCGAGTGATTAATCAGATAGAAAATGGCGGTCACGCCCGTGACGGTGCGTACCGCGACCGCAGGCGCACATCCTCATTGGCTACTGAAACCCATAGGGTGCAATGTTAACCAATGCGGCTTAGCACCGCGGTCTTCGACCGCCTACCGCCACGGTGTGCCATGCCAGCGCATTGACCTCACATCCCACTGTCACACTTCACAGGTCAGGCAGCCGCCATTTCAAGGGCCCACATGGCATAATTTCTACTGCGTCACACAGGCCTAGGCCTTGCATTGCCACTCATACAAGCCTTTCAATGCATAGCGATTTGTGTATTGTGCAAGCTGTGTGAACGAACCTGTGGGTTGCTTGACTCTGTGCTCCATGTTGTCCTTCCTAGGCACCGTCCGCTGGGACTTGCGAGGAGAAGGATGAATCCTCCCGTGTACCGACCGCTGGTGGACCTGTCGACAATGGAAGAACGACATATCATACTTACATGCAGGCTTGACAGAGCAACTATACATGAACTATGTGCCCAGCTAGAGCCAGACCTGATGTCCCCCATCCGCCAACCCACAGGGATTCCCCCTCTGGTGCTGGTTCTGTCAGTACTCCATTTTTTGGCAAGTGGGTCTTTTCAGACAACAGTGGCCATATCATCTGGGATGTCTCAGCCTATGTTTTCTAAGGTTTTGTCCAGAGTGTTGTCTGCCCTGATGAAATACATGCGGAGCTACATTATTTTCCCTGAGGTGGGCGATTTGGCTACAGTGAAGGGTGATTTCTATGCCCTTGGACATATCCCCAACATCATTGGTGCCATTTATGGGACCCATGTGGCTTTGGTTCCCCCCAAAGAAAGTGAGCAGGTGTACAGAAACAGAAAAAGTTATCATTCGTTGAATGTCCAGGTGGTCTGTTTGGCTGACCAGTACATCTCCCATGGAAATGCCAAGTTCCCTGGGTCAGTGCATGACGCGTATGTCATGCGAAATAGCAGCATCCCTTATGTGATGGAACAGCTACAGAGACACCGTGTGTGGCTAATTGGTGACTCTGGTTACCCCAACCTGTCGTGGCTACTGACCCCAGTGAGGAATCCCCGGACCAGGGCAGAGGAACGGTACAATGAGGCCCATGGGCGAACTAGGAGGATCAAAGAAAGGACCTTCGGGGTCCTGAAGGCCAGGTTTAGGTGCCTGCATATGACAGGGGGATCCCTAATGTACTCACCATAGAAGGTGTGCCATATCATCGTGGCCTGCTGTATGCTTCACAATCTTGCTTTGCGACGCCAGGTGCCTTTTCTGCAGGAGGATGGTCCAGATGGTGGTGTTGTAGCAGCTGTGGAGCCTGTGGAGAGTGAAGAGGAGGAAGACGACGGGGACGACACGGACAACAGGGATACAGTCATACAACAATATTTTCAGTAGCACACAGGTAAGAATCACCCACGCCATTTTACATTTACTTAAGGCCTCATGCTTTTCCACTGTCTGTGTTTCCCCCCCTGTTCCTGTTAACTGATTTGTGACTTTCCCTTCCCTTTTCAGAGCTGTATGACCCACTGCGTGACTTCTGCTTTGTTTGCCCATGGACTAAAGCTTATTGAAATTGGTATGTTGTCATCACAAAGTAACTGGACATTATTGCACCGTTATGTGTAATACATTTGTTAAGAATACAAGTGGGGGCGTGGTCGGGCCACGAAACAAGATGGCCACTTAGAGCGAGAGCTCCGTGCCGAGGCGGTCCCGGAGGGGCGACGGGGGCGAGAAGACAGCCGGACAACACACTGGGTTCGGTGCCCCTCCTACCCTACAACAGCGGCGACACGGAATCATGTCCGGGGACCCCGTAGGAGCGGGACGCAAGGCAGGAAACTCGCGACTCGCCCCAGGCCGATAAGGCCTGGCAAAAGGGGCGGAGTTGCGTCTTCGGAAGACCGGGGACGGCGTGCCCGCAGCGGCAAGGAGCAAGCTGAACAGGCCGCAGGGACTGCGGGAGCCGTGACGACCCGCACCCATCTCCCTACAACGCCAACAAACACCCGTGGACCTTCGACCTCCCACAGGGAGACGGGGAGACGCAGCAAAGGGGTGCGGCCCCTTCGACAGCAGGGAGAGAAACCCGGTCAGAGAGGTAGGATCGAATCTCTCCAAACTAAGAACGGCATCGCTGGAGGCAGAGGCACGACTTCTCCCCTCTTTTCCATCACAGAGGGACAACAAATACCCTCCCGCTGGGATAATAAACTTTCGCCCCCCCTCCCTCCAGACAACTAATACTGAGGAGGGCAGAGGGGCACGACGGGAGGCACGTGGAGGCGAAGAGACGAGAGGGGTGAGCGACTGGAGGGGCATCGGAGATGAAGAGAGCCAGAGGGAGCCAAGAGAACAGAGATACAGGAGAAGGGAGAGGACTGGCACCAGCGTAAGCCACCGAACATCTATATCCATATCGGAATCCACGGAGGGAATCTCGGGCCCCACGTGGCCAGACTCTGTGGACAATTGAGGCGATGCCCGGCAACAAACCGAACCATAAAGCTGTCAGCAAGCCTGCACGACAACTATTATTCTCAGAAGCGCTACAACACAAACGCCTAACCCCCACGAAGATAAACCCTCAAACATCTCCACCTTTAAACAAGTCCACCACGATGTCTGATAAAGATCAATCCACAACTATGGACAGGATACTACAAGAGATCACCACCGTCAGCCGCCGAATAGAGGGGATGGACGCCTCTATAACTTAATTGACACTAGAAACCAAATCCATGCGATCTGACATTGCAGGCTTTCAATCTAGAGTGACAGGGCTAGAGCAACGCATGGGATCACTAGAGACGCAGATCAACACGTCTCAGGAGCGAGAACAAGACTTCATCTACCTCAGGAGCAAACTAACGGACATGGAGGACAGGAGCCGGAGAGACAATATCCGCGTACTTGGGATCCCGGAAAACGAAGAAGGCTCGGATATGCAGGCTTTTCTGACCTCCACTCTTCCAAAAATGATTTCATTGGACTTTGACCCGCCGTTAGAATTCCAACGGGCACACAGGATAGGCCCAAAACGCTCTGACAACTCCTCAAGGCCCCGCCCAATCATCGCATGCTTGCTGCGGCATAATCAAACCCGACAAATACTCCAAGTAGCACGCAACCACAGCCCTTTCCGAATAGATCAGCACGAGATCCGAATAACCGCCGATTACTCCAAGGAAACCAACAAACGTAGAAAGGCTTTCCTAGCCCTACGACCCCGGCTTCGCAAACTAGAGATGAAATACGGTCTCTTTGACCCTGCAAGAATGTGGGTTACCAAAAATGGAGTATCCAAGGACTTTTATAACCCCGACGAATTGAGACTCTTCCTTGACTCTTTCCAATCCCAGCCTATGGACTCTCTCAACACAGACAGTGAGCATGACATTGAAGGAGGCAGTGATAGGGCCGAAACCCCCCACTCGGGAATAGAAAAGGTGAAGACGGCTCTACACGACACCGGAGCCAGTCATAGAGGTAGAGACATGGAGGGACTAACCAGATCATATGATGACAGGGGTCAGATTTTACACGCAGTAGTAACCCACACCCAACTATCGGAAAGAGACAAATCCCGCTCCCCTTTAAAGCCTACAACTGGGTCTTCTTGAGAAGGTAACGCGACAAGACGACTTGTGGGACTATCGCTAGAGAGTCGAAAATAACAACTATGGACTCTGCGGAAGGATGAGTACCTTTCCAGATCATATGTGTTTTACTATTGTAATTGTCTAAGACTGCTAGAATCAATGTTAAAACCAGATACATGAAAAACCTATGCTCTTTATGACTAGAGCCGAGGCCCTATAATGGAAAACTACCAGTAAATTATTATTTGCCCTCAGTACACAACAGATGATGATTATTAGAACAGGGATCAGACCCCACCAACTCCCTGTATGTTGAATAAGAGCCCGGTCCCGACCCTATAACACTATAACAAGGTAACAAGGTAACAGGGGCATTAAACAGATAACAAAAATAAACACTAATTAACTATCATGGAACTTACCTTATATTCCACACACTACAAGATATCTCATGGTAGTAAATAACAAAGTATGTGAAACCTCCCTAATACACACCACACTCGACCATTAGAACCGTTTAGCCCCCATTATCACCCCAAGGGATGGGACTAGACCACGTAAAGATAAATTAATTCCAATACAGGGACACACAATATGATATAACCTGAGACATATCAAAGCTCCCATTACTTGACTTTACTTTATTCTACAATAAGAAACTGGGGAAAAAAATTAAAAATAGAACACGAGGACATAATACAACATAATACCGCATAACGAAGCGAAATAATATGGCATTCTACACTGCCACTCCGCACCACATTATAACATCACAATGTAAATTATAAACTATTAGCTATTCCTTTCCCCAGATGTTCGTACCTACCTCCATCCTAATCATTATTACTATCTTAACCTACCATCTACAATAGAACGACTATGATGGTGGCACATACCAAGTAAGACCTTAGTAGGTCAGTATTATGATGTAATAATACACGGCAAGGAGTTAGTAATAGGACGAGATACGCATTATCCTCGCGTAATCCGGGGCTCAGCTACACTCATTACCTATCCTACGATTAATAGAGAGACGCTTGGCATACTGACTCCTAACATGATAATGTGATAAGATACCAGGATATGCTATGTTGATCAACCTAATATGTCATTGAAAAGTTGTAAGGCGAGACGAGACGAGGCAGTGTTATAGTTGAATAGAAATGCTCAGGAAGTATTATATTATACTGTATATTGGTATCTTTATGTACCCATGCATACGCGAGAACTGTAATACTCTGTTTGAGCTCTTTCCTCCCCCTCCTTCGCCCTGCCCCCCCCCCCCCCGCCAGCCGGTCTCGGTCTTTCTGTCTGCCCAGCCCCTACTTCAATTTACGACCCTATCTTATGAACTCTTAAACACCCTACGATACCATACAACATCAAGTACTAGGCACAACATCCTAAACACCATACCCCATCAACACCCGACACCCCCCCCCCCTCCTCTCCAGCGCCGCCCAAGTACTATAGTTATTAAGCGACCATTACTTCTGCCAATATACACTTTAGTTATATAACTAATACACTAGCCACTAACCACTGATGAACAGACCCACTTCCCGATACATAAACATAAACATAAGCACTGCTGTGTACCCCCCCCACCCCTCCTTATCACCGACATATTGATAACTGGCTGTCTGTTATTTCCCCCCTCGCCCCCCCCGATCGAGATCGCCCGACAGCACGAGAGCTCCGAGAGAAATCGGTCCCGCCGTTTACAGACCTAACGAACGAAGGAGGTTGGACTCCTAACCTCCCTCATCCCTATCCTTCTCCACTTCTTCCCCCAAATTGTACGCTCTCTTGCTATACTCTCAATCTCAACTTTAGCACACGCATCCATCCCTTCCCCCTCCTTCTCCCTCTTTTCTTCTCCCTCTCATTTCTCCTTGTCTTCTTTTCCCCTCATATTTCCCCTCCATCTGGCTCTCATCCTACTTATATTGCCTCTCTTCCTTCACCCTCTCCTCTCTCTTCTCTTTCTTCTCCAGAGGACCCCCTTGGCCTCCACCAGCCGCTAACCCCCGTATAAAATAAAACACCGTATCATATCGAAACACAACTCCCACTCTACCAACTAAGTCAATATCTCTTATCCTCCCCCCCCCCCACCAACACCAACCCCGGAACGAGGGTGCTTACTCACAATTATCCAATATGTCGAAGTCCCACCCTCTAGCGACGCGACCATTACGCATACTCTCTTGGAATGTACACGGCATGACGAGCTATGTTAAGCGGAAAAAGATACTGTCCTATCTTCAATCCAAAAAAACAGATATAGCTCTGATTCAAGAGACTCACCTTGACACTCTGGAATCCAGTAAACTTAAACGGGATTGGGTAGGGAGGGTTGCCTTCAGCTGCCGTCCGACGAGTCAGGAATCTGGAAGTAACGGACCCCGCAAATGTGGAGTGGCGATACTAGTACGTAAATCCCTCCCGGTCACTATCATTAAAACCTGGAATGATACGGAAGGAAGGTATATATTTGCTAAACTAAAACTAGGGGACACTGTTTTATGCGTGGGATCCATTTACGCACCAACCGGCCCAAAACGCCCATTCCTTCTACAGCTAAATCGCCTCCTGACAGAAATCGGAACTACTCGATACATAATCGGGGGAGACTGGAATCTCGTCCAAGACGCCATAATGGATAGGACAGGCCCTGTTGATATATGTAACAATCACGACAGAGCGCTTCTGACAGACCTGACCACCGACGTCGGTCTGGTGGACTGCTGGAGAATACAACACCCGAAAGATAAGGAATATACTTTCCTATCCACCGTCCATGGCACCCAATCGCGTCTGCATTATTTCTTAGTATCACACACTGTAATCCCTCATATACAAGACACCTGCATCCTAGATAGCGGGCTCTCAGATCACTCCCCAATACTAATCCGGATCCAGGTGGGACTCTCCTTCTCTGGTCGTAAACCATGGCGATTGGCTGTACACAGATATCGCTCTCCCCAAGGGAAGGAACAATTAAAAGCTCATGTAGCTACATACATGGCCGAGAATACAGGCACTGTATCCTCAAAAAGGATCCTATGGGCGGCATCAAAAGCAACCCTAAGAGGGAATATGATGCGAGATGCAGCACTGGCCAACAAAGACAGAATAGCCCGCCAAACCACCTTAGAGACCACGATACAGGACCTCACTAAACAATATACCGCCCAACCATCCCCTAGGCTGCGACACGCCTTAGAACAGGCCCGCATGGCACACAATGAACTCTATACATCTCAGGCGGAATACGCACTGCAAAAATTGCGAGGCCGCCATTACGAACAAGGGGAAAAAGCAGGTCGCCTACTAGCGACGCAGCTCCGACAAAGAGAGGCAGCCTCTGCCATTGCGGCCATAACATCTTCTTCAGGAGCAGTGCTAACTCGCCCACAAGACATTGTAAACGAGTTCGCCAAGTACTACCGACATTTGTACACTCCTGAAACAATGACAGATCAAACACAAATGGAGACATTCCTTACCGCGGCCAATCTGCCCCGTCTGTCTGAGGCAGGCAGGGCCCTCTTGGACGGTAACATAAGCAAAGAAGAGATAACCCAAGTTATAACAAGCCTCCCCTACCATAAATCACCAGGAGAGGACGGATTCCCTGCGGAATTCTATAAATGGGCTGGGGAAGAGGCAATAACCGCAGTACATGAAGCACTGACGGAAGCATGTCAAGAAGGCTCCCTGGGCGCTCTATCCAATAAAGCCACGATTGTCATCTTGCCTAAGCCAGGAGAGACCCCCTTCTTTGCGGCAGTTACCGTCCTATCTCCCTTTTGAATGGGGATGTCAAACTCCTAGCCAGTGTTCTAGCAGCGCGGCTACGCAAGGTGATACCATCATTGATTCACAATACCCAAGTAGGATTTGTACCAGGCCGTACCTCCAGAAATCATATGCAAACTCTTTGCCATACACTGTTAGAATCCATACAATTACCTGACGAAGCCCTAGCCCTGTCCCTAGACACGGAGAAAGCATTCGACCGCATTGAGTGGTCCTACCTATTCACAACCATGAAACATTTTGGCCTGGGGGAACAATTTATCTCTAAAGTGCGTTTATTATATGACCATCCCACAGCACAGGTTAACTGTGGGGGCATCATGTCAGACCCATTCCCTATCGGAAGGGGCACACGCCAGGGATGCCCCTTGTCGCCACTTCTATTTTTATTGGCCATGGAACCCCTAGCTGCCACCATACGAAATTCTCACCAAATAAAAGGGATCCATATCACCGGGGGCATATCCAAAATATATCTCTACGCAGACGACATTCTGTTAACAATGTCCGATCTAGAAACCTCGCTCCCAGCACTACTTTCCACTATGGAAGACTTCGCATCCCTATCCGGATATCGGGTAAACTGGGATAAAAGTGAGGCACTACCATTGTCCCGCATAACGACGAGGGCAGCGATACATGGCCTCCAATTCAAATGGACCCCGACCCGCCTTAAATATTTAGGAACGTTCATTAACAGAGGTCTAGAACATATGGTCAGGGACAACATAGACCCCCTTATATCTAAAAATGAAACAAGACTTTGCCAAATGGTCCCTACTAGGCCTGTCCATGTGGGGCAGGACACAGGCAGTCAGAATGGTCACCTTACCACGCTTCACATACGTGCTAGGCATGCTCCCCCTACAGATACCTCTTTCCTCACTCCGATTAATAGACGCATCCATAAGGGCCTTCGTCTGGGGCTCCTCACGGCCAAGACTGAAACCTGCAATAATACTGTCACGACGGCTCTACGGAGGATTAGGACTACCCTCGGTAGAACAATACTCTCTGGCCCTACAACTCTCACAGCTAATATATACACTTCCGGATATAGCCGATCCACCGCAATGGGTGATCACAGAGAAACTCCTATATGGACAGTATACGGAGATGGGAGGAACATACGCCGACCATGTTCCCTTAGCTAACCCCATCCTCAAGGCTATAAACACAGCGTGGTGCAGAGCCCATCGACTACTAGGAGTACACCCCTCCCTGCATACTCAGGCTCCCATAGCAGGGAATAAAAGAATTAAAATAGGAGGGAATATTCTCAGATGGCCCCAATGGTCCGAGGCAGGTATCCACAATATATCTCACATAATAGATGGAGATAGCTTCCGCACATTCGCCTCCCTCCAGGAAGAATTCGGCATCCAAAGTAACCAGGAGTGGCGATATCTACAGCTCAAACACTGCATGCGGAGAACATTAGGAACCCCCCCGTGGATGCTCAAAACCTCACTCATCGTCACCTATCTTCAGAAATGGGGCCGACAAAAAGGCGTCTTGGCTGGCCTCTATGCCGAATTAACTAACCACCTTTACTCTCAGCCTTTACTTGAACGACTACACTTAAAGTGGCAGGATATACTAGAGATAACCTACACGGACGAAGAATGGCCAGACATACTAGAAGCCCTCGACAGGGGCGTACGTGAAGCACGCCTGAAATTTTGCCTATTTAAAATCCTTCAGGGGTGGTACTGGACCCCCGTTAAACTCTTCAGGGCAGGGCTGATACCTCACGCGAACTGTTGGAGATGCACAGAGCCATATTGTGACCAACTTCATATTTTATGCCAATGTCCAACGGTACAGTCACTATGGGACGCAGTACGCCTTGCCTTATCGGACTTCATACAGATACCAAAACCGACCCCACCAGCATTTATCATTCTACATGACATTCGTCCGTATCCCTCCCTATCGCGGGCACATAAACGATTAATCCACACGGCACTTGCCACGGCCAAAATATGCATACTCCGGCACTGGAGATCTAGCATTGCCCCCACACCCATAGAATGGATGACGGCCATGTATCAAACGGCTACCCATGAACGAGTGATTTATAACCTACAGGACCAAGCAGAACAATTTGAGGAGGTCTGGCGCCCATTCTTGAAGAGACCATGAAGCGGCTGGTGGATGACCAACGAATGATCGATGTTCAATGATCAATGATTAGGGAATATCAATTACCAATCATCCTCTGAGAATCCTAGACTCCGGAAACACATTTAATCTCCTACTGTCCCCTCCCTCTCTCCCTAGCTACGCTATCCTCTCCCCTTTCTCTCTTTTCTCTCTCTCTCTCTATCAATCCACAGGCCTCTAATTTTGTCATATGCACAAGACCCTGAACTACCCAACATAGTACTACAAGTCGCTTCCTAACACAAACAAGGACTGATAAATCAACTCACATAAGACGTAGACACTCTCTAACCGACCTTACCATATCTAATATACATACTATCTACCCCTAGATAATAACTTGCTACAGATGGAGCAGCACAGAACGATCTACTCTTAGGCCTGAACAAGCTAGTCTCAGGATACAAAGACCCCCTGCCTACCTCGAGTCTCTTCATTCTACATTCCCCCGCGATTACCCTTCCTCTTTCTTCTTCTTTTTCCCCCTTCTCTCCCCCTCCCCATTTCATATGACTATTTCGTCTCTCCCCTATACCAAGATCAACCCCTCCCACACAACCCTATCCTCGATCCCCCTCCCTTTACAACCCCCCCCCACCTGTTCTCCAATTTTCTTCAAAATAAGGGTACAAAACTCAACTATGCAACTGGGAATTTTTACCTACCTGACAGTACATGCATATATGCTCACAATGGAAATAATTGTGGTAAAAGAACAAAAACAATGTTTTGAAAGCTAAACAGTTTGTTTATATGCTGTATGTATCGCCTTATATATTCTTAATAAAACTTTTGAAACTTAAAAAAAAAAAAAAAGAATACAAGCAGACTCCTGTTATTTTAAGTGCAATAAGTGATTTATTTTAAGTGCTACATATAGGTACATGATTGTAAAACAGTGATGGGTGGGGGTGGAGTAATGTCCATGGCAGAGTCCAGTTCTCAGTCGCACAGGTGCATTGTCCATATGCCTGTGGAAAGATGGAGCAGGGGCAGTTAAAGGTTGGACAGGGTGACAATGTGGGACAGTGGGATGACATCAGGGGGTATCTTATGCTGGCGGGGGTCTTGCAATCCTACTCTGTCTTCTTGTGAGATCTCAGGTTCCGCTTGCGGGGTGGTTCTTCTTCTGCAGGTGGTGGGGTTCTGGTGGCCTGTTGTTGTGTGGGGGCCTCCTGTCCACTAGCGCCGGCGGAGGTGGTAGGCTGTTCCTGGCCTGGGCTAGTGACAGGGGCCCTTTGGGGTGCCACATGGTCCCGCAATGTGGTGACTATCTGGTTAAGGGCCACGACGATGGTCCCCATTGCGGAACCGATGTTCCTCAGTTCCTCTCTGAACCCCATGTACCGTTCCTCACCGCTGATTTACGTGTCCTGGAGACAGAGGCATGGGCCCGCTGGGGGGGAGCTGTGCTGGTGTTCCCAGAGGGGGTTGGGTCTGGTGTAGCCTGTGGCTGTCTGTGGGGAACCGACTGTCCAGAGGTCCCCGATGGGCTGGGCTGGTCATCTGGGTCCAGGGAGACAGAGCTGCTGTCATCGCTGGGGGCCTCTTCTGGGGGTGGGATGGACATCTCTGTACCCTCTGTGGCGGTGTGGTGGCATTCGGGTCCTGCAGGGGTATAAAGGTATGGTTATTGCTTCTGTGTGTGGCATTTCGTGTGATGGGTGGGTGTCTGTGTACCCAAGTGCAGGCATTCCCTTGTGGGGGCTTTTGTGAGGGTGGCTTGTGGTGGTGATGTGTGTGTGCAGTGGGCATGCTTAGGTGATGGGTGTCCATGCTTTGTGGTCGCATGCAGGGCTTGGTGTTGGGATGGGTGGGTTGTGATGGTGAGCCATTTGCAAGGAGTTGGTGTGATGGGGGTGGGGGTGAGGGTGGGGGTATGATTTGGCATGCAGGTGGGGTGGGGGTGGGAAGCAGTAGTGAAGATTTGACTTACCAGAGTCCATTCCTCCGCCTACTCCTGCGAGGCCCTCAGGATGCAGGATGTGCAAGACTTCCTCCTCCCATGCTGTAAATTCTGTGGGAGTAGGTGGGGGTCCGCCGCCAGTCTTCTGCACCGCAATGTTGTGCCTTGAAACCATGGAACGCACCTTCCCCCGTAGGTCGTTCCAGCGCTTCCTTATGTCATCCCGATTGCGTGGATGCTGTCCCACCGCGTTGACCCTGTCCACTATCCTTTGCCATAGCTCCATCTTCCTGGCAATTGTGGTGTGCTGCACCTGTGCCCCGAAGAGCTGGGGCTCTACACGGACTATTTCCTCCACCATGACCCTGAGTTCTGCGTCAGTGAACCTGGGGTGTCTTTGGGGTGCCATGGGGTGGTGTGGATGAGGTGTGGGGTGGCGTTTGTGGTGATGAGTGTGGTGCGTGTGGTGGTGTGTGGTGTTTGGTGCGTGGATTCTGTGTGGGTGATGGTGTTGTGTGCCTCTGTGTTGTGGGATTGTCTATTCTGTGCTCTCTCTCTAGCCTTCGTCAATAATTTTGGGTCGTAGGGGTTTGTGGGTGATGTGGGTGTGTGTTTTATATTGTGTTGGGTGTGTGGGAGTGGTGTTAGTATGTGTATCAGGTGTGTGTATTTCAAAATGACCAATGTGGCTGAGTTTTCTATGTGTGTGTGTATTTTGACCGCGGCGGTGTGTACCGCCAATGGAATACCGCGTTTGAAAGACCGCCGCGTGGATTCGTGTGTCGTGATAGTGTGGGCGTATTTCTGTTGGCGTGACGGTGGAGGTTTGGTCATCGCCATTTTTTCTCTGACCTTTGGTGTGGCAGACTTTTGTGGATGTCGGGTATTTGGCGGTTTGCAAGTTGCGGGTCAGAATGACCGTGGCGGTTTACCGCGGCCGCGGCGGTGTTATGGCGGTCTTCTGACCGACTGTAAGCGCCTTTTACCGCCGAGGTCAGAATGACCCCCTAAATCTTCAAATAATTGACCTGGATCAATAGGATCCCAATTTATCCCAGCCCCCCAATTAACAGAAATGAGTGAAATGAGTGGTCTAATACATTACTGGAGCCTGGGAACAACTGGATCTCAAAAGTTAAAATAACTGGGTTGTGGTCACTGTACGGTAAGGAGTGCACCTCATGAATTAGTAATTTCTGAATAAGATACTTAGAAATTAATGCAAAATCCATTTTGCTGCCCTTTGCCTCTGCCTAAAATGTGGGCACACCAGTGGTGTTTTGACTATTGAAGCCAGATGAGAAAAACAGGTTATTTATAAGGATACATTTGTTTAATGCATCCCGATAGGGCATATGTATAAAAAGGCGTCTATCTTCCCTTTTTCCATCGGCTAATCTACATATGCAATTGTTACTATAAATGTATTGCTTGATGTGGAAATCACCAACACACAAAATTGGTATATAACATCCCTTACAAATTGAATGGATTTCCAGCATTTCCCCTGATTCCTCTATAATGCCAACAGGTTGCATTGAGAAACAAATTTAAGTAAAAATTTACCAAAATAACATTTACTACATCAGGCAAAAACATATGGAAAACATAATAACATGGCTCATCCTCTAATACTTTGATGGTAAGATTCTCAAATTTTACTGATATAAAGATAGCCAGACCCCCCTTCCCCCTCCCAGCTGATGCTGGAATTGCCAGGCAGCAATAGGATTTAAAGCCTCCGATGTACACAGTATCAATAGGCCAAGTCCCCTGGCAGCATACTACTTCAAAGGTGCGTATAACGGACACCCAATCCTCATTGAGCAACTTCTGTCTGATCTCAGTGATGTTCCATGATACCACTTGCAATTTCTGTCCCTTCTTCTTATTAGCTCTGAAATTGATTTGGTTTGATTTGCAGTAAAAAGGGCTGTCACTTGATGTCTAGGGCCATACTAGTTAGTGGCAAATCTTGGGCAACACAAATATGATCCTCCTCTATTGCAGCTATATCAGGCAGTCAATCATTTTCCGTAAGGCTAGAAATGTTTCAAAGCAATTAGACAGAGCTGAACCAGGGACGTGACCTGGATCTGTTCTTGCAGTTGAATTGGGCACCCTATTGTCAGATATTGGTGTAGGGGGACAATAAAAATACCCTAACAGGCATGCCCTAACATATTGTGTGAAAGGTAAAAAAGATGAAGAAAAGTTCAGGTGTGACAACAAATAATGCACCAATACCAGATCTATAAAACTCAAAACCACACAGTCACCACAAGAGGTCTTTCTTGAGGGACCAACCCAATTCACTCAGCCGGCCATACTAATTTTATCCACCAGGTTAAAATGACAGCCAGCATTGGTCCTACACCAATGTGCAGCTTTGTTGATAAGGCTTTGACAATCCACAGAAGACCCCTCTGCTAGGGGTGTAAGCACCTCTAAGATGATTTTGTAAGGTGTACTTTCTTGCTGGATGTGTGAATTCATGAATTGGATTTCCGAGCCTATAGAAGCTGCCTTCCATGAAGTTGTATAAACAGGTATTGGCCAGTGGGTATCCTCTAACATGCTGACATGTATGGGTGGCGTTTAGGTTCTGGGACCTGTGGCATGAGTGCTTGGGATGTTCTGGGCTAGGTCTCTATTGCTCTGATCAGTGGGTTGGAGTTTAGAACAGACTGATGCCTGGTCTCCCCCTGAGAAACTGTAACTCCTTGCAATACTGCTGCTAGGGCCTTGACTTTCTTTGTTAAGCACTACATCTTATACACCATTTCCTCCTAAAAAGAATAAAAAAAATTCCACAGCAGCAATTGCTGACTGACAACATCATTTTGCAGAGTTATTTGAACTATTTACATGTACATTACTTTAACACACAGAGGATTGTCCTTTAATTAAGGATTTGTCCAAAAGGAAGCCAGAAACATTCCCTTCACTCCTCTTCCTTTTTGAATGAGGCTGTTTTTGGAGGAGTAGAATTCGGTGAATACGCAGTGATCTCATTCACCTCACTGTGAGAGACACACTGTTTCTTTGATTTCTCCTTAATTGTTTTTGATTTTGCTGAATACTTATTAGGGGGCATACACTTTGGGGCCATAAGTTTCACAATAGTACTTTTGTATATTTGGAAGAACTGAGCGGGTATCAATATCAGTTGGAGGCACTTAAACAACCATTTGCCTTTGGATAGCCTTGACCTGGTTCTAAACCAGACTAATTTCAGTAGACAAGGGCCCCATGGCTGATGTAAGATACATGGAGAGGAGGGGGTTGAAGCCAAAGACTTTCACCTTCCTTTAACATTTTGCCAAGAAATTGCCAATCAAACGGCAATTGATTGTCAGTCACTCAGTGAACCTCAACATCAGCACATAAGGAGGGAAAAGGTTGCCACACCACAATCAACCATAGCAATACTTCAGCCCTCACCTCCTCCCCTGGACCTGCTATAGCTGTTGCCTCCACCCACAATGAAAGACCTGGCATAAAAAGCAATCGTGGCCTCAAGATACACAACTCGGTGCTCGTGCAGCCCTCTGAGCTTCTGGACAAACTGTTCCGCCATCACGCCATTGATCGTTTACGCCATTGCTCCATTTGCTCCATTGCTCCAGTACTCCAGTGCTCCTCTTGGGGGCCAAGCAGAGGGAGATCAAATGGGGGGCTAGGGACCCTAACCATAAACCTTAACTCAATCAAGATCAGCCAGAAAAGACAGGTCACCAGGAACAGCACCTGTTGCATGGTCACAGCCAAACAACCTGGCCCAAAACAAGATAGCCAGACCCCTCATGCAGCATGCACGCATGCATGCATGTGGCACCACCATAACCGCTGCCACCAGCCCAGCCACCCTGCTATACGCCTAGAACTGCCCACCTCCACGAGCAGGCCGTACACAGTGACGGCACAATGCTGGAGGCAAAAGCTGCGCACACAAGGGCGCGCAGGGGCCAGAAACAATGTCACTAGCTCATAGACACTGTGGACAAATATGCAAAGTCACGGCTGTTTAAAAGCTTTAATTCTTTTACACCCCCATACCCCTTCAGGTCGGCTCTGTACCTGTCCATAGGAATTTTAGGGCGGGACAGATGTCAAATACCCTACAGTGAGGCTCCGTAAGGCCGAGATGTTCCTCTTCAGCTCCTGCGCGTAGCCTTGGGGCTTATGGGCGGGCACGAGTAAGGCGTACAATGGGAGGGGGTCCGTCAAAGCCAGGGACTGTTTATCACAACATCACCGGGGGGGGGGGGGACCAAATACTATTGTCACGCTCAGAACGCTACCCTCCACACTCGGGAAGAAGTGTAAGTTATCCAGATCCCCAGGTTGAGGGAAAACAAAAAGTTGTTGGACACTGCAATATTCCATATTTTACAGGGAGCTGAGGGCCCCAAAGGAGACAGTGTCCCAAACTCTAAAATATAATTTTTTTCCCTCTGGAAGGAACATGGGCATACTTTCACCAAGTCCTGAAACCAGACCCACAAAACCTATGCAGCAAGCATTCATAAATAGAGTAACTTTTTTGTGTTTTTCTATGTTCTATTTTCTATGTACACGCCCAGTGTGTCTTTACTTGTATTTTTGCATACAAAATTAAACAAGACAACCACAGCATTGACTATGATTGGCCATACTTTGACCTGATCTGTAGAAGTCACAAATACGGAAAAGTGGCAAACATAATTAAGTATTTCCTTCCAGCAAAATATTGCTAAAACGGGAGATCAGAAAACAGACTGGGACGGCCACATAATACCACGAATGGGCATAGAGTGTTTTTTCTTTTTATATTTAGAGTCTGTTTGCAAGTGAGAAATGAGGAAGTGGTTTGATCACTGATTTTCAAGCTGAATTTCTATTGCTGCGTGTGAGATAAGTTGCAAAGACTAAAGCAGTATTCTACTTGTCATTGAGAACAGCTGAGACCAAGGTGTTGCACATTTTTTATACCTTTTGAGATTTCACCCTGTTGAAGTTTTTATAAATCTTTGGGCTTCCATGTTGTGCACATAACATAAATTTCACCAGAAGGGATCGCCCCAACGGAATCGGAGGAGGAATAGCCATCGCCCACAAATCCACCCTCAAAATCCACACCCACACGGACGACACCCTCAAGACGGCCGAACACCTACACTTCCGGATCCACACTGACCCCAACACCACACTCAGGGGAACGCTCATCTACAGACCCCCAGGACCACGAGCACCCTTCAGCGACTCCATTGCCGACCTCACGAACACCCATGCGCTCCCTTCTACGGACTACATCCTCCTTGGAGACCTCAATTTCCACTTGGAGAACAACAACGACGCCAACACCGCACCTCTGATTGACAACCTCTCCAACCTCGGCCTCAGACAACTGGTCAACACACCCACCCACATCAACGGCCACACGATTGACCCGATCTTCTCCGCAAGCAACCACGTCACCTTTAACCACACCACCGAACTCCAGTGGACCGACCACCACTGCATCCACTTCACATTCAAGAAGCACATCGAGCACCACCGCACCCAACAACCACCACACCGCCGCTGGAGCAAAGTCACCGAGGACCAGCTGACCAGCACCCTCACCCAGAACCCACCCACCGACTCCACCGACCCAGACACCGCCGCACTAAACCTACGACGGTGGATCAACGACTGCGCCAACACCCTCGCACCACTCAAGAGGTCCACCGACAACCAAGAAAGAAAAAAAGCCGCCTGGTTCACTGACGAACTCCCAACCTCCAAACGCGTCTGCCAGAAACTAAAGAAAAAATGGCTCCTCGAATACACACCCGACAGCCTTTCAGCCCACAAGGAGGCCACCCGCAAGCACCACCAGCTAATCAGACTCGCCAAACGATCCCACTTCACAGAACGACTGAACAACAACGCACACGACAGCAAAGAACTCTTCTGCATCGTGAAAGAGCTCTCCAACCCCAGCGCCAACGCCAACGACATCCCACCATCCCAAGAACCCTGCAACGCCCTGTCCACCTTTTTCTATCAGAAGATCGCCGACATCCACGACATCCACAACAGCCTCAACACCACGCCTCCGTCAGACCCCACCCCTGAAAACTCCACCCGCACCAACCGCTTGACCGCCAGGACCTACGTAGACGACACTGAAACACGCAAGATCATGAACTCCACCACTCAGGATCCCCTTCAGACCCATGCCCCCACCACGTTTACAACAAAGCCGACTCTACCATTGCCCCCCAACTTTAAAAGGTCATCAACTTATCCTTCGAAACCGCAACTTTCCCGGAAAGCTGGAAGCACGCCGAAATCCACGCCCTCCTTAAGAAGCCCAAGGCAGAACCCAACGACCTCAAAAACTTCCGACCGATCTCCCTGCTCCCCTTCCCGGCGAAGGTCACTGAGAAGATCGTCAATGCTCAGCTTACCCACCACCTCGAGGACAACTCCATCTGGACTCCTCCCAGTCCGGTTTCAGACCCAACCACAGCACCGAGACAGCACTCCTCGCCGCCACAGATAACATCAGAGAGCAAATAGACAACGGCGAAACATCAGCCCTCATCCTCCTGGACCTATCCGCAGCCTTCGACGCGGTCTGCCATCGCACCCTGTTAACACGCCTCCACGAAGCAGGAATACAAGAAAAAGCCCTCAACTGGATCTCCTCTTTCCTCTCTGGCAGAACCCAGAGAGTCCGCCTCCCTCCCTTCCGCTCCGAAGCCACCAACATCATCTGCAGCGTACCCCAAGGATCCTCACTGAGCCCGATGCTGTTCAACATCTACATGGCCCCCCTCGCTCAACTGGCCCATCAGCACAACCTCAACATTCTCTCTTACGCCGACGACACCCAGCTCATCCTCTCCCTCACCAAAGACCCACACACCGTCAAAGCCAACCTCCACGACGGAATGAAGTCCATCACCGAGTGGATGAGATACAGCCGCCTGAAGTTAAACTCTGACAAGACGGAGGTCCTCATCCTCGGACGCACCCCCTCCGCCTGGGACGACTCCTGGTGGCCCACCTCGATGGGAGCCCCGCCAACACCAGCCAACCACGCAGCAAACCTGGGTTTCGTCCTCGACTCCGCCCTCACCATGTCCAAGCAGGTCAACACAGTTTACTCCTCCTGCTACAACACCCTCCGCATGCTCCTTAGAATCTACAAATGGATCCCGACGGATACCAGAAGAACGGTGACCCAGGCCCTCGTCAGCAGCAGACTAGACTACGGCAACGCACTCTACACAGGCATCCCAGCAAAAGACATCCGACGCCTCCAACGCATCCAAAACGCCTCCGCCCGGCTGGTCCTCAACGTACCCCGCCGCTGCCACATCTCCCACCACCTGAGAGACCTCCACTGGCTCCCCGTGGACAAGAGGATCACCTTCAAGCTCCTCACCCATGCTCACAAGACACTCCACAACGCCGGATCAGCCTACCTGAACAACAGACTCAACTTCTACGCCCCCACCCACCAACTCCGCTCTGCCAACCTCGCCCTCGCCATCGTTCCCCGCATCCAGCGCAAGACCTCCGGTGGCAGATCCTTCTCCTACCTTGCCGCCAAGACCTGGAACACCCTCCCGACCTCCCTGCGACAGACCCAGGACCTTCTCACCTTCAGGAGACTTCTTAAGACCTGGCTCTTCGACCAGTAGCAGCACCCCCCCACCCTCTCTTTCAGCGCCTTGAAACCCTAACGGGTACGTAGTGCGCTCTACAAATGTTGTGATTGATTGATTGATTGATTGTTGTGCACATAACATAAATGTTCCGTTTTAATACAATAAATGGCCTTCGAATCTTAATATCTGTTACTAATTCCAAACAGATATGCTCACAGCTTTGTCAAGACTCCGCTTGAAAGAGTACCTCTATTATCAGGAATCCCCAAATTGTGCTAAACTACACATTATGAGTAATGCGGAAATGCATCAAATCGACTAATAACACTACCGCCTAGGGTCTGCAACTACATTTAAAGGGGTGTGATAACCATAACGAATATTCTTGCAGATTTTTTTTTTTTTTTTTTAAGTAAAAGCAGACACGTTGATACCCCCTTCAAGGCAGATCAGTGGACAGTTGTATTTCTATTTCTTACCGCAAAATTTGGTGAAACAAAAAGATTTAATTTCTTTAGCAGTTTGCATCCACTGAAACCAAGTGACGATATACAGTAAGAGGTATACTATTTTATTGATTTAAAATCAGTTTCTCAACAGCCTGACAACAAATTTCAACAGTCACAGTTACAATTAACCTTGGGGACAACAGTATGCCTAATGAGCAATCAAATATAGGAACTTTTTCAGTGCTAGAAGAGAAATGAATGTTAAGTGGTCAGGATTTGGAATGAGAAAAGGTCAACCATAAAGGGAGAGGAAACTCAGTGACAGGCACATTTCTTTTGATTCATTAAACAAATGAATAAATGGTTCTACAGAACAACTTAAATTAAGAGTAATAGACCATAACGTGATTCAAAATGCAGTTGCAACAAACTGGCATTTACTATAACAGTTTTTTTAGATTTCCAAAAACGTACAGTTAAGCAAGTGGAATTGTCTAGGGCTTTAACTTCTTGCAGCACTCAGGAGACAGTCATGCACATGTGGCACCTTTGAAACACCTGAGAAATACACTACGATAATCACATTTGCTATATGTTCTTCCTTCTCCGTTTAGGCCCATATTTAGGAGGTCCTAGCCCCACTTTCGCACCGCCTTAGCTTCAGTTTTTTCCCTCTAAGGCTGCACTAAGGTGGCCTTTTACCCTTGCCAGATTTACAAAGTGGTACTTTGTAACCCTTTGCGCTACAATGTGCATGTGCCGTGCATAATGTATGCAAAGGGGATGTTCCCCGTTAACGGTGCGGAAAAACTGCACTTTTAACGCTTGCTCAGATCAGGCGTTAAAATTGAGTACAATGGGCCCCTATGTACTGTTAAAGGTTAGCTCCAAAATTTTGGAGCTAGCCCTGAACAGTACATCAATAGCATAGAAAATTCTTATGCCACTGCCCCCTACCCTCTGCCATGGTGCACCGTATCTTAGATAAGTTAGAAACATGGTGGTGGGGGGGGGGTGCAAGGAAAGTGGCGCTGATTTGGGTGCAGCACCATTTTTCTTAAATCTGCCCCTTAGTCTTTAAAAATGTATGGGGTGATTTACAAAACAGTTGATTATTAAATACAGCTCTAAATCAATGCCCATGTGCAAATGCAGCACATTTAACCAGAGCGTCTCTGGCACAAACTGATGTTTTCATCCAGTTTGATTAGTACCACAGACATTTCGATCCAAACAGCCTGTTGAGATTTAGCAGTTTCGCATTATACATCTAATTATGTATTTATAAATATTTGAGTGTTTGTTTTTCACTCAGAATTTTCCTCGATGTCTATTTATCATTTAGTGAATCTCAAGCATACTGATGCTACATCAGCCAATAACTCAATGCAGGTGCGACATCCTGCAGCCACCGTATTCATTCCCTGATACAGCTGACGTAAAATCTTCTAAACAACTTCTTTCCGTACCCAATACACATTCAGCATACAAACAAATCGAGTTGCAAGTCCTTGGCGCTGCCACTTCACATACTTCAAGCACACAATTAGAAATACATTTATAGGGTAACTCTACTACATCTTAAGTGGTGTTCCATGAATAATAAGAGCCACCACCTCAAAGTATTGGTTAAACTGGCCCGTATTATGTTTATCTTATCACTTGAGTGTTGTAAATATTTGACATTTATTCCTGCATATGGAAAATAACATTCCCTATCATATACATACCACAATATCACCGGCTGTCAACCATAAAATGTATTGTTACCAGAATTCGGCCTCAATCCGAAAATAAGCCAATATATTTGTGAGCATTCTTTTTTAGATACACAACCTCAAAAACTCTTCTTGTCCTATTATTCTTTTAAAAACTAGATTAATTAAATGTAGAAGAGTCTTGTGAGGTGTAAAGGTGAATAGTGATAAGTGTTATTTCTGGCCTTCTATAATTTCTTATGTTATTATGCGGTGTGGCCTTCCTTCACCTAAAACACTTAGGGGCATATTTATACTCTGTTTGCGCCGAATTAGCGTCGTTTTTTTCGACGCAAATTCGGCGCAAAACTAACGCCATATTTATACTTTGGCGTTAGACGCGTCTAGCGCCAAAGTATGAGTAAAGAGCGTCATTTTTTTGCGTGAACGCCTTCCTTGCGTTAATGAGATGCAAGGAAGGCGTTCCCGTCTAAAAAAATGACGGCGACGCAAATGCGTCGTATTTATACTCCCGGGCAAAAATCACGCCCGGGAGTGGTCGGATCAAAAAACCCCGCATTTGCGCCACTTTTTAACGCCTGGGTCAGGGTAGGCGTTAAGGGGCCTGTGGGCTCAAAATGAGCCCACAGGTGCCCTCCCATGCCCCCAGGGACCCCCCCTGCCACCCTTGCCCACCCCAGGAGGACACCCAAGGATGGAGGGACCCATCCCAGGGACATTCAGGTAAGTTCAGGTAAGTATAAAAAAAAATGTTTTAATATTTTTTTTTTGGCATAGGGGGGCCTGATTTGTGCCCCCCTACATGCCACAATGCCCAATGACCATGCCCAGGGGACATAAGTCCCCTGGGCATGGTCATTGGGCAAGGGGGCATGACTCCTGTCTTTACTAAGACAGGAGTCATGTAAATGGCGTCTGGGCGTCGTTAAAAATGGCGCAAATCGGGTTAAGTCGATTTTTTAGCGTCAACCTGACTTGCGCCATTTTAAGACGCCCTAACGCCATTTTTCCCAACGCCGGCGCTGCCTGGTGTACGTGGTTTTTTTCCACGCACACCAGGCAGCGCCGGTCTGCTTGCGCCGGCTAACGCCATTCAATAAATACGGCGCCCGCATGGTGCTTCAGAATGGCGTTAGCCGGCGCAAAATTTTTTGACGCTAAACTGCGTTAGCGCAGTTTAGCGTCAAAAAGTATAAATACGGGCCTTAGGGGCATATTTATACTCCGTTTGCGCCGAATTAGCGTCGTTTTTTTCGACGCAAATTCGGCGCAAAACTAACGCCATATTTATACTTTGGCGTTAGACGCGTCTAGCGCCAAAGTATGAGTAAAGAGCGTCATTTTTTTGCGTGAACGCCTTCCTTGCGTTAATGAGATGCAAGGAAGGCGTTCCCGTCTAAAAAAATGACGGCGACGCAAATGCTTCGTATTTATACTCCCGGGCAAAAATCACGCCCGGGAGTGGTCGGATCAAAAAACCCCGCATTTGCGCCACTTTTTAACGCCTGGGTCAGGGTAGGCGTTAAGGGGCCTGTGGGCTCAAAATGAGCCCACAGGTGCCCTCCCATGCCCCCAGGGACCCCCCCTGCCACCCTTGCCCACCCCAGGAGGACACCCAAGGATGGAGGGACCCATCCCAGGGACATTCAGGTAAGTTCAGGTAAGTATACATTTTTTTTTTTTTAATATTTTTTTTTTGGCATAGGGGGGCCTGATTTGTGCCCCCCTACATGCCACAATGCCCAATGACCATGCCCAGGGGACATAAGTCCCCTGGGCATGGTCATTGGGCAAGGGGGCATGACTCCTGTCTTTACTAAGACAGGAGTCATGTAAATGGCGTCTGGGCGTCGTTAAAAATGGCGCAAATCGGGTTAAGACGATTTTTTAGCGTCAACCTGACTTGCGCCATTTTAAGACGCCCTAACGCCATTTTTCCCAACGCCGGCGCTGCCTGGTGTACGTGGTTTTTTTCCACGCACACCAGGCAGCGCCGGTCTGCTTGCGCCGGCTAACGCCATTCAATAAATACGGCGCCCGCATGGTGCTTCAGAATGGCGTTAGCCGGCGCAAAATCTTTTGACGCTAAACTGCGTTAGCGCAGTTTAGCGTCAAAAAGTATAAATACGGGCCTTATTGCCTTTGGTTGCAGACGTAATGACAGAAGACTAGGGCTATTTCTTGGTAGTTAGTATTCGCGACGTTTTATTTTAACAACTAACCAAATTAGCACATAGTCATACCTGCAGCATATAGAGAAGTATATTTACAGAATGAAGGCATATATTTTGATATAAGAATGTCTTTATTTAACTGGATACACCATGTACCATCAAATATTAGTAAACCATTCGCCGTTATTGGGTACAGCTACGCAAAAGACAAAGAACAAGATCCATCCAGACATGCACCCATTAAGCAATGGCAAGGAATAAACTTGGAAAAGCCCTTGTACCACAGAAGCAAACAGTTCAGAAATAATGTTCGAAAGAGAAGCTTTGAAGTATGTTTTCAAGATGGTTCCTTCACTGAAAAAATTATAACGGTGCATGAAGTTTCAGAAGGGAAACTCACCTTATTATAGCATGAGCCAAAAATTAAAGAACAGAAACATGTGAGTGTGATGCTTACCAAAAAAGTAGGGGGCTGATTTATGCTTTGGCGGGTACAATAATTAATGTCACAATGAAAAAATACTTTTACTTCCGCCATAGAGAGAGTAATAGGTCTGCAGTATTTAGAGATATCCGCTGTCCATGTGGACATCTCTTGCATTTCCAGCAACCGCCGTCACAGCAGTTCCTGGAAAGGCATTATAAGATCTAGCCGTGTATCAAACTTACAACTTTTCTCATTTACAAAAAAACCTCCCAAAGTGGGGTTTTCTTTTTGAAAATAAAAAGATTATGCCACCCTTCACCATCATCCCATGGCGAAAGGGACATTGAGCATTTTTCAATGGCTCATCAACGTCAGATTTACCTGGAGGTGAATGGCATTGAAATCCAGCTGTATGTCTGACCAGCTAAATTAGGTAGATAGACATATGGCCAAATCTCTTATAGCCCCTTCTCCTTTCAGCCATCAGAGGGTCGGAATAGTCTCCACCGTCATCAAACTTATGGCCTGCCCGATTCTAAATTGGGTGGGCGAACCATTATATTAGTGGGAGGGAGCTCGATCACTGCTAAAATGGTTTCCCTTTATTCTAACATATTATGCAAGCCCTAGGTTATTAGAGTAAGGTGTCCCTGAAAAGCTGTTCTTTTACATTCACTGTCTCTAAAAATCTGGCTTTATTATGAGTATTTTTCGTGTTTATGATAACAGAAGTTAAAAAAACATTATTTAATAGACTTGTACAGCAAAATGAGCCATACAGTAATGTCAGACAATTCCACATTAAAACCCCGGGGTAGCAATATGTAAAGCACACACAGTCCCTGTTTGCACATGGCATATCTTTCACTTGATGGACTGGGTGTAAATAGGTACCGTTCACCCTTTTACAGATAGTGGGATGTCCACAGGAATACAGCACACATTTATGTGCATTTAAAACACTTGCAACACTAAGTTGCATACAGTACCCTCCTCACTGTGCTTTTGTGAGCAGTGTCTATTGTATTAATGATGTACAAAGTATCAAGACTTGTAGCACTCACTTGCATAAACATTTCAAATACAAAGGAGCCAGCTACTTTTTAGGTTGAGCATCGAAGCGTGCAAGCTCTGCTTTTCCAAAGTGTCGGTATGTATTTGGGCTTTTAACCACGACCTCACACGCCCATCACTATCACTCGTTCATGGGCTTGCCTTTCTAAAATCCTCTGTTTTCGTTGGTAAATGATTTACGTTTGTCCCTCCTTGGGGCAGTTTTGTTGCCACTCTGGCCATCGACCCTGTTACATGGATAGTTGCACTTTTGCCAATAACTTTGACTGGGAGCAAACTTCTTTTTCCGGCTCTCCTTCGCGCTCATGGCGGCGATTCGAATCAGCTCACTTATCTCAATTGTTTTTCTTTTTCTTTTCAGTTTTTGTGGCAAGAAAAGTCCAGTTAGGTATTTACAATGATAATAGCTCTAACTCGAGCAAAAGCGAGACCCATTGCATTGAAAATGCTTGTTTAATAGAGAAGTCCGTATGTGTACACATACCAACGCATAGCAGCCATCATGAGTTAACCATAAGTTCCTACGAGCCTGTGAAGAATAGTTACCGAGCCAATCAACAGTATATGTTTTTTTTTTTTTTCACATGGAGATTTTGGTTGATGAGAGAAGTCAAAATCTCTCGGATTCATTTATACTGAATGCAAATACAGACGTTTATCGCCAATTGCCCGCTCATGCAAAGTTAACGATCCTGCATGGGCAGACAATGGCTGTACACCAGATTTAAAGAAAACCCACACCTTTTCTTAAAGATGTGTTCTTCTGGCCAGTTTGTCCTGTACATTGGTGCTCTGAGATGGCAGATATGTTCCGCAAACAACACTATGTACAGTGTGCATGCAAGGGTATGTCTTCGTTTTCCTTTATATCTAAGTGTCAGTGACGCGTATGTGTGCATTCACGTGCAATAATGTGGATGTGCTTTTTTGTGTATTTCTTTACCTGCTAGTGCTTATGTTTAATGTGTGTCAGTAGGTGTGTCTGGTTTCTTATGTGTAAATCCTACTGAAAGGAGAGTCTGGATCCGGGCATCTCTGCTCACCTTGGGCTGATACATGGGAAAGGGTGTGTTCAATGGCTGAGGCAGGCCTGTGAAGGGCAAGAGATCAGGACCATCTGTCCAGAAGCCCTGAGAAAGGGAAAAATAAGGGGCAGATTTAAGAGACCTTTGCTTCAACTTAGCGCTGCCTTAGTATCATTTTTTTCATGTTAAGCCGGCGCTAAAGTGGCCTATTCCCCATGCCAATTCCAAAGTGGCGCAATACAATCATTGCACCACTTTGTAACCCTTTCTGCCACATTATGCATAATGTATGCAAATTGGGCATTTTGGCGCAAGGAGGCCAGCAAAAATGGCGCAATGAAATCTACAAGATTTAATTGGGTCAATTTTGGCATCATTTTAATGCCTAGTGAAAGCATGTGTTAAAAGGATGCACCCAATGTAATAAATGGGCCTCCTTGCACTTTGCTCCACTTGGGTCAACATTTCATGCTGGTGGAGAAAAGCGCCACAATAGTGTAAAAAATGTTGATGCTATTGTTTCTAATACTACCATGGTGCTCTGTATCATAAATACGGCGCACACATGAGGGTGTTAGGGGGGCACAAGGAAAGGGGTGCTGCATTGGATGCAGCACCACTTTTCTTAAATTTGGCCCTAAGTTTTAAAATGTCACCCTCTTCAAAACAACCACTTTGACCCAGGTGGTATTTTAATCCCTACCAATAAGAGCGATAAAAAGTGGAGTACATAGGTGTAACTTTACCACTCTTTCTCCTCACCTTTTACTAAAAAAAAGAGCCCTTTCTCCCCTAATGCAGACCTGCTTTAAATATGAGGAAAACGTGAGAAGCTGAAAGCACTTTTTCTTCCTATTTTTCCACACACCAGTGGAGTACAAATGAGGTGTAAGTGGGGAACTCAGGGGAAAACTTACAGGAATCGGTGGAGAAATGTTTATTCTTGCATGTTATTCCCATGTCTTGTAATTCAACTTATTTCTACTCCCCCGATTTGCTTGGACTTTTGGTAACAGTAATACTGGGGTGGCAAAATTAAGGCCACTAGTAATGAACGCTACAGTCTTCTGCTGAAGCTCGGTGTACTTGCTTTATCCAGATAGCAGTTACATTTGTTGCCAAATGAGCAACTAATAATGTATTCAAAATGTGCCAGTTATGGATATGAAAACACACTAACCTTACTTGAAAGTGGGATTATTCCCTACAACTATTTGGACAGTGTGCCTTTTGAATGTGTTCAAAATGTGCCAGTTGTGGATATGAAAACACACTAACCTTACTTGAAAGTGGGATTATTCCCTAGAGCTATTTGGATGTTTGTCCCTCCTTGGGGACATTTTGTAACCACCTTGCAGACTGACCCTGTTACATGGGTAATTGCACGATGGCCAATATATTTAACTGTGAGCGAACTTCTTTTTCCTTTTGTGTCTCCCCTTTTTGCTCATTGCGCTTTAATTGGTTTGCTTTTTTCCAACTAATGTTTTCATTTTCATTTTCAATTTATTTGGCAAGAAAAGTCCAGTTAGGAATTTACAATGCCAATAGCTCTAACTGGAGCAAATGCAAGACTGATTGTATTGCAAATGCTTGTTCCTTTAACCTGTTAGTAGCCCGATCTCTCTGTACCAATTTGTTCTCCACATCTCAATGTTTCCATCTCACCCAATTCAAAGCCTCTCTTTGCTTCTCTAAATGCTCCCACTCTCATCCTTTTTAGGTGGAGCATAGCAGCGGGCATGCACTTCTTTTCCGATGTCTTGGTATCTATGTGGACTTTTAACCACGCCCCATTCACACCCATCATTATCCCTCGAACATGGGCTTGCTTTTCAAAAATGCTTTGCTATTGTTGGTAAATGCTTTACATTTGTCCCTCCTTAGGGCAGTTTTGTTACCACCTTGGGGCCGACCCTGTTACCTGGATAATTGCACCTTTGCTGATATGTTTGTCTGCAAGAAAACTACTTTTACCTTTTGAGTGTCTCCTTCGCAAAAACACGCTCATGGTAGCTGTGACCCTTTGAATAGGCTAGCTTATGTTAGCTGTTTTACTTTTCATTTGTACTTTTGTGTGTCTTTTGGAGTTGTCAGACCGTAAACATTGTGATTTTTGTATGTTTCATTAAGTTATTCACATTTGCTGGGCCAGCTAAAACAGTAAACACTGGATATTTTTATTGGGTTAGTGTAGTCAAACAGGTTGTAAATAGTGCTCTGTCTCATGGTTAGTGATACAAGACAGCACAAAGGGAAATGTGGTCTGTTTGTACAGGGAGTTTAGTGTGAGATGCCACATCACAGGGAGAAACACTGGACTGTTGTATGGTGCTTAGGGTAGGCAGACAGAGACTATAAATACTGAGAAGACACAGAGGGATCTATCAGAGACTGATGTTTTTACCTTGTACATAGTGTAGGCAGACAGGAGATAATGCGCTTTGTAACATGTGGGCAGACACTCATGCACTGCATGTGCAGGCATCTCTCACTGTACTTAGCTTTTGGAGAAGTGTTGAATGTTATGTATCAAGCAGAGATTGGTAGCATGCTCTTAAATACTGGGTAGATGAAGTACCTGCTTTGGAGACCACCCTAGACTGAACTAGTTCCCCACCAATCTCACTTGCCTCCCTCAGTCTATCATAGTTCTCTCTCATCCTGAATTTCCACTACCAATAGTTTTCCAAATTTTTCTCCCATACCTTTCCCTGCTGGATAGCCCCTCCAGCCTTTCACCACCCCTTTCCCTGCTTAAACAGTTACTTTTCTTTCTCTTTTGCACCTCACCTGTTTTCCCTGTGTGCCTCTTTTGTTGCTCTTTTCTTCTCTCCCTATAATTAGCCTTCTCTTTCTGTGTCTCTGTACACTTCTCTCTGCTCCTTTCTCTATCTGTCCTTTTCTGTCCCCTATACCATTGTTGCTCAAGTCTTTCTCCATTTTTAGGTCAAGTGCTCAAGCTCTTTCACCTGTTGTAAGTATTGTGGGCTTTTACCTTTAACTACACCGATATCATGCCCATCAGTTTCTTTCATTCACAGCCTTGCCTTTCAAAACCTCCTTTGTTATCATTGGTAAATGCTTTACGTTTGTCCCTTCTTGGGGAGGTTTATTACCCCCTTGCAGACTGACCCTGTTACAGGGATAATTGCACAATTGGCGATATGTTTGACTGTGGGTGAACTTCTTTTTCATTTTCTGTCTCTGCTTCACACTTATGGTGGCCATGGCGCTTTGAATCAGTCTCCTTTTGTCAACTAATGGTTTACTTTTAATTTTCAATTTATTTGGCAAGGAAAGTCCATTAAGGAATTTACAACACCAAAAGCTCTAACTGGACCAAATGCGAAACCGATTGCATTGCAAATGCTTGTTCCTCTATCCTGTTTGTAGCGCGATCTCTCTGAACCATTTTGTTCTCCACATCTCACTGTTTCCATTTCACCCAATTCAAGTCCACTGTCTGTTTCTTTGGATTTTCTACACATTTATCTTCCTCTAGTACTTCTCTCTCCCTTCTGCCTCTTTCCTCCACAGCTCGCCCTCATTAGCTCTGTCAATCTCAGTTGATATATTACACTTGCTCCCTACATTGTCTGCATGCCTAGAACCTTTCTGATGCTGCTACCTTCTTTTATTCTACCTCAGTGTCAGTACCTCCAATCCCTTTCTAAAGATTTCTATCCCCGTCTGCCTTCTTGTCACAAATTTTGTGTCTTTCTCCCTTTCACTCTCTCATACCTTTTGTGCCTCTGTGTTGCACAGTTTCACTTCCTCACTCTCATGATATCTTACTCTCTCCTTTGTCCTCACCTTAATTCTTCATCTCTCTGGTTGTATTTAAAAATATAGATGGAGAGACACAGATCTAATATGAAAGCTATTCTGATCAGATTTTCAGGACAGTAATTTTATCATGTTTTCCTCTTAAAATTTCCAATTCAAAATGTTAAAAGAAAAAGGTGTGCTATGTATCATAAGGCATTGTTTGGGGACTCTGATAATTCTAAGTGAAGAACAAGCATTGACAAAGCCAATATGTTCCGCATATATAGGAGATTTTGGGTTGGCAATGTGTTTTTGAAATGTTGTACACTAGTGTGGCTGCTGTTAAGCATGACTAAAAGTTAGTGGTGTGGAGTATCATAGAGTGGAGTGGGGAAGTAGTGTCACAGACCAGATTTGTTGGGGTAGTGTCATAGAGTGGAGTAGGGGTCGAGTGTGGTAGAGCTGAGTAGAGGGGAGTAGAGTTCAGTGGTTCAGTGGCAGAAAGGGCTGTAGAGTGCACTGTCTCAGGGTAGTGGTGTAGAGTGAACTGGAGTGGGTGGAATAAGGTGAAGTAGTTTGGAGTGGCTTGAAGTAGTGGGCAGGATTGAATTCGAGTAGAGTAGGGTGGATTGGATTGGATTTGGGTAGATAGGGTGAATTGAGTGGACTGAAATGTAGGAGTTTTTTAGGGATGGGGTGGATTGGAGTGAGGTGGACTGGAGTGGGGGAATTATATTAGATTGGGGTGAATGAACTGAATTGGAGATATAGGAGTGGGGTGGGATGGATTGGTTTGGAGTAGGGTGAATTGAAGTGTGGTGAATTAGATTGAATTGGAGTGGGGTAGATTGGAATGGGATGATTAGATTTATTGGACTGACATGGGGTGGAAGATGTATTGAATTTGAATGGGGTGGGTTGAACTGGAGTCGGGTGGAATGGGCTTAGATGGTGTGGATTGGATTGAAGTGGGGTGGATTGAACTGGAGTGGGGCGGAATGAACTGAGGTAGGATGATTGGATAGGGCTAGGGTGTGGTGGATTGAAGAAGATTGGGGTGGAGTGGGGTATATTGAAGTGGGGTGGACTGTGTGGGGTGGATTGCATTGGAATGGGGTGGATTGAAATGGTTAGGGGTGGACTAAAGTGGGGTGGATTGGATTGGGGTGGGCTGGATTGAGGCGGATCAGATTGGGGTGGATTGGAGTGGGATGGATTTGATTGGAGTGAATTGGATTGAATGGGGTGGACTAGTTGGAATGTAGTGAAATGGTGTGGGTGGAGTGGATTGGGGTAGAAAGTAGTGGGTGGATTGGATTGGAGTGGGACTGGGTAGGGAAGAGTGGGGTGGATTGGCTTAGAGTGGGGTGGAATGGATTGAGTGGGGGTGGATTGGATTGGGGTGGAGTGGGGTGGATTCGAGTGGAGTGAACTGGATTGGTGTGTGGTGAGTTGGATTGGAGTGGGAGGACTTTTTGAAGTGGTGTGGGCTTTTTGGAGTGGGGTGGAACTGAATGTGATGCATTGGAGTGAGGTGGATTGAGGTGAATTGCATTGCAGTGGAATGGATTGGAGTGGGGTAGGAAGACTGGAGTGGGATGCACTAGATTGGAATGCAGTGAGTTGGATTGGGATGGGGTAGATTGTACTGGAGTGGGGTGGATTGGAATGGAGTAGGGTGGACTGTATTGGGTGTGGGTTGGATTGGTGTGGGGTGGATTGGAGTGGATTAGACTGGAGTGGGGTGGATTAGATTGGAATGTGGTTGATTGTGGTGGATTGGATTGGAGTGGGGTTGATTGGAGTGAGTGTACTGAATTGGTGTAACCTGAATTATAATGGAGTGGGGTAAATTGGATTGGGCTGGGTTGGGATGGACTGAATTAGTGTGAGGTGGATTGGATTGGAGTGGGCTGGGATGGGCTGGGATGGATTGTGGTGGATTCTAGTGGAGTGAATTGGAATGTAGTGTGAGATTGGATTGGGATAAAGAGGATTGGATTGGAGTGGGAAAGATTAGAGTGGGATTGATTGGAATGTGGAAGATGTTTTTGGACTGGAGTGGGGCAGATTATTTTGGACTGGAGTGGGCAGATTGGAGTGGGTTATGTTGTTTTGGTTTGTAGTAGGCCAGATTGGATTGGGGAATATTGTTTTCGATTGGAGTGGGGCAGATTGGAGCAGAATGTTTTGAACTCTAGCGGGGCTGAATGGAGTGAGCAGATTGCTTTGGATTGGAGTGAGACACATTGGAGTGCAGAAGACTGGAGCGGGTGAAATTGTTTTGGATCGGAGAGGGTCAGTTTGAGTGGGGTGAATTGTTTTGAACTGGAGTGGGGCAGATTGTTTTGGATTGGAGTGAGACATATTGTTTTGGTTTGGAGTGGGGCAGATTCTTATGGATTGCAGTGGGGCAGATTGTTTTGGATTAGAGTTGCACAGATTAGAGTGAGCAGACTGGAGTGGGGTAGATTGTTTTGGATTGTAGTGGGGCAGATTGTTTTGGACTGGAGTGGGCAGATTGTTTTGGATAGGAGTGATGAAGCTTTTTTATTGGAGTGATGCAGATTGTTTTGAATCGCAGTTGGGCAGGTAGTTTTGGATAGCAGTGATGCAGTGGAACAGATTTCTTTCAGCACAGATTTTTTAGATTAGAGGGGGGTTTATTGTTTTGGATTGGAATGCTGCAATTTGTTTGGATTGGAATGGGGCAGATTGTTTTGCATTGGAGTGTTTTGAATTGGAGTTGGGCAGATTGAGGTGGGACATATTGTTTTGGGGTAGATTGCATTGAAGTTGGGTGGATTGGAGTGGGTGGATTATATCGGAGTGAAATGTGTGGGTGGACTGGATTTTGGTGGAAAGTAGTAGGTGGATTGGATTGGAGTGGGATGGGATGGGGTAGGGCGGAGTGGGGCGGATTGGATTAGAGTGGGGTGGAATGGATTGGAGTGGACTGGGTTTGGAAGAGGTGGATTGGACTGGAGTAGGGCAGATTGAGGTGAATTGCATTGGATTGGGGTGGATTGGAGTGGGGTAGGAAGACTGGAGTGGGGTGCACTGAATTGGAATGCGGTGTTTGGATTGGGATGGGGTGGATTGTAATGGAGTGGGGTGGATTGGAATGGAGTAGGGTGGATTGGATTGGGTGTGGGTTAGATTGGTGTGGGGTGGATTGGAGTAGAGTAGATTGGACTGGAGTGGAGCAGAGTGGATTGGAGTGTGGTGGATTGTGGTGGATTGGATTGGAGTGGGGTTGATTGTGGTGAGTGTACTGAATTGGTGTAAGGTGAATTATAATTGAGTGGTGTAGACTGGATTGGGCTATTTTGGGGTGAACTGAAATAGTGTGGGGTGGATTGGATTGGAGTGGAGTGGGCTGGGGTGGATTGTGGTTGATTCTAGTGGAGTGAATTGGAATGTAGTGTGTGGACTGGATTGGTATAAAGAGGATTGGTTAGGAGTGGGGCAGATTGGAGTGGGATTGATTGGAATGTGGAAGATGTTTTTGGACTGGAGTGGGGCAGATTATTTTAGACTGGAGTGGGCAGATTGGAGTGGGGTAGGTTGTTTTGGTTTGAAGTAAGGCAGATTGGATTGGGGGAAATTGTTTTCGATTGGACTGGGGCAGATTGGAGTGGAGCAGAATGTTTTGAACTCTAGTGGGGCTGATTGGAGTGGGGCAGATTGCTTTGGATTGGAGTGAGGCAGATTGAGGCAGATTGAAGTAGAGAAGACCGGAGTGGGTGAAACTGTTCTGGATTGGAGAGTGGCAGATTTGAGTGGGATGAATTGTTTTGAATTGGAGTGGGTCACATTGTTTTGGATTGAAGTGAGGCATATTGTTTTGGATTGGAGTGGGGCAGACTCTTGTGGATTGCAGTGAGGCAGATTGTATTGGATTAGAGTTGCACAGATTGGAGTGAGCAGACTGGAGTGCGGCAGATTGTTTTGGACTGGAGTGGGGCAGATTGTTTTGGAGAGGAGTGATGAAGCTTTTTTATCGGAGTGATGCAGATTGCTTTGAATTGCAGTTGGGCAGATTGTTTTGGAGAGAAGTTATGCAGCTTTTTATTCGAGTGATGCAGACTGTTTTGAATTGGAATGGGACAGTTTGCTTTGGACTGAGGTGGAGCAGATTGTTTTCATCACGGATTCTTTAGATTAAAGGGGGGGCTTATTGTTTTGGATTGGAATGCTGCAATTTGTCTTAGATTGGAATCGGGCAGATATCTTGCATTGGAGAGAGACATATTGTTATGAATTGGAGTGGGGCAGATTGAGGTGGGACATATTGTTTTGGGGTAGATTACATTTAAGTGGGGTAGATTGGAGTGGGTGGATTAGATTGGAGTGAAACGTGTGGGTGGACCAGATTGGGGTGGAAAGTAGTGGGTGGATTGGATTGGATTGGATTGGAGTGGGATGGGGTAGGTGGAGTGGGGTGGATTGGATTAGAGTGGGGTGGAATGGATTGGAGTGGACAGGATTTGAATGGGGTGGATTGGACTGGGCTGGAGTGGGGTGTATTGAAGTGGAGCGTATTGGAGTGGAGTGACCTGGATTGGTGTATGATGAGTTGGATTGGAGTGGGAGGACTTTATGGAGTGTTGTGGGCTTTTTGGAGTGGGGTGGATCAGAATGTGATGCATTGGAGTGGGGTGAATTGGATTGGCATGGGATGGATTGGACTGGAGTAGGGTTGATTGAGGTGAATTGCTTTGGAGTGGGGTGGATTGGAGTGGGGTAAGAAGACTGGAGTGGGGTGTACTGGATTGAATGGGGTGAGTTGGATTGGGATGGGGTGGATTGTACTGGAGTGCGGTGGATTGGAATGGAGTAGGGCGGATTGGATTGGGTGTGGGTTGGATTGGTGTAGGGTGGATTGGAGTGGAGTGGATTAGACTGGAGTGGGGTGGATTGGATTGGAGTGTGGTGGATTGTGGTGGTTTGGTATCAAACAACTCAGAATGATAAACCCACACTTATGTCACTGTTGGATTTATTATAAAATGTAAACAATAGGCACCTTAGAGGTGCAAAATCTAACTGCTCTGGTATGGTTGTTGACTGGTCCTAACCAGCCTGCCACCACCAGACATATTCTGCACTGCTGGGGTGAGAGAGAACAGATGTCAGAGCCCTCATGATTTCCTAATTAGGAGTTGTTAATGTATCCAGTCTTCTGTAATAAATTATTAGAGTAAGTATAGGGTACCAATCCCGGAGTCAAATGCACCCCGCAATGTCCCAGTTACAATGTGCAGCATATCGTCTAGATAATCGTCATCGTTTGAGAATAGTGTCCACAACCAAAAAAACACACAAAAAACAAAATATGAGTGCATAGTGAGAAAAGAAACGAGTGAACTATAAATAATAAAACTTTGCAATGTTATTTGTCCTGCTAGGCAAGTTTTTGCCAGTCACACTCCTCCTGTATTTAGGACCCTGGAAGTTAAAGTTAAAAAGAAGTACCTCTATCATGTCAGGAGCAGCGGACAGGCACTGATTAAGTTGAATCAATCAGTGATTGGTCCTTGCTCCTCAGACAGAAATGGAAACAATGCTAGGCCTACAGTGCTGAATTATGAGGCTGTAAAGACAAGTGCCATGCAAGGCAACAAACGGGCGGGCTCTAAGTCCACTGTAAGATTATAATAGTCTCCAAGTGATATCACATGGGCTGTCTAGCCGAGATCTAAATGTCAACGCCATGTTGCCTTTGGTGAAATGCGGTTAGGCCTTATCACAATAAACATCACCCTGGCAGTCGGTACAACATACAATACAATTTAGAATTTAAAGCATCACACTTGATTTTAGAACAACAATGTAATGTGTGCTCCTTATCTAGGTTATAATCCAGTTTCAAGATGCTTCATGATATCCCCACACAATGGAGCATTGCTGTCATAGTGAAAGCCAACAAAATTGTTATTGGAACCGATATGTACACAGAGTAAATAAGTGGATAATACTTTTCTTTTCACTGCTTCTTGATGATAAGGCAGCAGCGGTTTCCATTAATATGTCAGTTGCGTTCTAATTTTCTTCTTGATAATTGCTATATGTATATTTAAGGGTAAACTCCATAGCAAAGCTCTGTGTTATCTCTATGGAGCATCCTCCCATCCTATGGCCCGAAGCTATAATTAGGTAAACGTTCCAAACCCACTTCAACACACATCTTTTGTCTGCCTCTACCACTGTCCCTTCAATTAGGTCTCTGAGTAAAATAGAGAAAAACTTACACTGAAAATAATTGCAGTATTCTTCTATTTTAGGAGTGAAAGTGCAAGCTAAAATGCTTGAAAGTCTGCATTCACTCTAATGATCTGGTTTTCGTGGTCCTTTAATTTTCCCTGAAAGCTCTAAATCATTTGAAACAATTGTGACCACTCTACAAACTGATTAAGATAGTAAACTGGAGAAATAATGTTAAAAACTAAGGACCTCATTTACTAGGAAATGATGCAGTGTTGCACTGCAAACCAGCTTGCTGTGCCTCACTGGGTCATTTTAAAAGTGCAGCGATGCCTCATATTTACAGAAATACCATGCATTGCTGTACTTTCCTCACCACTGTGTGGCTTTACATGGCCTTGTAGATATGGCCCCCTTTCACACATTACTGTGCATGAAAGTGGTGTTCCATGGGTGTTGCTGTGTGTATTCCCATGTAGAATCTGATGTATTTCCAGATTCACAAGTTTTTGCAAAGCTGGGAATGTGTCACGTTCGTAAGCCACCCCAAGGGTGATGCAAGGGTGGTGCAAAGGGGAGACATAACATTTTTTCTCCCTGTTTTTTCCTCTTTCTATGTGTAATGCATTATGCAGCACACACAGAAGGAGAAAAAGGCCTGTAAATTAATCCTGAGTGTTTAAAATAAACAAGGCATTACTAATAGTAATAGGGCAATAGGACTTGCCTTTGAGACTATTGGCTCTGCCATTGATTTATGCTCATGCTGCACAGCATGGGCACAGCCAACTTTCTCAATGATTTGTAGCCATGCTGCACAGCAGCATGGCTGCTGTGCAGTATGGCTAAAAGTAATAATAAAAAAGGACTACAATGCATCCAGCACTAATACACTCAAACAAAAGTGCATTAGCTCGGGCTGCGTCATAGCATTATTTTTAAATTATATTTAGCCACACTGCTAAGCATCCAAGCTACTGTACAGGTGCGCTACAAGACATTGACAAAGCAATAGCTCTGATAGGTGACACATATTGACTTTACCAATGCTTCTTGATGATGGGGCCAGCTGGGCAACTATTTGAGTAGGGCAGTCAGATCCACAGGGCAAACACATTTATCTTCAATTGAAGAACGTGCTGGTAAAATAAGTTAAGTGTGGCATGGTGCTGAAAGAGGCACAGTTTAGTGGTGGAGTCAAATGACTCACAAGCTCTAATTTGCCACTAAATTATAGTGCATGTAGTGACTTTTTGGAGACACTGAAATTATATTTTCTTCAACTAGCCAGTGCAAAGGTAAACCGTTATGTAATTTAAGAAACCTAAAAATTGCCTTCTGTGAACCTAAAGCATGCGAGAACACCAGCATGTCCCAATATCATGCTAGGATGCTAATTGTGTTCTGTAACATCCCTGTAGAAGAGCCTAATTTAAATTTTTTCACTGAACCAAATGCTCACTCTGTGATTTCAGAAAAGTGATGTGTATGAAAGACAGATGGTCAGGAAATGGCAGCACAAAGTGCCTTTTTCTTGTGAATTGGGAGGGCTCCAGAAACAAAATAGGGTTTTGCCTGGAGCTCTAAAATCTGCACACTGTTCCTAGTGGACAGACATCCCTCCTGACTTCTTCCACAGATCTACTAAGACCTCTATAAAACCTTTTAAAAGTGAAGTGAGACGGCATCTCCTTGTCACAGCACTACAGCTATTTCTAGTAGACAAACCCAAATTTAGAAATAGAATAAAAAGTATTCTCTAGAAAGCTGGTTGTCATACCTTACTGCTTAGCTTTTGTTGTTGAATAATCAGTGCTCATGATTCCTCGTTTTAGAATGTGATGATGCAGGGTTGAGAATGTTATGACACTGTTGTTGACAGTTAACCAGGTGCTGATTGCCTAGTGGCTCCTGTGAGTGTGTCCACCTGTGCAGCTCTGCAATTACAAATAAACTTACCTGCCAAAATCTGCCATCAGAGGTGACTTAGTACAAAATATTTAGTGTTGATTTGAGCTGCGAGATTTGAACCCATCAAAGCTTGTAAGGAGCCGTTTCGCAAGGTGGACTGCATCCAGGACTTTCACCTGAAGAAAATGGTGCCATCATTCATTGCCAAGACACCTAGGTCCTCATTATGACATTGGCAGTAAATCCCACTTACCGCCATGCTGACTGCCGCCAACATACCGCTGCTGCAGCGGATTACCGCCACCCATATTATGACCCACACACAGCAATCTGTCACTATACAGCCACACACACAAGTCCGCCAGCCCAAAGGTCAGTGATAAACTGGCGGTAGCAAAACCCACACCGTTACGCCAACAGAACAACGCCCACATAATTATGACCCACGCAGAAGACATTCAATGGCGCTAAACCATTGGCAGTACATACCGCCACGCTCAAAATACACACACTCAAACAAAATAACATCACATTGGACAATTTGAACAACACACACCTGACACACATGCACACACCACACCCACATACCCACACCACTATAAAACATACACCCACACTACCCACAACCCTTTACCATTAAAACAAGTGCCACAAGAGAGATAGCAAGACCACAGACAAGACCACAGACACACACCACCATCACCTATACACCATCCACCATCCACACACCACACATCACACACCCCAACACAGCACCCCACAAACCCTCACCCACACCACTCACAATACCCATGGCACCACAACAACACCCCAGGTTCTCTGAGTAGAAGCTAAGGGTCAGAGTGGAGGAAATCATCAGGGTAGAGCCACAGCTATTCGGATCACAGGTGCAGCAGACATTCATTGCAAGGAAGTTGGAGCTATGGTGGAGAATCGTGGACAGGGTCAACGCCATGGGACCGCACCCCAGAACAAGGGACGACATCAGAAAGAGGTCGAATGACCTACAGGAGAAGGTATGTTCCACAGCAGCAAGACACCCACTAGCTGTAGAGAGAACTGGCAGTGGACCCCCCACAACTAACAACATGGGAGGAGCAAATCTTGGCGATCATACATCCTGAGGGCCTGGCAGGAGTAGGAGGAGGACTGGACTCTGGTAAGTCAATTCTCTATTTCTATCACCCCCCCACCTGCATGCCATCACAAACTCCCACCCTCACACACAGGACAATCACGGACCTGGGGTCAGTGGCAGATGGCACACGGTTCAGGGGACAGAGGCACAGGTCAACAGGGAAGCTGGGAGGACTGCTGTGTGACAGAGGGAGGACAGGCCCAGGGAACCGACTCTCCAGGAGGCACTCACCAACATCATGGGAGCATACCACCATTCCCAGGAGACGAGGGACCAGATACTGGACAAGTTGCCGGAGACCCAGCGGCTGCAGGAGGGACAGTACCTGGGCATCAGGGAGGACTTGAAGGACATCAACACCACCCTGGTCACCATTGCAGGGGTGCTGGCTGACATGGTCAACAGCATGCGGGAGGCAGTGACACACCACTGGGCCCCTGACACTAGCCAAACCGATGAACAGCCTTCCATCTCCGCTGCCGCTAGTGGACAGGAGGCCCAGCCGCAGGAACAACAGGCTACGAGCACCCTACCCCCTGCAGTAGGAGAACCACCCCACAAACGGTCCCTGCGATCCAGGCAGAAGCCAGAGACTGTTGCCAAGACCCCCACTAGGAAATAAGACTCTCCTGATTGTCACCCTTGTGTCCCACTCTGTCACTCTGTCCACCTTGAACTGCCATTGCTCCACTTCCTATGCCCCCTTGGACAATGCACCAGTGATACAAATAGACTGGACTACAACCTGGACTTACTTTCATCATCACCCCAGCCCATTGCACATCCCCCTCTAATGATTAGCACTGAAATAAACACGATTTGAAAAAAATACACACCTGGAGTCTGTCAAATCATTAAACCATATATTTGTTTAACAAGCTTTAAACACTGCAATATAACTGTACAGTAATGTATACATAGGAATGACCTGTAGGTGGCTACAGTGTCCTACCTGTGTGTCATTGGAAGTACTGTCTTATAATAGCACTTCTGTTATCCTCATCCTCATCCTCTGCCTCCTCATCTTTACTGTCCACAGGGCCCACTGCTGCCACACTCCCATCCCATCTCCTGCCTCATCCTCCTGCAGAAAAGGCACCTGCCGATGAAAGGCAAGGTTGTGCAACATACAGCATGCCACGATGATCTGGCACACCTTCTTGGGTGAGTAGTACAGGGATCTACCTGTTAGATGGAGGCAACGAAACCTGGCCTTCAGGAGGCCGAATGTCCTTTCTATTATTCTTCTTGTTTGCCCATGTGCCTCATTGTAATGTTCCTCTACCCTTGTCCTGGGATTCCTTACAGGAGTCAGTAGCCATGAGAGGTTGTGGTAACCAGAATCACCTGCAAATATCGAGGGACAACTGTTAGACACACACTAAACCTTAGGGCCCACACCATACCCATACAGTGGGGTGACAGATAGCAGATATCAGGTCAGGTTCCAATTGGGCACACAGCTTTGTGATAGTGGCCCTGTCAAGTCTGTAGGTGAGGATAATGTGCCTGTCCTCCATTGTTGCCAAGTCCACCAGAGGCCTGTACACGGGGTTGTCTCCATCTCCGATTCATCCACAGCGGTTGTAATCTAGAGGGCAAACAGTGAGTAGCTGGTCAGTATCCTATATTTTAAAAAACTACACTGCATTGCATGTTGTGACTGTAACACAAGATTGTTGTATAGGCCCATATGGTGCATATGTGTAATGTGATGTAGTTAGGTGCCATGGCATGCATTTCCCCTGAAATGGTGTCCGCCTGTCCTGTATGGAGGGACATGTGTAAATGATGTAATTCCGCTGACGTTGTGCGCCATTGTGGGAGGCGGTCGAAAACTGCTGTGCAACTCCTCATTGGATCCCATTGGGCCCTATGGGTTACAGTGGCCAATGGTGATGTACTCCGGTGACGGTATTGACCGACGTGGACAACAGCACTATTTTCTATCTGTTCACTCACTTGCTAGCTGACCTTCAACAGGAGAGGAACTACACTGCAAGTGCTGCTTTGACCTGTGTCTGGAACCGACCATGGCTCGTGTCACTGGGGAAAGGGCCCCTGTTTCACTGCTGCGAAGTTGGAGAGACTGGTGGATGGGGTCCTACCCCAGTACCGAATGCTATATGGGCCTCCAGACCAACAGGTGAGTACACTGTGAGCACGATGCATAGGGCATGAATGCATGGTGTGCTGTGTGTCAGGGCCTCGTGTAAGGTGGGGAGTTGGTGGAAGGGTCCTGGGCAGCGTGCTGCATGTATGGTGGGCAATGTCTTTGCGTAAGGGGATGGGAGGGCTATGGTGGGACATGAGTGTAACAGGCCAGACGGTCTGACTAATACCTTTTTTCTATGTGTGTTTTTCTGCAGGTCAGCACCCATCAGAAAAAGGGTATATGGCATGCCATCGCCAAGGACGAGGGGTCTATGCCAGGCGCAGCACCCACTGTCGCAAACGGTGGGAGGCCCTGAGATGCTGGGCAAGGAAGACAGCGGAGGCCCAGCTGGGGATGGCCTCCCAACGAGGAAGGGGTGCCCGTCGAACCCTGACCTCCCTGATGGCCTGCATACTGGCCGTGGCCCATCTGGAGCTGGATGGGCGCTTAAGGGCATCACAGCAGCCACAAGGGGGTGAGTACAGTTTCCAAATATACTGCTTGCGCGTGGTGGGGTGGTCTCCGGGTGGGGGATGTGGGCATGAAGGTGCTCCTAGGCCAGGCTGGACATTGCAGGGTAGGTCCCATGTTGGGCAGGGTTTGATGTGAACCACCTCCAAACAAGCTAGTAGGCATCCACTACTGGGCAGGTATCTGTGGGTCTCTGGTATGATGTTAGTGGCGTTAGGTATTACTATTGACCTGGTGACTATCAATGTGACGGGTAGTGCATTGGCTAATGCGTAGGGCTGTTCCCTGTGTGTGTGTGTGTGTGGTGTACGCCAACGGTGGTGTTGAAACAGCCATTGACCCAGAGTATCCTTTGTCTCTTCCCTCCCCTTTTTGTTATGTCACCCTGTCCTTCTCTGCATTAGCATCATCTGGCGGAGGAGCTGAGGCACTGGCAATGGAGGGAGCTGCATCCCACAGGGCCCAGGAGGCTGAATTTAACAACGGTGAGGACACCAGTGGGACGGATGGGAAGGGGAGCATCATGGCGGAGACAGGAGAGGAGAGTTTGGACAGTGATACCTCCTCCGATGGAAGCTCCCTGGTGGTGGCGGACACCTCTGTGGCCACCCCAACTACAGGTACAGCCGCCATCCCCCAAACCAGCACGGTCCTCCCAGCAGCCCCTCAGCGAGTTTCCCGTGCCCGCTCACCCAGGAGGGTGGGCATCTCCCTCACCCCAGGCACCTCAGGCCCTGCCCTGGTTAGCCCTGCTGCCCTGAGTGAGGAGGCTATTGACCTCCTGCAATCCATCTCTGTTGGGCAGTCAACCATTGTGAATGCCATCCAGGGGCTGGCAGCCCAAATGCAACTAACAAATGCATTCCTGGAGGGCATTCAATCTGGCATGGCAGCCCAACAGAGATCAATCCAGGCTCTGGCCTCCTCTCTAATGGCAGCCATTGTCCCTGTTTCTAGCCTCCCCCACCAAATTCCTCTACCCAGTCCCATTCCCCTCAACCCCAACCTATCGCAGCACACAAGCAGACCAGTATGCACCCAGCATGCACCCAGGATGACACACAGGAGTGGTTCAGGCAAACATAAGCACCACACATCATCCCACAGGCACTCACACAAGCACCATCCAGATGCAGACATACCAACATCCGCTGCCTCCACTGTGTCCCCCTCCTCCTCCTCTTCCCCTTCCCTCCCAGTAGCATCTACACACACACCTGCGTGCAATACATCCTCATCCACTACCTCCATCACCAGCACGCCCATCACTACACACCCCTCACTGGCAGTCACCACCCCCACATCCATGCACATGTCCCCTGTGTCCTCTCCCACTGTGTCTGTGCCCCTCCTCCCAAAGTACACAAACGCAAGCACTCAGACACCCAACAGCCTTCCACCTCACAACAGCATCCAGCCCATGCACCTGCACCCAAACACAGCAGACAGACACCTTCTACAACCACTTCCTCCACTCCCAAACCTTCAACCTCTTCCCACCCCAGTGTCCCTAAGAAGCTTTTCCTCTCCACTTTTGACCTCTTCACTACCACTCCCCCCCATCCTTCACATCGGGCCAGGGTGGTCAGAACCCAGGCGAGCACCTCAGCCACCCAGTCCACGACCACAGTAGTGTTGACAGCTACTGCAGATGGGAGGGTATCTCGGGAACCAGCCAACATTACTGGAAGTGTGCATGCACCAGGTGCATCAAGGAAGGGCAAGGAGGCACCACCAACTGCCAAAGGGAAGGGCAAGGAGGCACCACCAGCTGCCAAAGTGAAGGGCAAGGAGGCACCACCAGCTGCCAAAGGGAAGGGCAAGGAGGCACCAGCAGCTGCAAAAGTGAAGGGCAAGGGGCCAGCAGGCAGGAAGGACAGGAGGCCTGGTGCTGGAACTAATTCAGAGCCCCCACCACCAACCATGGTGGTTCAGCTGTCCGAAGTTGCAGGGGAAGGGCTGGAGCCTCCTCCCACCACTGGCAGCACAGCCACCAGCAGCAACAGCAGCCCCAGCACCGACACCTGCACCGCCACCAGTAGCAGCAGCCCCAGTGGGCAGTGTCCGAGGCTGCAGCGGAAGGGCTGGAGCCTCCCCCCACCAATGCCATCCCCAACACCAGACCCACCACTGCCACCACTGAGCAGCTGCCACCACCGGCGGGCACTGTGTAGTCCTGCCTCCATGGGCTGAAATGCGTCCTTGCCCCTGCAAATCCATCCTGGCCCCTGCAAAACCTGCATGTGTGACACTCAGGTGAGATATTGTGACCTTGGACTCCCTAGATCTGCATCACAAGGCACAATGCCCCCTCCAGAACTAGGGGAAGAAGTCATCCACTCACCCCATCCTTGCCAGGATGAAAGCACACTGGGCACAAGGCCCCCTCCAGAACCAATGGAAGAAGCTATCCACTCACCCCATCCTTGCTAGGATGAAGCACACTGTGCACAATGTCCCCTCCAGAACCAGTTGAGAAGCCATCCACTTGAGAGACTGTGGCTTTGCACTCCCCAGGACCAAGCAGTGGGCAAACCACCCACTTGAGAGACTGTGGCTTTGCAGTCCCCAGGACCAAGCAGTGGGAAAACCACCCACTTTAGAGAGGCATGTAGCCCCCTCCAGGACCAATGGTGTTGTACCATTTTCTGGCTGAGGTGCCCCCTCATTCCCCGTCCCCCTGAGGTGCCTGAGTATTTTCAACCTGATGGCCCTGCAGTGTTCTCTCTGTGTTGTTGCAGGAGTGATGTGGGCCTTGGCCTGTGTGTTGTGGCCCTGTGGCCCATGAACATTGAGGACTGGGCAGTGTTGCTACATTTGTAGATTTGTATATACATTTGTATTTTGATGCACTAATTCATGTTATTTTATCATATTACATTCACTTTCTTCAAATCTTTTTGTCCTTGTATTATTCCTGAGGGGTAGGGGATGAATATGTAATGTTACTGCATCTGGTTGTGTGTCACTTTCTTTTTCCTTCCCCCCTCCCTTGTGTGCTAGGTGGCAGTACTCACTGTGGTCATCTTCGCTGGCGGTGCTGCTCGTAATGCAGGAAGAGGTAGACGAGCATGAGGAAAATGTGCATCTCTGGCTCCATGGTGTTGCGGTTGTTCCCTGAGTGTCCAGAGGTGAGTACTTTGACTTCGGTGTTCAGTTTCCACCGTGCTTTTGATGTTGTTGGTACCTCCCTGGAAAAGTTGGCGGATTGGCCTGTTGTAATACTGTGTGCGGTACATTGTCTTCCGCCTGGCTGTTGGTGGGTACCGCAGTGTTGCTTGTTGCTACTGCTGTGGCTGTCAGAGTGTTAACGTGGATGTCTGTCTGAGTGGTTTCCGCCGTGGTCATAATTCAATTTTTTTACCACCGGCCTGTTGGCTGTATCACCGCCGCTTTATCATGACCGCCAGGGTTGTAATGAGTGCCCAAGTGCCAACTTCTGGGCTCTGGCATGTTTTCAGTTACTGATAGAGTTGGCACACAAGCAGATTCAGAACATCCATTTCCCAGTGTTATAGCAAAATGTTTGGCCTCCTACACTACAAGGTTAGTCACTAGATGATCAGTGAATAGACCACACTGATTGTGATGCTTAATACTTTAGATGGAATATTAAGCATATTTTGGGAGTAAGCTGTGCTGTCTGAATCATGTCATCATGTTCAAACTGTTCAACGTTAGCCGCAAACTTGAGTGTATTTCTTCAGAGAAAATTTAGTCACATGCTTTTCGACACATGTCATTACATCAGCACAGTCTGACTCAATCCACCACACTAGGAGAAACTTTTCAGGAACTGTTCAGCACTGCATGAAAAGTTTGCTGCCATTTAAGGACCATTATATAGGTCTAGCGTGCAAGCGATTTGACCTGTTGTAAATATTGTGGGCTTTTAACAATGCCCACCTCATACCCATCACTTTCATTCGCTCGGGGGCTTACCTTTAAAAAATCACTTGATATCATTAGTAAATGCTTTACGTTTGTCCTGCCTTGGGTGGGTTTGGTTACTGCCTTGGACACTGACCCAGTTACAGGGATAATTGCATGATTGTCAATATACTTCAGCGTGGACAAACTATGTTTTTCCTTTGTCTGCACTCATGGCTGCCATGGCGACTATGGTGCTCAGAGTGCAAACTTATTCGGCATTATCGTTTTTACATTATATGCACTCTGATCTGCTTAGTACACATTCTTTGCAGCAGGCATATTAACCCTATGCACTACCTTACAATGACTCCAAGCTTCCCCTAGACAAAAGTATGTTCTCTCCAGAAAGAACATAAATCACCAGAGTTATTTTGAAATTTTTACATTACATACACTTTGTGATTTCCCTAGTACACATTCTTTGCAGCAGGCACATTAACCCTGTGTGCTACGTTATGATGACTCCAAGCTTCCATTAGACAAAAGTATGTTCTCTCTCCAAAAAAAACATAAATCACCAGAGTTATTTTGACATTTTTACATTGTATGCACTTTGCGATTTGCCTAGCACACGTTCTTTGCAGCAGGCACATTAACCCTATGCGCTTCCTTGTAATGAGTCTAAGCATTACTAGACAAAAGTACATTCTCTCTCCTGAAAAAAAATTAAGACTCTGCACTACTTTATTATAAGTCCAAACTTCCACTAGACAAAAGTACATTCTCTCTCCAGAAAGAACATTAATTAATCACCAGAGTTATTTTGACATTTTTACATTCTAAGCATTCCAATCTGCCTAGTACACAGTAATTGCAGCAGTCATATTAACCCTCTGTGCTAGCTTATGATGACTTCAAGCTTCCACTGGACAAAAGTACGTTCTCTCTCCAGAAAGAACATAAATCACCAGTTATTTTGACATTTTTACAATACATGCAATTCGTGATTTACCTAGTACACGTTCTGAGCAGCAGGCACATTAACCCTCTGTGCTACCTTATGATGACTCTAAGCTTCCACTAGACAAAAGAACATTCTCTCTCCAGGAAGAACATACATTTCTACAGTTATTTTGACATTTTTACATTACATGCACTATGTGATTGGCCTAGCACACGTACGTTTCAGCAGGCACATTAAACCTCTGCGCTACCTTATAATGAGTCTAAGCTTCCACTAGACAAAAGTGCGCTCTCTCTCCAGAAATAACATTAACCGCCTGCTATCATGAGTCCAATCTTCAACTAGACTAAAATACGCTCTCTCTCCAAAAAGAACATTAATTGCCAGAGTGATTTTGACATTTTTACATTTTTATAACGTGCTACAAGCTGGAAACTAGGCCTTGGAAAAGTATCTGTAGAGTTGTCCAGCTCCTTATTTTGATGTGTGATTCACTCATTTAGTTAATGTTTGAACTTTGCATTCTGGGACTTGTAGTTTTATTTTTATAACACAATACAAGCTGTGAATACAAAGCAAAAACCTGACTTAATGAACTACACACGTTTGAGTCTGTGAAACTTGAGCTGTGTGTGTATGTATTGATAAAACTAACCTCAAGGAGAGCTTACAGTTGATTATGCTCTACGATGGTCAGTATTTTATGACTAATATTTCAGTTCAAGACTGACTTAAGATCCTTAATATAATGTGAGGTGTCTCTTGTCAAGTGTTTGAAAAATCATGGGCATTTTGTTCTACTCCCCAGACTGCAGTAAAGGGACAGTGTTCCAGTACACAAGCATTCTTGGAGCACAATTATTTATTCAATGCCCTGCGGGCAATGTCGTCTGTACCAACTGCCAGGTAAATATGCTTTGCACCTGGAAGTAGTTTCTGTTTTAAGGGCCTTGTATAAAAAAATATTCCAGTAAGCCTAATAGCTCTTTAGTTATATACAGGGCCAATAGAGTTATGGTCCTCATTACAACCTTGGCGGTCGGTGATAAAGGGGCGGTAATACCGCCAACAGGCCGGCGGTAAAAAACATGGAATTATGACCATGGTGGAAACCGCTTAGACAGACAGCCACTTTAACACACCAACAAGCACTATGGCGCCCACACTATTACGACAGGCCTATCCGCTACCTTTTCCGGGGAGGTACCAACAACATCAAAAGCGTGGCAGAAACAGAACACAGAATTTAAAGGACTTACCTCTGGAGACTCAGGGAACAACCACGATGCCATGGAACCCAAGCTGCACATATTCCCCATGCTCGACTACCTTTCCCTGCATTATGAGCAGCAACGCCGGCGAAGACGATCAAGGTGAGTACTGCTGCCTAACACACAAGGGAGTGGGGAGGAAAAGGAGAGTGACACACACACGCAACATGCAACAGCCCCACCCCCATCACCATACATCCAAGCAGATGCACAAACATTACATATCCACCCCATTCTCCTCAGGAATAATGCAAGGACAAAATGATTGGAAGAAAGTGAGTGTAATATGATAAAATAACATGAATAAGTGCATCGAAATACAAACTTATATACATATTTACAAATGGAGGGACACTGCCCAGGCCTCAATGTCCGTGGGCCACAGGGCCACATCACAAAGGCCAAGGCCCCACTTACTCCTGCAACAACACGGAGAGCTCACTGCTGAGGCATCAGGTCGAAAATACACAGGCACCTCAGGGGAACGGGGAATGGGGGGGCACCTCAGCCGGAAGATGGTACAACACCATTGGTCCTGGAGGGGGCTACATGCCCTGTGCGTAGCCCTGTGGAGTGCAAGCCCACAGTCTCTCAAGTGGGTGGTTTGCCCACTGCTTGGTCCATGGGAGTGCAAGGCCACAGTCTCTCAAGTGGGTGGTTTGCCCACTGCTTGGTCCTGGTCATGCAAGGCCACAGTCTCTCAAGTGGATGGTCTGCCCACTGCTTTGTCCTGAGGAATGCAAGGCCACAGGCTCTCTAGTAGATGGCTTCTCCACTGGTTCTTGAGAGGGCATTGTGCCCATGTGCTTCATCCTGGGAAGGATGGGGTGAGTCGATGGCTTCTTCCACTGGTTCTGGAGGGGGCCTTGTGCCAAGTCTGATTCATCCTGGGAAGGATGGGGTGAGTGGTTCTGAAGGGGGCACTCCGCCCTGTGATGCTGATCTTGGGGAGTGCAAGGTCACAGTCTCTCACCTGGGTGTCAGACCCACATGCTTTGCAGGGGCCAGGACGCACAACGGCCCATGGAGGCAGGACTACACACTGTCTGCCGGCTGTGCCGGCTGCTCAGTGGTGGCAGTGGCGATGCTACTGGCAGTGCTGGCAGTGATGGAGGAGGCTCCAGCCCATCCCCTGCAGCCTCTGACTACTGCCCACTGGGGCTGCTGCTGCTGGCAGTGGTGCTGGTGGCAGTGCTGGCAGTGGTGGGGGAGACTCCAGCCCATCCCCTGTAGCCTTAAACTGCTGCCCACTGGGACTGCTGCTGCTGGCAGTGGTGATGGTGGCAGTGCTGGCAGTGGAGGGGGGAGGCTCCAGCCCATTCCTTGCAGCCTGGGATGGCTACCCACTGGGGCTGCTGCTGCTGGCAGTGGTGCTGGTGGCAGTGCTGGTGGTGGTGCTGCTGGTGGTGCTGGTGGCAGTGGTGGCAGTGGTGGGGGAGGCTCCAGCCCTTCCTCCGCAGCCTTGGATGGCTGAACCAACATGGTTGGTGGTGGGGGCTCCTAATGAGTTCCAGCACCAGGCTTCCTGTCCTTCCTGCCTGCTGATGCAGGCCTCTTGCCTTTCCTGTCAGCAGCCAGGGATTGTCCCTTGCCCTTCCCTCCTGCAGCAGGTGTGGCCTCCTAGCCCTTCCTGGACGCTGTTGGTGGTGCCTCCTTGCCCTTCCCTGTCACAGCTGGTGGTGCCTCCTTGCCCTTCCTTGATGCACCTGGTGCCCGGCACCTGTCAGTGTTGCTGCCTAGTGCCAGGAATCCTCTCCCACATGCAGTAGCTGTCGACACTACTGTGGCCGTGGACTGGGTGGCTAAGGTACTCGCCTGGGTTCTGACCACCCTGGCCCAACGAGGACAGGGGGTGGTAGGGAAGAGGTCACTGGTAGAGAGGAAAAGCTTCTTAGGGACATTGGGGCGTGAAGAGGGTGAAGGTTTGGGAGTGGAGAAAGTAAGTGGTTGTAGGAGGTGTCTGTCTGCTGTGTTTGGGTTCAGGTGCATGGGATGGATGCTGTTGTGAGGTGGATGGCTGTTGGGTGTCTGAGTGCCTGCGGTTGTGTACTTTGGGAGGAGGGGTCATAGACACAGTGGGAAAGGACACAGGGGACGTCTGCATGGATGTGGGGGTGGTGACCCTGCCCAATATGGGCCCTACACTGCAATGTCCGGCCTGGCCTACGGGCATCCACAGGCCCACATCCCCCACCCAGTTGCCACCCCACCATGTGCAAGTAGCATATTGGGGCACTCTACTCACCCCCTGGTGGCTGCTGTGATGCCACCAAGTGCCCATCCAGCTCTGGATAGGCCACCGCCAGTATGCGGGCCATCGGGGGGGTCAAGGTTCGACTGGCACCCCTTCCTCGTCTGGAGGCAATCCCCAGCTTGTCCTCCGCCGTCTTCCATGCCCGACGTCTCAGGTCCTCACACTATTTTTGACAGTTGGTGCTCTGCCTGCCGTAGACACCCAGGGTCCTCACGTCTTTGGTGATGGTACGCCATTTGGCCTTTTTTTAATGGGTGCTGACCTGTAGAGATATATACATAGGAAAAGGTATCAGTCAGACTGTCCTGCCTGTCGCACTAATGGCTCACTATAGCCCTCACATCCCCATATGCACAGACATTGCCCACCATGCATGCAACACGCTGCCCAGAGCCCTTCCACCAACCCCACCCACTACACAAGGCCCTCACACACAGCACTGCATGCATTCATGCCCCATGCATCGTGTTCACAGTGTACTCACGTGTTGGTCTGGAGGCCCATACAGCATTTGGTACTGGGGTAGGACCCCATCCACCAGTCTCACCAACCCCACAGAGGTGAAGGCAGGGGCCCTTTTCCAGTGTCACGAGCCATGGTCGGTTCCAGACACAGGTCACAGCAGCACTTGCAATGTAGATCCCCTCCTGTGGAAGGTCAGCTAGCAAGTGAGTGAACAGATAGAAAATGGCGGTCACATCTGCTGCAGTGCGTACCGTCACCACCGGCGCACATCACTATTGCCCACTGTAACCCATAAGGCCCAATGGTATCCAATGAGGAGTTGCACGGCTGTTCTTGACCCACTCCAGCAACGGTGCACAACGTCAGCGGAATTACCTCATTTCCACCTGTCCCGCCATACAGGACAGACGGACACCATTTCAGGGGGGAGGGCAGGCCATGGCACCTAACTGTGTCACAGTATACATAGGCACCATTTGGGCCTATTCAACAATATACTGTTACAGTCACAACATGCACTGCAGTGTAGTGTTTGGAAATATGGAATACTGACCAGCTGCTCACCGTTTGCCCCCTAGATTGCAACCTCTGCTGATGAATAGGAGATGGAGACATCCCCCGTGTACAGGCCACTGGTGGACTTGGCAACAATGGAGGACAGGCATATTAACCTCACCTATAGACTGGACAGGGCCAGAATCACATTATCCGTCACCCCACTAAGGATCCCCTCTCTTGTGCAAGTTCTATCAGTGCTCTGTTTCCTGGCAAGTGGCTCCTTCCAAGTGACAGTGTGCTTTGCAGCAGGAATGTCTCAGCCAATGTTCTCAATAGTGCTGACCAGAGTGTTGTCAGCCCTGATTAAACACATGTGCAGCTACATCGTTTTCCACCAGGTGGAGGATTTGGCCATAGTGAAAGCAGATTTCTATGCAGTGGGACATATCCCCAACATTATCGGGGCAATAGATGGTACACATATTGCATTTGTCCCCCCCGGAGAAATGAACAGGTGTTCAGAAATCGAAAGAGCTTTCACTCCATGAATGTGCAGATAGTGTGCCTGGCGGACCAGTACATCTCCCATGTCAATGCAAAGTATCTTGGGTCTGTGCATGATGCCTTTATCCTGAGGAATAGCAGCATCCCAAATGTGATGGCCCAACTCCAAAGGCACAGGATGTGGCTAATAGGTGAGCCCTGGTTTCCACCCAGATGGTGTTGGTGTATGGGTATGGTGTGGGCCCTAAGGGTTAGTGTGTGTCCAACAGTTGTCCCTCAATATTTGCAGGTGACTCTGGTTACCACAACCTCTCAGGCTACTGACCCCTGTGAGGAATCCCAGGACAAGGGCAGAAGAACGTTATAATGAGGCACATGGACGAACAAGAAGAGTAATAGAAAGGACATTCGGCCTCCTGAATGCCAGGTTTCATTGCCTCCATCTAACAGGAGGATCCCTGTACTAGTCACCCAAGAAGGTGTGACAGATCATCGTGGCATGCTGTATGTTGCACAACCTTGCCTTACATCGCCAGGTGCCTTTTCTGCAGGTGGATGAGGATGGAGATGGGCATGTGACAGCAGTGGACCCTGTGGACAGAGAAGATGAGGAGGCAGAGGATGAGGTTGAGGACAACAGAAGTGCTATACTGTGACAATACTTCGAATAACACACATGTAAGACACTGTAATTTCACTTTACATTGATAGTTTTGTGTTTGACATTGTCACTGGCTGGCTGATTTTCCCACTTCTGCACCCTTTAGCATCTCTATTTTCAGATATTTGTGCCCCACTATCACTCCTGTTGTGTTGACTGCAGCCAACTACAGGTCATTCCTATGTATACATTACTGTAAAGTTGTAATGCCGTTTTTAAAGCTAGTTAAATGAATACATAGTTCAATTATTTGACAGACTCCATATTTGTATTTATTCAAATGGTGTTCATTTAGGTGCTAATAAGTAGAGGGGGTGTGTGCATTGGGCTGGGGTGATGGTGGAGGAATGTCCAGGTAAGAGTCCAGTCTATTTGTATCACAGGTGCATTGTCCAAGGGGACATAGGAAGTGGAGCAATGGCAGTTCAAGGTGGACAGGGTGACAGAGTGGGACACAAGGGTGACAATCAGGAGAGTCTTATTTCCTGGTGGGGGACTTGGCAATAGTCTCTTGCTTTTGCCTGGATTGCAGGGACCGTTTGTGGTGTGGCTTTCCTTCTGCAGGGAGTGGGGTGCTCGTGACCTGTTGTTCCTGTGACGGGGCCTACTGTCCACTAGCGGCAGCAGAGGTAGAAGGCTGTTCATCGGTTTGGCTAGTGTCAGGGACCCACTGGTGTGCCACTGCCTCCCTCAAGGTGTGACCATGTTAGCCAGCTCCCCTGCAATGGTGACCAGGGTGGTGTTGATATCCTTCAAGTCCTCCCTGATCCCCAGGTACTGTCCCCCCTGCAGCCGCTGGGTCTCCTGTAACTTATCCAGTATCTGGCCCCTCATCTCCTGGGAATGGTGGTATGCTCCCAGGATTTTGGTGAGTGCCTCCTGAAGAGTCAGTTCCCCAGGCCTGTCCTCCCTCTGTCGCACAGCATTCCTCCCAGCTTCCCTGTTGTCCTGTGCCTCTGTCCCTTGTACCGTGTGCCCACTGACACCAGGTCCCTGATCGTCCTGTGTCTGTGGGGTGGCCTGGGGTCCCTGTAGTGGTGGACACACTGCTGATTGATGTGTCCTGGGGACAGAGGTATGGGCCCGCTGGGTGGGTACTGTGCTGGTGTTTCCTGTGGGGGGTAGGCTCTGTGGTGGTATGGGACTGTGCCTGGGTTATCGACTGTCCGGAGATCCCTGATGGGCCAGGTTGGTCATCCAGGTCCAGGCGTCCAGACCTGCCGTCATCACTGTGGGCCTCTTCTGTGGGGGGACTGGAGGTAGCTGGCACCTTCTCTCCGGTGACGTTGGGTGGGGGCACTGTGGTGATGTAACTGCAGTGTTATTGTTTCTGTTTGTGTCATCTTGTGCATGGGTGTGTTGTCCTCTATGGTTGTTATTGCCCTGTCAGCTTTGCCTTGTTTGAGTAGTTATTTTGTGGACTAGGTGATTCTCTCTATTGTGCATGCTTTAGTGATGGGTGTCCAAGCAGGTCTGTGATGGGGGTCTGTGCATTGGTGTTACATGCAGGGCTTGGTATTGGGAGGGGTGGGTTGTGATGGTGGGGTATGTGTGAGGTGGTGGAGTGATAGGAGTGAGGGTAAGGGTGGGGGTTTGTGATGGAATGCAGGTAGAGGGGGGTGATAGTAATAGAGAGTTGACTTACCAGACTTCAGTCATCCACCTACTCCTGCCAGGCCCTCAGGATGCATGATTGCCAAAACGTGTTCCTCCCATGTTGTTAGTTGTGGGGGAGGAGGTAGGGGTCCACCGCCAGTCCTCTGTACAGCTATTTGGTGTCTTGCTGCTGTGGAACACACCTTCCCCCGTAGATCGTTCCACCTCTTCCTGATGTCATCCCTTGTTCTGGGATGCTGTCCCACGGTGTTGACCCTGTCCACGATTCTCCGCCATAGCTCCATCTTCCTTGCAATGGATGTCTGCTGCACCTGTGATCCGAATAGCTGTGGCTCTACACGGATGATTTCATCCACCATGACCCCTCTCTCCTCCTCTGAGATACTGGGGTGTCGTTGTGGTGCCATGGGTGTAGTGTGAGTGGTGTGGGTGTGTGGGGTGATGTGTTGGGGTGTGTGTTGTAAGGTACGTGAGTGGTGTATAGGTGATGGTGGTGTGTGGCTGTGGTCTTGTCTGTGGTCTTGCTATCTCTCTTGTGGTAATTGTATTCGTAAAGGGTTGTGGGTAATGTGGGTGTGTGTTTTATAGTGGTGTGGGTGTGTGGGTGTGGTGTGTTTATGTGTGTCAGGTGTGTGTTATTCAAATTGTCCAATGTGGTGTTGTTTTGTTAGGTTGTGTGTATTTTGAGCGCAGTGTTATGTATCGACAATGGTTTAGCGCCATTGAATGTCCGCTGCAGTGATTCGTGGGTCATAATACTGTGGGCATTGTTCTGTTGGCGTAACAGTGTGGGTTTTGCTACCACCAGTTAATCACTGACCTTTGGGCTGGCGGACTTGCATGTGTGGCTGTATAGTGAGGGATTGCTATGTGTGGGTCATTATATGGGTGGCAGTAATCTGCTGCGGCGGCGGTATGTACTTACTGCAGATGTCATAATGAGGGCCTATATGGCAGAAAGGACCAAAATATGAGGCAGGGTTGACCAATTAATTTGACAAAGAATGACCAGTTATGCATTTACAATGTCAATAGCTCCAACTTAAGTAAATGTGGGACCTATTGCATTGCAAATGCTTGTCTTCTGTGGTGCTTGTCCAGTTTGTATATCAGGCACAGTGCAGTGTATGCCACAGACATTCCCAGCGGGAAAGCCCCAGCAACGATGAAGCCGGCTCCGAATGGAGCCGGCGGAGTTGCTGGTGTGCGACAGGTGCAGTGGCACCCGTCGCGATTTTCAATGTCTGCTTTGCAGACACTAAAAATCTTAATGGGGCCCTGTTAGGGGCCCCCTGCAGTGCCCATGCCAGTGGCATGGGCACTGCAGGGGCCCCCAGGGGCCCCACGACACCCGTTCCCGGCAGCCTCTTCCTGGCGGTGTAAACCGCCAGGAACAGGCTGGCGGGAAGGGGGTCGGAATCCCCATGGCGGCGCTGCTTGCAGCGCCGCCGTGGAGGATTCCCTGGGGCAGGGGAAAACCGGCGGAAAACCGCCGGTTTCCCTTTTCTGACCGCGGCTTTACCGCCGCGGTCAGAATTGCCCCAGAAGCACCGCCAGCCTGTTGGCGGTGCTTCCTCCGTCCCCGGCCCTGGCGGTCAGAATTAGGCCCTAAGTGTCCTTCAAACAGGTGTGGTCAATATCCCCCGGTTCGTTTATAATAACCTGTTGGCATCTTTCTATTATGCAAGCTATCACACCTCCGCTACCATTTCTATAAAGACACCAGGTGAACCACCAGTTAGGTGGGGAGTGTAGTTTGACGCATTTCAGACATACTTGGGTGCAATAGGCACCTCTAGATCCAGGGCTGAGAAGAAAAAATGCTTACTTCTACAATATCTCAACTTTGAATGACGGTCAACTTTAACCCCTTCTGTGCCGCGGACGTAGTGGTTACGTCCCGCGGCACAGTGCTGCTGTGCCGAGGACGTAACCACTACGTCCTCGGCACACAGCCCAGAGGGAGCGCTCTCGCTCCCTCTGTGTGCTTCCCCCCACCCCCCCAAAGTCAGGGATGGAAGGGGAAGCCCTTCCCCTTCCACCCCCGACCCCCCCACCCCCCCATAATGACGTCAGCGCGCGATCGCGCGCTGACTTCATTATGGGGATTTCGCCGCACAGGAAGCCATTTGCTTCCTGTGCGGCGACGAGGAAAGAGGTGAGTTCCTCTTCCCGGTGGGTGGGGGGTTTGGGCTAAAGAGGCACCGGGGGAAAGGAAAGGCTTTTCCTTTCCCCCGGTGTCTCTTTGAGCATTCCTGCTGCCCGATCGCATTGCGATCGGGCAGCAGGAATGCCCACTAGACACCAGGGATTTTTTTTTGTTGTTGTTTGCTCGTGTTTCTTGCTGGCGGGGAGCGGCCCCTTGGGCAAGGGTCGCTCCCCTTGTGGGGGCAATTAGTTACGGCCATTTCTGCCCCCCTTGGGGGCAGATTGGCCTACTTTTTAGGCGGATCTGCCCCCAAGGGGGGCAGAAACCACTGGATCACCAGGGAATTATATTTTCTGTGCAGGTATGTTGGGAGGGGGTGCCCCCTTGGGCAAGGGGCGCCCCCCCCAAGGGGGCAGAGAACTGTTGGCCATTTCTGCCCGGCCTATTTTTTTTAGGTCCATCTGCCCCCAAGGGGGGCAGAAGCCACTTAGGCACCAGGGATTGTGTGTGTAGTGGATGGGGGGGCGCCCCCTTGGGCAAGGGTCGCTCCCCTTTGGGGGGCATGTCTTTTAGGGCCATTTCTGCCTCCCTTGAGGGCAGATCAGCCTATTATTTTTAGGTTGATCTGCCCCAAGGGGGGCAGAAACCACTAGAACGCCAGGGATGTTTTTTTATGTGTTTATTTTTGTGGGGGGGCGTCCCCATGGGCACGGGGCGCCCCCCCAAGGGGGGCATTGACCTGTTGGCCATTTCTGCCCCCCCTGGGGGCAGATGGGCCTATTTTTCTAGACCCACCTGACCCCAAGGGGGGCAGAAGCCACGTAGACACCAGGGATAGTGTGTGTGTGTGTGTGTGTTAGTGGATGGGGGGGGGCTTGGGCAAGGGTCGCCCCCCACTTTGGGGGCACATGTACCCAGGCCATTTCTGCACCCCTTGGAGACAGATCAGCCTATTATTTTTAGGCTGATCTGCCCCCAAGGGGGGCAGAAACCACTAGAACGCCAGGGATTTTTTTTTATGTGTTTATTTTTGTGGGGGGGTGTCCCCTTGGGCACGGGGCGCCCCCCCAAGGGGGGCATTGACCTGTTGGCCATTTCTGCCCCCCCTGGGGGCAGATGGGCCTATTTTTCTAGACCCACCTGCCCCCAAGGGGGGCAGAAGCCACGTAGACACCAGGGATAGTGTGTGTGTGTGTGTGTGTTAGTGGATGGGGGGGGGGCTTGGGCAAGGGTCGCCCCCCACTTTGGGGGCACATGTACCCAGGCCATTTCTGCACCCCTTGGAGACAGATCAGCCTATTATTTTTAGGCTGATCTGCCCCCAAGGGGGGCAGAAACCACTAGAACGCCAGGGTTTTTTTTTTATGTGTTTATTTTTGTGGGGGGGCGTCCCCTTGGGCACGGGGCGCCCCCCCAAGGGGGGCATTGACCTGTTGGCCATTTCTGCCCCCCCTGGGGGCAGATGGGCCTATTTTTCTAGACCCACCTGCCCCCAAGGGGGGCAGAAGCCACGTAGACACCAGGGATGGTGTGTGTGTGTGTGTGTGTTAGTGGATGGGGGGGGGCTTGGGCAAGGGTCGCCCCCCACTTTGGGGGCACATGTACCCAGGCCATTTCTTCACCCCTTGGAGACAGATCAGCCTATTATTTTTAGGCTGATCTGCCCCCAAGGGGGGCAGAAACCACTAGAACGCCAGGGATTTTTTTTTATGTGTTTATTTTTGTGGGGGGGCGTCCGCTCGGGCACGGGGCGCCCCCCCAAGGGGGGCATTGACCTGTTGGCCATTTCTGCCCCCCCTGGGGGCAGATGGGCCTATTTTTCTAGACCCACCTGCCCCCAAGGGGGGCAGAAGCCACGTAGACACCAGGGATAGTGTGTGTGTGTGTGTGTGTTAGTGGATGGGGGGGGGCTTGGGCAAGGGTCGCCCCCCACTTTGGGGGCACATGTACCCAGGCCATTTCTGCACCCCTTGGAGACAGATCAGCCTATTATTTTTAGGCTGATCTGCCCCCAAGGGGGGCAGAAACCACTAGAACGCCAGGGTTTTTTTTTTATGTGTTTATTTTTGTGGGGGGGCGTCCCCTTGGGCACGGGGCGCCCCCCCAAGGGGGGCATTGACCTGTTGGCCATTTCTGCCCCCCCTGGGGGCAGATGGGCCTATTTTTCTAGACCCACCTGCCCCCAAGGGGGGCAGAAGCCACGTAGACACCAGGGATAGTGTGTGTGTGTGTGTGTGTTAGTGGATGGGGGGGGGCTTGGGCAAGGGTCGCCCCCCACTTTGGGGGCACATGTACCCAGGCCATTTCTGCACCCCTTGGAGACAGATCAGCCTATTATTTTTAGGCTGATCTGCCCCCAAGGGGGGCAGAAACCACTAGAACGCCAGGGATTTTTTTTTATGTGTTTATTTTTGTGGGGGGGCGTCCCCTCGGGCACGGGGCGCCCCCCCAAGGGGGGCATTGACCTGTTGGCCATTTCTGCCCCCCCTGGGGGCAGATGGGCCTATTTTTCTAGACCCACCTGCCCCCAAGGGGGGCAGAAGCCACGTAGACACCAGGGATAGTGTGTGTGTGTGTGTTAGTGGATGGGGGGGGGTTTGGGCAAGGGTCGCCCCCCACTTTGGGGGCACATGTACCCAGGCCATTTCTGCACCCCTTGGAGACAGATCAGCCTATTATTTTTAGGCTGATCTGCCCCCAAGGGGGGCAGAAACCACTAGAACGCCAGGGATTTTTTTTTATGTGTTTATTTTTGTGGGGGGGCGTCCCCTCGGGCACGGGGCGCCCCCCCAAGGGGGGCATTGACCTGTTAGCCATTTCTGCCCCCCCTGGGGGCAGATGGGCCTATTTTTCTAGACCCACCTGCCCCCAAGGGGGGCAGAAGCCACGTAGACACCAGGGATAGTGTGTGTGTGTGTGTTAGTGGATGGGGGGGGGCTTGGGCAAGGGTCGCCCCCCACTTTGGGGGCACATGTACCCAGGCCATTTCTGCACCCCTTGGAGACAGATCAGCCTATTATTTTTAGGCTGATCTGCCCCCAAGGGGGGCAGAAACCACTAGAACGCCAGGGATTTTTTTTTATGTGTTCATTTTTGTGGGGGGGCGTCCCCTCGGGCACGGGGCGCCCCCCCAAGGGGGGCATTGACCTGTTGGCCATTTCTGCCCCCCCTGGGGGCAGATGGGCCTATTTTTCTAGACCCACCTGCCCCCAAGGGGGGCAGAAGCCACGTAGACACCAGGGATAGTGTGTGTGTGTGTGTTTGTTAGTGGATGGGGGGGGGCTTGGGCAAGGGTCGCCCCCCACTTTGGGGGCACATGTACCCAGGCCATTTCTGCACCCCTTGGAGACAGATCAGCCTATTATTTTTAGGCTGATCTGCCCCCAAGGGGGGCAGAAACCACTAGAACGCCAGGGATTTTTTTTTATGTGTTTATTTTTGTGGGGGGGCGTCCCCTTGGTCACGGGGCGCCCCCCCAAGGGGGGCATTGACCTGTTGGCCATTTCTACACCCCCTGGGGGCAGATGGGCCTATTTTCTTAGGCCCACCTGCCCCCAAGGGGGCAGAAGCCACTTAGGCACCAGGGATAGTGTTGTGTGTGTTTTTTTTGTTTTTTTTTGTTTGAGGGCTGTCCCCTTTGGCAAGGGTCGCTCTCCATGGGGACACAGTACTAAAGGTATTTTCTGGCTTCCTTGGGGCAGACAGGCCTATTTTTTTAGTAGGCCCATCTGCCCCTATGACAGAATCCACTTAGGCACCAATTTCTAAAATGTTTGATGGTGGGGTGTTTGTCAACTGAAGAAGTCTTTGCATTTGTGCTAAAAAAAAAATTCCTCCTTTTTGTTCTAGTTCAAAGCTTTTGCTTTATTTGCTGTGGCTCCTTGCGGTTTTGGCTGTGGTTGACCTGCAGTTTGCACAGTTGCATGTTTTAGGTAAGTAAAAACAATTTACTCCAAAGGAGTATTGTTGCCATGCATGAATGACATGTTTGTAGGGGGTGTACTAAATGCAGGATTGTGTGTGAAATTGTCCTTAGGTTTGTGCACAATGATATTTGTTGTGTCTTATTTCTAATTTGCCTTTCTTTCTTTCTTTTTAGTGGGATATCATTGGTGATTGCTGTGTAGTTGCTGGTGAATCAAGCTTTTTCAGGCAAGTGAGCGGTATAGTTTTTGAGTTTGTAACTCTTACTAACAAAGCTACACTTTGTTACTTGTCTTACACAGTGCTGGTTGTTGGTGGTGAATTTGTCCAGTTAATTTTAGCAGGAGAGATCATGGCTAGCCGCAGGATGACCGCTCAGCAGGTGGTTGGTATGCTTTTTGAGTCACAGTCTGATCATGACTATGAGACGGACTCTGCATCTGAGGCAGAGGAGGAAGTCAGAGATTCTGGCAGTGATGTTTCTGTTGGAGGGGAATCTTCTGATGATGAAGCCACACTCAGTGCAGATGAAGGTTCTGTTTTAGAGGAGGACATTGATGTGCCAATAGTGCAGCAACCTGGGGCTGAAAGGTTTCCCGTTAGAAGACCTGATGTCTGGGTTGCCCCAAACATGGAGCAGCCAGAGTTGCCTGCCTTTACTGGTCTCCCGGGGTGTAACGCCAATACAGAGAACTTTATGCCTATCAATTTCTTTGAGTTATTCATGGATGATGTGTTTTTGGAAGAGATTGTTGAGCAGACTAATTTGTATGCGGAGCAGCATTTGAGGGACAACGCTGCTAGACTTAGGCCACACTCTAGAGCTGCCCAGTGGATTCCCACAAATTTGGAGGAGCTAAAAAAGTTTTTGGGTTTGACTTTTTGGATGGGGTTGATAAGGAAGCCGTCACTGGCTTCTTATTGGTCTACTAGTCCCTTGATGGCAACAGCTATATTTCCAGCTACCATGAGTCGTAATCGGTATTTGCTTCTTCTTAGGATGCTGCATTTTGTTGACAATGCATTAGCCTTGCCACGAGATCACCCAGATTCTGACCGTCTTTTTAAGATTAGGCCTGTCCTTGATCATTTTGTAGATCGGTTTTCGGAGGTCTATGTTCCAGGCAAAGAGATAAGTGTGGACGAGTCTTTGGTCCTCTTCAAGGGTCGTTTGGTTTTTAGGCAGTACATTCCTAGCAAAAGGGCACGATATGGAATTAAATTGTATATGCTGTCTGAAAGTAGGACAGGATATGTGTATAGTTTCCGTGTGTACACTGGTAGGGATTCCAATATTGACCCCCCTGGTTGTCCTCCCACTTTTGGAGTTACTGAGAAAATAGTGTGGGATCTTGGTAGACGACTGTTCAACAAAGGTCACCATTTGTATGTAGATAACTTCTACACTGGTGTGCAGTTGTTCAAGGAATTGTTTAGAGTGGACACAGTTGCTTGTGGCACAATCCGTTCTAACCGGAAAGGCTATCCAAGGGAGCTTGTCTGTAAAAAACTTGAGAGGGGACAGTGCTGTGCCTTGCGGAACGAGGAGCTGCTAGCTTTGAAATTTTCAGACAAGAGGGATGTCTACATGCTAAGTACCATCCATGATGAGAGTACTTCCCCTGTGACTGTTTGGGGCCAGGTTGCTGAAGTGCGCAAACCTGTGTGCATTTTAGATTATAATAAGCACATGGGAGGTGTAGATAGAGTTGACCAGAGGTTGGAACCTTATACTGCTATTCGTAAGTCTTATGTTTGGTATAAGAAGTTAGCACTTCACCTCTTCCACTTAGCAACCTTCAATGCTTTTATTGTGTTTAGGGATAGGTCTCCAGACTCAAAGATGACATTTGTGAAATTTCAGGAGTCAGTGATAGAGAGCCTTATTGTGGTGGAACAGGCCAGAGTTCCTAGAGAAGCAGTGGTGGAGGATGTGGCTAGATTGAAAGATCGCCACTTTGCTGAGCACATTCCTCCCACACCCAAAAAAGACTTTCCAGCTAAGAAATGTAGAGTGTGTTTTCGAAGAGGTATCCGGAGGGAGTCTCGAATGTACTGCCCAGATTGTCCTTCAAAGCCTGGGCTGTGTGTCGGTGCTTGTTTTAAGAATTACCACACCCAGAAGAATTTCTGGGAACAACCATGAGTGTAAACTCATGTCTGTTTTGTATTTTCATGTGTTTAGTTTCATGGTTAGCATTTCTGTCATGTTGTTAGTTAGAGCTTTTGTGTTTGTTGTTTTGTAATTCTTTCTACTTAGTTAGGGGTTCCTCTGTTAAAAAAAAAAAAAATATGATGCCATTGTGTGTGGAGTGGGGCTTGGCTGAGACTGTACATATTGACTTGATGTTGGCTACTGCAACACACTGCAAGCCAAACACCAGTCCACACACTCCCATCAGCTGGTGTGATTGTTGTATCAGGCATGTGGGCGTATGTAAGTGATGGGCCCTTGAGTGGCGCTGTCTGTCGATGTGAGTGTTGTAATGTGCTGGGCCCGTGGCTGGCGGTGTGAATGGCCTTGTGTGTGTCATGTATGAAAGTTGTGTGAATGGACTATAAAGCGGTTGGTGCCTTGTCGCGGCTTTACAGCTCACGAGCTGTGAGTCATTGGTTCAGTTTTTTGCCTTTCAGTTACTAACAGTGCTTTTCATTTTTGTGAAAGCTCTTGTTAGTAAAATTTGATCCACTGAACCATCACTCACCCTCGTGCCAAATCCAACCAGTATGTGTGGTAAAAATGACCAAACCTGCTCCGCTGTAATCAGGCGTCGCAGCACACCTATGACACGCTAGGTGCCTCAGGTGGAACCCCGATGATGAAGCATGCCACCAACTTGGTTGGTGGGTGAGGGGTCTTTTTCACATAACCTAAGTGTGTTTCTTTTCAAAATTTTAGTGTTTGGCACATCACGGACGTATGTGGGCACATCAAAACGATATATTACAAAACTACCTGTGTTTGGGGGGGGAGAGGGCACCTATGTTTTTGGTCCTGTGTGCAGCCTTCATCTAGGGAAACCTACCAAACCCAGACATTTTTTAAAACTAGACACCCCAAGGAGTCTAGGGAGGAGTGGCTTGCGTGGATCCCCCAACATTTTCTTACCCAGACTCCTCTGTAAACCTCAAAATGTGCTTAAAAAAAGCATATTTTCCGGACTTTTCTTCGTACGATCACCACTCCAGCACAAAATTCCTACTCCCCAGTGTTCCCCTCAGTCTCCCAAATAAAATGACACCTCACGTATGTGGGTCCCCAAAGCAGAGTCAGTCTAAAGATGTATAAAAGAATATGTCCTTATAAACTCGCAGTACTATCCCCTGTATCTCTACAAGTTTTGGGCCTTATTCTGTTGGAGGCACCTGGCCCACCCACACAACTGAGGTATCATTTTTATCGGGAGACTTGGGGGAACGCTGGGTGGAAGGAAATTTGTGGCTCCACTCAGATTCCAGAACTTTCTGTCACCGAAATGTGTGAAAAATGCGTTTTTTTAGCCAATATTTGAGGTTTGGAAAGGATTCTGGGTAACAGAACCTGGTCAGAGCCCCTCAAGTCACCCCATCTTGGATTCCCCTAGGTCTCTAGTTTTCAGAAATGCACAGGTTTGGTAGGTTTCCCTAGGTGCTGGCTGAGCTACAGGCCAAAAACTACAGGTAGGCACTGTTTTCAATGAAAAAATGTGATGTGTCCACGTTGCGCTTTGGGGCGTTTCCTGTCGCGGGCGCTAGGCCTACCCACACAAGTGAGGTATCATTTTTATCGGGAGACGTGGGGGAACGCTGGGTGGAATCAAATTTGTGGCTCCTCTCAGATTCCAGAACTTTCTGCCACAGAAATGTGAGGAACATGTGTTTTTTTAGCCAATTTTTGAGCTTTGCAAAGGATTCTGGGTAACAGAACCTGGTCCGAGCCCCGCCAGTCACCCCTCCTTGGATTCCCCTAGGTCTCTAGTTTTCAGAAATGCACAGGTTTGGTAGGTTTCCCTAGGTGGCGGCTGAGCTACAGGCCAAAATCTACAGGTAGGCACTTTGCTAAAAACAGGTCTGTTTTCTGTGATGTGTCCACGTTGCGCTTTGGGGCGTTTCCTGTCGCGGGCGCTAGGCCTACCCACACAAGTGAGGTATCATTTTTATCGGGAGACGTGGGGGAACGCTGGGTGGAAGGAAATTTGTGGCTCCTCTCAGATTCCAGAACTTTCTGCCACAGAAATGTGAGGAACATGTGTTTTTTTAGCCAATTTTTGAGCTTTGCAAAGGATTCTGGGTAACAGAACCTGGTCCGAGCCCCGCCAGTCACCCCTCCTTGGATTCCCCTAGGTCTCTAGTTTTCAGAAAGGCACAGGTTTGGTAGGTTTCCCTAGGTGGCGGCTGAGCTACAGGCCAAAATCTACAGGTAGGCACTTCGCTAAAAACAGGTCTGTTTTCTTCCAAAATTTTGGTGGTGTCCACGTTGCGCTTTGGGGCGTTTCCTGTCGCGGGCGCTAGGCCTACCCACGCAAGTGAGGTATCATTTTTATCGGGAGACTTGGGGGAACGCTGGGTGGAAGGAAATTTGTGGCTCCTCCCAGATTCCAGAACTTTCTGCCACAGAAATGTGAGGAACATGTGTTTTTTTAGCCAATTTTTGAGCTTTGCAAAGGATTCTGGGGAACAGAACCTGGTCCGAGCCCCGCCAGTCACCCCTCCTTGGATTCCCCTAGGTCTCTAGTTTTCAGAAATGCACAGGTTTGGTAGGTTTCCCTAGGTGGCGGCTGAGCTACAGGCCAAAATCTACAGGTAGGCACTTTGCTAAAAACAGGTCTGTTTTCTGTGATGTGTCCACGTTGCGCTTTGGGGCGTTTCCTGTCGCGGGCGCTAGGCCTACCCACACAAGTGAGGTATCATTTTTATCGGGAGACGTGGGGGAACGCTGGGTGGAATCAAATTTGTGGCTCCTCTCAGATTCCAGAACTTTCTGCCACAGAAATGTGAGGAACATGTGTTTTTTTAGCCAATTTTTGAGCTTTGCAAAGGATTCTGGGTAACAGAACCTGGTCCGAGCCCCGCCAGTCACCCCTCCTTGGATTCCCCTAGGTCTCTAGTTTTCAGAAATGCACAGGTTTGGTAGGTTTCCCTAGGTGGCGGCTGAGCTACAGGCCAAAATCTACAGGTAGGCACTTCGCTAAAAACAGGTCTGTTTTCTTCCAAAATTTTGGTGGTGTCCACGTTGCGCTTTGGGGCGTTTCCTGTCGCGGGCGCTAGGCCTACCCACGCAAGTGAGGTATCATTTTTATCGGGAGACTTGGGGGAACGCTGGGTGGAAGGAAATTTGTGGCTCCTCCCAGATTCCAGAACTTTCTGCTACAGAAATGTGAGGAACATGTGTTTTTTTAGCCAATTTTTGAGCTTTGCAAAGGATTCTGGGTAACAGAACCTGGTCCGAGCCCCGCCAGTCACCCCTCCTTGGATTCCCCTAGGTCTCTAGTTTTCAGAAATGCACAGGTTTGGTAGGTTTCCCTAGGTGGCGGCTGAGCTACAGGCCAAAATCTACAGGTAGGCACTTTGCTAAAAACAGGTCTGTTTTCTGTGATGTGTCCACGTTGCGCTTTGGGGCGTTTCCTGTCGCGGGCGCTAGGCCTACCCACACAAGTGAGGTATCATTTTTATCGGGAGACGTGGGGGAACGCTGGGTGGAATCAAATTTGTGGCTCCTCTCAGATTCCAGAACTTTCTGCCACAGAAATGTGAGGAACATGTGTTTTTTTAGCCAATTTTTGAGCTTTGCAAAGGATTCTGGGTAACAGAACCTGGTCCGAGCCCCGCCAGTCACCCCTCCTTGGATTCCCCTAGGTCTCTAGTTTTCAGAAATGCACAGGTTTGGTAGGTTTCCCTAGGTGGCTGCTGAGCTACAGGCCAAAATCTACAGGTAGGCACTTCGCTAAAAACAGGTCTGTTTTCTTCCAAAATTTTGGTGGTGTCCACGTTGCGCTTTGGGGCGTTTCCTGTCGCGGGCGCTAGGCCTACCCACGCAAGTGAGGTATCATTTTTATCGGGAGACTTGGGGGAACGCTGGGTGGAAGGAAATTTGTGGCTCCTCCCAGATTCCAGAACTTTCTGCCACAGAAATGTGAGGAACATGTGTTTTTTTAGCCAATTTTTGAGCTTTGCAAAGGATTCTGGGTAACAGAACCTGGTCCGAGCCCCGCCAGTCACCCCTCCTTGGATTCCCCTAGGTCTCTAGTTTTCAGAAATGCACAGGTTTGGTAGGTTTCCCTAGGTGGCGGCTGAGCTACAGGCCAAAATCTACAGGTAGGCACTTTGCTAAAAACAGGTCTGTTTTCTGTGATGTGTCCACGTTGCGCTTTGGGGCGTTTCCTGTCGCGGGCGCTAGGCCTACCCACACAAGTGAGGTATCATTTTTATCGGGAGACGTGGGGGAACGCTGGGTGGAAGGAAATTTGTGGCTCCTCTCAGATTCCAGAACTTTCTGCCACAGAAATGTGAGGAACATGTGTTTTTTTAGCCAATTTTTGAGCTTTGCAAAGGATTCTGGGTAACAGAACCTGGTCCGAGCCCCGCCAGTCACCCCTCCTTGGATTCCCCTAGGTCTCTAGTTTTCAGAAATGCACAGGTTTGGTAGGTTTCCCTAGGTGGCGGCTGAGCTACAGGCCAAAATCTACAGGTAGGCACTTCGCTAAAAACAGGTCTGTTTTCTTCCAAAATTTTGGTGGTGTCCACGTTGCGCTTTGGGGCGTTTCCTGTCGCGGGCGCTAGGCCTACCCACGCAAGTGAGGTATCATTTTTATCGGGAGACTTGGGGGAACGCTGGGTGGAAGGAAATTTGTGGCTCCTCCCAGATTCCAGAACTTTCTGCCACAGAAATGTGAGGAACATGTGTTTTTTTAGCCAATTTTTGAGCTTTGCAAAGGATTCTGGGGAACAGAACCTGGTCCGAGCCCCGCCAGTCACCCCTCCTTGGATTCCCCTAGGTCTCTAGTTTTCAGAAATGCACAGGTTTGGTAGGTTTCCCTAGGTGGCGGCTGAGCTACAGGCCAAAATCTACAGGTAGGCACTTTGCTAAAAACAGGTCTGTTTTCTGTGATGTGTCCACGTTGCGCTTTGGGGCGTTTCCTGTCGCGGGCGCTAGGCCTACCCACACAAGTGAGGTATCATTTTTATCGGGAGACGTGGGGGAACGCTGGGTGGAAGGAAATTTGTGGCTCCTCTCAGATTCCAGAACTTTCTGCCACAGAAATGTGAGGAACATGTGTTTTTTTAGCCAATTTTTGAGCTTTGCAAAGGATTCTGGGTAACAGAACCTGGTCCGAGCCCCGCCAGTCACCCCTCCTTGGATTCCCCTAGGTCTCTAGTTTTCAGAAATGCACAGGTTTGGTAGGTTTCCCTAGGTGGCGGCTGAGCTACAGGCCAAAATCTACAGGTAGGCACTTCGCTAAAAACAGGTCTGTTTTCTTCCAAAATTTTGGTGGTGTCCACGTTGCGCTTTGGGGCGTTTCCTGTCGCGGGCGCTAGGCCTACCCACGCAAGTGAGGTATCATTTTTATCGGGAGACTTGGGGGAACGCTGGGTGGAAGGAAATTTGTGGCTCCTCCCAGATTCCAGAACTTTCTGCCACTGAAATGAGAGGAACATGTGTTTTTTTAGCCAATTTTTGAGCTTTGCAAAGGATTCTGGGTAACAGAACCTGGTCCGAGCCCCGCCAGTCACCCCTCCTTGGATTCCCCTAGGTCTCTAGTTTTCAGAAATGCACAGGTTTGGTAGGTTTCCCTAGGTGGCGGCTGAGCTACAGGCCAAAATCTACAGGTAGGCACTTTGCTAAAAACAGGTCTGTTTTCTGTGATGTGTCCACGTTGCGCTTTGGGGCGTTTCCTGTCGCGGGTGCTAGGCCTACCCACACAAGTGAGGTATCATTTTTATCGGGAGACGTGGGGGAACGCTGGGTGGAAGGAAATTTGTGGCTCCTCTCAGATTCCCGAACTTTCTGCCACAGAAATGTGAGGAACATGTGTTTTTTTAGCCAATTTTTGAGCTTTGCAAAGGATTCTGGGTAACAGAACCTGGTCCGAGCCCCGCCAGTCACCCCTCCTTGGATTCCCCTAGGTCTCTAGTTTTCAGAAATGCACAGGTTTGGTAGGTTTCCCTAGGTGGCGGCTGAGCTACAGGCCAAAATCTACAGGTAGGCACTTCGCTAAAAACAGGTCTGTTTTCTTCCAAAAGTTTGGTGGTGTCCACGTTGCGCTTTGGGGCGTTTCCTGTCGCGGGCGCTAGGCCTACCCACGCAAGTGAGGTATCATTTTTATCGGGAGACGTGGGGGAACGCTGGGTGGAAGGAAATTTGTGGCTCCTCTCAGATTCCAGAACTTTCTGCCACAGAAATGTGAGGAACATGTGTTTTTTTAGCCAATTTTTGAGCTTTGCAAAGGATTCTGGGTAACAGAACCTGGTCCGAGCCCCGCCAGTCACCCCTCCTTGGATTCCCCTAGGTCTCTAGTTTTCAGAAATGCACAGGTTTGGTAGGTTTCCCTAGGTGGCGGCTGAGCTACAGGCCAAAATCTACAGGTAGGCACTTCGCTAAAAACAGGTCTGTTTTCTTCCAAAATTTTGGTGGTGTCCACGTTGCGCTTTGGGGCGTTTCCTGTCGCGGGCGCTAGGCCTACCCACGCAAGTGAGGTATCATTTTTATCGGGAGACTTGGGGGAACGCTGGGTGGAAGGAAATTTGTGGCTCCTCCCAGATTCCAGAACTTTCTGCCACAGAAATGTGAGGAACATGTGTTTTTTTAGCCAATTTTTGAGCTTTGCAAAGGATTCTGGGTAACAGAACCTGGTCCGAGCCCCGCCAGTCACCCCTCCTTGGATTCCCCTAGGTCTCTAGTTTTCAGAAATGCACAGGTTTGGTAGGTTTCCCTAGGTGGCGGCTGAGCTACAGGCCAAAATCTACAGGTAGGCACTTTGCTAAAAACAGGTCTGTTTTCTGTGATGTGTCCACGTTGCGCTTTGGGGCGTTTCCTGTCGCGGGCGCTAGGCCTACCCACACAAGTGAGGTATCATTTTTATCGGGAGACGTGGGGGAACGCTGGGTGGAATCAAATTTGTGGCTCCTCTCAGATTCCAGAACTTTCTGCCACAGAAATGTGAGGAACATGTGTTTTTTTAGTCAATTTTTGAGCTTTGCAAAGGATTCTGGGTAACAGAACCTGGTCCGAGCCCCGCCAGTCACCCCTCCTTGGATTCCCCTAGGTCTCTAGTTTTCAGAAATGCACAGGTTTGGTAGGTTTCCCTAGGTGGCGGCTGAGCTACAGGCCAAAATCTACAGGTAGGCACTTCGCTAAAAACAGGTCTGTTTTCTTCCAAAATTTTGGTGGTGTCCACGTTGCGCTTTGGGGCGTTTCCTGTCGCGGGCGCTAGGCCTACCCACGCAAGTGAGGTATCATTTTTATCGGGAGACTTGGGGGAACGCTGGGTGGAAGGAAATTTGTGGCTCCTCCCAGATTCCAGAACTTTCTGCTACAGAAATGTGAGGAACATGTGTTTTTTTAGCCAATTTTTGAGCTTTGCAAAGGATTCTGGGTAACAGAACCTGGTCCGAGCCCCGCCAGTCACCCCTCCTTGGATTCCCCTAGGTCTCTAGTTTTCAGAAATGCACAGGTTTGGTAGGTTTCCCTAGGTGGCGGCTGAGCTACAGGCCAAAATCTACAGGTAGGCACTTTGCTAAAAACAGGTCTGTTTTCTGTGATGTGTCCACGTTGCGCTTTGGGGCGTTTCCTGTCGCGGGCGCTAGGCCTACCCACACAAGTGAGGTATCATTTTTATCGGGAGACGTGGGGGAACGCTGGGTGGAATCAAATTTGTGGCTCCTCTCAGATTCCAGAACTTTCTGCCACAGAAATGTGAGGAACATGTGTTTTTTTAGCCAATTTTTGAGCTTTGCAAAGGATTCTGGGTAACAGAACCTGGTCCGAGCCCCGCCAGTCACCCCTCCTTGGATTCCCCTAGGTCTCTAGTTTTCAGAAATGCACAGGTTTGGTAGGTTTCCCTAGGTGGCGGCTGAGCTACAGGCCAAAATCTACAGGTAGGCACTTCGCTAAAAACAGGTCTGTTTTCTTCCAAAATTTTGGTGGTGTCCACGTTGCGCTTTGGGGCGTTTCCTGTCGCGGGCGCTAGGCCTACCCACGCAAGTGAGGTATCATTTTTATCGGGAGACTTGGGGGAACGCTGGGTGGAAGGAAATTTGTGGCTCCTCCCAGATTCCAGAACTTTCTGCCACAGAAATGTGAGGAACATGTGTTTTTTTAGCCAATTTTTGAGCTTTGCAAAGGATTCTGGGTAACAGAACCTGGTCCGAGCCCCGCCAGTCACCCCTCCTTGGATTCCCCTAGGTCTCTAGTTTTCAGAAATGCACAGGTTTGGTAGGTTTCCCTAGGTGGCGGCTGAGCTACAGGCCAAAATCTACAGGTAGGCACTTTGCTAAAAACAGGTCTGTTTTCTGTGATGTGTCCACGTTGCGCTTTGGGGCGTTTCCTGTCGCGGGCGCTAGGCCTACCCACACAAGTGAGGTATCATTTTTATCGGGAGACGTGGGGGAACGCTGGGTGGAAGGAAATTTGTGGCTCCTCTCAGATTCCAGAACTTTCTGCCACAGAAATGTGAGGAACATGTGTTTTTTTAGCCAATTTTTGAGCTTTGCAAAGGATTCTGGGTAACAGAACCTGGTCCGAGCCCCGCCAGTCACCCCTCCTTGGATTCCCCTAGGTCTCTAGTTTTCAGAAATGCACAGGTTTGGTAGGTTTCCCTAGGTGGCGGCTGAGCTACAGGCCAAAATCTACAGGTAGGCACTTCGCTAAAAACAGGTCTGTTTTCTTCCAAAATTTTGGTGGTGTCCACGTTGCGCTTTGGGGCGTTTCCTGTCGCGGGCGCTAGGCCTACCCACGCAAGTGAGGTATCATTTTTATCGGGAGACTTGGGGGAACGCTGGGTGGAAGGAAATTTGTGGCTCCTCTCAGATTCCAGAACTTTCTGCCACAGAAATGTGAGGAACATGTGTTTTTTTAGCCAATTTTTGAGCTTTGCAAAGGATTCTGGGTAACAGAACCTGGTCCGAGCCCCACCAGTCACCCCTCCTTGGATTCCCCTAGGTCTCTAGTTTTCAGAAATGCACAGGTTTGGTAGGTTTCCCTAGGTGGCGGCTGAGCTACAGGCCAAAATCTACAGGTAGGCACTTTGCTAAAAACAGGTCTGTTTTCTGTGATGTGTCCACGTTGCGCTTTGGGGCGTTTCCTGTCGCGGGCGCTAGGCCTACCCACACAAGTGAGGTATCATTTTTATCGGGAGACGTGGGGGAACGCTGGGTGGAAGGAAATTTGTGGCTCCTCTCAGATTCCCGAACTTTCTGCCACAGAAATGTGAGGAACATGTGTTTTTGTAGCCAATTTTTGAGCTTTGCAAAGGATTCTGGGTAACAGAACCTGGTCCGAGCCCCGCCAGTCACCCCTCCTTGGATTCCCCTAGGTCTCTAGTTTTCAGAAATGCACAGGTTTGGTAGGTTTCCCTAGGTGGCGGCTGAGCTACAGGCCAAAATCTACAGGTAGGCACTTCGCTAAAAACAGGTCTGTTTTCTTCCAAAATTTTGGTGGTGTCCACGTTGCGCTTTGGGGCGTTTCCTGTCGCGGGCGCTAGGCCTACCCACGCAAGTGAGGTATCATTTTTATCGGGAGACTTGGGGGAACGCTGGGTGGAAGGAAATTTGTGGCTCCTCCCAGATTCCAGAACTTTCTGCCACAGAAATGTGAGGAACATGTGTTTTTTTAGCCAATTTTTGAGCTTTGCAAAGGATTCTGGGTAACAGAACCTGGTCCGAGCCCCGCCAGTCACCCCTCCTTGGATTCCCCTAGGTCTCTAGTTTTCAGAAATGCACAGGTTTGGTAGGTTTCCCTAGGTGGCGGCTGAGCTAGAGGCCAAAATCTACAGGTAGGCACTTTGCTAAAAACAGGTCTGTTTTCTGTGATGTGTCCACGTTGCGCTTTGGGGCGTTTCCTGTCGCGGGCGCTAGGCCTACCCACACAAGTGAGGTATCATTTTTATCGGGAGACGTGGGGGAACGCTGGGTGGAAGGAAATTTGTGGCTCCTCTCAGATTCCAGAACTTTCTGCCACAGAAATGTGAGGAACATGTGTTTTTTTAGCCAATTTTTGAGCTTTGCAAAGGATTCTGGGTAACAGAACCTGGTCCGAGCCCCGCCAGTCACCCCTCCTTGGATTCCCCTAGGTCTCTAGTTTTCAGAAATGCACAGGTTTGGTAGGTTTCCCTAGGTGGCGGCTGAGCTACAGGCCAAAATCTACAGGTAGGCACTTTGCTAAAAACAGGTCTGTTTTCTGTGATGTGTCCACGTTGCGCTTTGGGGCGTTTCCTGTCGCGGGCGCTAGGCCTACCCACACAAGTGAGGTATCATTTTTATCGGGAGACGTGGGGGAACGCTGGGTGGAAGGAAATTTGTGGCTCCTCTCAGATTCCAGAACTTTCTGCCACAGAAATGTGAGGAACATGTGTTTTTTTAGCCAATTTTTGAGCTTTGCAAAGGATTCTGGGTAACAGAACCTGGTCCGAGCCCCGCCAGTCACCCCTCCTTGGATTCCCCTAGGTCTCTAGTTTTCAGAAATGCACAGGTTTGGTAGGTTTCCCTAGGTGGCGGCTGAGCTACAGGCCAAAATCTACAGGTAGGCACTTCGCTAAAAACAGGTCTGTTTTCTTCCAAAATTTTGGTGGTGTCCACGTTGCGCTTTGGGGCGTTTCCTGTCGCGGGCGCTAGGCCTACCCACGCAAGTGAGGTATCATTTTTATCGGGAGACTTGTGGGAACGCTGGGTGGAAGGAAATTTGTGGCTCCTCCCAGATTCCAGAACTTTCTGCCACAGAAATGTGAGGAACATGTGTTTTTTTAGCCAATTTTTGAGCTTTGCAAAGGATTCTGGGGAACAGAACCTGGTCCGAGCCCCGCCAGTCACCCCTCCTTGGATTCCCCTAGGTCTCTAGTTTTCAGAAATGCACAGGTTTGGTAGGTTTCCCTAGGTGGCGGCTGAGCTACAGGCCAAAATCTACAGGTAGGCACTTTGCTAAAAACAGGTCTGTTTTCTGTGATGTGTCCACGTTGCGCTTTGGGGCGTTTCCTGTCGCGGGCGCTAGGCCTACCCACACAAGTGAGGTATCATTTTTATCGGGAGACGTGGGGGAACGCTGGGTGGAATCAAATTTGTGGCTCCTCTCAGATTCCAGAACTTTCTGCCACAGAAATGTGAGGAACATGTGTTTTTTTAGCCAATTTTTGAGCTTTGCAAAGGATTCTGGGTAACAGAACCTGGTCCGAGCCCCGCCAGTCACCCCTCCTTGGATTCCCCTAGGTCTCTAGTTTTCAGAAATGCACAGGTTTGGTAGGTTTCCCTAGGTGGCGGCTGAGCTACAGGCCAAAATCTACAGGTAGGCACTTCGCTAAAAACAGGTCTGTTTTCTTCCAAAATTTTGGTGGTGTCCACGTTGCGCTTTGGGGCGTTTCCTGTCGCGGGCGCTAGGCCTACCCACGCAAGTGAGGTATCATTTTTATCGGGAGACTTGGGGGAACGCTGGGTGGAAGGAAATTTGTGGCTCCTCCCAGATTCCAGAACTTTCTGCTACAGAAATGTGAGGAACATGTGTTTTTTTAGCCAATTTTTGAGCTTTGCAAAGGATTCTGGGTAACAGAACCTGGTCCGAGCCCCGCCAGTCACCCCTCCTTGGATTCCCCTAGGTCTCTAGTTTTCAGAAATGCACAGGTTTGGTAGGTTTCCCTAGGTGGCGGCTGAGCTACAGGCCAAAATCTACAGGTAGGCACTTTGCTAAAAACAGGTCTGTTTTCTGTGATGTGTCCACGTTGCGCTTTGGGGCGTTTCCTGTCGCGGGCGCTAGGCCTACCCACACAAGTGAGGTATCATTTTTATCGGGAGACGTGGGGGAACGCTGGGTGGAATCAAATTTGTGGCTCCTCTCAGATTCCAGAACTTTCTGCCACAGAAATGTGAGGAACATGTGTTTTTTTAGCCAATTTTTGAGCTTTGCAAAGGATTCTGGGTAACAGAACCTGGTCCGAGCCCCGCCAGTCACCCCTCCTTGGATTCCCCTAGGTCTCTAGTTTTCAGAAATGCACAGGTTTGGTAGGTTTCCCTAGGTGGCGGCTGAGCTACAGGCCAAAATCTACAGGTAGGCACTTCGCTAAAAACAGGTCTGTTTTCTTCCAAAATTTTGGTGGTGTCCACGTTGCGCTTTGGGGCGTTTCCTGTCGCGGGCGCTAGGCCTACCCACGCAAGTGAGGTATCATTTTTATCGGGAGACTTGGGGGAACGCTGGGTGGAAGGAAATTTGTGGCTCCTCCCAGATTCCAGAACTTTCTGCCACAGAAATGTGAGGAACATGTGTTTTTTTAGCCAATTTTTGAGCTTTGCAAAGGATTCTGGGTAACAGAACCTGGTCCGAGCCCCGCCAGTCACCCCTCCTTGGATTCCCCTAGGTCTCTAGTTTTCAGAAATGCACAGGTTTGGTAGGTTTCCCTAGGTGGCGGCTGAGCTACAGGCCAAAATCTACAGGTAGGCACTTTGCTAAAAACAGGTCTGTTTTCTGTGATGTGTCCACGTTGCGCTTTGGGGCGTTTCCTGTCGCGGGCGCTAGGCCTACCCACACAAGTGAGGTATCATTTTTATCGGGAGACGTGGGGGAACGCTGGGTGGAAGGAAATTTGTGGCTCCTCTCAGATTCCAGAACTTTCTGCCACAGAAATGTGAGGAACATGTGTTTTTTTAGCCAATTTTTGAGCTTTGCAAAGGATTCTGGGTAACAGAACCTGGTCCGAGCCCCGCCAGTCACCCCTCCTTGGATTCCCCTAGGTCTCTAGTTTTCAGAAATGCACAGGTTTGGTAGGTTTCCCTAGGTGGCGGCTGAGCTACAGGCCAAAATCTACAGGTAGGCACTTCGCTAAAAACAGGTCTGTTTTCTTCCCAAATTTTGGTGGTGTCCACGTTGCGCTTTGGGGCGTTTCCTGTCGCGGGCGCTAGGCCTACCCACGCAAGTGAGGTATCATTTTTATCGGGAGACTTGGGGGAACGGTGGGTGGAAGGAAATTTGTGGCTCCTCCCAGATTCCAGAACTTTCTGCCACAGAAATGTGAGGAACATGTGTTTTTTTAGCCAATTTTTGAGCTTTGCAAAGGATTCTGGGTAACAGAACCTGGTCCGAGCCCCGCCAGTCACCCCTCCTTGGATTCCCCTAGGTCTCTAGTTTTCAGAAATGCACAGGTTTGGTAGGTTTCCCTAGGTGGCGGCTGAGCTACAGGCCAAAATCTACAGGTAGGCACTTTGCTAAAAACAGGTCTGTTTTCTGTGATGTGTCCACGTTGCGCTTTGGGGCGTTTCCTGTCGCGGGCGCTAGGCCTACCCACACAAGTGAGGTATCATTTTTATCGGGAGACGTGGGGGAACGCTGGGTGGAAGGAAATTTGTGGCTCCTCTCAGATTCCCGAACTTTCTGCCACAGAAATGTGAGGAACATGTGTTTTTTTAGCCAATTTTTGAGCTTTGCAAAGGATTCTGGGTAACAGAACCTGGTCCGAGCCCCGCCAGTCACCCCTCCTTGGATTCCCCTAGGTCTCTAGTTTTCAGAAATGCACAGGTTTGGTAGGTTTCCCTAGGTGGCGGCTGAGCTACAGGCCAAAATCTACAGGTAGGCACTTCGCTAAAAACAGGTCTGTTTTCTTCCAAAATTTTGGTGGTGTCCACGTTGCGCTTTGGGGCGTTTCCTGTCGCGGGCGCTAGGCCTACCCACGCAAGTGAGGTATCATTTTTATCGGGAGACTTGGGGGAACACTGGGTGGAAGGAAATTTGTGGCTCCTCCCAGATTCCAGAACTTTCTGCCACAGAAATGTGAGGAACATGTGTTTTTTTAGCCAATTTTTGAGCTTTGCAAAGGATTCTGGGTAACAGAACCTGGTCCGAGCCCCGCCAGTCACCCCTCCTTGGATTCCCCTAGGTCTCTAGTTTTCAGAAATGCACAGGTTTGGTAGGTTTCCCTAGGTGGCGGCTGAGCTACAGGCCAAAATCTACAGGTAGGCACTTTGCTAAAAACAGGTCTGTTTTCTGTGATGTGTCCACGTTGCGCTTTGGGGCGTTTCCTGTCGCGGGTGCTAGGCCTACCCACACAAGTGAGGTATCATTTTTATCGGGAGACGTGGGGGAACGCTGGGTGGAAGGAAATTTGTGGCTCCTCTCAGATTCCCGAACTTTCTGCCACAGAAATGTGAGGAACATGTGTTTTTTTAGCCAATTTTTGAGCTTTGCAAAGGATTCTGGGTAACAGAACCTGGTCCGAGCCCCGCCAGTCACCCCTCCTTGGATTCCCCTAGGTCTCTAGTTTTCAGAAATGCACAGGTTTGGTAGGTTTCCCTAGGTGGCGGCTGAGCTACAGGCCAAAATCTACAGGTAGGCACTTCGCTAAAAACAGGTCTGTTTTCTTCCAAAAGTTTGGTGGTGTCCACGTTGCGCTTTGGGGCGTTTCCTGTCGCGGGCGCTAGGCCTACCCACGCAAGTGAGGTATCATTTTTATCGGGAGACGTGGGGGAACGCTGGGTGGAAGGAAATTTGTGGCTCCTCTCAGATTCCAGAACTTTCTGCCACAGAAATGTGAGGAACATGTGTTTTTTTAGCCAATTTTTGAGCTTTGCAAAGGATTCTGGGTAACAGAACCTGGTCCGAGCCCCGCCAGTCACCCCTCCTTGGATTCCCCTAGGTCTCTAGTTTTCAGAAATGCACAGGTTTGGTAGGTTTCCCTAGGTGGCGGCTGAGCTACAGGCCAAAATCTACAGGTAGGCACTTCGCTAAAAACAGGTCTGTTTTCTTCCAAAATTTTGGTGGTGTCCACGTTGCGCTTTGGGGCGTTTCCTGTCGCGGGCGCTAGGCCTACCCACGCAAGTGAGGTATCATTTTTATCGGGAGACTTGGGGGAACGCTGGGTGGAAGGAAATTTGTGGCTCCTCCCAGATTCCAGAACTTTCTGCCACAGAAATGTGAGGAACATGTGTTTTTTTAGCCAATTTTTGAGCTTTGCAAAGGATTCTGGGTAACAGAACCTGGTCCGAGCCCCGCCAGTCACCCCTCCTTGGATTCCCCTAGGTCTCTAGTTTTCAGAAATGCACAGGTTTGGTAGGTTTCCCTAGGTGGCGGCTGAGCTACAGGCCAAAATCTACAGGTAGGCACTTCGCTAAAAACAGGTCTGTTTTCTTCCAAAATTTTGGTGGTGTCCACGTTGCGCTTTGGGGCGTTTCCTGTCGCGGGCGCTAGGCCTACCCACGCAAGTGAGGTATCATTTTTATCGGGAGACTTGGGGGAACGCTGGGTGGAAGGAAATTTGTGGCTCCTCCCAGATTCCAGAACTTTCTGCTACAGAAATGTGAGGAACATGTGTTTTTTTAGCCAATTTTTGAGCTTTGCAAAGGATTCTGGGTAACAGAACCTGGTCCGAGCCCCGCCAGTCACCCCTCCTTGGATTCCCCTAGGTCTCTAGTTTTCAGAAATGCACAGGTTTGGTAGGTTTCCCTAGGTGGCGGCTGAGCTACAGGCCAAAATCTACAGGTAGGCACTTTGCTAAAAACAGGTCTGTTTTCTGTGATGTGTCCACGTTGCGCTTTGGGGCGTTTCCTGTCGCGGGCGCTAGGCCTACCCACACAAGTGAGGTATCATTTTTATCGGGAGACGTGGGGGAACGCTGGGTGGAATCAAATTTGTGGCTCCTCTCAGATTCCAGAACTTTCTGCCACAGAAATGTGAGGAACATGTGTTTTTTTAGCCAATTTTTGAGCTTTGCAAAGGATTCTGGGTAACAGAACCTGGTCCGAGCCCCGCCAGTCACCCCTCCTTGGATTCCCCTAGGTCTCTAGTTTTCAGAAATGCACAGGTTTGGTAGGTTTCCCTAGGTGGCGGCTGAGCTACAGGCCAAAATCTACAGGTAGGCACTTCGCTAAAAACAGGTCTGTTTTCTTCCAAAATTTTGGTGGTGTCCACGTTGCGCTTTGGGGCGTTTCCTGTCGCGGGCGCTAGGCCTACCCACGCAAGTGAGGTATCATTTTTATCGGGAGACTTGGGGGAACGCTGGGTGGAAGGAAATTTGTGGCTCCTCCCAGATTCCAGAACTTTCTGCCACAGAAATGTGAGGAACATGTGTTTTTTTAGCCAATTTTTGAGCTTTGCAAAGGATTCTGGGTAACAGAACCTGGTCCGAGCCCCGCCAGTCACCCCTCCTTGGATTCCCCTAGGTCTCTAGTTTTCAGAAATGCACAGGTTTGGTAGGTTTCCCTAGGTGGCGGCTGAGCTACAGGCCAAAATCTACAGGTAGGCACTTTGCTAAAAACAGGTCTGTTTTCTGTGATGTGTCCACGTTGCGCTTTGGGGCGTTTCCTGTCGCGGGCGCTAGGCCTACCCACACAAGTGAGGTATCATTTTTATCGGGAGACGTGGGGGAACGCTGGGTGGAAGGAAATTTGTGGCTCCTCTCAGATTCCAGAACTTTCTGCCACAGAAATGTGAGGAACATGTGTTTTTTTAGCCAATTTTTGAGCTTTGCAAAGGATTCTGGGTAACAGAACCTGGTCCGAGCCCCGCCAGTCACCCCTCCTTGGATTCCCCTAGGTCTCTAGTTTTCAGAAATGCACAGGTTTGGTAGGTTTCCCTAGGTGGCGGCTGAGCTACAGGCCAAAATCTACAGGTAGGCACTTCGCTAAAAACAGGTCTGTTTTCTTCCAAAATTTTGGTGGTGTCCACGTTGTGCTTTGGGGCGTTTCCTGTCGCGGGCGCTAGGCCTACCCACGCAAGTGAGGTATCATTTTTATCGGGAGACTTGGGGGAACGCTGGGTGGAAGGAAATTTGTGGCTCCTCCCAGATTCCAGAACTTTCTGCCACAGAAATGTGAGGAACATGTGTTTTTTTAGCCAATTTTTGAGCTTTGCAAAGGATTCTGGGTAACAGAACCTGGTCCGAGCCCCGCCAGTCACCCCTCCTTGGATTCCCCTAGGTCTCTAGTTTTCAGAAATGCACAGGTTTGGTAGGTTTCCCTAGGTGGCGGCTGAGCTACAGGCCAAAATCTACAGGTAGGCACTTTGCTAAAAACAGGTCTGTTTTCTGTGATGTGTCCACGTTGCGCTTTGGGGCGTTTCCTGTCGCGGGCGCTAGGCCTACCCACACAAGTGAGGTATCATTTTTATCGGGAGACGTGGGGGAACGCTGGGTGGAAGGAAATTTGTGGCTCCTCTCAGATTCCCGAACTTTCTGCCACAGAAATGTGAGGAACATGTGTTTTTTTAGCCAATTTTTGAGCTTTGCAAAGGATTCTGGGTAACAGAACCTGGTCCGAGCCCCGCCAGTCACCCCTCCTTGGATTCCCCTAGGTCTCTAGTTTTCAGAAATGCACAGGTTTGGTAGGTTTCCCTAGGTGGCGGCTGAGCTACAGGCCAAAATCTACAGGTAGGCACTTCGCTAAAAACAGGTCTGTTTTCTTCCAAAATTTTGGTGGTGTCCACGTTGCGCTTTGGGGCGTTTCCTGTCGCGGGCGCTAGGCCTACCCACGCAAGTGAGGTATCATTTTTATCGGGAGACTTGGGGGAACGCTGGGTGGAAGGAAATTTGTGGCTCCTCCCAGATTCCAGAACTTTCTGCCACAGAAATGTGAGGAACATGTGTTTTTTTAGCCAATTTTTGAGCTTTGCAAAGGATTCTGGGTAACAGAACCTGGTCCGAGCCCCGCCAGTCACCCCTCCTTGGATTCCCCTAGGTCTCTAGTTTTCAGAAATGCACAGGTTTGGTAGGTTTCCCTAGGTGGCGGCTGAGCTAGAGGCCAAAATCTACAGGTAGGCACTTTGCTAAAAACAGGTCTGTTTTCTGTGATGTGTCCACGTTGCGCTTTGGGGCGTTTCCTGTCGCGGGCGCTAGGCCTACCCACACAAGTGAGGTATCATTTTTATCGGGAGACGTGGGGGAACGCTGGGTGGAAGGAAATTTGTGGCTCCTCTCAGATTCCCGAACTTTCTGCCACAGAAATGTGAGGAACATGTGTTTTTTTAGCCAATTTTTGAGCTTTGCAAAGGATTCTGGGTAACAGAACCTGGTCCGAGCCCCGCCAGTCACCCCTCCTTGGATTCCCCTAGGTCTCTAGTTTTCAGAAATGCACAGGTTTGGTAGGTTTCCCTAGGTGGCGGCTGAGCTACAGGCCAAAATCTACAGGTAGGCACTTTGCTAAAAACAGGTCTGTTTTCTGTGATGTGTCCACGTTGCGCTTTGGGGCGTTTCCTGTCGCGGGCGCTAGGCCTACCCACACAAGTGAGGTATCATTTTTATCGGGAGACGTGGGGGAACGCTGGGTGGAAGGAAATTTGTGGCTCCTCTCAGATTCCAGAACTTTCTGCCACAGAAATGTGAGGAACATGTGTTTTTTTAGCCAATTTTTGAGCTTTGCAAAGGATTCTGGGTAACAGAACCTGGTCCGAGCCCCGCCAGTCACCCCTCCTTGGATTCCCCTAGGTCTCTAGTTTTCAGAAATGCACAGGTTTGGTAGGTTTCCCTAGGTGGCGGCTGAGCTACAGGCCAAAATCTACAGGTAGGCACTTCGCTAAAAACAGGTCTGTTTTCTTCCAAAATTTTGGTGGTGTCCACGTTGCGCTTTGGGGCGTTTCCTGTCGCGGGCGCTAGGCCTACCCACGCAAGTGAGGTATCATTTTTATCGGGAGACTTGGGGGAACGCTGGGTGGAAGGAAATTTGTGGCTCCTCTCAGATTCCAGAACTTTCTGTCACTCAAATGTGAGGAAAATGCGTTTTTTTAGCCAAAATATGAGGTTCGCAAAGGATTCTGGGTAACAGAACCTGGTCCGAGCCCCGCCAGTCACCCCTCCTTGGATTCCCCTAGGTCTCTAGTTTTCAGAAATGCACAGGTTTGGTAGGTTTCCCTAGGTGGCGGCTGAGCTAGAGGCCAAAATCTACAGGTAGGCACTTTGCTAAAAACAGGTCTGTTTTCTGTGATGTGTCCACGTTGCGCTTTGGGGCGTTTCCTGTCGCGGGCGCTAGGCCTACCCACACAAGTGAGGTATCATTTTTATCGGGAGACGTGGGGGAACGCTGGGTGGAAGGAAATTTGTGGCTCCTCTCAGATTCCAGAACTTTCTGCCACAGAAATGTGAGGAACATGTGTTTTTTTAGCCAATTTTTGAGCTTTGCAAAGGATTCTTGGTAACAGAACCTGGTCCGAGCCACACAAATCACCCCATCTTGGATTCCCCTAGGTCTCTAGTTTTCAGAAATGCACAGGTTTGGTAGGTTTCCGTAGGTGGCGGCTGAGCTAGAGGCCAAAATCTACAGGTAGGCACTTTGCTAAAAACAGGTCTGTTTTCTGTGATGTGTCCACGTTGCGCTTTGGGGCGTTTCCTGTCGCGGGCGCTAGGCCTACCCACACATGTGAGGTATCATTTTTATCGGGAGACGTGGGGGAACGCTGGGTGGAAGGACATTTGTGGCTCCTCTCAGATTCCAGCACTTTCTGCCACAGAAATGTGAGGAACATGTGTTTTTTTAGCCAATTTTTGAGCTTTGCAAAGGATTCTGGGTAACAGAACCTGGTCCGAGCCACACAAATCACCCCATCTTGGATTCCCCTAGGTCTCTAGTTTTCAGAAATGCACAGGTTTGGTAGGTTTCCCTAGGTGGCGGCTGAGCTAGAGGCCAAAATCTACAGGTAGGCACTTTGCTAAAAACAGGTCTGTTTTCTGTGATGTGTCCACATTGCGCTTTGGGGTGTTTCCTGTCGCGGGCGCTAGGCCTACCCACACAAGTGAGGTATCATTTTTATCGGGAGACGTGGGGGAACGCTGGGTGGAAGGAAATTTGTGGCTCCTCTCAGATTCCAGAACTTTCTGCCACAGAAATGTGAGGAACATGTGTTTTTTTAGCCAAATTTTGAGGTTTGCAAAGGATTCTGGGTAACAGAACCTGGTCCGAGCCACACAAATCACCCCATCTTGGATTCCCCTAGGTCTCTAGTTTTCAGAAATGCACAGGTTTGGTAGGTTTCCCTAGGTGGCGGCTGAGCTAGAGGCCAAAATCTACAGGTAGGCACTTTGCTAAAAACAGGTCTGTTTTCTGTGATGTGTCCACGTTGCGCTTTGGTGCGTTTCCTGTCGCGGGCGCTAGGCCTACCCACACAAGTGAGGTATCATTTTTATCGGGAGACTTGGGGGAACATAGAATAGCAAAACAAGTGTTATTGCCCCTTGTCTTTCTCTACATTTTTCCCTTCCAAATGTAAGACAGTGTGTAAAAAAGACGTCTATTTGAGAAATGCCCGGTAATTCACATGCTAGTATGGGCAGCCCGGAATTCAGAGATGTGCAAATAACCACTGCTTCTCAACACCTTATCTTGTGCCCATTTTGGAAATACAAAGGTTTTCTTGATAGCTATTTTTTACTCTTTATATTTCAGCAAATGAATTGCTGTATACCCGGCATAGAATGAAAACCCACTGCAGGGTGCAGGTCATTTATTGGCTCTGGGTACCTAGAGTTCTTGATGAACCTACAAGCCCTATATATCCCCGCAACCAGAAGAGTCCAGCAGACGTAACGGTATATTGCTTTCGAAAATCTGACATTGCAGGAAAAAGTTACAGAGTAAAACTTAGAGAAAAATTGATGTTTTTTTCACCTCAATTTCAATATTTTTCTTTTTCAGTTGCTATTTTCTGTAGGAAACCCTTTTAGGATCTACACAAATTACCCCTTGCTGAATTCAGAATTTTGTCTACTTTTCAGAAATGTTGCGGTTTATGGGATCCAGCGTTGGTTTCATGCCCATTTCTGTCACTGACTGGAAGGAGGCTGAAAGCACAAAAAATCGTAAAAATGGGGTATGTCCCAGTAAAATGCCAAAATTGGGTTGAAAAATTGGGTTTTCTGATTCAAGTCTGCCTGTTCCTGAAAGCTGGGAAGCTGGTGATTTTATCACCGCAAACCCTTTGTTGATGCCCTTTTCAGGGAAAAAACCACAAGCCTTCTTCTGCAGCCCATTTTTCCAAATTTTTTTAAAAAAATGAAATTTTCACTGTTTTTTGGCTAATTTCTTGGCCTCCTTCTGGGGAACCCACAAAGTCTGGGTACCTCTAGAATCCCTAGGATGTTGGAAAAAAATGACGCAAATTTGGCATGGGTAGCTTATGTGAACAAAAAGTTATGAGGGCCTAAGCGCGAACTGCTCCAAATAGCCAAAAAAAGGCTCGGCACAGGAGGGGGAAAAGGCCTGGCAGCGAAGGGGTTAAACACTTACTAGATTTAGTGGAAGATGATGGTGAAGACTTCGATGAGTACCAAGTTGCTGTGAAGAAACATGAATTGAGATTTGATAAACAACCAAGCTTGATTGTTTTAAGACATTCATTTTTCAAACAAAAACAGTGTGTGAATGAGGATGTGGATGCCTATGTTTCTGTGCTTCAGAGACTGATCTCTGAGTGTCAGTTTGATAACTTCACTGACCAACTTATCAGAGACCAATTTGTTAGTCATTGCAAGGACAAGCTGATATGCCAGAGATTATTGTCATCGAGCAATCCTTCATTGGATGAGTCTATCAGAGTAGTAAACGGCATAGAGATTTCTCAAATATCCCTCTGAGCGTTGGATGAAAAACCTGTTGAAGCAGTGACTATTGTAAATTCTGAAAAAAATCTATGCATCAAAATTCTACTTTTAGTAGGAAAATTTTTAAACCTATGAAGGTGGAAAGTTTGTCATCTAGCAATCTTTCATTGTGATAATAACACACATGTCAAGGGGGGTAAGTGTCCTACTGTTAATGTTACATGCAATTACTGCAAAAGAATTGGCCATTTTGCAAAGGTTTTTCAGAAGAAAAGAAACTACAGGAAGTCTGTTTCTTGTGTTATGGAATCAGATGATGATGCTGCATCTGATTCCAAAATAAAGGGTTTACATGATTTAATACTCATGGTTGGTGAAAAAGACTCCACTACTCAGTAGTTGAAAGGAAGACAAGTCTAGATTGGAATCTCTCATGGTAAACAACCCTTTATTGTGTGTAAATCCTATTGCAAATATTCAGGTGGGGAACAAGCCTTTGCAACTACTAGTAGTGATTCTGGTGCTAGAATTATGATGATTAGACTGCCTCTTGTTTCATATGAAGGGTGCAAGATTGAGCTCCAGGGTTATATTGAAGGTTTATCAAAGGAAAGGGGACCAAAGGAAGGATTTATATAGCAGCAAAAGGCCTCAACATCCTGGGGTGATTTCATCAGGGGCTTTTGGGAATGCAGGTGCTAAGGAGCAGGCTCTGGTGGTTGGATGTGATGATATGGCTCTGATATGGAGTCATACATTTCCTGAAGTCTTCAGTATTGAGCTTGGTGAATTTGAGGGTTTAAATATAGAAGGTGGATCAAGAGGAATGCAATGCTTGTAAAGCATAAGCTAAAAGGAGTGCCCTTTAGCGTCAGGGATGTTCCTGAGAAAGAGGTTAAGAGTTTGTATGAGAGAGGATGTATTGAGTCTGCCTTTGTGGCTCTCTCCTTTGGCGGTTACACGCAAACAGCCTGGACAGTTGCATGTGTAGATATGAGGTCACTTTATAAAAAATATGGGTTGTCAAGTATCCTTACAATAAATCAATGATTTGTTTGCGAGCACTGCAGGAGCAAATTTGTTCTCTAAGCTTGATCTTGCTTCTGCCTACCATCAGGTGGAACTTGACCCTGATTCAAGATATCTTACAACATTTGCTTCACCCATTGATACTTTCCAATACTACCTCATGCCATTTGGACTTGCCTCTGCAGCATCTGTCTTTCAGAGAGTTATATTATAACATTCTGAAAGATGTGGATGTGATCTTGGCATTCCAGGAAGATGTTTTAGTTTTTTCAGAGAATGCAGTGCCCATAATTCTATTTTGTAAAGAGTTTTTGAATAGCCACGAGGTTGTGCTAAAAAAAGAGAAGTGTACATTTTTGAGCAATGGAGTAGACTATCTGGGACATATTGTCTCAAGGGATGGAGTTAACCTAGACCTGGATTAGTTGAGTCTATTCTGGGAGCACCTCCTCCCTCTAACAAAATAGCTGTCAAAGCTTTTTTGGATTATGTGAGTTCTACTCTTGCTTCATTCTTGTTTATGCTATGAAGAGGAGACCCATAAGTAACTTACATAAGAAAAGCTCCAAGTTTGTGTGATGTGACAATTGTTCTGTAGCATTCACAGAAATTAAAACTCTGTTAAGTGAAATAAATACCCTCAAGCCATTTGATGCTTTGCTACCATATTACATCATGGTGGATGCCAGTCAGGTGGGGCTACCCTCACGCAGAAAAAAGGAGAGTCTGAACACACTGTTGCATTTGCATCAAGAGTTTTGCATAAAGCTGAACTGCAATACTCGGTTATAGGAAAGGCTGTTAGTGAGGACCATGAGTGACACCTTGGTTTGTCCCTCACCACACACTGTGTTTGTGAGTCTTTCTGATTGTAAAAAATGGACACAGCAATTGAAGATGTGGTGGAAAATTGTTCTCGTGTAAGTCAGCAAAGGCCTGGATGTATTGTCTCCGTCTCTCATTCCGAGTAAGCGCCCCTCTAATCCAGGGCTTTTTAGTGATGGGTGGTGAATGAAATTTAGGTTGCTTTAAAACAGGCTCCAACATACTGGGCTTATGCAGATGTCCCCTCCCCTTTTTGCCTCACTTGGACTGCTGATGCTGTTGCTTTTGGCCTGTCAGAGTACTGTGGCCTGCTAACCAGAACTCAGCCCCTCTGCTCTATCCCTTAAACTGTATGTCGAATTGCATAGGCCAATTGGCAAGGATTTTACTATCCATGCAAGTCCCTACTAAGTGGTACCAGTGGTACCCATGACTAGAGGGGTCACCAGTGCTGCAGCACTGAGTGTGCCACCCTGTGTGGCCCGAGTAAAAGTGAGACTGCAGAGCTGCCATGTCAGCCTGCACGAACAGCCTGCTGCTCAAGTGCTATTCTGCCAATGCCAGGTGCAGGCTGGTTCCCTTTGCTGCCCATAGCATGGGTCAGTCACCCTTAGGGCAGGCCTCCTATAGCCCTGGAGACAGGGTGCACTGTACTATGAGTAAGGACATATATGACCCCGTGATAGCATTTAAAATGTAATGCTACCATGAGTAACCAGCAGTCCATAGGTTAACATGGACTGGAATCTGGGCAGTTCCCAGATGTCCAGATTGTTTATGGCCCGGCAGATTCCCCCTGTGTTTGGTATCAAACATCTTGCTTTTTAACCCTGAGCATGATGTCCATGCTCAGGATTAACTAGCATTTGCCCAGGTGGCACCCTTAGAGGGTGCCCACCAAGTTACCAAGTTCTCTTCTGTTTTTACGGGCTCTCTCAAGCCTCTGCCACCACAGACACAGGACGGCTCTCCTGCTGGTTATGCTAGCATTTTCACAGGATGGATACAAAGGGCCTGGGCAGGCATGAGGTCACACCTCCTCCCTCCCAGGCTGGCTAGTGTGAAAAGGTAATCAAGACGGTGAGCCTCAAAGGATTCACCCGTCCTTGAAATGTAATTACTTGTCCCCCACTGGAAGGTAAAGCCTTTCCCACCCTGTCTAGCCTGACAGGTGAGAAAATTAGCTATACAGGAGGTCTACACCCCCACAAGGCTAGGCATACCTTTAGGGTGGGATAGGGAGTCCGTACAGCCAAGGAAGCTTACTGTCATCTTGACAACCCTTAGGTTTAGTGGATTCTGGGTAGGAAAGAAACCCACTCCCACATTTAGTTGTCACTACAGAGGCTGGCTAGCCACAATGACCAGTGTTCCTTTGGTCACTGTCCTCCTCACCCTGAAAGCCTCCTAAAAACAGGTTTTAAGGGGCTCTCCTAGCACCAGAAAATTAGATCTTACTTGCAATGAAGAAGAGACACAAAGAAGACATTGTCACCGACAACAGGAGCTTGACTTCTGCCACAGCGCAAAGAGAGGATACAGCAGTGACCTACAGAGACCATCACTGGAACTGAGTGACCGACGCGTGACCAAGGTGAAAGCTCATTGGCTCAATAAGATGGACCCCAGTAGACACGAGAAGCCAAGAAAGACTCCCCTGGACAGGGTGGACCTCGGAGGTCACGTGGAGCTCTCGTCATGCTCCGTGACTGAGAGCCCCATGGAGCGGCAAGATGGCAGACAGAGTGCGATGTCAGTCGCGCAGTGTATTGAAATTAAGTGTTTGACCACTGAATTTGTGTTTCACCACTGTGCATATTAGTTGTTCAATGTTCACTAGTAGCACATTACATTTTTTATTCAGTTTAGCTGCCTATTGGCTTTAACGTGGCATTAGACGTTATATTTTGTATTTAGTTTAGCTGCCTATTGGCTTTATCGTGGCATTAGACATTGGAGTTGAGACATTGCAGATGAGCTGTGTTTTTCCACATGGTAAACCAAGTTTGTGTTTTTCGTATTTTCTCTCACCGAACACTAGCATGATAAGGAAGCATATATTTTGTGTTTTTATCTAGTGCAGGGAAGGACTCAGCCTTGGGAAAGACAGCCTTGAGAACTTTGCCAACATTCAACACTTGTTTCTTCCAACTCTGACCTACAGTAGCCAGCATGTTTTGACTATTAGAGGGAAGGGCCTTTCAGCAGGCTTTTCACTATTTCATCTATAAAAGGTGTCCCTGAGCAGCAGCAAGGGGAAGTTTCCAAGTCTTCAGTCAGGAGTGGACGTCAGCTGCCTGACCTGTCCCATAAGGGTGGAAAATCTCTTTCTCGCAGTTGAACAGGAGTCATCAATTTGCTGGCCTGAGAAAGATGACGAGCAATGATAGGCCCTACAGTGATGAATTTTGACTTTTATTCTTTGCTTTGACAGTTATGCTATAATCACATATATTTACTGTGTAAATTGCAATTAAGAATCACTTTGATATATATTCCTTTCATTGCTGTGACTATTTTTAAACATGTGCCTCCAACCTACTAATCTCCTCACTCAGAAACCTTGTGGTGAAGTAATAATAAATGTCTTCTTTAAACTAGGAAGTGCATTCCAGAGATTGTTGTCAGCTTGGTCATTAGTGAAAGCAAAACATGTGGCTATTTAGAAGATTAGGTGGCTTCATCCTCCCCCCATTCCCGTTCCTGGTCGGCAAACCTGGGAAACCTGGGAGAGTGACCTGGCTGACAGGCAGTGCAGCTCGGGCCACGGCTGTGCAACAATATGTCAACACAGATCCAGCACCAGCGGCAAAAGACTTCGTAGCAGGCAGCAGCAGAGCGCAGTGCGCCGAGGTGCGAGCGGCATGGTACGCCCGCCAGTAACAGTCGGCAGGCTGCAGCAATTGGATGGCCACAGAGATTGTTTGGTGGTGGTTTTTTTTCCTTCGCTTGAATGCTACATGGTGACCCCCCGAGGTTCTGAACATGATGTTGAGGTGAGCAGAAAGGACAAGGGAAAAAAGATAAGAAGATCAGAAGACCAAAAGATATGTAATTGAGGCAGTGTGCAGCTTGTGATCAGGGGCAAGGGAGGGAAGCTCCCTTTCTTTTATGGAAGAGATGGCAACAATTATTGTGGAAAGGCTATCAAATTATAAATTACAAAGGTGGAAGCTACTTTTCTTTTTTTGGGGGGAAGAAGGCGTATAGGATACATAGCGGCTGCTGAGGGGGTAAAATGAACAATTCGTTTTGCAAAAAGGCTGGGGGGTCGTTACCAATAGAGACACAACATTGCTTTTTTGGGACTGTGCTGCGTCTAAATCCATTATACACGTGGCCTAGGAGGAAATGGAGAATGAGAAGCCAGTTGTAGCAGCATTGCATTAGTGCAGTAGGTGCATCTGTGGGTTCAAGGGAGCGATGTTAAGGGAGTGACGGAAGCTGCCACGTCCCTATTCAGGATTTTCACTTTCTGTCTAGTTTTTCCAGTCTCCTCTGGTCTTTCCTTGCCTTATTTCTCCCCACTGTAAATGCCTTTGATCTGACACTATGATGAAACGTATGACACAAGATGCAGGCTATAAGGCACAGACAATGGGAACAAATTCAAAAGGCCCTAAAACTAAGACTTTGACTCCTGCCACAGAAAGGCTGAGGTATAGCTCTGAACAATGAGATCTGGGGAGAACTTTTAGGGAATCCACAGAAATTCAGGACCTTTCACAGGACTTATCACCCCCCTCTTCCTTTATAGCCCTTTCGACATCTATGGAGGCCAGCCTGCCAGAAGGTCCTGAACAAGTAGCACTACCGTCAATGCAACTTGCTGAGCTGCTCTTTCAAACCTCTATTGCCACATTGAACAAACAGATTACTGAGCCGTATACCTCCTCATCCGTGATAGCTGCATCTAGTAACCTCGCCCTTGCAGTATTTGTTGTAAATGTACAACATAAGGAGAAACCTGCCTACCCCCTGTTTTTACCACTAGCAATAATGCTAAAGGGGTGTTAGAGGCATTGGAAGGAGATAATGCGCAAGACAGGACAAGAGAAAGCAATCTTGCCGATTAAGGAAAGCACAATGGGCAATGGTTTACTTTCCGGAATACGTGCAAATCCTGCACCAGAAGCTTCCAGTTTGGCTTCATCTGATCCAACACAATTTAATGCTAGTATGCTTCCTCAAACCCCCTCCCCTATCCCTAGCACCAACAGTACAGATAACTCGACATGCAGGGCAACTGGTATCCCCTTAATGGAGGAATGGATGGGGCAGATATTAGTGGAGCTTCGAGCTATAAAACTATCTCAGGAGGAAGCTTGCAAGGATCAGCTCAGTCAATTGAATACTCACCTAATCCATCTGCCCACAAGAGTATCCCAAGTGGAGTAGAGAATCTCTGATTTAGAAGATGCTGAAAATCAAGCGGAGTTGGCAGTATCTCGGATCCAATCAGAACTTGCAGAACTTCAATTAAAGTTGGACGAGATGGAAAATACATCCCGGCGTTCAAATCTCAGGTTCGTGGGGGTCCCTGAAGACACTGAGGCAGCTTCATCCGTAACTAAGGTAGTCTCTGATCTCAAATATAACTGCATCCTCCCCAGCAAGTCAAAAACTGAAGTGGATGTCTCAATCATGAGAGCACAAAGGGTGCCATTTACACGCCCTGCATATTCAAAGTATCCTCGTACAATATTGGCCAATTTGGTGACTACAGGACTAAGGAAAAAAATATTTCTCAAGCCATAAAGTTGAAGAACTTTAAGTATGGTGACAGTTTCAGCTTTCGCGTGTAATCGGATATGTCAATTGCAGCTTTCTACCAGCGCAGAGAATTTATTGGACTGATAGATGAGTTTAAGAGACTGGGGCTCCGGCTGGTATTGTGAAATTGGCCAAGTGTTTCATAAAGGACAAGTGCATGTGCTTCAGGGCGTTCAGGAAGGAAAGAATTGTCTAGATTTGTTAAAAAAGGGATGACGTGGTTAATGGCGGGTGGATGAAGAACAAGACCGTGGAGGAGGAGGGAGAGAGGGGGGAGAGAGGGGAAGAGGGGAAAAGGGAAAAAGAAATGAGAAGGGAGCCAAATTGGGAACATATTATCTAGTTTATTTGGAAATATGTTGCTCACTTGAATTGCCGCGGTATATGTTTTTTGTTTTTTTCTGTCCTGCCGCCTTGTTGCTCCTTTTGATTAGGCTCTAGGAGTGCCATATCAGCTCACTCCTTGTTAGGGTGTGGGGCGGGTGGGCTAAGGGTGGGGGGTGAAGCCTGGTTGGGTGGGAACTGCTTGGGGAGGGAGGAACGGGGGCATCAGGGAGTCAAGGGAGAGAGGAGCCGAGATGGGCAAGGCCCTCAACGACGTAGGGTGGGCGGGAGCACAGGGTGGAGCTTGGGGCAAAAATGCAGGTGGAGGGCAGTCAACTATATCCCTTATTTAAGGATAGGATACAAGACAGCAACGTGCTAAAAAATGCAGATTAAGTGCAATTAATCATGGAGATGGCTGGGTGGAATGTGACGAATGAGTGGGCATCACGTAAAAATAGCCTCATGTAATTTAATTGGAGCTAATAATAATGATTAACTTCAAGCAATACTTAACTGGCTTGTAACATCTCAAGTACAAGTTTTTCTTGTGCAGGAAACCCATTTGAAGGCTAATGCTACATTACATAAACTCCCGGGGTTTATTGTCCATTCATTTTTTGCGTCTGCTAATGCCGCCGTACGGCGTGTAGACATTTATTTCTAGAAAGTTCCAAAGACTAGTAAAGGGAGTTTTTAGAGATCCACAGGCAAGATGGATATTGGTTACTACCATATTGGCAAATAAGGTAATTCACTTTGTAACTTTTTATGGTCCAATAGAAGATGATATAGAACTAATGCAGGATTTATATGCGTACCTATCTTCACTTTCAGGCTATTTTACAATAGGAGGGGATTTTAATATCATACCTAACGTCCAATGGGACACATCACGTAGGAATAAAACACAGAATAAGACAAGAGCCTCACAAATGCTTTTTAAATTGATCTCGGACCTAGCATTGGTTGATGTGTGGAGGGCCGATCATCCTCTGGCAAGAGAATTTACATGCTATTCTAAAAGATATAATACTGTTTCAAGGATCGATTTAATATTAATCTCATTTGTGCTGATGCGACAGGGGTCAGTGATACTTGCTAATCCATTTTCCGACCACTCTGTTCCTTGGGTTAGTATCAAGGAATCAAGAAACCAATTGAATCGTCCACAATGGAGCTTGGACAAATCTGTTTTGATAGAGGAGGGCTGGGTAGCAACTCTCAAAACTTTGGTTGGTGAGTTCTTAGAGCTTAATAAGGACTCAGCCTCTCTTTTTAATATCTGGTTAGCCATCCACAGCTTATATATGAGGAGAAGCAATTTCTTTTAAGGCTCATCTAGGAAAGACAGCTTGTGAGAAAAGTAATCCACTCCAATGAGAGTTAGAGCAGGCTTTAAAAAGAAATCAAACATTATCCAATCCAGAGACAAAATCTATTTTAGAACGAGCTCAAGCTAAATTAAGGGGCTTTTACATGTCTCGAGAGATACTTAATAGACACACAAGTTTTCAGAGGCAATACGAAGAAAGAGAACATGTAAGTCGACTTTTAGCCTGATCAGTTAAAAGATAATCGAATTCTAATTTGATAAAAGCTTTCTTAGATGAAGGGCGTCGTATAATGGTTAGTCAACCCAAAGCTACAGAAAGAATATTCCTTTCACTTTATGGAAAGCTATACACAGAAACGATGCAAGCCAGCTAATTACAAATCAAACAGTATTTAGATTTACTAGTACTGACAGGCTTTGATCAAGAAGCACAGAATATATTAACGTCCCCTGTCACTCTAGCTGAAGTAGTGGAGGCGATACGCGAGCCTCTAACGGAAAAGCCCCCGGAAAATACGGTCTTCTGGTGGACGTCTATAAAGTGCAAGAGGGCCAAATAGCTAAAACACTTGTCGAGTTACTTAATGACATTTTAGAAGGAGCAGAGGTCCCTTCTTCATTCTCTAGGGCTGTAGTGGTTAGTTTTGTAAAAAAAAAAAGATAAACCACTGGAAAATCCATGCTCATTTCGCCCGGATAGCCTTCTGAATCAGGACTATAAATAATTCACTAAGATTCTTACAGTTCGTACAGCTCAGGTGGCACAAGGACTGATACATGAAAATCAATGTGGATTTCTACTGGGTAGGCTGCTGACCGCTAATGCCAATTTCCTGGTCCAGGCAATCGATTACTTTTCACATAACCATCATCCGGTGGCAATCATAATGCTTGGTGCTGAAAATGCATTTGATCTAGTTCAGTTGGAAGCATTGTTTATGATTTTAGGTAAATTTGGCTTTCCAGGGAAGTTTATTCAGACCTTATGAAGGTTATATGCAGGGGCCCAAGCCAGGATTTTAATAAACGCTCAAATAGCAGGGTTAGTACATATATCACAGGGCACATGGCAGTGCTGTCCGCTGTCTCCGGTGCTGTTTGCACTGTTCATTGAGCCATTGGCAGCAGCAATTCACAGGATCAATATATACATTTGCCGTTTCCTCCAGCACCCATGTTGAAACTATTTGCTGATGATGTGATTCTGTATCTTGTGTGCATTTACACAACATCAATAGAGCTCTCTCTAAGATTAAGGATTTTTAGGAATTGGGACGGTACAAAATCTATCAGTCCAAGTCTGAAGCTCTAGTATTTAATGCAGATACATCAGTTGTATTGGGGTGATATCTTCATCTTCTAGTCGTATTAGGTATCTAGGCATATATGTATCCAATAATCTGGCTGATCTTTTTCATTAGAACTATGCAAAGGTTTTTAAAAAGATTCAAGGCTTATTTCTGAAATGGCAGGAATCCACTATGATGATTATAGGGAGGACAGCACTGGTGATGAAAATGATGATCCTTCCCTTATTATTATTTATTTTTTCTAGTATAGTCTTTAGAGTTCCTACAAATTTCATTTGAGAGCTTGATTCATTGATCAGACAATTCATATGGAACCATAAAAAACCTCATTTTCAGTTAGAATAGCTAACTCTAAAAGTGGAAAATGGGGGGTTGACACTTTCAACTTCTGTTTTAACCAGATGCTGATCGATATGGGTACACAGCTCCAGCGATTTCTTAAACACCCTCGCTTCCTGAAGAGAGCAAGGTATAAACTACGGGCAATGATCCAGATTAGTATACAGCTCGTACAAATGAAAAATGTAATTAATAAAATCCATCCGTCAGTTAGACTTCGAGTTGCATGGATGGTAGGGTTAGAACTTTATCAATGATATATTCAGAAGTTGGAAAGGCATGATTTAAGAGCTTTGCGGATTTCTTAATAGGAGACTATGTTAAGACATGGGCACAGTGCACAGGGGTAGGGAATATCATTCCAGAAAGTCTTAAGTTTTCCTATTGCCAAATTTAACATTTTTTTCAAACAATGGAAAAAGTAACGGATGGCCCTAATCGAGCTATCTTTCAGGCTTTCTGTGGAACTCGATTGGGCTTCAGCAGCTGATACAAGACGCTCCAAGATGGGAATTCAATTAAGACAATTTTCCAATTTTTTGTTAAGGCAGAACACCTTACAGGATGTAAAACAGGACTACAGCAATGGAGAATGCACAACGAATTGTCACAAAAAGCACTTAGGGGGCGACTTTAAAAAAAACTGCATTCTGTTTCAAATGGCTACTTTACTTTACCCCAGCTAGATTAAAGGAAATGTACCCGGAGATATCAGGCTTGTGTCTGCACTGCCAAATGATTCAGGGGGATTGGCTCCATATGAGCTTTTTGTGTAAGCATCTGACAGCGTATTGGGAGAAGATTTGTCAAAGGATTAGTGTTATGATATCGTACGAACTAGTTCCTAACCAACTGGCGGCACTATGGGGCATTCCGCAACATGCAGGCTTGCTATTTATTCTAAGCAAATTATATTCATGGCTACTTTGGTAGCTAAATTATTGATTCTTCAGGTGTGGAAATCATCAATACCCCCTACCTATGCTGCATGGGAGGCAAAGATGGAGGCAGTACGTGTGAAGGAAAAATTGCATGTTCAAACAGTTGGAGCTTTGTGGAGATACCAGGCCAGGGCATATGGGGGAAGATTGGCGATCAGGAGAAGGATTAGGTTAGGAATGGGAAAGTAGAGGTCGAGATGCAAGGGCCCCCTCATTATTCTTTATTCACTTATATGCTGTTGGGATATATATGCCTGAAAGAATTGTGGTATACAGAACTATTTTATGAAAATTGAATGTCAAGATAAATTGGGATTAAGCTGTGATCTACGTAAATGTAATTACACCTGCAGAAAAAAAAAAAAAAGAAGACTCCCCTAACTGGTGTTACCAGTCCCCTGTGCTGAAGTCAAAGAACTGTGACTCGACAGGCTCTGTGCGAGTGAGCCAAAGAAACTCAGGCGGTCATTCTGACCCTGGCGGTCATGGACCGCCAGGGCCGGGGACCGCGGGAGCACCGCCAACAGGCTGTCGGTGCTCCCAAGGGCATTCTGACCGCGGCGGTATGGCCGCGGTCAGAAACGGAAAACCGGCGGTCTCCCGCCGGTTTTCCGCTGCCCTGAGGAATCCTCCATGGCGGCGCATGGGGATTCCGACCCCCTCACCGCCATCCTGTTCCTGGCGGTTTTGACCGCCAGGAACAGGATGGCGGTGAGGGGTGTTGTGGGGCCCCCGTAAGAGGGCCCCTAAAAGATTTTCAGTGTCTGCCATGCAGACACTGAAAATCGCGACGGGTGCTACTGCACCCGTCGCACCCTTCCCACTCCGCTGGCTCCATTCCGAGCTGGCTTCCTCGTGGGAAGGGGTTTCCCGCTGGGCTGGCGGGCGGCCTTCTGGCGGTCGCCCGCCAGCCCAGCGGGAAACACAGAATAACCGCGGCGGTCTTCTGACCGCGCAGCGGTATTCTGGCGGCTCCCGCCGGCACCGCGGTTACCGCGGCCGGCGGGAGTCAGAATGACCCCCTCAGTGTCCAGCATCCAAAAAGTGGAAGTGAGGTCTGTGCCAAGGTTACAGCCTCTAATCCCTCTACAACCTTCAGCAATTGAACTACAATCTGACCACCTTTGCAGCTACCAAGAATTGTCTGTCGCCAATTCAGAAACCTACAGCCACTCGGACATCACCTACTCCAGAGCAGACCCCCGGCATATAGACCAACACTGACAATGACCCCTCTCCTGTGGCTCTGCATCCTGAATAGAGTGACCTCGAGAGGAGGAGCAACGCATCTTTGGTGCAAGCAGCTCCCGTGATTGACAGCTAGAAGCCACCTCTGCACCAGGACCTACCAGACATTGTGGCAAAGTTCCTACTGTTAGTTACTGGTCCCCCAAAGACCTCTCCACCCAAAGGGTAGAGCGTGTGTCCACCCCCAAGTGCCCGTTTGCCAAGTGGTGCAAATACACTAGCTGCCAAGGACTGGGCTGCAAAAAGGACAGGCAAAACACCTCTGCACCCGGACTCCCTGGGCAAGGTAATAATAAACTGACAGTTGACTCTTGGTCTAGGGCCCCGCAGAACCTTAAGTCCATGTGGGCTCCCTGGAACCCACCCTGCAAATGCCCAAGTACACACTTGAATTTCCTCCACTTAACTTAAATGGGAGCCATTTAAACAGTGAAAATACCCTAATTTCTAAAGCTTCTAAATATAGAAAGTTAGTTTGGGTGCCTGAATTTATACAAAAATAAGCTTTACTTTTCTAAATTGGATTTGGATTTCTTTCAAGTCATTTCATTTACTTATCATCCAAGTTTCATTACGCCACTGGTAAAGTGCTAGTAATACATGGTAAGACTCCCCATTCATACATCATAATACTGCCACCTTGCTAAACACATTGAAAAATTGACGTTTTAGACACATATGGATATGCCATGCTTATTTTGGACTTCAGGACCACAGCGCTGCCCGACTTCAGCTGAGTAGGAAACTAATGTCCATCTGAAGGAATGAAAACATGATGTGAAGTATTACAACATATCTCGTGCAGTTGTTTGGGAGGCTCTGCCAACTGAGTCATTTGAAATCAAACTAACAAGTACTCCTACTGTCCCTTTAAAAGTTCTATGACATGTTTCGATTTAGAACCAGTAAGTGGCCTTCTATAGAGCCGAAAAGATATGAGGGGTGTCCTAGCACATCTGTCTTGCTCAGATTTATGAACTGCTGCCCCTGGCAGGAGGTGATGCCAATTTAATGTCCTTTTCGCTGTCACTTAGTCCACCCAGAAACGCTTGAGTTATTGGTGCAACCGTGATATGGTGGCTGTAATGGGTGTGAGGGGGTGACTACGGGATAATTGAACAGGTGCTATAAGTGGGAATGGGAGGGCAAGTGGGAAGTTAGAAGAAACAGAGGTGGGGTACAGGAAATGTAAAAAAGCGCTATGTCTCAGCCAGCGAAGACCACATCATTGCACCTTTATTTTTTTCTTTAAGAAATAGTAACTGAGTCAAAGCAAGAGCAGCTGATGACCAGTGGAGAGACACTAATCAAACATAATTAATCTGTGTTTGGTCTGTGTGCTATTGAAAGAAAAGTAAGTGATGCATGACAAGCGAGGCACAATTATAAGGCATCAACGAAGAGTGGCAATGATGCCAACTAATGGTAAGCAGTGGGCTGGTTACAAGCCCATTACTACACACAAGTCTTGCAAGTGAGAGCGCACACGCTAGCACATCTTTACGGAGGCGAGACCTAAAAACCCAGAAGGAGTAATGCTTCTCACAGTGCAGCACGCATATAGCGCTGGGAGCTCCTACGCAATCAGGACCACTAGAAATCCTTCGTATCCATTCATTACAACTATTAACTAAGTTTTACAGATGAGTATTGATGTGAAGAAACAGCCACGGTCTGCAATGGCCTGTCAAATTGTCTTTTTTTTTTTTTTAGTTTAATAATGCTTTATTGAGTAAGTTAGCATACTCTGGTACAATAGAATAAATACTTTTGCAACCAGAAGAAAAAACAATTAAAAAAAAAGATGAATCATAATCATAAGATAATTATATCTATAAGAAACAATTTGTATACACAACCAGACTGTAATATTGTACCGTAGAATAATAGCATTTTTTGTTGTGTTTTAGTAAAGAAAGAGAGAGAGAGAGAAAGGAAAGAAATAAAAAGTAAAACAATGCAAGTTAAAAATCACATAGTTACAATTAAGCAACCATTGAGTATTAACAGTAGTATGTAAAGTCTTGAGTGCAAAAGGAAAGAGGTTAGGGGAAACCAATGCATGTCCCTTTTAATTAACAGTTGAGTAGTATTAGCATTTGCTCGATCCATTCTGTGATTATAGCAGATCATATTCCACCAAGTTACAGCAGATATTTTCATAGTATCTTTCCAATTGGAAGTTATAATTTGCAGTGCACCAGCAATGGCCAAATAAGTCAATTTACCAAGCAGTGGTTGGAAATACCAAATAGATGAAGTATTACCCCAAAAACATGTAATAAATTGAAAGGTACATTGATGGAGAACAACTGATTAACTTTATCCCAAACTTGTTCCCAAAAAGTATGAACTGCAGGGCACTCAAAAAACACGTGCATATAAAGACTGTTTTCTTTAGAACACAACCAACACTTGCTATCTGTAGTAAGTTTAAATTTATAAAGGTCTACAGGAGTATAGTACAACCTATTTTAAAAATGAAATAACGTTTGGGTTGTAGATGCTGAACGGGATGTTGTATGGAGTTTTTACCATATTGTTTTCCATGTAGATATAGGAATGCTTTGATTAGAATCCTGCTCCCATGCTGATTCTATTTTAGATTTTGGTCTCACAAGAGTGGTATGTGTAATGGTTCTGTATATAAAAGATGCTGGGACTTGTGAGGAAAAATTATAAGGTTGGGAATTAGGCTGTGTAGAAGAAGAAGCCTCCAAAGATTGAGACAATAAGTTATAGAGGATAGCATAGAGAGTTTGATATTTCACAGCATAATAAGTGGAGATATGAAATGACCGTTGAATATCTTGAAATTCAAGTACAGCAATTTCTAGAATTAACTGATCTAAAGTTATGATGCCTTTGTGCATCCACTCTTTCCATACCAAAGGTCTATTATGAAATGTAATATCATTATTGTACCATATAGGAGTTTGCTTAAGACTCTCAAATGAGGAGTGAGAGGCAAGAAGTAATGGCCTGGCAATAGAAATAGACTGAGGGGGTCATTCTAACCCCGGCGGTCGGCGACCGCCAGGGCTAAAATGACGGAAGCACCGCCAACAGGCTGGCGGTGCTTCCTTGGCCATTCTGACCGCGGCGGTAAAGCCGCGGTCAGAAAAGGGCAACCAGCGGTTTCCCGCCGGTTTACCCCTGGCCCAGGGAATCCTCCATGGCGGCGCTGCTTGCAGCGCCACCATGGGGATTCCGACCCCCTTATCGCTATCCTGTTCCTGGAGGTTTTCACCGCCAGGAACAGGATGGCGGTAACGGGTGTCGTGGGGCCTCTGGGGGCCCCTGCAGTGCCCATGCCACTGGCATGGGCACTGCAGGGGCCCCCTAACAGGGCCCCACTAAGATTTTCAGTGTCTGCAAAGCAGACACTGAAAATCACGACGGGTGCCACTGCACCTGTCGCACCCCTTCCACTCCGCCGGCTCCATTCGGAGCCGGCATCCTCGTAGAAGGGGGTTTCCCACTCGGCCGGCGGGCGGCCTTCTGGCGGTCTCCCGCCGGCCCAGCGGGAAAGCCAGAATGGCCGCCGCGGTCTTTTGACCGCGGTGCGGTCATTCGGCGGTTCCCGCTGACCCCCTGAGTTATTATCGGAGAGAAAAGAGATTTAGGGGGTTTTGAAAGCCGAACTGCATCTCTAAATGTAAATGGTGTAATTTGTGAGTGTTCCAATTGACTCCATAGAGAGGTCCCTTTATGAAAAGTGGGAGAGAGGGAAAACCATATTTGTTTTAAAACAAATGCAGAGTGATATCTTCTAAAGCATGGAAAATTTACACCTCCATTGTCTCTAGGTTCCTGCAATTTGACTAGAGATATACGAGATTTACGTTTGTTCCATAAAAATTTCATAAATAATGCATTTAGAATTTAAAAAAAACTAGAAGGAAGTTTAACGGGAAGCATAGATAAATAAACAAATTAAAATGGGCAACAACATCATTTTAATCGTGGCCAGTCGTCCCCACCAAGTTAAATTAAGAGGATACCATCTGTCAAGTAATTTCACAATCCTTGACTCTACCTCTTTGAGATTAGTTTGAATAGTGTCTTTAAGAGAGTTGGAATAGGATTTGCCCAGGCATTTGATATGCTTAGAGTTCCAAGTAAACCCAGTATCTTTAAACATGTCTGGTAGACAGTAAGCATTTAATGGCAAGACCTCTGATTTATCTGCATTAAGCTTATAACCTGAGACACTTGAGTATTCTTGTAATAATTTCACAAATTCCGGAATAGTCTTGTGAGGATTAGAGATAAAAAGTAAAATATCATCAGCATAAGCTGTGAATTTAATCTCAGTATCTTTGTGCTTAAAACCATAAAAATCAGATGACTTACGTATTTTCTCTAGAAGGGGCTCAAGGACTAATATAAATAACAGAGGTGATAGAGGACAAACTTGTCTAGTACCTCTGTGTAGGGGGAAGTAATGAGATTGTTTACCATTGACTAAAATTGATGTAGAGAGTGAAGAGTATAAAAGCCTAATAATTTTTATAATATGAGGACATAAACCATGCCATTTTAATGGTCCAAACATAAAATCCCAACAAACTCGATCAAAGGCTTTTTCAGCATCTAGAGTTATGGCAGCTATAGGATCCCTGGACTTAGAGGCAAGATGGATAATATTGAGAAAAGTTCTCAATCAATCAATCATTGGATTTATAAAGTGCACTACATACCCGTGAGGGTTTCAAGGCGCTGGGTGGGGGGGGGAGCTGGTGTTACTGGTCGAAGAGCCATGTCTTGAGGAGTCTTCTGAAGGTGAGTAGGTCTTGAGTCTGTCACAGGTTTGTGGGGATGGTGTTCCAGGTTTTGGTGGCGAGGTATGAGAAGGATCTGCCGCCGGAGGTCTTTCTTCGGATGCGGGGGACGACGGCGAGGGCAAGGTTAGAGGAGCGGAGCTGACGGGTGGGGGTGTAGAAGCTGAGTCTGTTGTTTAGGTAGGCTGGTCCGGTGTCGTGGAGCGCTTTGTGAGCGTGGGTAAGAAGCTTGAAAGTGATCCTTTTGTCCACGGGGAGCCAGTGAAGGTTTCTCAGGTGGTGGGAGATGTGGCTGTGGCGGGGTACATTGAGTATTAGTCAGGCAGAGGCGTTTTGGATGCGTTGGAGGCGTAGTAGGTCTTTTGCTGGGATGCCTGTGTATAGTGCGTTGCCATAGTCCAGCCTGCTGCTGATGAGGGCCTGTGTCACTGTTCTTCTTGTTTCTGTCGGGATCCACTTGTAGATTCTGTGGAGCATGTGGAGTGCGTTGTGGCAGGAGGAGGAAACTGCGTTGACCTGTTTAGACAAGGTGAGGGAGGAGTCGAGGATGAAGCCCTGGTTGCGAGCGTGGTCGGTCGGTGTCAGTGCGGGTCCTAGTGCTGTGGGCCACCAGGAGTCGTCCCAGGCGGAGGGGGTGGATCCGAGGATGAGGACCTCCGTCTTGTCCGAGTTCAGTTTCAGACGGCTGTTTCTCATCCATTCGGCGATGGATTTCATTCCCTCGTGGAGTTGGTTTTGGCGGTGCGCGGGTCTTTGGTGAGTGAGAGGATGAGCTGGGTGTCATTGGCGTAGGTGAGAATGTTGAGGTTGTGTTGTCGGGCCACTTGTGCGAGGGGGACCATGTAGATGTTGAACAGCGTCGGGCTGAGGGTTGAGCCTTGGGGGACGCCGCATATGATGTCGGTGGCTTCGGGGCGGAAGGGGGGGAGGTGGACTCTCTGGGATTTACTGGAGAGAATTAAGATGATCCAGTCGAGGGCTTTTCCTTGAATTCCGGTTTTGTGGAGGCGTGATTCCAGGGTGCGGTGGCAGACTGTGTCGAAGGCAGCAGATAGGTCCAGGAGGATGAGGGCTGATGTTTCGCCGTTGTCCATTTGGCGTCTGATGTCATCTGAGGCGGCGAGAAGGGCGGTTTTGGTGCTGTGGTTTCGTCTGCAGCCGGACTGGGAGGGGTCTAGGATGCCGTTGTCTTCGAGGTGGCTGGTTAGTTGTGTGTTGATCACCTTTGCTGGAAAGGGGAGCAGGGAGATGGGTCGGAAGTTCTTGAGGTCGTTGGGGTCTGCTTTGGGCTTCTTGAGGAGGGCGCAGATTTTGGCGTGTTTCCATTTTTCAGGGAATGTCGCTGTTTCGAAGGAGATGTTGATGACCTTCCGTAGTTGGGGGGCGAAGGTGGAGTCGGCTTTGTTGTATACGTGGTGGGGGCAGGGGTCTGTAGGAGATCCTGAGTGGATGGAGTTCATGATCTTGCGTGTCTCTGTGTCGTTCACGTTGGTCCAGGAGATCAGGTGGTTTGCACAGGCGGAGTGTTCGGGGGTGGGGTCTGGCATGGGAGTGGCATACAAACTGTTGTGGATGTCGGTGATCTTCCGGTGGAAGAAGGTGGACAGTGTGTTGCAGAGTTCTTGGGATGGAGGGATGTCGTTGATGTTGGCGCTGGGGTTGGAGAGTTCTTTAACGATGCTGAAGAGCTCTTTGCTGTCGTGTGCATTGTTGTCCAGGCGGTCTTTGAAGTGGGATCGTTTGGCTTGTCTGATGAGTTGGTGTTGCTTGCGGGTGGCGTCCTTCTGGGCTGTGAGGCTGTCAGGTGTGCGTTTGAGGAGCCATTCCTTTTTTAGCTTCCGACAGTCACGTTTGGAATTTAGGAGCTCGTTGGTGAACCAGGTGGCTTTTCTTCTGGCTTGGTTGTTGGTGGGATTTTTGAGTGGCGCGAGGGTGTTGGCGCAGTCGTTGATACACAGGGTGAGGTTGTTGGCGGCGGTGTCTGGGTCGGTGGAGTCAGGGGGTGGTTTCTGGACGAGGGCATTGGTAAGCTGGTCTTCCGTAACTTTGCTCCAGCATCGGCGGGGTGGTTGTTGGGTGCGATGGTGCTCTGTGTGTTTCTTGTAGGTGAAGTGGATGCAGTGGTGGTCGGTCCAGTGGAGTACGGTGGTATGGTTGAAGGTGACGTGGGCGCTTGAGGAGAAGATGGGATCAAGCGTGTGGCCGGCGATGTGGGTTGGTGTGTTGAAGAGTTGTCTGAGGCCGTGGTTGGTGAGGTTGTCGATCAGAGTAGTGGAGTTGGTGTTGTTGTTGTTCTCCAGGTGGAAATTTAGGTCCCCGAGGAGGATGTAATCTGTTGAAGTGAGTGCGTGGGTGCTGGTGAGGTCGGCGAGGGATTCGCTGAATGGTGCTCGTGGTCCGGGGGGGTCTGTAGATGAGCGTTCCTCTGAGAGTGGTGTTGGGGTCGGTGTGGATGCGGAAGTGTAGGTGTTCGGCGGTCTTGAGGGAGTCGTCAGTGTGGGTGTCGACCTTGAGGGAGGATTTGTGGGTGATGGCTATGCCTCCTCCGATACCGTTGTTGCGGTCCCTACGGATGATCTTGTAGCCGTCCGGGATGGCTATTGCGATGTCGGGCGCCGAGGAGTCGTTCCACCAGGTTTCGGTCAGGAAGGCTACATCTGTGGTGGTGGAGTCGAGCAGGTCCCAGAGCTCGATGGCGTGCTTGCTTGCGGAGCGGGTGTTGAGGAGTATGCAGTGGAGGTGGTTAGTTTCGGTCTTTGTTGGTTTCGTTGTTCTGTCGCAGGTGAATCTGCAGGTGCGGCATGCGAAGGGTCCGTGGGTGTTACTTGGTGAGGACTGGGAGCATGCTGTAGCGCGGCTGGGATTGAGGGCGTTGAGTTGTTCGGCCGTGTAGCGGCGTCTGGAGGTGCAGGGGTCTCGCGGACCAGGGGGTTGGTGCTGAGTGCGTTCGAGGCACGGACAGGCGCAGACGGGCTTGCCTTTGGCGCCGCGGCTGCCAAAAGGGGAGGGTGGGAGTGGCAGCTGGGAGGCGGGAGGGCTTGTCCTATGAGAGGGCTGGGGGGAGGGACCGCAGGGACGCAGCGGCGGGAAAAAGGGAAGAGAAAACGGTGAGATAATGAGGGGGGAGGCGTGTGGGGGAGCAGGGACGCAGCGGCGGGAAAAAGGGAAGAGAAAACGGTGAGAGAACGAGGGTGGAGGCGGGAGGTGCCGCAGGGGATGCAGCGGTGGGAAAAAGGGAAGAGAAAACAGAGAGAGAACGAGGAGGGAGGTGGGAGGGACCGCAGGGGATGCAGCGGCGGGGAAAGAAGCTGGAGGGAACGGAAAAAAGGTGGTGGTGCGGAAGGCGGAGCTGGGAGCGACCTACCTGCAAGCAGGGTCAAACGTTGCTCCCTGCTAGCGCGCCGCGGCTGCCATAAGAGGAGGGGAGGGTGGGAGTGGCAGCTGGGAGGTGGGAGGGCTTGTCCTATGAGAGGGATGGGGGAGGGGCCGCAGCGGTGGGAAAAAAGGGAAGAGAAAATGGTGAGAGAACGAGGGGGGAGGCGGGAGGGGCCGCAGCGGCGGGGAAAGAAGATGGAGGGAGTGGAAAAAAGGTGGTGGTGCGGAAGGCGGAGCGGGGAGCGACCTACCTGCAAGTTCTAGAATTATCTGATATGTATCGCCCCTTACCAAAACCTGACTGATGAATGTCTATTAGGTCTGGGATAAATTGATTAATCCGTAAGGCTAGGACTTTTGCAAAGATTTTACAATCAACATTAATAAGGGATATAGGTCTGTAATTACTACATTTGGATAAATCCTTATCTTGTTTAGGAATCAAACTCAACATAGCTTTAGAAAAAGTGCCCTTTGCTTTATCTTTTGATATGAAATATTGTATAAGTGTTAATAGCTTAGGAACTAAAATAGATGCAAAGGTTGAGTAGAATTCTGTTGGAAAGACATCTGGGCCAGGAGCCTTATCTTTAGGAAGCTTGGTAATGGCATTTTTAATTTCTGCTTCAGATAGGTCAGAGTCTAATGGTGACAAATCTACTTTTTGTTTCGAAGGAATAGAGTGGAAGAAGGCATCCACTTCAGTCATATTAGGAGTATTTTCAGGAATATATAATGTGGCATAGGAGTCAGTAAAGCATTCCAGGATTTCGGAATCTTCAGTGTGTCTATTTCTAAATGTGTCTGTGATAACAGTAATTTTAGACTTTTGTTTTTTGATCTTTAAATAATTTGCCAATAGTTTACCCGCTTTATTTCCCCCCGTAAAATTTGGAATTTATTTTGAGTAGAGTTCCACATGCACTTTCCAAGGAATGCTTATTGTATTGTAGTTTGGCATCAATCAACCTGGATAAGGTGCCTGGTTTGTTAGATGAGAAATATTCATGCTCAAGACATTTTATTTGTGTGAGCAGTTGAGAGGAAACTTTAGATTTTTCTTTCTTTTTAATGGCAACATAATCTATAATAAAGCCTCGACCAGTAGCTTTAAATGCATCCCATATAACAGTCATCTGAGTATCAGAAGGTAAATTGTGAATAAAAAAGTCTTTAGAAAACATTGTAAATTGTTCAACAAATAAATGATCTTGCAATAAAGTGTTATTAAACCTCCAGCGATTAGAAAAGGAGGAATTTCCTGGAAGGCTCATATCAGTTATTACTGGGGCGTGATCTGATAAGAGAATAGACCCAATATCAGCATGTGAAATTGTTTGTATAACATTTTGTGTAGCAAATATATAATCTATTCTAGAATAGGAGTGATGTACTGGAGAATAGAACGTGAATTCTAGTACATCTGGGTGAGCAATTCTCCATACATCACGTAGACCTCTGGAGGAGATTGCTTGATAAAATGTTTTTTGCATTTTATTAGGGATATAACAAGTTTGGGAGCGATGATCTATAAAAGGATCCATAAGTTGATTGCAATCACCACCAACCACAAGATTTTCAGAGTTGCAAGATAATAATAAAGAAGAAAAATTCACCCAAAATTGAGGCTCTACTCCAGTTGGACCATAAACATTGCAAATGGAAAACAGCAAACCATTAATCTTAACTCTCAGTAAAATCCATCTTCCTATATCATCCTTAGTCTCCTCTATAACTTGTACTTGTAAAGATCTATTAAACAATATTATTGCCCCATTCTTATTATGAGCTGCAGAGGAGCCAAAAACATGACCAACCCAATTCTTATTCAAACTTTTAAAATCCTGCTCTTTAAGATGGGTTTCTTGTATAAGAGCAACTTGACAATTCAATTTATAGAGATGCTGGAGCACTCTTTGTTTCTTAACTAGATTACGTAAACCTTTAACATTCCATGAGATGATTGGCATCTAGCATTCATAGATCTTAAGGCTGGTCAGAGATCCAAAAATTCCTTCCTTCGCTTGGTGGTTGCCGTGGCCACATCCTGGCTAAAGAAAATATTTTGGCCCGATCACAACAGTTGTTTACGTAGTTTGGCGGCAGTCAAAACAGTAATTAAATCTGAGTACTGTAGGAAGTAGGCAATAATTCCTCTCGGTTTTGATGGAGAAGAGGGACCAACACAATGGGCTCTCTGGATGTTGAGAGCAGTAGTATTCTGAAGACCAACAATCTTTGGAATATGAGTTTGCAAGAATGTTATCAAATCTTGGCCTTCTGAACCTTCCGGAATGACATAAATGCGAAGATTAGTTCGCCGATTGTGATTTTCCAAATCTTCAGACTGTTTTTTAAGTAGTGCGACTTCCTTAGTCAAGTTATCAACTTCAGTAGTAGTATCTTGTATGTCACTAATCCTCTGTTCCACCTCAGAAAGTCTAGAATCCAGACGTGACCATTTCTCCTCAATTCGCTGTAGCGCAATATTCATCTCCATAACAAAAGGCTTTATTAGCTTGAGCTCATCCATAATGTCATCCAATGTGAGGGGCAATGGAGACTTAGTCAGAGAGGATGGGTCTTTTTTAACTCTTTTGTGGCCCCCGGAGTCTTTACGATCATTAGAATTAGAGACAGAGGATGCAGATAATTTGGAAGTATGAGGGGCTTCCATTTCAGCCACACAGTATATATTTAGTACAATAGTTTAGTTAATGTTCCTGTAACGTCGATTAAGTCACCTCAGAGGACAAATGTTAAAAGTTTTAGAAGAAAATCCAGAATAAAATGACTATAACAGCTTCAAGAGTGGCATCCAAGAGTGTCCAAAAAGTATTAAAATCTCCACATTAATTCAAGTAGCCAAAAGACAAAAAATAAAATATTTTTTAGGAATAAAAAAAAAAATCCTCTCAAAATGGCAGCCGCATTCCTGTCAGAAAGGGAGCAGTATATTAAAAAGATTAAACTCTGTAAAACACCAGAGTTTTGAAAGAGAAAAAACTAACCATACTGCTCCCTGCTTGTTCCAACATCCAATTCTGATAAAAAAAAGCAGCCAGCTGTCTAAAATGCCTCCATCCAATATAAAAACGTCCTCAGCAGCTCGGGGGCGTCGTTATCGAGAGGCCACCTTAGCTGCTCCGGGCGTGATCTCCCACCTGTCAACATTTCTGACCTGATTAGTTTTCCTCGTCCTGTTCATCTGGTTATTATTGTCATAGTTGGTACCATTTCTTGTAGTATGTTATTTTCTGCACTTAAACTTGACCGGTAGACTTCTGATATATGTGCTGAAAATTTATATTTACAACATGAGTCATGCTTGAAGCTCAAACGTGCAAAACCACTGAAATTGGCACTTAAGCTCTGTAGACTCAACGTTACTCACGACAGGCCACCATGATGATGTCACGAGTTATGACATTTGTAGAGTGCTTTGAAAAACATAACTGTCAATTTTTTAGTTGTTTGGTATGCGTAAGCCTCAAACATAACTCACCTGTTTCCTTCAGTGAACTCACTATTTTTATTATTTTTATTTTATTTCCAACCCAAGTTGTGCGTGGCTTTCAGCCAAGAGTTTGATTTTGGACTGTGAGCAGCGGGGTGAGCCCCTAACTCCTTCCTTCCAGGCAAAGCCAGACACTTATTTTAGTGTTTGGTTTCGTTTGTGCTTTCTTCTACAGTGCCTGAAACTGAGTCAGGCACAAAATGGATGTTGATTGTAGTGCCTAAAGTGGCTGCTGATGAACTCACAAATTGGCTCAGACTTGCATTTTCAAGTTTGGTTTTAATTTTCCATGTGTTCGAGCCCCCTTCTCCACCTTCATGTCCTGACAGCCCGCTTTCTGAGTAAATCTCTACTACCAAGACAAGTCTGGTGTAAATCAGTTCAATCTTTTGGGATGTAGGTGAGAGCAAACTTTCTTAGGGGAGTTGCAATTGGAAATAACCAATTTTTAACTCGTCGAAAGGTTTTTGTTTCCCTGTGACAGATCTTCTAAAAATCTGGTATCCTAGAACCCATACAACTGAATTTACCAGTCCATCTATGGAGTCAAAATTTATAGGCAAATGAGATCAGATCTGTTTGGCAGCCATCACAAAAAAAATATTTGATGGCATAAATTTTGGGACTTGGGTACTCAGACTCCGGTCCTGAAAAAAGGTTAAAAAAGCATATAGGGAGGAAGAGTAGGGATAACCTTCCTCTAGGATAGGTGGTTCTCCCAGAGAGACCCTTCCTTGGGCCAAAGACATATATTTTTTTAAATATTACCCCAAATTCACTGCAGTTCTGCATTAAAATATTTTTAAAAAGTGTGTTCCCGCCTGTTTCTAAATATTAGGCCCCTGAGGTGGGCCAGTAGGCTCTGAATGTGGCTTCCCTCCCAGAGCCTTTTTTCAGGCCCTGTGGACCCCATCCACTTAGGACGCATTACTTATTTTGGTGAAAGGGGGTTCATGGCCCCTCCTCTAGCATTTTCCAGGCCTCAACAACCCTGTACCATGGAGCTACTTTACATATTTTAGGAGGGGGAAGCACAGCCCAACTTCCCTAGCCTCTTTGAGGCTCTGGCGACTGCATCCCTGGGCCTACTTTCATTATTTTAGGGAGGAGGGGTGTGGACACCCTTTCCAGGTCATTGGAAGGTCCTGGTAACCACAACCATGGGGCCATTTTTTTATTTTTTATTTTAGTGGAGGAGGCATGCGCACTCCCCAAGTCTCACAGACACCCTCTGTAACTTATCCCCAGAGGTCAGTATTTTTCAGGGAAGGGGGCATTAGGCCTGCTCTCCTGAGCCATTTATCGGCCCAGGGACCTCATGTCCAAGGGCTCAATCCTAGCAGTATGGAAGAGTCCCCATACACCAGGACATTGCTGCTTTTGCTGACACTGTCCTTGAAAGAAAACAGAACTTTGCTCCCTTCCAGGCAGGAGCAATAAAAAAATGCTGCCCCTGACAGGGCGAGAGCAAAGTGAGTGAGCCAACTCTCACTAGCATCACTATGGATGCTGTGGGGAAGCCAGTAGAGGCCACACCAATTCTCCTGCAGCAGCCCTCAATGTTTTGTCAAGATGTGAGTGACCTACAGTGAAGTAACAGTCAGCTCCCACAGGCACAGATGATTGATGCCGGCTGAGCAGCCAGATGGGAGGCCAGAAGGGGACTTGTGGTTCCCTCTTCAACCTACAACGTTTTCAGTACATGCGGTGACCCAGCTTGGTACCGGGGCAGATACTTTTAGAAATCAAATATAAAAGCTCAACTTCCACCACAGTGGTAGCTGGGAAACCATCTGGGGCCACATGGGCCCAGACGGTACATCAGCATCCCCAAAAATCATAAAAAGGTGTAAGTACCCGGAATGTGCAAATGGGCACCCAAAAAATTAAGAAAAAAACCCAATAATGAGTGAGCTACAGGAGCCTCTTATTTACTATCCACTGCTTTAGGCAAGAAGTGGCCCTGATAATGCCCTGAAGGGCTTTTTGGTTCTATTTTAGAATCATGGTGGTGTGCCTAGAAGTGGCAAGGGCACCACCAAGCACTTTTGCTAATGTTGTGGGGAGCTACAGGGGTGCAGCAGTCCACCACCACTATTAAAAAAAAAGCACAGTACGTCTCCTGCATCATTAAACCACTGACCCCAGGATAGCTTACCATATTCTTTAAAGCACTTCAACCTGGAGCCGAATGCTCTTCAGCTGGAGGTCAGGCCCCTTTGTTACAGGTTCTACGGCTGCACTTTATGCCCTAAAAATGTTAAAGGAAAATATCAAGGAAATTATGTTCTTTTTGAAATATGACTTAATTAAATAAATATTATGACAGTCATTTTTATTAAACATGGCAATGTGTGAATTTATATAACTGTACATCTAATTATAATTATTAATTACTTTTTGACAAAGATAACAGGTGTTTCTTATATATGTTAATATGCTGACCCTCTCATCTAGCCAATAAGCACACTTTTTATGTTTTGGTTTTCTGACCCTTTGACAAAGTCAGCAGGCCTGCATCACTTAAAATGTTGCTTTTTATATTATAACGTCACATAGTCAGCCATAAGCAGACAACTGCAACCGAGGGCAGCAGCAGGAGGGTTGGGTGCCAAGGGGGGGCGGTTCAATGCGTTGATGGCTTGCACAACATTGGGGAACTGGTCATAAGGCCTGGCCACAGGCCAGGCTCCACCCCAATCCCGTGACACTCAATGGGCATCTTATCTTGCTTTAAGAAAAAAACTGAAATTAGCGGAAAAAAAACATATGTTAAACTTACAGTATACTTAGAATTGCAATAGTATGTTATTTTAAATAAAAAGCCTTAGACATTCACAGACAAAAAAAAAAAACAATTGTCAATAGGGTGCTATATTTAGGTGAAAAAATCAGTTAAACATACTGTGTAAATTAGCAAAATCGCTGTAATTCACCAGTTATAGGTATCGCAAGTAACTATAACTCATGTTCTAAAGTGAGTATAACTCTCCTCACCATCTGAAATAACATCATTAATGACAATGTGGAGGGGTACTATATATATATATATATATTCCCTAACATTATACTTAGGTTCACACTTTACATGCACAAACCTATAGAAATTCAGCAGTCATAGTTACAGTTATTTCAAGTAACTATAACTTGTGTTCTAAGGTAACTATAACTAACTCTGTCACCATGCACAGTTTTCTCATTAATAATTTAACCACAATTGTTGCTGAGATATAATAGAAGATTTTATAATTGTTGTTATATATGGGGGTAATTAGCAGTGCATGGTGAGGGAGCAAGATATAGGTACCTGACGTCACCACTAGGTAGTCATAGTTAGGTCTGCTTTTACATAGAGAGAGCATTTTTTGGTTTGATAATATCTGTGGCACCGTTTGACACATCTTCACAAAACCTTCGAAAAGCAAGTTCATCCACCTCAAATCCTTCTAGGAGAGTTTCAGGGTGATCCGTCAGGGGGGCGAGAAAAAAGGGGGGTCCCCAAAAAAAAAAAAATTAAAATGTATTTTCCACAGACTTCTTTAAGACGGGCTAAAGCAAAGACTGCTAAACAGAATTGCACCAAATTCTTCAGGAAGTTAGATCTTGGTCTACAGATTATGCTTTTCATGATTTGGTGTAAATCCTTTCATTAGTTTTTTAGAAATTAAGGGTACAAATCATTTGTATATCAGGACGGTTGGGCTTGTGAGAGCTTGACAGACTTTCACAGGAGTGCCAATTTAAAAATACAGCATTCTGATTGGCACAGGGAGCTTCTATTCCCTTGGGCAAATTTGCTCCAGTGGGAACCAGACTCCCGCAAGCGTGAGCATTCTGATTGGCTGCCAAAAATATGAGAATAATGTTTCTGCCAGCCATTACAGGATTCAGGGACTAAGGCCCTAATTACAACCCTGGCGGTCGGTGATAAAGCAGTGGTAATACCGCCAACAGGCCGGCGGTAAAGAAAATGGAATCATGACCATGGCGGAAACTGTTAACAGATACAGCCACTTTAAGACTCCAACTGCCACGGTGGTAGCCACAAACACCGCAGTGGTAACCACCAACAGCCAGGCAGAAGACAATGTACCGCCCACGGCATTACAACCCGCTCATCTGCCAGCTTTTCCGGGCGGTACCAATGCCATCAAAACCACGGCGGAAACAGAACACAGAAGGGAAACGACTCACCTCTCAACACTCAGGGAAGAACCAGGATGCCATGGAGCCGAGCTGCAGGTGTTTCCCATGCTGGTATATCTTCTCATACACCAGGAACATGAACGCCGGCAACGACGACCGCAGTGAGTACTACACCTAGCACACAGGAGAGGGGGAGGAAAGAAAGAGAGACACACACACAGGCAACACCCCCGCCCCCACCCTCACCCCCAACACTATACCACAAACACATGCAACAACATTACATATACACCCTGTAACCCTCTGGAATAACACAAGGAAAAAAGGAATGGAGTAAAATGAGTGTAATATTAGTAATTTTAAGAAATACGTTCATAAAAAAAACAGTATGTACAATATATACAATATATACAAAAGGAGGGACAATGCCCTCTCCAACATTGTCAGTGGCAAGGCCACACTTGACTCCTGCCTCAATACAGAGAGAACAATGCAGGGGCATCAGGTCGAAAAAACACAGGCACCACGGGGGACAGGTAATGGGGGGGCACCTGGGGGATTCATGCCTACTGCTTGGTCCTGGGGAGTTCAAGGCCACAGTCTCTCAAGTGGGTGGTTTGCCCACTGCTTGGTCCTGGGGAGTGCAAGGCCACAGTCTCTCTAGTGGATGGCTTCTTCTACTGGTTCTGGAGGGGGCATTGTGCCCAGTGTGCCTCATCCTGGAAAGGAGGGGATGAGTGAGTGCCTTCTTCCACTGGTTCTGGAGGGGGCCTAGTGCCCAGTGTGCTTCATCCTGGCAAGGAGGGGGTGAGTGAGTGCCTTCTTCCACTGGTTCTGGAGGGGGCCTTGTGCCCAGTCTTCTCCATCCTGGCAAGGAGTGGCTGAATGGATGACTTTTTCCACTTGTTCTGGAGGGGGCCTTGTGCCCAGTCTGCTTCATCCTGGCAAGGAGGGGCTGAGTGGATGCCTTATTCCACTGGTTCTGGATGGGGCATTGCGTCCTGTGATGCAGATGTTTTGGAGTGCAAGGTCACAGTCTCTTACCTGGGTGTCACAACAACAGCTTTTGCAAGGGCCAAGACACACTGCAGCCCTTGTAGTCACCACTACACACTGCTCTCCGGTGGTAACAGCTGCTCAATATCTGCCAGTTGTGCTGCAGGTGGTGGTGCTGGCAGTTGTGGTGGTAATCTCCAGGCCTTCACCTGCAGCCTCGGACAGCTGCCCACTGGTGCTGCTGGCCGCGGTGCAGGTGGCGGTGTTAGCTGAAGTGCAGGTGGTGGTGCTAGCTGCGGTGCAGGTGGCGGTGCTGGCAGTTGTGGTGGTAGCCTCCAGGCCTTCACCTGCAGCCTCGGACAGCTGCCCACTGGGGCTGTTGCTGCTGACAGTGGCGCTGCTGGCTGCGGTGCAGGTGGTGGTGCTGGCCGCGGTGTAGGTGGCGGTGCTGGCAGTTGTGGTGGTAGCCTCCAGGCCTTCACCTGCAGCATTGGATGGCTGAAGTGCCATGGCTGGTGTTCTGTGCCCCTTCCTGCCCTTGGCAGATGGTGGTGCCTCCTTGCTTCTGCCAGCTGGAGTCTTTGACTTGGCCTTGCTGGTTGTACAAAGTTATACTTGTCTGAATAGGTGCTCCTATTAAAAACAGTGAAAGTGAATATTGTGCCGGGAAGTGAGGGTGATATATACAATATGTACAACAGGTGGTTTAGGAATAATATAGGCTTCATGCAGCTCCGTCAGTCAGGGAAGCCCTGAAGCCACATAAACTTTCTTTACAGTTTTATATTCCACACTTAAAGACATATCTATTCAGACAAGTATAACCTTGTGTCTACAATAATATGTCAAATAGATGCATAATGCAATAAATCACTATTGATGTTACATTGTTTGTACACTTAGATTTATTCACCCTCCTGGGTGAGCAGGCACATGAAACATGCTGAGGAGCTAGTGGGAGGACGGTGCTGGTACGGGGTGGTGGCTGTACCACAGAGGTGTCCGCCACCAACAGGGAGTTTCCATCATAGGATGAGTCGCTGTCAGTATTGTCCCCTCCTCTCTCCGTCATAGTGCTCTCCTCACCATCTGTCCCACTGGTGCTCTCACCGTCGGTGGATTCAACCTCCAGGCCCATGTGGGATGCAGCTCCCTCCGTCGCCAGTACCTCTGATCCTCCGCCAGATGATGCTAATGCACACAATAACAGAGTGACAAAACAAGAAGGGGGAGAGACAGAGGATACACTTGGTCAATGCCAGCAACAATACTACAGTTGGCGTACACAACACACAGGGATCAGCCCTCTGCAGTAGGCCATGCACTACCAGTTACAATGCTAGTACCAGTCCATAGGGTACAATGCCTAAGGCCATTAGCTGCACACCTGAAACCCACAGGACCCTGCCCAGTAGTAGATGCCCACTAACACCATTGGGGTTGGAGTGCGTCTGATCTTGCCCATCATTGAACACACCCTGCCATGTTCGCAGTGGCCTAGGGGCACCCACAGCCCACATCCCCTACCCAGGTAAAACCTTAACACGTGCAAAGTCATGATTCTGATTCTGTACTCACCCCCTTGTGGCTGCTGTGATGCCTTCAAGCAGCCATCCAACTCCGGATAGGCAACCGCCAGGATGCAGAACATCGGGGGGGTCAGGGTACGATGGGCACCCCTCCCTCGTTGGGAGGCCAGGCCCAGCTGGGCCTGTGCCGTCTTCCTTGCCCAGCGGCACATGTCCTCCCACCATTTGACGCAGTGGGTGCTCCACCTGTCAAAGACTCTGAGGGTCCGCACCACCTTAGCGATGGCACGCCAAGTACCCTTTTTCTGATGGGCGCTGACATGCAGAAAAAATACAGCAGAAAAGGGATTAGTCATACCATCCGGACTTTCTTACTTATGGCCCACCGTATTCCTCCCATCCCCTTATGCACATACGTTGACAACCATACATGCAGCACTCTGCCCAAGACCCCTCAGACCCCCACTACATGGGGCTTACACACACAACAATTCATACATTCATGGGCCACTCATCATGCTCACAGTGTACTCACCTGTTTATCTGGAGGACCATAAAGTAAAGTGTACTGGGGTAGGACCCCATCCATTAGTCTCTCCAACTCCTCAAAAGTTAAGGCAGGGACCCTTTCCCCAGACACTCGAGCCATGGTTGCTTCCAGGTCACAGCAGCACTTGCAGTGTAGGTCCTCTCCAGTTGAAGGTCAGGTAGGAAGTGAGTGAACAGATAGAAAATGGTGGTCACATCTGCGGCGGTGAACTGTCTCCGCGGCGTACATCACTATTGGCTCCTGGAACCAAAAGGGCCCAATGATAACCAATGGGATGTTGCTCAGCGGTCATCGACCACCGACTGCAACGGCGCACAATGCCAGTGGAATTACCTCATTTCCACTTGTCCCTCCTCAAAGGTCAGGCAGCCACCATTTCAGGGGGCCACAGGCAAGGAACCTAACCGCATCACAGCAGACATTGGTACATCAGCTAACTCTCTTCACATTCTGTTTCTATAAATGAAGAAATGCATATTAATATTTAGATATGTGTGAATATGACCCTCTGTTCACCGTTTTTCACCTTAGAGCTCAACCGCTGAGGATGAATAGGAGATGGAGACATTCCCCCTTGTACAGACCCCTGGTGGACCTGGAGAAAATGGAGGAAAGGCACATTATCCTGACCTACAGACTTGATAGTGCCACAATCCATGAGCTGTGTGCCCAATTGGAGCCAGACCTGATTTCAGATATCCGCCAGCCCACAGGTATCCCCGCTCTAGTGCAGGTCCTGTCAGTGCTCCATTTCCTGGCAAGTGGTTCCTTCCAAGCGACAGTGGCCATGGAATCAGGGATGTATCAGCCAATGTTCTTAAACGTGCTGACCAGAGTGTTGTCTGCCCTGCTGAAACACATGCGCAACTACATCGTATTCCCCCAGGTGGAGGATTTGGCCATAGTGAAGGCTAACTTTTCTGCACTGGGACATATCCCCAACATCTTTGGTGCCATTGATGGTACACATATTGCATTTGTCCCCCCCTGGAGAAATGAACACGTTTTCAGAAATAGGAAAAGCTTTCACCCTCTGAATGTGCAGATGGTGTGTTTGGCGGACCAGTACATATCCCATGTCAATGCCAAGTATCCTGGCTCTGTGCATGATGCCTTTATTGTGAGGAATAGCAGCATTCCATATGTGATATCTCAACTCCAGAGGCACCGGGTGTGGTTAATAGGTGAGCCCATGGTCCCCACCCAGTTGATGTAGGTATAGGGGTGTGGGTTTGGCCCTAATGGTGAGTGTGTGGTTAACAGGTATCCCTCGAATTTTTGCAGGTGACTCTGGTTACCCAACCTCTCATGGCTACTGACCCCAGTGAGAAATGGCAGGAGAAGGGCAGAGGAACGTTACAATGAGGCACATGGGCGAACAAGAAGGATCACTGAGAGAACCTTTGGCCTCCTGAATGCCAGATTCCTGTGCCTCCATCTGACAGGTGGATCCCTGTACTACTCACCCAAGAAGGTGTGCCAGATCATCGTTGCATGTTGCATGTTGCGCAACCTGGCCTTGAGATGCAAGGTGCCTTTTCTGCAGGAGGATTAGTCTGGGGATGGTCATGTGGCAGCGGTAGAGCCTGTGGACAGTGACGAAGAGGAGGCAGAGGAAGAAGATCTGGACAACAGAAGTACACTCATTCATCAGTACTTCCAGTGACACACAGGTAAGACACTGTAACTTCACCTTCCATTTCAGTTTTATGTTTGACATTGAACATGGCAGCCTGATTTCCCTATTTCTATGGCCACTTACTGTATCCTTTGGCATCTTTATTTTCAGTTCTCTGTGCCCCACTCTGCCTCCTGGTGTGTTTACTGCCTGCTGCCCACTGCAGGTCATACCTATGTAAATATTACAGTACCTTTGATTTGCAATGTTTACAGTTTGTGAAGGTAATACATTTGTCATAGAATTCACAGTCTCAATACTTGAATTTGTTCCAATGGTGTTCATATAAGTGCTAAGAAGTAGAGGGAGTAGCAGAATGGGCTGGGTTGACGGTGCAGGAATGTCCAGGAGAGAGTCCAGTCTATTTGTATCACAGGTGCATTGTCCAAGGGGGCATAGGAAGTGGAGCAATGGCAGTTCAAGGTGTACAGGGTGACAAAGTGGGACACAAGGATGACAATCAGGAGAGTCTTATTTCCTGGTGGGTGCCTTGGCAATGTTCTCTGGCTTCTGCCTGGATTTCAGGGAGTCTGTTTGGGGTGTGGTTCTCCTTCTGCAGGGGGTGGGGTGCTGGTGGCCTGTTGGTAAATTGGCGGGGCCTCCTGTCCACTAGCGCCGGCGGAGGTGGAGGGCTGTTCTTCGGTTTGGCTAGTGTCAGGGGCCCTTTGGTGTGCCACTGCCTCCCTCATGGTGTTGGCCATGTCTGCCAGCACATATAAAGAACAAGAGGCACTCATTTTAACATGAAAAATAATAGTACTCATGAGTCAGTATACATAGGCAATGTTTTGTCATATAGTTCTGAAAATTAATAGGATTATTTCCAACATAATCCCCAATTACAGTATCACTGTCCAAATACAAATAGTAGAATTAATTGATCTGTTGTTCCAAGATTGCTATGATCCAAAGTCCAAGCCCAGATTTCTCTAATCAAAGTTCAATTATATTCTTCAAAAGATGATATAGCTTATTATTGAAATTTAGCAGCCGCATCCAAATTAATAGCCAGTCCAGATTTTCTCAAATCAAGGTTCAATCATATTCTTCAAAGGATGATATAGCTTATTATTTAAATTTTAGCAGCCGCATCAAAATTGATAGCCAACACGTGTTTCGTCCGGGAGTTTCCCAATGACTTCATCAGGGCTGTAAATTATATAGGTACCTATTATTATATGTGTATCCATATTTCCTAATTAAAAAGGAGAGACCTCCACCTGTGTATGGACATGAAAAAATATATGAGAAAATGTAAAAAAGGGGTGAAGAAAATATATGAAAGGAATATAACAATTAATGGAAAAGTTGTGGAATAAAATGTGAACACAATGGTGGGATGCAGACATATGTTAGTTCTCAGTGCACCTTAATTCCCAAAATGTGAGAATATCATACCCTTAGGTATCAAACATCATATATTATTATTAGATACTATGTCACCCATTCTTGAGTGAAAGGTGAAAATGGTGTTAGAATATAAGAATTAATTAATAAATATAAAAAAAATGAAATTAACTTAAATTGCTCTTATTTACTGAATATGAGCTGACCCTAGTGATGTCCCTTGCTACTAAAAAACACGTGCAAATGAGCCATGCTCTTACCTAAACATATATGTAGATGCGTCCTATATCATAAGTATTCCTTACAAGCGAATCCCAGAATAATTCCGTTAAGCAACTTATCTGCTATGTAATTTTTAAAAAAAATATAACTATCAAACACGTCCAACCAAACCAATATCAAGAAACAAATCAGAACCATAGTGAACCCTAAAATCCCATCTTTATCTAATCAGAGTTCTTATCAAAATTAACATGCCCTATTAAATAAATTCCTCCAATATAAATAAAATAGGCCAAGTATATAAGTATATTGTAACCATATCTCTCTCCTAAGTCCCTTTTAAAAAAAAAACATTACTACTATGTCCTATCCTGAAATCTTGAATAAACTTATACCTAAAGCATGTAGCTTACCTGATATCAGTTATATCAATCCACCTTCCAATGAGTCAAAACGTGAAGCGCAAGTACGCGTGTGTATCGATGAAGCATCAAACCTCGAGTGTTCATGTCTGGGTTCCTTATATGAGACCACAGACGAAATAAAAATAAAAGAAGGACCAAGAGTTATGGCGGCCATCTTTAGAGTGAATCACATCTTCCAAACAGAAATGTAAAAAGTAACCATAAAGAAAGGACTACAATACTGTCGGCCATCTTGGAGGGAGTCTCACAAAGACCTATCCCTCATGGTGTTGGCCATGTCTGCCAGCACCCCTGCAATGGTGACCAGGGTGATGTGGATGTCCCTCAGGTCCTTCCTGATCCCCAGGTACTGTCGCTCCTGCTGCGGTGGGACTCCTGCAACTTGGCCAGTATCTGGCCCATGGTCTCCTGGGAATGGTGGTATGCTCCCAGGATGTGGTGGGTGCCTGGTGGAGAGTGGGTTCCCTGGGCCTGTCCTCCCCCTGTCGCACAGCAGTCCTCCCATGTTCCCTGTTGTCCTGTGCCTCTGTCCCCTGAATAGTGTGCCCACCGCCACTGACCCCAGGTCCCTGATCGTCCTGTGTTTGTGAGATTGCCTGGGTTCCCTGTAGTGGTAGATACACCACTGATTTACGTGTCCTGGGGACAGAGGGATGGGCCAGCTGGGTGGGTGCTGTGCTGGTGTTTCCTGAGGGGGGAGGCTTTGTGGTGGGTTGGGACTGTGGCTGGGTAACCAACTGTCCAGCGGTCCCTGATGGGCCAGGTTGGTCATCGTGATCCAGGCGTGCAGAGCTACTGTCATCACTGTGGGCCTCTTCAGGGGTGATTATCACTAGTATGCATGCTTTTCTGAGGGGTGTCCATGCAGGTCTGTGATGGGGGTTCATGCATTGGTGTTGCATGCAGGGCTTGGTATTGGGATGGGTGGGTTGTGATGGTGGGATATATGTGAGGTGATGGAGTGATGGGAGTGAGGGTAAGGGTGTGGGGATGTGATGGCATGCAGGTAGTGTGGGTGATAAAGTAGTAAAGATTTGACTTACCAGAGTCCAGTCCTCCTGTTACTCCTGCAAGGCCGTCAGGATGCATGATCGCCAAGACTTGCTCCTCCCACGTTGTTAGTTGTGGGGGAGGAGGTGGGGGTCCACTGCCAGTCATCTGTACAGCACCTGGTGTCTTGCTACCACGGAACGCACCTTCCTCCGTAGGTCATTCCACCTCTTCCTGATGTCATAACTTGTTCTGGGGTGCTGTCCACGACTCTCCACCATAGCTCCATCTTCCTTGCAATGGACGTCTGCTGCACCTGTGATCCGAATAGCTGTAGCTCTACCTAGATGATTTCCTCCACCATGACCCTTAGCTCCTCCCCTGAGAACCTGGGGTGTCTTTGTGGTGCCATGGGTGTCGTGTGAGTGGTATGTGTGAGGGTGTGTGGGTGATGGGTTGGGGTGTGTGCTGTGAGGTGCTTGGATGGTGTCTGAGTGATGGTGTTTTGTGGCTCTGATTCAGTGGGTGCTCCTGGCTTTTCTCTCTCTCACTTGCAAAAATGTTTGAGTCGTAAAGGGTTGTGGGTAATGTGGGTGTGTGTTTTATATTGGTGTGGGTGTATGGGTGTGGTGTGTGTATGTGTGTCAGGTATGTGCATTTTGAAATGTCCAATATGGTGTTGTTTTGTATGTGTGTGTGTGTATTGAGCGCGGCGGTGTGCACCGCCAATGGTTTACCACGGTTGAATGACCGCCGCAGTGATTCGTTGGTCATGATGCTGTGGGTGTATTTCTGTTGGCGTAATGGTGTGGGTTTTGGTATCGCCAGTTTATCACTGACCTATGGTCTGGTGGACTTGTTTGGGTGTCTGTATAGTAGAGGATTTCTATGTGTGGGTCATAATACCCGCAGTGGTGTACTGCCGCGGTCACGGTATGTTGGCAGCAGTCAGGATGGTGGTAGGTGGCACTTACCACCAGAATTGTAATGAGGGCCTTAGTCCCTTGTCCTGAAGTAAGAATAAAAATAAAATGAGGCAGCACTGTAGGGATACCCTGAGGGGGGGAGGACTCAGGATTACCACTGCTGGGGAAAAAAAAATGTAAAAAATGCAGTGATCCACGATAAAAAACAAAAAAACATAATGGCTGCTAGGATGCATTTAAATAACATTCTCTGGAGAGCCTAACTCTGGGGCTGACATCATAAAGGGGAGTGGAGCTGCATGGCCTCCCTCCTGAGCCTCCAGAGGTGCAGGACACTTGCCCCAGGGTGCCCACCCCAGGACCAAAATGGGCTTACATGGGAAGATGAGACTCCCTCCACGAGCCTCAAGAAGCTCAGAGGAACTCACTCCTGGAGGCCAAAATTACACTTTGTGCGGTAGGGGGCACAGTAGCACCACTCCCAGAGCCTCAAGAGGCCCCAGAGGTCTTTAGCACCAGGGCTGAAATTTAAACAAATGGAGAGGGGAGCCGTGTGGCCTAGTCACCAAGTCCCAAAAGGCTACATGGAGCCCACCCACAGGTCCAATTAGCTGAAGGGAGAGGCATCCCCTTCATGAGGCATTAATGGCCCCATGGACCCCAATTCCTGGGGTAGCTCAAATGCTATGCCCCAGGGGAGACCAGTGCCATGGACAGAGGAACCTATTTTTGCTCTTGATTGCTGGGAGCATTCTTAACTCTTCCGCCAAGCTGAGGCATACACTAAGGCCCTCATTCCGCCCGCCGTCCGCCAAGCGGAAACCGCCATTTGGCCGCTCCGCGGTCAAAAGACCGCGGAGGCCATTCTGGCTTTCCCGCTGGGCCGGCGGGCGCCCGCCAAAGGAGCGCCCGCCGGCCCAGCGAGAAAGGCCCTGCAACAATGAAGCCGGCTCCGAATGGAGCTGGCGGAGTTGCAGGGGTGCGACGGGTGCAGTTGCACATGTCGCGATTTTCACTGTCTGCAATGCAGACAGTGAAAATCTTTAGGGGGCCCTGTTAGGGGGCCCCTGCACTGCCCATGCCAGTGGCATGGGCAGTGCAGGGGCCCCCAGGTGCCCCACGACACCCGTTCCCGCCATCCTGTTCCTGGCGGTAAAAACCACTAGGAACAGGATGGCGGGAAGGGGGTCGGAATCTCCATGGTGGCGCTGCTTGAAGCGCCGCCATGGAGATTCAGCCCAAGCAGGGGAAATCCGGCGGGAAACCGCCGGATTCCCTTTTCTGACCGCGGCGTTAAGAATGGGCATTGAAGCACCGCCAGCCTGTTGGCGGTGCTTCTGTGGGCCCCGGCCCTGGCGGTCTTGGACCGCCAGGGTCGGAATGACCCCCTAAGTCTTGTCCCAGCTGGCAGGAGCTTTGAAAAGAATACATGACCCTGAGGGAAGGGTTGTCGTGTAGGCTCTCATTATCCTAATGAGACTAATGGATTTATGGGTAGCCGGGTCGTTCACTGTGTGGAGGACTAAGTCTAACCCACGGCAAAGGACCCTTGTCACCCTCAATCCAGTTTTGCTCCGGCTAACTAGCAGTGCCTCATCTCTCCCAGAGGGAAGAGATGATTGGGCAGCCGAGCGCATGACATCTTCGTGCTTCCCAGGGAAGTCGTGGTCACTCAGATCCCAACCAGTCTTCTCATGCACAGCGTGGTCTCATATATAAATGACAAAGGCAGTTTCAGTTTTAAAGATTGGTTTAATAAAACGACTGCTTTTTAGATAACAAAGCGTGAGCCGCAGTAACCAGAACCATACAACACAGTAGGATTGAAATAGTAACGAGGAGAGTGAAACATAAGAATAACGCTATCATAGTGCTACTAGATTACGTTCTCTCTTCTAAGTTCTATTTTGAGCACAGCATGTTAAGCTCTAAGCCTGCCTTTTAGATTCCCCCGGGAGGACATCAACCCTCATTCCTGAGCAAAGGCCTGTGATCTGGATCAGCATCTGCAACAGGGAAGTCAGCGTCTAGTTGTGGTTCCCTGGTCGGAATCTCCCTCTTACGTGTACCAGGACTAGGAAGTGTTTTTATAATTAACACACTGGTGTTCTAAGAAACGTCCCTACGTAAGAATGTGTACTTTCTATGAACCCTAAAGACTAAACTCCTACCACGTCTATCGGCAATGTACCAGACTGTATCCTTGACTGAAGCACAGAGCGAGCAAGAATGTATTGTTTGAGAACTCCGGTGCTGAAGTAAGCTAAACAGTGTGACAGAAGAAAATAAAACAAGACCGTGAAACTGGCTATTGAAACATAACAGTGCGAGGCTAAATAAAATGCATCTAGAACACAGTGCACAGAGGCCTAATGCTTTAAGCAAACTCACAAAGGCTATATTAAAAATGGCTACACTACACCCTCCCCTTGGTGGTAGAAAGTGGTTTAAATCTAATCCTAAAAAATGCTCTATGTTAAAACAAAAGTAACTAAAATCTTATATAATTTCAACAAGTCAAGAGGACACCAAAGCACAATAGTCCTAAATTTAAAAATAAGCATGCGGCTATGAGCCAAATTCATATAACAGTGTCAATTTAGATCAAATCCGATTCAAATGGTGGTCATTGAAAGCAGGAGGTTCTCCACTTCGGCAGATGAGAAGACCGGAAATTCCACACCAAAGACTATTAAGGAGCAGGTGTGTTCCAAAGCCTCAGAATCAGCCAAGGTGGCATCCCGTGCAGGGCCTGTGAACGAGTTAATATCAACTTCCTCCAGGAAGGGTTTTTCGTAATCAGCCTCACGAAGCAAACGCAGCCGCTGCGCGCATGTCTGGGAATGAGCCCTCATTGGGAACATCAACAGATCAGCATCAACCACTGGGGGCGTTGCTGTGAGAGACAGACGACTAGTGCATGTTCAAACAAGCACCAACGGCACCGAAACACGGGCTGCACACAATCCAAAACCGGTCTGAATGACAAAGACCAGTCACACTCCAAATGTCCCAGGAGTGTTGCTCCGAAGTGCTGCATCATGCGTTCACGACACAGCTGCGCTGATGGGAGCGCCTACATTCGTTCTTGTTGCGGCAGGACAGCCATTGCGGAAAAACAACAGCAGCCGGCTAATAAAGCCAAAGTGATCGGAAATCCCCCAAAAATGCTTCCGAAAATTGAATGAATAGCCAAAGATATCAAACCGAATATGGAAGAGAAGGTGTGAACAAAACCACCACCAACGGCTTTGAAAAAATGTGCTAATCCAGCTGTACTGGACGCATTAAATATACGTCCAACGAGTTCACCAAAGTGGCTCGGAAAGTTGGTATTTAACAGGGACTGTATTTCTGCTGATGACCTTGCCACCTGAAGTGCGTAGGTCTCGTGCGCAGATGTAAGGGCCACATGCTTTTGAAACAATAAAGCCCTAGGTCTACTTAACTTGTCAAAATTCACATTGGAAGTAGCAATGTGAGGCCAGATGTCTGCTACCTCCCTTAAGTTAGTGGGGAGAAACAACACATTCCCGCAGCAAGTAACAACCTTGGTGACCGAAACAACAACGTAAACTATTCCGGCCGCATGCCACAACAGTCTTCACTATTGAGGAGGACGTAGCTGCCGTTTGAAAGCACCTGGAATGTGCGTTTAATCAAGGGGACTAGAACTCCCTTCAGATAGCAAGCCAGGTTCGCAACTGAGGCATTACACGCCCCATGCAAGGACAGCTGATTACAAATCATCGAATGGCTAACTGAAGTCTCGCATTCACTACCACTAAGAAAAACTTCTCTCAAGCCATTGATACACCTCATGTATATAACTATCTCCCAGCTTTTCATATCTGCCTACCGGAACATGTTTTAAACAAGGAGTGAATTGTGGTGTAGAAATAGGCAGATTAATAACCCCAGGTATCAACCACTCAACTGACGGAATCTCGGCCACGGTAAAAGGCAATTTTTCCAATTTTTCAATGTTAAGCATAACATAATTCGCCTCCTTCTTAGCCATCAGTTGTTGTTGTCGCGTCAAATTAAAGGAAAAAAATATCTCCCTGGCCCTGATGTGCTGCCACAGAACGCGACCCGCCTTCAGTGTCTGAAGTGTCCAACCCAACTGCATAATGGACCTTGTTTGACTTTGTCCATGATATAAAGAAGACATATCAGATCGTATAATGTCAATGGCAGAAGAAACAATGTTGTTGATGGTATATATTCGGTCGGACAGAGTGTGAATTCCATTATCCACGACAGCTAATGCCTTTTTCAAATTTTCCTGATCTATCTCCCTTAACCGGGCCGCAGCCTCTTGTTGGGAAAGTTTCCATATTTCATTGTACACTTCATACAAGAAACGCTTCCTACGTGGTGTCTTCGGGGCTGACAAAAAATCTTGCAAGTCAGTGTCATAAGACAGGAGAGTGAGATGTGTCTTTACTGCATCTAGCGAGGAGTATTTTAACCATTGTTGACACAATTTTCCCACACTATATGTAGTAATATGTAGTAATAATTTCAGCATGTTCAGGTGATATATAGCGAGGGTCTGCCCGACTCGTCCTGAAACTCTCCGAGGAGTAGACAAAACGTTGATGACACCCATTGGTGTCTACAGGCCACAATAACCACCCGCCCGGACGTGCAAATGAAGTGTTAAATGTACCATTCTGGACCCAGTCTGTAAGTTCACTAAAAGTGGCATTGATATATGCCAATCCTTCATTTTTGTAGGGACAGGTATACTAGGCATATTCAATTCTCTGATCGTTGCTAAGCCCAAACAGCTAGTCTGTTGTACTGTTTCATTTAAAAAAATCATCTGGACGGGAATGAGACATGCTCTAAACAATGCTTCTCTACCCAGTGTCTGCCAATGGTTTGTTCCCCAAACACTTTTCAAATCAACATTATTTGACCAATATTCGTAACCTTCAATCGATAGTCGGGAAACAAAAGAATCTGAATATATGAATTTCGTATTAGTCAACAACAATTGCTTATCTTTAGACGGAGTTAACTTAAAATAATATGACTTAGCATTCATTTGATGATGCCCAGAAAAATACACGAATTTGTCAGAATATGTTTTAGAACTTCCCTTTGGGGGAGTCGGGCAATGCTCCCATTGCGTATAATCAAATATAGTTTTTGGACTACGTGCTATAAGTGGTGCCCATAATAATTATAACAAAACATTTCACCATAATTCTCTTTAAACTGGTAAACATCTTCAGTCTCATAGACAGTATAGTATTGTAAGTCAGTCATCATGGAATCAACAGCCTTCACATCCCAATCATCAGATACAATGCCTGGTATTACGATATCATTCATAGATAATTTTAGAACATATGGTATTTGAATTATCTCAGTGGGACCGTATATATCAAACATTACTTTATCCCACACAATCCCACCTGGAATTGGTACTGCAGAAATGTTCACAGAGGACAAGTCTCTTCGAACCTTATGTGATGAAAAATGTGGCTTCAACACCTCCTCCACCCGTTCAACCGCAGATCTCTCAGGAAGAAAATGACCATGTATCAACAGAAAAAAGGTAACGACAAACCCTATCCAGAGAAAAAATGCTATCATAGTCAATAAGAGCCACAGATAGTTCCAAGGAAAAACAAAATACGTATCTTTAAGCCAATAAATCAGCTTACGTGGACCTGGGTCAGGTGTTGAAGAGGCAAATGAGTCCGATAGACCATCGTTGTTGTTGGCAAAGTACCCAGAGGCAGTTCTTGTAAAAGGTGCTGCTGTATTCAACGGAGGAGTTGGTGTTTCTCGCAGTGGTACACTATAGATCACACCACCCGCAACATCAGCCGTCATAGTGACTCGATCAAATGTTTCCAAATTATTTGTCGTCAGAGGAACTATCGCAAGATCATCTTCCACCCTCCCCAAGCTTGGGGAGGCAACAGTGTTTTATGGTGTTGCCCTTTGGATCTCTGAACCCATTCAATCGCCAGTAATGTAGGTATTCATTAAAAGACTGGCCACAATAATATGAATCACAAACAATCATTGTAAACTGTGTCGGATCCGTATGTTCTAGTGCCATCAACAGAGCTTTTAGCTCAGCCAATTGTGCCGTACAGTCCCCTAATGTTTGTGTATAAGTATGTTGGGGGCAGAATTTCTCCCCCTCCATATGGCCGCTCACTACTGCACATGCAGCTGAATATTGATGTTTTGTCCCCACCGCCGGTTGCGCAGAGCCATCGGTGCACATGACTACTTGATAATGATCAATAGGCAAGGTGTCAGCGGGAACTGGATATTCAATTTCATATTGCAAAAATTCCTGAGTCTGTAACTTAGGGTAAAAAATCAGTGGCTGTTAAAGACGTAGCCCATTGTATCCATCGCGGGTGCAATGCTTTCGCATTAGGAACACTCGCTTTTGTAACAGCCTCTAGGGCCGGAATAGGGGAAACGACTATAATGCATTTACCCTGGGCAAGAGGTTGTTCTTTAATAACAGCCATCTGTACAGCAGTGAGAATTTTCTCCGTTGGTGCGAATCGTTGTTCAGCAGCCGAATACAAGTGAGACTTGTATCCAATCGGGACTGTCTCACCTTCATTAAAGGTGACATACGTAAGCCCAATGGTCCCAGCTATTACCCTGATGACCAAGTGTGTCTTATTGTCCCGTGTATGTAAATGTTTGCAGCTAGGAGATCTGTTTGCAACTCCCGAAGAGTATGTGTATGCTCAATCGTCCGGATTTTGCTTGAAAAATCAGGACGTATTAATTCGTATAATGGTTTTATGCGTGTAGCATAATCAGGAATGTATGTTCTGCCGAAATTAAGAAAGCCCAAAAATGATTGTAATTTCTTAATCATATTAGGTGGTTGCAAATGTGCACATTTTTCAAAAAATTGTGGCGCTAGGCTCTTACCTTCATTTGACAGCTCATATCCCAGGAATATGACACTGAGGAAGGCAATTTTTGATTTTTTAAAGTTAAATTTGTAGCCAATTTTGGCAAACCCAACAACAATGCGGGCTACCCGTCTTAAATGTTGTAGTAACTCGTCATCCGTGAGATTTATATCATCCACATATGACAATGCTTCAGGGTCCAACCCGTGTAAAATTTCAGTCACACGAGCCACAAACAGTCCCGGACTAATCTTATACCCCTGAGGCAAATGACAGAATTTTTACTGGGAGCCTAACGCACTAAAGCTTGTAAGATCCCTGCTTTCGGGTGCTATATTCTGGCAGAAGAAACCATTCGAGATGTCTAAAGTTGTTTTGTACTTTTTTCACACAATGTTGTTCATTAGTGCAGCGCTATGTGAATTTTGTATAGGGTATGTACGTGTGTGTCCGTTCAAGTGTCTGTAGTCTAAGACTATTCTATATGAATGGTCCAGTTTAGCTACAGGGAATAAGGGATTATTCATCGGCGAGTCACAGGGTTCAATTACTCCCTGGTATTCTAATTGCGTAAGTATTTCTCTCACCGGTGCCCTTGCTTCATGTTTTATTGGATATTGCGGCTGTGGCTGAGGTTCACCTTTAATCGGAATTACATGATATGGAGAATCCCTATCCCACCCTACGTGAGTTCTATATAAGGCAGGGGCTTGTGCCAAGGTCCATTTTATGCTATAGGATTCTGCGAGTTCTCCTGGACCAAGCGGTGAGAATGAAGGTTTAATAACCTCCTCCCCAACTGGGCAGGTGTGAAAAAAGTCAGGCGGCCAATCCTATTCAGCTAGCAAAATGTCATATATCTTGACTACACGATCCCAAAAGATTGCGTTTATAGTGCGTTCAATGTCTCCTTCCAATTGTAAAGTCACTGTATATACTCTATCGGGTTCAGAGACACGCATATCTGCTGTTTCAACCTGTATAAAGTCATCAGTTGCTTTCACCTCCAGATGCTCTAGAAGATTCCAGCAAACTATTGTGACCTCTGCTGCGCTGTCTAACAGTGCTAGTGCCCACGTCTTGTTCTTCAAGAGAACTCTCTTCCTGTGTGGCATGTCTAACTGAGACTGCCGCCATCTTGTGGCATTTCAAAGGCGGTTTTGGGGACACCTTGTCATGCAGCCTGTAATGTGAAAGTAAGTAGAAATACCTCACAGAGGAGGCTGGAAGAGAATGAGGTGTTTTAAAAATGAAAGGCATTTACAATGGAGCGAAGGAGTTGTTTGAAAAGAAGGATACATTTCAGTGGATATTTTTAATATCAAGCTACTTAAAAATAGGTTGTGATTATTAAGAGTAAGTAAGCACTTCTGTGATTGGATGTGGTTAAAATAACGTGATGTCATTGACCATTGGATACTGTTACCTTTAGAAAGAGTCAACCACAACTTCTGCATTTCAGTTGCATAGAAATGTTCAGTTCGTAAGACATACGCTACACTTTTGACCTTGTGGTTCTAGTGAGTTGCTGTAGAAACCTTGCCAAAGAAGTGTTGGAGGAAGGATATTAAGGAGACAGTAAATTATTTAACTGACATTGGAGGTCTTTAGTGTTTTTATGCAACAGTGATGAAGTGGTTCCCTATTGAGGAGTTCTTAATGAAATGTAATATGGTTGGAAAGTATTAAAAAAAAGTAAGGTAGGTTTGTTTTTAGATCCCTGCAAATATTTGCTAATTTGTTGCAAAGTTACATGGGGGCCACTCTGAAGGTCACAACGAATTCGAGTATAATCACAAGCTCATCGTAGAAGTGAAGAAAGGGTTAAGGAGCACTGGCCATTGAAAACAGAAGTAATAAAAGATAAAAATGGAAGGCATGTTTTGTTTTGCTGTCTTTAGTAATATCAGAGAAAGTTGAAAAGGTTGCCATTAATGGTTGCTTTTTATGAGAGTGGTGTGAAATTCTTATGCTGAGTTTCAACATTTTCTGGGGTATTTGTAACTATCTAATAACAGCTGAAAAACAAAGAATTTGACCTACAAACTCAATTTACAGGTATTTAAATGAGAGTAAATTATAATGTACTATATACACTTTAGTCATGGAATAGTTATGGTATATGGCAGGTTCGAATGCACTAAGATAGTAGGACATGCCTATTTAAGTTATAGTAAGTTACATGTGTAGTTTGATACTCCTATCTATAGTTAAATATACGTTGTTTCATCTGTGCTACAAGTTACTAACTGATACACTCATTCACATAAGTAGACAACTAGTGAGACAACCTTGTCTCCCAACGTGAGATGTAGTGCTTTAAACATGGGTTGGGCCTACTATTGCTGAATCTGAGTATGTTTTGTTAAAGATCAGCACGAGTTGACACTAGAACAATTGCTTGACAACTCTTAAACTGAGCATTTAGTACAAGAAAGTCAACCCTCACCTGGTCTGTAGGTAGCAGATGGAACATGGTGGTATGTGAACAAAAGGTCAGACATGTGCCTGACACTTTCACTGACTTTGATGTGCACTGGCAGACCCCTATGTCCACTTAAATATGCAGTGTCCCACTCATACTCCAACTAACATACCTACTTATAAAATGATAGAAGAACTCAGACATGCACTCAGACACTGAAGGAGAATGTAATATTTCCTAGCTGTCGTAATGAAAGGTTTCAATTCTATTAAGGACACAGAGGCAAGGATCAGTCTGATTTTGCTCCACTTTATTACTGCCAGCAGCCAATCAAAGAGTCATTTCAAGAACAAGTAAACAAGCAAAAAAAACGTATTTCCTATAAAGCACAGGGAACACGACTACAACATAATGTTCAATTAGGTGCTAGCCTCGCCCTTCAAAACCCCTTCTCCCTTTTTCTTCCTGCGAACACAGCTGCAGCCATTGCCCTCACTCTTGTTTGGTGGAATCCGCTCCTGAGTTGGAAGCACAATAACAGTGTAAAGCACCATTTCCCTAAACAGGGCCATGTTGACAAGATAAGAAACAACTCAGCCATTAAACCACACTGGAACAAATTGGAGTCAAACAAATACTGATGCCAGCATAGTTAGCATAGTTATGCAGCAAGACATCAATATTTACAGATAACCTGAGGAATTCCATAAAATATCTTGATACCAAACCGCTATGATGTGGGCAAAAAGTTACCTCATAAAGGGTGGGCTAATCCTCACCTCCGTGTCTTTAATAGAAATGAAACGTTTCGTTACAATGGCTATAAAATTTTACATTCTATGTCAGGTCCAGAGGCGAGGATTAGGCTGATTTAAAGCTTCTCCACCACTAGAGTTGCCAATTGTCGGACTGTTTTGAAGTAAAAACCCCTAAAAGTAGAATCAGAGGAAAAGCCTGCTCTTTTAAGAATATCTTCAAGACTGGCTTCTAGTGAGTAAGCTTTTGAAGTCATTTGCCCTCTCACAGAATGAACACCAAAGGAGGAGGTATCAATGCCGACCCCCTGCATGGCCCATTTGACCCACCTGGCTATAGTAGAAATGACACCCCTCAATGGGGCTTGGTAAGAGTGCTGCCGATTTGTCGCTCCCCATGATGGCATATATCCTCTGTCATAGATTTTTAAGCCTTTACTGTTCTGACTATGCACAGTTTAGGAACTTTTGGAAATATAGGGTAGAAAACCATCCTGAGATTTTGTTCTCCTCGAAATGTTAAACGTCACTCCATCCAGAGTGAATACTCTACCTGTTACATCCAGAGCACAGATATCTGACACCCAACGGCAAGATACCAAACAGTAAGGTTGTTTATTTCGCCGATAATTGTTTCAGAGATAGGGTGGCCATGATTTAAAAAGGCGCAATACCTTATTGATGTTCCAAAGAGTAGAATATCTGGGTTCAGGGGGAAGAAACCATCTAACGCACCTCAAGAGCTTACATACAAGGGGGATGTGACAGGCTGAACGGTATAAACCAGAGGGAGATTGAATTATAGTGTAAATAAGGGTTTATTTATTTTTAACTTCTTTCTTTGTCCAGGTGTTTTTCTTAAATAAAGTTCAGTTTGTTATGGCGTAATCTGGTCACTCGCTTTTCTTTAATTCTGTTGCTCTTCTTCCTCTTTTCCTAGGTCATGGTTTTCCGGGGACTTGGAGTGACTCCAGGGAGGTACCGGCAAGAAAACAGAAGAACGCCATGGTAAGTATAAAGGTGTTTCTGGGGTTTTCTCTTTTAAATAGGAAATAGGGAGTGAGTAAGTAGGGAGAGAGGAAAACGTGCAGTCACCCGTGTATAGTTTCCTAAACACCACTTCTGTGCTTCAGGTAAGTAACTCACGGTGCCCCAAATAGGTTAGGATAGTCAGTCTCTCTTCTCCTGTAAGAGACTGTGACCGTTCCCTACCCCCCCTTCCCCTCTCACCCCTCCCCAGTTCCCTTCCCCAGTGAGGGTTTTGTATTTCCTCCCCTTGTCCCTAGGAGGGACCATACCTTTGTGAGCCACGACCCTCCAGGGTCGTGGCTGGGCTCTTGGGTCCTTCTCTCCGGTATTCCTTTGCTGGTGGCCTAGTTCTTCCCCTCTGCGCGGCCCTTTGTTCCAGTTTCCGTTGCCTCCTGCTGTCCTGGGGTGTCTCCGTCTGCTATCCTCCTTCCGCCGTCCACACACACTTCCAAGACGCGGTCGGCGTCTTTATTACGTCCTGCGGCGCCAACCAGTTCGAGCGTTTCACTGTTTCCAGGGAAACGGGGCCGTGACGGGTTGAGCGTTCCCATGGAGACATGGGGACGCGGAAATGACGTTTCGGGAGAACCCGACACAGAAACTCCTCCCGCTGTCGGTGCCGTGATCGGGGTTGCCCGATCACATACCCCATCCCAAGAACGGTCCTGCTCGAGGACCGGAGTAGGGCAAGGATACCTGGACAAGTAATCCGCAGGACCCTGTTGTGTTCCAGGGACATGACAGACCTGGAAGGAAAAAGGCTGAAGTTCAAGAAACCAGCGTAAAATCCTAGAGTTTGAATCCTTATGTGAGGCAAGCCAGGTAAGAGGAGCATGATCAGTATACAGTAGAAAAGGTCTACCCAGGAGATAATATTGCAAGGTCTCTACTGCCCATTTAATGGCCAAACACTCTTTCTCAATGGTGGGGTAATGACATTCCCGGGGAAGCAGTTTCCGGCTGATAAATACAATCGGGTGATCTCTACCATCCGAGTCCGGTTGTGCCAGCACGGCCCCAAGACCCACATTAGAAGCATCTGTGTACAAATGAAAAGGTTTAGAAAAATCAGGACATTGCAAAACAGGTTCCGAGGTAAGAGAAGATTTTAACCGGTCAAAACTAGCCCTTTGACTGTCAGAGAGAGGAACCAACTTGTTGGGGTGCTTTTTGGATAACAGATCAGTAAGGGGGCCGCAACAGTGGAATATCCCGGTATAAATCTACGGTAGTACCCCACTAGCCCCAAAAAAGATCGCAAGTCTCTTTTCGTTTTTGGGATTGGTGCGTTTTGAATTGCTTCAATCTTAGTCATTTGGGGTTTTAATGTACCATTACCTATCTTATAGCCGAGATATGATATGTCAGTCTTCCCTAATATGCACTTTTTAGGATTAGCCGTCAACCCTGCTTCTGTGAGAGTGGTCAAAATTTGGTGGAGATGTTGAAGATGGTCTAGCCAAGTATTACTAAAGATGACGACATCGTCAAGATAGGCAGCAGAGAATGAATGGAAGGGTTTTAATAATCTATCCATCAACCTCTGAAAGGTTGCCGGGGCTCCGTGGAGACCAAAAGGTAGCACTGTGAATTGATACAGACCGGACTGAGTAGAGAAGGCTGTTTTCTCTTTATCTTCAGGGAAAAGGGGTATCTGCCAGTACCCTTTAGTGAGGTCCAAGGTAGACATATATTTAGCTGTTCCTAGTTTTTCTAGAACATCATCCACCCGGGGAATAGGATAAGAGTCAAATCTAGAGATTGCATTGAGTTGGCGAAAGTCAATACAAAAGCGAACCGTTCCGTCAGGTTTTGGGACCAGAACTACAGGAGAGCACCAGCGACTGACAGAGGGCTCAATTACTCCTAAGTGTATCATCTTTTCTATTTCGTCTTCTATGATGTGTTTCCTAGCCTCGGGAATACGATAAGGCCGTAGTCGAATAGTCTGTCCTGGTGGTGTTATTATTCTATGATAGATCAGGGACGTTCTGCCAGGTATGTCTGAAAAAACCCCTGGGTATTGGGTTAACAGAGCGTATAACTGACCCTTCTCTGACTCGGTTAGGGAAGTGTCGACATAGGGTATATTTGCCTTTTGTTGATCTCCAGAGGGAAACAGCTCTATCGCTACTTCCTTCATGGGAGATACAAGACAAGCCACTGCTATTCTCTCGCTAACCTCCTCCTCTGCTTCCCACCTCTTGAGGAGATTCACATGATAAATTTGTTTTTTTTGGGGGTTGACACTTAATTCTATGAGATAGGTGACAGGGGAGATTGCTCTAACAACCCTATATGGCCCCTGCCATCTGGCTAACAAATTTTGATCAGATGTGGGTCGCATAATCAGTACTTGGTCATTAGGAAGAAATGTACGCAGTTTACTTCCCTTATCATAATATTGTTTTTGAGTTTCTTGGGCCTTTTCCAGATGTTGTCGTACATTTTCCCATAAGTCTTGTAAATGTGATTTAAGCTTCTGGACGTATTCTAACAATGGTCGGCCTTCCTCTTCCTCTTCTTCCTCCCATGCTTCGACGGCCATATCTAAAAGGGAACGGGGTTGTCTCCCAAATACCAGTTCGAACGGGCTATGACCTGTTGAGGACTGCTCGTGTGTTCGAATGGCATAGAGAACTAAGGGCAATTTCTGGTTCCAGTCCCTCCCTGTGTCGTCGACTAATTTCTTTAAGAGTGTTTTAATAGTCCGGTTGTATCGTTCAACGAGGCCATCTGTCTGTGGATGATAAACTGAAGTTTTAATTTGGGTAATGCCCAGTACTTTGCATATTTGCTTCATGAGGTTGGACATGAAGGGCGTACCCTGGTCAGTAAGAATCTCTTGGGGAAACCCTGTTCTAGTGAATACCGTTATCATTGCCTGTGCTACTGTTTTAGTCGTCATGCTGGCAAGAGGAATGGCTTCTGGGTATCTGGTTGCATAGTCTACTATAACTAGTATATAAGTGTGTCCCTTAGTTGAGGGAAGTAAGGGTCCAATTAGATCCATTCCCACCCTACTAAACGGGATATCAATGATAGGAAGAGGTAGGAGGGGTGCTTTCCGGGGCCTGCCAGGTTCGGTGAGTTGACATCTAGGGCATTGGGAGTAATATTTCCTAATGTGGGCAAAAACCACTGGCCAGTAAAACCTTCGGAGGAGATATTCGTCAGTTTTGTCCCTGCTGAAATGGCCCCCTCCCGGTTGATTGTGGGCTAGGAGGAGTACTTGGGCTCTATATGTCTCTGGGACTACTAATTGGTATTTGTGTTCCCCTGCCCTGGTAGTGGTCACCCTATACAGAAGGTTTCGTCGTACTAAAAAATAGGGACCCACCTCTTCATTTTCTTCAGTTTTAGCTGTTCTCCAAGCATGAGTGAGGGTAGGGTCCTCCCTCCGATGATGGCGGAAACTGGTGGGTGCTCTATAATTCTCTGCTATCACTCCTATGGATTGACTTGGCTCTTCTACCTCTCAAAACTGTGCCTTGTTTTCTCTTTTTTCCCTACGGGAAAGTTTTCTACGATATGGGGGACACTCAATTTCACTATAAGAAAAAGGAGCCTCGGTCCACCATTCAACGCTCTCCTTCTGTGCTTGGGTACCATTTAAGAGTTGCTGGAAGTGCACGTAGTCTGTGCCAACAATACATTCTTCAATGAGTTGATCCATAACTCCCATGGGAAGGAAGTCTCTATACTTTCCCCACTCTAACTCTACTGTGGTAAGGGGGTATTGCGCCTTGTCACCATGGATACAGCAAATAGTAACTCTTTGGCTGGTGCTTTCATCCACTGGGTCTATTAGATCTTGTCGGATGACCGATTGACTACATCCAGAGTCTATGAGGGCAGAGAGGAGGTGACCATTGATTCTTATAGTCTGTTCAAATTTGGTGTCCCCTTTTCCTGTACATAGGACCCGGCATCGTGTTACCCCTATCTCCATAGGTTCCACCCCCTCTCCTTTCCTGGGACACATGCGAGCTATATGTCCCAATTCTCCACAGTTGAAACATTGGGGTCCTGGTATTGGATGACCCTCCCCTGGCTTACGTGGAAATGGGTCTTCTACTGGATATCTCTGTGTGGGCCTTACTGAAGGGGTAATGGATTTGGAATTGGGCCGTGGTGCTATTGATCTCACATCCGTGGATCTGTGGTATGCACAGGCCAAGTCTATAGCCATGTCTGTATCCACATTAGGATGCTGTCTTATCCAATTTTTTGTACCGGTTGGTAAGGAGTCCAAGTATTGTTCGAGGATGATTGTCTTGATAACATCCTCTCGGTTAGTTCCTATGGGTCCCAACCATTTGAGCGCCAAATCCTTAACCCTAAAGTAGAAGGTTCGGGGGTCCTCATTCTGTCCCCACTTGACTTTGCGAAACTTTACTCTATAGTACTCGGTATCGTGACCTACACGTTCCAAAATGCTCTTTTTTATGTCTTTATAGGACGTAGTACCGTCTGGATTGGCTGCCTGATAAGCTGCCTGTATAAGACCGGTGAGTAAAGGAGCAATGTATTGTCCCCATCTTTCTTCGGGCCACTGAGCTGAAGAAGCGACCCGCTCAAAGTTAGTAAAGAATGAATCCGGATCTTCCCCTTCCTGATATCGTTGTAAAACCGAACTGGGGACATTCGGGTGAACTTTACTAGCAGCTATTGTCTCAGTTAACTTTTTCATTGCTGTCTCATGGACCAGCTGATTGTTCGCCAATATGGTGGCTTGACTCTTTAGAGCGGACTGTAATGCTTCCCTATCTTCTTTGGCCTCGCGCTGGTGAGCTTCCCAGACCAGCTGTAAATGGCGTTGGCCCTCCGCCAGTTGTTTGATCATGTCCTCTAGGCTAGGTTGTTCACTCATGGTTTATACCGTTCTTCAGCCGTATGTGTTTAAAATCCCACTTCTGACACCACTGTGACAGGCTGAACGGTATAAACCAGACAGAGATTGAATTATAGTGTAAATAAGGGTTTATTTATTTTTAACTTCCTTCTTTGTCCAGGTGTTTTTCTTAAATAAAGTTCAGTTTGTTATGGCGTAATCTGGTCACTCGCTTTTCTTTAATTCTGTTGCTCTTCTTCCTCTTTTCCTAGGTCATGGTTTTCCGGGGACTTGGAGTGGCTCCAGGGAGGTACCGGCAAGAAAACAGAAGAACGCCACAGTAAGTATAAAGGTGTTTCTGGGGTTTTCTCTTTTAAATAGGAAATAGGGAGTGAGTAAGTAGGGAGAGAGGAAAACGTGCAGTCACCCGTGTATAGTTTCCTAAACACCACTTCTGTGCTTCAGGTAAGTAACTCACGGTGCCCCAAATAGGTTAGGATAGACAGTCTCTCTTCTCCTGTAAGAGACTGTGACCGTTCCCTACCCCCCCTTCCCCTCTCACCCCTCCCCAGTTCCCTTCCCCAGTGAGGGTTTTGTATTTCCTCCCCTTGTCCCTAGGAGGGACCATACCTTTGTGAGCCACGACCCTCCAGGGTCGTGGCTGGGCTCTTGGGTCCTTCTCTCCGGTATTCCTTCGCTGGTGGCCTCGTTCTTCCCCTCTGCGCTGCCCTTTGTTCCGGTTTCCGTTGCCTCCTGCTGTCCTGGGGTGTCTCCGTCTGCTATCCTCCTTCCGCCGTCCACACACACTTCCAAGACGCGGTCGGCGTCTTTATTACGTCCTGCGGCGCCAACCAGTTCGAGCGTTTCCCTGTTTCCAGGGAAACGGGGCCGTGACGGGTTGAGCGTTCCCATGGAGACATGGGGACGCGTGAATGACATGTCGGGAGAACCCGACACAGAAACTCCTCCCGCTGTCGGTGCCGTGATCGGGGTTGCCCGATCACAGGGGTGCTCCCCTACAAGGTACCTGTCAATTGGGGCACGAACCAATGGAGTGGGTGATCTGACCTTGTCAATGGAACTGTATGCCAAGTCTTCCGAGGTCAAGGAAGCCAGAAAGTTCAGGACATGGACAATGTCTGCTGCCACAGGATCAATTTGCCCTGGATGAAACCAACCATTGAGACCAGGATAAACAATATCTTCTGCTGGTACTGTCCTCCTAGGATTTTGCAAGCAGTGATGCTGCTTCTCATGAAACATCCAAGACCTTCCAATATTCTTGGTAATCCTCCAGGCCATTGGATTGAGACAAATTTGTAGGAACAGATGATGCTGGTTACCCTAGGGATCCCTGAGGAGATCAGGAAATAGGAGTAGGTGAGTTGGGAAATCCTAAGAAAGTTCCATCATAACTGGAAACCAGATTTGAGATCTCCTAATCAGGGTGATCACCACCAGGTCCACCATTCGTCTCCAAAGTAGGGTGGACATTCTCATGATCATGGCAAATGGGGGAAATGCATACCCCTTCTCTGTGCTCTAGTTCTGGAAAGAGGCATCTGTTGCCACTGCATTGGCATGCAGTCTCCAGCTGCAATACTTGTCCAGCTTTTGGTCCAAGCGCGGGGGCAAACAGATTCATTTTGAAAGGACCCCACATGGAGTGAATCTCCTGAAACACCCGAGGATGTAACTGCCAGAGGCTGACATCCTGAAAATGGAGTGAGTGCTGATCCACCATCTGGTTGGCAATCCCCATGGGATGCTCCGCTGTGGCTGTGGCGGGGATCTGATGGTCCAGGCTATAGGACCAGAAATCCAGGGCGAGGTTGGAAAGAGGTTTGGACTTCGTCCCCCCAAGGTTATTTTTGTCACTATCTGCCATTACATTGCCCATCTTGAGAAGAACACAGCACTGGGCTCTGTCCCTGTTCCTGCATTTCACAGTGATGGACCCTGCCATCAACTCCAAGCAGTCTATGTGGATAGATAGCTATGTGGAAGACCATTTTTCTCCTGTGGAGAATGCCCCACAATGGTTTCCCTAGCCTGAGCCATTGGCATCAAACTCTATAACCAGATCTGTTTGAGATCCAAAGATAGCCTACCTGTTCCAGGCTTCCATATGGGTAATCTATCAATGGAGCTCTTTCTTGGCCTTTCTGAGGAGGAGTCGACTGGAAGTAAGTGAGTCCCCGATGAAGGTGGGAAATTTTGAGGCGTTGTAAGGTTCCATAATGCAAAGGACTCAAGAAGATAACCTGAATGGAAGGCGACCGGAGACCTACAGTGCAAGCTATCTGTTGCACATAGGTAGAGGATTTGGCTAGAGTTCTCTAGAGTTTGTGCTTGATTGTGAATACTATTCACAATAGAAGGCTCAGGGTAGTTTTGACATAATCACCATAAACCCTAGGAACTGAATGAACTGGACCGAAAGGAGAGAGGATTTTTCCCCGTTGACTACAAAACCTAGTGATTCCGGGAGATTGATTGTCTCTTGAAGGTGAGTCGACAGACATTTTAATGTGTGTGAGACCACCTAGTCCGTAAAGGGAACTCTCTTGAAGGTACAGCCACTCTTCACACCCATACCTTGCTTGGAGAATATGCGCCCAATTAGCGCCTTCTGAACAGGGCCAAAAAGTCCAGTTCTCTCAATCAGCACCCCACACCTCTTATGTGTTTACAATTTCTAGTTCAGACGGGAATCTGTGTAGGGTTGAGTCACTCCTGATACTCTCTACTTGTGTTTCAATAGATGTTGCACAAAGTACCTGGTTTGCATCAAAAATAAAGCTGCACGGGTGTATCGGAAAAGCCAGCGATGTGTTCATTCCTCACTCGCGAGTGAGGCCGTGCACTGTTTCTTCTCAGGTCGGGTAAGTGATGTGCTGTTTTCCTCTCCCGCAAGAGAGAGATGCGTCGATTTCCAGACGGGCACCTAGGATCCGGTCAGGTTCAGGTCGATTTTGATGGCCAGTGATGTTGCGTGTGAACTCCAGCCGCACAAGGACGAGAATCCATGCAGCATGGGTTCTGCATCGAATTCAGCAGCCACAATCGGGGGTTGCATTGTTTCTCCAGCTGCAATGCAGGTGATGGGTCAATTTTAGCCGTGATGCAGGTGGCGCATCAGTTTTACAGTCGCGTTGCAGGTGGTGCATTGAAATTTTCCCTGCATGGCTCCTGTGTGTGGATTTCTACCTTGGTTCCACCAGATTTACCTTTCAAGGGCCCAAGGACTGTATAAGGCACCACCTGGCAGGGTAGGAGTCTCAGCAGAGAGTCCAGGTGCTGTCAGAGGAATTTGGTGATGGCCCTGCGACTTCAAACAGGAGGCAAGCTCAGTCCAAGTCCTTGGAAACGCTGTCACTGTCTAGTGGGGATTCACAAACAGCCCAACTGTCAGTCTGACCCAGACAGGGAATGCACAAGCAGGCAGAGTCGCAGAATGGTTTAAGCAAGAAAAAGCCCACTTTTTAGAAGTAGGAGATTCAAACTGACAATCTGAAAACCAGCTCTACCAAAATACATATTTTTTAAATTGTGAGTTCAGAGACTTCAAACTCCACATCTCTATCTGTTCCCAAAGAGAAAATGTGCTTTAAAGATAGTTAAAGGCAGCCCCCATGTTAGTCTATGAGAGAGATAGGCCTTGCATCAGTGAAAACCAAATTTGACAGTATTTCACTGTTCGGACATGTAAAACACATCAGTACATGTCCCACCTTTAACATACACTGCATCCTGCCAAGGGGGCTACCTAGGGCCTACTTTAGGGGTGCCTCCATTGTACAAAAAGAGAATGTTTGGGCCTGGCAAGTGGGCACACTTGCCAGTACGAATTGGCAGTTTAAACCTGCACACACAGACACTGCAGTGGTAGCTCTGAGCCATGTCTACAGGGCTACGCATGTGGGTGGCACAATCAGTGCTGCAGGCCAAATAGCTGCATTTGATTTACAGGCCCTGGGGACCTCTAGTGCACTTTACTAGGGACTTACTAGTAAATCAAATATGCCTATTACGGAAAAGCCAATTACACATGCATTTTACACAAGGAGCACTTGCACTTTAGCACTGGTCAGCAGTAGTAAAGTGCCCAGAGTACCAAAACCAGCAAAAACAAAGTCCAGCACACAGTCACAAAAGAGGAAGCAGAGGCAATAAAGATAGAGGAGACTATGCCAAGAATACCAGGTCTCACAGGATGATAGACTGAAAGGGAGTGAGGTGAATTTGAAGGTCTGGAAGGCCACTGAAATTGGAGAAAGCGTTTGTGAGGCAGGAAATTAGGGATCGTAAGATAGGCACCTTTAAATCGAGGCACACCATCCACTAGTTGGCCTGCAGCAAGTCCCTGGGAAGTTGGATTCCTTCCATCTTGAAGTGGTGAATCACAAGCCACTCATTGAAGACTTTCCGATTTATGACAGGAAGTTGACCCAGTCACGCTTCTGCACTAAGAATAGCTTGCTGAGAAACCTGTGGGGATGCAAATACATTGGGACGATCACCAGCTTGTTCAACAGTTCTGTGATTTCTGCATACACTAAGGCTCTTTACGACTGAGAAAAACTATGGGCCTTAACCTGTGTTGCTGGAGGGGAGCACCATACAATTCTATCTATAAGCCCTTTACTGCCCTTAGTAACCAAGCATCCAATGTAAGTACCTCCCAACTGTGTTAGAATTGCACCACTCTGCCACCAAGATGAATTCCAGAAGGATACTGGACACTCACCTTGTGAGGTGTTGTAGGAGGTGTTGCTCTGAAAATTTCCCCTCGAACCTCGCTGACAGGAGTGGCTTCTGGTTGGGTAGAAGTTAGAGAATCAGGAAGAATCCTCCCACTGGCCCCTGCAACTGCTGGTTCCTCTTTTGGAGGGCTTTTGAAGGACCCGGCTGGTGAAGTGTAACTTTCCATGACCGGCTGCCGCAAATACATACGTGGTGAAAATACTCTTGATAGAGGTGTGGGCCTTGTCAAATGAGTTGAATGTATTAATAAATTTCCCCAGCTCACACATGAATGGATCACCAAAAAGACCACCCTGTGCTACCTGACCTGCCTTAGATGTTGCTACTTCCCCTAACTTAGAGTCCATTTTGATAAGTAGAGATCTGGGTCTTTCAGTAGAAATGGCGCAGTTTGCATTCCCTAAAAATGTAATGGCTCTTTGTGACCAGCCTGTTAAGATCTCAGGGGAAATCAAGGGATCGGAGACCTCAGCATCCTCAGCCATGCCCAGGATCTTAGATAGGGGCCGGCAATATTTAGCTGTTTGTCCTCGCTTGAACTCCAGGATCGGTCTATCCCCTTCCTAGGTTCCCTTACATATTTTGCCAAAAAGATGGCAATTCTAATGTCAAGGCTACTTTTGATTCCAGAGTATGGTGAGGATGTCCCTTTCCTTCTAGTGGTTTCCTCAAGTGGTTCACCACATAAGAATCCACCTTTGGCGAAGGGGACCATTCCGTGGAATGCCGGTGCAATAGGTCATCTGGGTCCAGCATATCTGCCTCTGGGGCCTGTAGCTGCTCAGGGTTGGGGTCCTGTACCAATGTGAGGGGCTAGCTTGAGGGGCACCAGGAACTGGATTCTTGCTCACCCTCACCACCAGAGGCAGCCAGGGAGTCTTTGCCATCTAATGTGTCGAGTGAGGGGGAAGAAATAGATGGGTCCCTTAATGTGCTGGTAAGAGGGGACCCCAGGAGCGGGAATTAGAGGCCATAGAGGCCTTTTTTAAAGCTGGCAAAGGTGTCCAAATCGACCCCAGAGCACTCAGTGCATTTGCACTTAGTCAGGTAGTGCGTCAGGCTGCCCTGGAGATAGAAGAGTCAAAGGCCCGGAAGATTATTCCCCTAAGGTGGGGGATTGTGGGCACTGAGATGCCAGTTGAAGCTATTTCCTCTCCAATGGCACTATCACCTCTGACACTCCCTTCCAGATGGATGTATCCATAACATGGCACAAATTGCCATCAATTTGGAGGTAAGTAATTCCTCCTCTAACTACTCTGCTGGTTCTTCCTCAAAATAGGCCTCGGAGTCTTGCATCCTATTATGAGAGGCTGGAATAAGCCTGTTTGTCAGAGGGCAGTAGAATGCTGGGGTTATCACAGAAAACTAGCGGAATGCACTATTAGTGAGCAGATAGAAGCCTTAATAGGCCATTGGTACACCAACCCCTGTGAAAGTGAATGTGGTAAATAGAACACAATTCCTCCTGAGTTGTGTCCCCTGAAACTCAGACCCAGAAATTCCTACCCAGAAACTCCAGGCAGGGGGCTCCAAAAGTAATGACAGCCGCAGCTAACAATAAACGCACCCAGAGCCTGGGTGAAATTTACATTAAAGGTGGCTGCGAGGAGCGGTAAATGTTCCCGTTGCCATGCTGAAAGGCAAATGGGTTATGGCACAATATAAACAGCGCGTACAACAATGTGAAATCACAGCAATCCTACAATTGCACCACAAATTGAGAGAGATAATGTGACACTTATCTGATGGCTGCAGGAGCACCAAAGAAAGAGGGAGGAGGAGTGTCAAGAGGGGGCTTTGAAGGATGGCACTAGCACCTCACTGGACATTGTGTTGTAGTTGTGTTCTCTGCGCTTTATGAGAAATTACATTTTTTGCTTGTTTACTCATTCTTGAAATGACTCTTTGAATGGCTGCTAAAAGTAATAAAGTGGAGAAAATCAGCCTAACCCTCACCTTTGGTCCTGACATAGAATCTTATACATTCATGCATACATTGAAAAAACAGCTAGGCATATTGCAGTATCAGAAGCAGTTGCTAACTGATGCAGTCACTCAGATATGTAGTGAAGTAGTCGAACACCTAGTCTCCAATCCAGAGAAGTAGAGCTTTAAATTAAACATGACTTGGGCCTACTACTGCTGACCCATGAGTGTGTTCTAATTTATGTCAGAGAAGTAGTGCTTTAAACATTGGTCAAGCCTACTACTGCTGAGCCTGAGTGTGTAATTTTAAACAACAGCTCAACTTGGTAGCAGAAAACCTGTTTGAAGGTGTTAATCGGACCTCTTACTGTAGAAATGTCACTCCTCACTTAGGCTGTAGGAATGCCATGGACCACGGGCCTATGTGATTAAAAGGTGACACATGTCCTTGAGACTTTCTCTGACCTAGAGTTGCACTGCCAGACCCCTTTGCCCAGTTACATATGCATAGTCTCACTCATATTGCAACTCACATACCTACTTAAAAGACGCTGAAGGAGCCACTCAAACATTCAAGCAAGCATGCATCACTTATTTAAGGAGCTGGTGACACCTAGTCTCTCATCTAAGGAAAGTAATCCAGTGCGAGTAGCTATAATATATCAATACAAACAATTTATGTAGCAGTTAAATACTTAAAATATGTAACTAAATAGTATGTAATGAAAAACTATATGTACTTTTTGTTCTTTTCTTTTCAATCATCAACTTCAACTTAAGTACACACAGCTACAATGCCAACAAAAAGTGTTAAAAGAGAAAAGCAGAAGCCAGGATACTATCTCATCACAACTAACAAAGAAAAGGTTAAAAATGCAGAAAATATGTTGGAAGAGCTGCTTGTAAAACAAAACAAAGACAATTATTTAAAAAGTATGTTGAAAACTGCAAAGTGAGTAAAATCAAGCAAATAAAAAGAAAATGTTCAAACACGCTAAGGAAGCAGGAAAAGTTAATGCCATAACAAACAAAAACATCACACTATGAAGGACAGAGTAATCTTCTAAGAACTATGAAGAAGTATAAAAGGAGAAGAGAAACAGTGAGCCAAATGGAACATATTCTCAAGAGGAAGTTATTTATTTTGACACTAAACACAATGAGAACACTGGATAATATAGTGTTTTTAAGGGAAAGAAGTCAAAATTGTTAGTGGTTAATTGAAACATACTTCCAGTACTGAGCCTTTCTTCCATTGAGAAAGCTACATGCAAAAGAACAAATTCCTGCATGCAGTTGAACAACCTGGACGATGTTATGAGATGAAAGATTGTAGTGTTATTCCAAGACAGGAGATGGGACCTAGAAATGTAGAAAAAGTGGCAGATGAAGTAGTACAGCGAAGATGTAGACAAGTTTCTGTATACTAATGGAATGATAGCAGTATTTTCAGGGTATTGCAGGAATCAATTGATATACTGAGAAGTTTATTTTGTATATTTCCCTGCAAAAGTTTGAAACTTAAAATAGGTATAGTGCAAGAATTAGATTCATGCAAAGTAAGGAAGTGCACAAATTTATAAGGACATTCATTAGCATGTCTATCAAAGAAAGTGTGCAAAACACCTTTCGTCATTTCAGAATGTTAACTGTACATCACTCAGGATCGCAAATGTTTGTTAGGAGATTTTACTATGTGAAAACCCCTTCCCTATGTTTAGGAGAAATAATTATAGTTATTTTGCATTGTGCAGTAGCAGATGTAAGAAATGTTTATGAGGATGTTCAGTTTCATTTCTTTGTACTGGAATAAGAGTGTAGGGAAAATGAAGCGTTGGTAGATGCAGCTGTAGGGGAACAGGACACAGGTGTTAGTGTTGATAACTTTCAAGAAGAGAATACAAAGTTTAACACAGTTACTTCAGAAAAACCAAACTGTGTTTGTATACGTTGTTGACACACTCACTGCAAAAGTCAAACTAATAATGTTGTTCTGTATTCCAAAACTGAAGAAAAGAGCAGAGATAAGTGGCAGGAATTTGCTGCTTATTTATTTGTGGAGGAACAGTTTAATTGTTCCACATGACAAATTATATGGAAGTACTGTTATGATAAGTTAGTGGATAATAGAATGCCAAGTAGAGCAGTAAATAACAAGTTAGAATTAGTTACAATTCTGCAAGAACTTCAAAATCTAAATGTTTATCAATCAATTCTTATATAATGTGTACATCCTTTTAACGTGATAGTTTGTATTGAGCCTGAAACAGGAAAAAAGGCAAATTGCCTCCAACAGAGCTTCAGAAAGGTCTTAAAGGTAGAGTTGTATACTTGCCATTAGATTACATTACATTAGATTAACATCATTTTGAAACTATATGGGTGGAGAGAGATTTTAATGAGCCACTTGTTATTTTAGTGAATGATGTCCCAACCAAGAACAGAAAAATGGCAAGAGTTAGTGGATGTTAGCAAAGTAAAAAAAAAGCTACATTATATCTGGTACAAAATAATATTTATTATAAAAATGTAGAATTTCTTCAAGATTAAACACTTTTAGAGGATGACACTTTCAAATCAAGTGGTCAAATTTGAAAATGTGGATTGATCCAGATCAGAAATTTCCAAACCCTACAGTATATATCATCTGCATGCTAAAGAGATTGTTGGTGAAGATATTGATCTCTTTCAAATGAAAAAAGCAAAAAGATCTCCCATGAGTGTGTGGGAACAATGTTTAGAAGCTTGCTGTTTTCAAGATCTGTTTTCCAATGGAGAAGGGGGTTGGTAAAATGACCGGCCTATGTAAATACCAGCAGCCGAGGACCGATCAACTAGACTATATTCAGCGGACCCTAGATTTTAACACTGTATTCCCTATATATTCCATCTATTCTTTGCAAAGGACTTGTCAGGACTGTCTTATGTGATAAAACATATTCTAAATACAGGAGTAAATATGCAAAATATCTCTGTAAAGGAATTTCTTTACAAAGTTGAAGGAAAGGATGAAAATCTGGAATAGAACTTTATTAATTTGGTGGTGTGCCAATGTGGCACCAACGAGTATTGGTATCATCATGGTGAGCTTAATTGCATGTTGAAAAACCCATGTGCACCTAATTGGTTCCTGAAGCTCACTTGTGCAGAATATGCATGGGATGACCTCCTTGAGTTTTGGGGGAAGTTAACTCAAACAATAAAGACATAAATCTGAAGACACCTTGATAACTTTGTCATTTAGATCCTGCTAATGTTTGCAGGTAGTTTAACAATCAGTTTCAAGCTATAATGTCTTTCATCTGCAACAAAACTAAAGCTGATTTTGGTAAAGTAGCTGATTTATTTTGGCATAAAGAGTACCCCAGCAAGAAGTGTTTCTCATATTCAAATGATCTTATGATTAAAGGATGCACCAAAATTTGGAACAGACAGTTATGAGTTTGTCCTGTCTTTCATAGAACAGCATGTAACATGCACCATTCCAAAAGAGAGTACGGAGAGAGGGCTAAGACAACAAGTCAAATGGGTTCAAAGTCATAGAGGTGGCAAGTACTGTCATTGGAAATACAGATGCAAAGGAAATTGTACACAAAATGTCGTTTTGGATTCCCTCGACCTGTCATTTCTCATGGATGAGTAAATAGCTTTTTATCTGCTATAAAACATACACTGACAAGAAAATCTCCAAAAAACACTTAGAACCTGAGAAGAACACAGACCTCTAATTACATTAAGGATTACAATACAGTGATTCTGAAAATGCAGAATTCAAACAAGGATATACGCTTTGTTCCAGACAACTCCATCGCTGTTGCGCGTTCTGTGACGTCATATATAACATAATCTGAGAAGACAGAGATGAAAGAAATGTGGGAGGAGATTTCTACAGAAAATAAGAGAAGAACACAGACCTCTAATTACATGAATGATTACAATACAGTGATTCTGAAAATGCGGAATTCAAACAAGGATATACGCTTTGTTCCAGACAACTCCATCGCTGTTGCACGTTCTGTGACATCATATATAACATAATCTGAGAAGACAGAGATGAAAGAAATGTGGGAGGAGATTTCTACAGAAAATAAATTGTACAGCTTCAGCTTGAAAATGCTTTCCCACAGGGAAATTGGATCTTATGAGTGTGCCAAAAGGTTAGGTTCATCTAATTTGTTCTCTGAGTGAAAGGGAATTGTTTGGGCAAGTCTAGGGCCTGCAAAGACACAGGATAGATTCTTAAAGTATTTTCCAGAAATTTGATCCAGAAAGTAAAGACATTGTAAAATCAAATATGTTGGACACATGCTACTCAAAAAGGAGTACACATGTAGAAACTATGAAGTACTTCAGTACTACAAGTATAGAGAAAACAAAGAAGAAGAGAGCAATGTAGTACTTATATGTGATGGTTGTTTGGTGAGACACAACAAAGGAAATCTAATTTAGCACAGAAAACTTAGTTGTCAGACTATGTAGAGAAGAAAATGTTTCTACTTAGCACTTTTCCAGCTGGTCAAGCCATTGTGTGATGAGTCAGTATTGCTTGGAGATTATGAGTGCTATGAAAATTCTTTCAACACTGTGCAAAATAATATTGAGTGCTCTGTCTTTCCAAAACATTTGCAAATGTTGAAAGATGAAATTTAACTGGAAAGGACAATTGCTGATGAGATAACTAAGGAGAGCTCACAAACCAGCCAAATCACTGGACCAATGAGTCAAGATCTACTTAGAGAACCAATTATTCAAAATAAAACAGTTGCAGCTATGAATGGGGAGAAGATTGCATTTGAGCAAACAAGAGAGGAAACTATTGATTTCAAACACTTAGCAGCATAATTAAATGATGGGCAAAAGGAATTTATATTGAAGTTAAAGATAAAATAGAGCATGGATTTCTGCACGAGAAGAAACAATGTGAATGTTCTATGTTTAATCCAATACTACTACACATCAATGGACAAGATGGCACTGAGAAAAGCGTTCTTATTAAGTTTTTGACAGCTTATCTACAAAGGAATCAAATTTGCATATTGGATAACAGCACTAACATGATTAGCCGCGCATAATGCTAAATAAATTATTTTACATTGACTACTTATGCTACCTGTTGAAGATGACATTAAACTGGAATACCAGAACTTATCTGGTGAAGCTTGTCATGGGGTGGCAAGAGTATTGAAGAAACTGAAGCTTTTTATCATTGTTGAGGAGAGCATGGCATTGAACGTAGTCCCAGATTTAAGAGAGCCTAGCGCCATTCTAATGCCACAATAGCATAATTTTTTTAATGCTGATGTGACGTTGGAAAGCCAAAAACGCTGCACCATATTTACAAAGTGATGCAGTGCTTGCCCATTGTTTTCAAGGGGCTCTTGGGTGCTTTGCAGAATTAGTGTAAACATTTTTTTCTCTAATTCTGCAATGTGCCCGGACCAACATAAACAATTATGATGCTAGTACCCACGGTGCGCTGTATTTTAAATGCAGCACACACATGGTGATGTTTGGGCAGTGCTAAGGGGTGCAAAAACAATGGTGTTGCACTAAGTGCAGCACCACTTTTCATAAATCTGCCCTTAATGCTTGCCTTCATACTCTTAAGAATGCAGCAGATTTTAAGAACAGACTATAATGTACTATTTGGAGTAAAACACTTAGGCCCTCATTATGACAATAGTGGTAAACCCTGCTAACTGCAGCGGTGACGGCCGCCAACATACCGTCACAAAGGTGAACATCTGTCCACCATATTATGACACACACACACACACACTAAACTGACAGAATATTGTCACAAACACATATCCGCCAGACCAAAGGTCAGCGGTAAAGTGTCGGTTCTACCACCCATTCTGTTACACCAAAAAAACAACACCCACCACATTATGACTCACGAATCACCACAGCGGACTTTCAACGAAGGTAAACCATTGGCGGTACACACCAGCACGGTCAGAATGGCCACCCAAATACAAAATAACACAACATTGGACAACACCAAAAACACACACCTGACACCCACAGCACTATAAAACACACACCCACATTACACACACTCCTTACGAACACCAAAAATTGCCACAAGACAGACACAAATATCACAGAGACAACTACATACACCACAAACAGCCATTCATCTGTCACGCACACCATATTCCCCACCCCACCACATTACTCAGCACCCTCTGCACAACACATACACCATACAAAACCCATGTCCCCACTAAGGCACCCCCGTTTCACTGATGAGAAGTTGCGGGTCATGGAGGAGGAAATAGTCAGGATAGAGCCACAGCTGTTTGGAGCACAGGTACAGCAGATATCCATTGCCAGGAAGATGGAGCTATGGCAGAGGATCGTGGACAGAGCAAATGCCGTGGGAGAGCATCCAAAAACAAGGGATGACATCAGGAAGAGGTAGAACGACCTACAGGGGAAGGTATGCTCCGTGGCAGAAAGACACCAGCACACCATCCAGAGGACTGGCGGTGAACCCCCACCTTCTCCCCCACAGCTCACAGCATGGGAGGAGTAAGTCTTGGCAATACTGCATCCTGAGGGACTCACTGGAGTATCCGGACGACTGGACACTGGTGAGTCAATATTTACTACTTATCAACCCCATACCTGCATGACATCTCACACCCTCACCCTGACTCCCATCACTCCACTCCATCCCGCACAGTGCACCTACACGTGACCAACCCCAATGACAAGCACTGCATGCCATGTCAATGCATAGACAGCCCTCTCAGCTCTGCATGTACACCCATCACCAAAGCATGCACAGCATGGAGTGCTAACAATCCCACAATACATCACCATACACAAACAAATGTGGCAGGGCAACATCGACAATATGGGGAAGCTAGGGATGTTCAATATGTCACAGACATGAAGCATAATACATCACTTACATCCCCACAGGTGCCCCCGCCAATGTCCCAACAGAAGATGCCCCCAGTGATGACAGTAACTCTGGATTTCTGGATCTGGATGAACTTCCTGGTCCATTAGGGACCACTGGTCAGTCAGCCACCCAGCATCCCCACACCTCTGTCCCCAGGACACGTCAATCAGCAGTGTGCCCACCTGTACAGGGACCCAGGCCACACCTCACAGCCAAGACAATCAGGCTCCTGGGGTCAGTGGCAGTGGGCACACAGTTCAGGGGACATAGGCAAAGGGGAACAGGGACACTCGGAGGACAGCTGTGTGCCGGGGAAGACAGGCCCAGGGAACTGACTCTCCAGGAAGCACTCACTAATGTCCTGGGGGCTTACCAGCAATCCCAGGACAAGATGAGCCAGATCCTTACCAACATGCCGGAGAACAAGTGGCTGCAGGAGGTACACCATCAGAAGATTAGGGAAGATATGCTGACCCTCAACACAACCATGGTCTCCATAGCAGGGGTGCTGGCTGATATGGCCAACATCATGAGGGAATGGACAGCACACCAAAGGGCCCCTATCACTAGCCAGTCTACTGACCAGGCCTCCACATCTGCTGCATCTAGTGGATAGGAGGCTCTGCCACAGGACCCACAGGCCACCAGCACCCCTTCCTCTGCAGAAGGTGAACAACCCCGCAAACGTTCCCTGCTACCCAGACAAAAGCAAGAGACAATTACCAAGAACAAGACCAACACCAGGAAATGAGACCCTCCTTAATGTCCCCCTTGTGTTCCACCCTGTCACCTTGTCCACTCTTATCTGCCTTTGTTCCTCTTCCTATGGCCCCTTGGACACTGAACATGTGCTACAAATAGACAGGAACAATACCCTGGACTTATCTTTACCATTACCCCATTCCATTGCACTTTTCTGTGTATAATTTGCACTAAAATAAACATCCTTGAACACAACTTGAGTGATAGTGTTTTAGGGGATGAAAATGTGCAATTATTTAAATAGTCACATCTTGTGCAAATGATCTAAACACTGTAATAATTAGCTGTAGATATATGTAGTCATCACATCAGTACATAGTTGTCATAACACCAACATCTGCAAAATGAGAAGGCATATATGACAGTAAGCTGAGATGCAAAATGCCATCCTGCTACAACCACACTGAAAACATCAATAATCAGAGGAATAGTCAGTTCCACTGTTTCACCTGTGTGTGACATTGAAAGTATTGATGTATAACGGATGTTCTGTTGTCCACATCCTCATCATCTGCCTCCTCATCCTCACTGTCCTCAGGGTATTTTCAACCTCCTCCTCCTGCAGATAAGGCACATCTCGTCTGAAGGCCAGGTTGTTTAACATGCAGCACGCTACTACTGTCTGTCGGACCTTCTCGTGTGAGTAGCATAGGAATCCACCTGTCAGATGGAGGCATCTGAACCTGGCCTTCAGGAGGCCGAAGGTACGTGTGATGATCCGCCTGGTTCGCCCATGTGCATCATTATAATGATTCTCAGCCCCTGTTTTGGCATTCCTCACGGGGTCAGGCGTCACAATAGGTTTGGGTAGACAAAGTTACCTACAAGTATTGAGGGACAAACGTTTGCCTTACACAATGGTATGGGGACAACTCCTGAAGGCATACACTGACATACATTGCGTGGGGACTTAGGCTCACCTATTATCCACACCCTGTGCCTCTGTAATTGTGCCACCACATTTGGGATGCTGCTATTCCTCAGGATGAAGGCGTCATGCACTGACCCAGGATTTTTGGCAGTGACGTGGTAGATGTAATGGTCAGTCAGGCACACCATTTGGACATTGAGTGAGTGAAAACTCTTCTTATTCCTGAACACCTGTTCATTGTGGCATGAGGGGGGGACAAATGCAATAAGTGTTCCATCAATTGCCCCAATAATGTTAGGTATATGTCCCATTGCATTGGATCCTACCTTCACAGTGGCCAAATCTTCCACCTGGGGGAAAGCAATGTAGCTGCACATGTGTTTGAGCAAGGCAGACAAAACACTTGACAGCATTAATGAGAACATTGGCTGTGATATTCCTGTCACTTGTAAAGAACCAGTTGCCAGGAAATGGAGCATTGATAGAACTTGCACAAGAGGGGGAGTCCCAGTGGGATGACGGATAGCTGATAACAGATTAGGCTCCAATTGAGCACACAGCTCTGTGATAGTGGCCCTGTCCAGTCCATAGGAGGGTATTATGTGCCTGTCCTCCAGTGTAGCCAAGTCCACAAGGGGTCTATACAAAGGGTCTTGTCTCCTTCTCTTATTCACCCACAGTGGTGGCTATCTAAGTGACACAAGAGTGAGTAAGGTGTCACAATTTGCACTATGGAACCACCACCTCAGTGTACATAGAGCATTATTGTGATGGGACACTGGGAATGGCAATGTATGTGTAATTTATGAAAATGATGCAGTTCTCGATTATCTGAATGTTGTCCACCACCGTAAAATGGCGACCGCCTGACCTCTATGTATGGACAGGTGGAAGTGAGGTAACTCCGCCGGCAATGGGCGTCATGGTGGAAGGTGATCTTGCACCGCTGTGCTCTTCCTCATTGGCTAATATGGGGCTGTATGGAGTACAGTGGCCAAAGGTATCACCGGCGGCGGTGACGGTGTATACCGCCACGGACGTGACTGCCATTTTCTGTCTATAACCTGACTTGATTCCTGACTTTCCACAGGACAACACTTACACTGGGTGTACTGCTGTGACCTGTGTTTGGAACCTACCATGGCCCATGTGACCAGGGAATGGGCCCCTGGCTTCATTACGGAGGAGTTGGAGCACTTGGTGGATGGGGTCCTACCCCAGTATGGACAGCTGTATGGGCCCTCAGACCAACAGGTGAGTACACCTTGGGCACGATGCATGTGACAAGGTTGCATGGAGATGTGTGTCCATGCATTGTGTCATTTGGGAGGTGATATGTCTGGTGGTAGTGTACATGGTGGGCGCATGATGATGTGTGTGCAATGGAGATGGAAATGGGATTTCTGGGCCATATGTGTGACAGGCTAGATTGTATGTGTAATGTCCTCCTGTCTGTATTACCTCTGCAGGTCAGTGCCCATCAGAAGAAGGGAAAGTGGCATGCCATCGCCAAGGACGTGCGGACCCTGGGGATCTACAGCAGCGGAGCACCCATTGTAGGAAAAGGTGGGAGGATCGGAGACGCTGGGCCCAGAAGACCACAGAGGCCCAGCTGGCGATGGCCTCCCAATGAGGGAGTGGCCGTCGGAACCTGACACTCCTAATTGCCTGCATACTGGTGATGGCCTTACCAGAGCTGGATGGGCGCTTGAGGGCATCACAGCAGCCACAAGGGGTGAGTACAGTGAGTGTAAGCACAATTATTGGTAGGTGGCATGGGATCCTGGTGGTGTGTTTCAGTTCGTGGGTATCCCCTTAATGCCAGCTCAGACATTGCAGCGTGATCCAGCTCAAGAGAAGTGGGTGTATTGCAAAATCTAGTAACCTAGCTAGGGTGCATTCCATGTCAGACAGGGCTTAGTGGGTCCCAGGAGGGGTGCAGTTGGCAGTGTCTGGCTATCATCTTGCTGTGGCACCTAGCCAATTGAATGCCAGTGCGGTGCATAGTGCACAATCCTGATCCCTGTGTGTGATGGTAATGTGTATGCAAACTGTGGTGTTGGTGCTATAATTGACTTATTTCTCCCTTTCCCCCCGACCTCCCCCTTTTATTCTTCTATCATCCTGTCCATGTGTACATTAGCAACATTAGCCATCTGACGGAGGAGAAGGGGCACCAGCGACGGAGGGAGCTGTATCCCACAGGACCCAGGAGGCAGACTCCACCGACTCCGAGGGGACCAGTGGGATGGAGGGCAAGGGGAGCAGCACGGGGGAGACAGAAGGTGACAATACTGACCCTGATTCCTCCTCAGATGGGAGCTCCCTGGTGGTGGCAGATACCTCTGGAACCACCCCAGATAGAGGTACAGTCGCCACCCCCGTACCAGCACTGTCCTACCAGTAGCCCCTCACTGAGTAGCCGTGCCCTCTCACCCAGGAGGGTGGGCATCTCCTTCGCCCCAGGCACCTCAGGCCCTGTCCCAGTGAGCTCTGCTGCCCTCAGTGAGGATCCAGGGGCTGGCATCACAGATGCAGCAATGCAATGCGTTACTGGAGGGCATCCACTGTGGCGTGGCGGCCCTACAGAGATCTTTTCAAGCCCTGGCATCCTCTCTGATGGCAGCCAGTGTCCCTGTTCCTACTGTCCCCCCTCCAACTACCACTTCACAGTCACAATCACCTCAGCCCCAACCCATCCCATCCCATGCACACATACAGACAGGCATGCAGAGAAAACATCACACAAGAGTGGCACAGACAAACACAGGCAGCACACTTCAGGCCACAAGCACTCACACACAACAACATCCACTGCCTCCACTGTCTTTCCCTCCTGCTCATCCTCCTCACAGTCACATCAGCACTCATACCTGCATGCACTTCATCAACAGCCACCACCGCCATCACCACACCAAGCAGCACATACACCTCACTTGCAGACACCTGCACAACATCCATCTATGTGTCCCCTGTGTCCTCTCCCACCCTGTCTGCCCCTCCCCTAAGAAACACAAACGCACACATGCACTCATGCTCCCAAGAGCCATCCACCTCACAGCAGCACACTGCCCATGCACCCAAGTCCAGCAGACGTACACCTCCAACAACCACTCCCTCAACCTCCACTCCCATCCCTCCTCCCTCACCCAACCCCACCATCCCTAAAAAGCTTTTCCTTGCCCAACTTGACCTCTTCCCTCCCCCGTCCTGCCTGTAAGAGCAGGGTCCCAACGACTCAGCCCAGCACCTCAGACAAACAGTCTGCCACTGCTCCCATGAAATCAATAGCTGCTGGCACGAAGGGGCACCAGAGTATGACAGATGCCACTCCTACTGGGAGCACACCTCCTCCTCAGAAAGGGAGGACTACGGTGGTGAAACCCAAGGGACATGAGACAGGGACAGTGGGGGCACCTCCTAGTCATGGAGGCAAGAAAAGGAAGGATCCCACTCCACCACACAAAAAAGGTAATGTTCCCACTCCACCAACATAGAGAGGCAAGAGGCCCCCTCCACCAGCAGTGGGCAAGGAGCCCTGACCTCCTGCTGAGGCAGGCAGGGGAACACCTCCACCAGCAGTGGGCAAGGAGTCCCCCCCGCAGCGACACAGCTGCCCTCACTTCCAGCTGAGACATAGCATCCCTCACCTCCAGCAGAGGCAGGCAGGGTAACACTTCCACCAACAGTGGGTAGGGATCCCTCACCTCCAGCAGAGACACAGCAGCCCTCGCCTCCAGCAGCGGGCATGTAGTCCACCCTCCATGGTCTGTTGTATGAGGAGACCCCTCCAGAACCAGTGGGCAAGTTCCCCACTTCAAAGACTGTGACCTTGCACTCCCAGCAATGAGAAATGGGCATGGAGCCCCCTCCAGAACCAGTGGGCAAGTTCCCCACCGCACTTGCCCTTTCTGGACTTATACTCCTATTTAGTTTTTTCACATAGACAATATGATGGTTGTTGGCATCAAATTACAATATCAGTTGTGCCTAAATGTAGTTCTTACATTATTATGACTTGTGTACTGTGACATTGGTTTTCCTCTGCAGCTGGTTGTGAGTATGGTGTGTGTGTGTGAATGCTGTGTGTTGTGCATGTGTGTGTCACTCTCCTTTTCCTCCCTCCCTCCCTTGTGAGCTGGGTGGCTGTACTCACTGTCGTCGTCTCCATCGGTGTTGGTGTTCCAGGTGGAGCATGGCGTAGAAGAGCATCAGGAAGTCTTGTAGTTCCCGTTCCATGGCGGTGGTGGTCTTCTCTGTGTTCCTGATGGTCAGTCATTCATTTTCTGTCCTGCATTTCCGCCAGGCTTTTGATGGCGTTGGTACCCCCCCGGAAATTGTGGCGGTTTGCTATGTCATAATATGGTGGGCAGTACCTTGGCTTCCGCCTGGCTGTAGGTGGCTACCGTCATGATCAGGGGTGTTAATGCCCTTGCTATTGGTGTGGTACATTGGCTGTCTATGGGAGTTATCACCGCCATGGGCATAATTTGACGGTAATTACCGCCAGCCAGTTGGCGGTATTACTGCCACTTTAACAGTCGCTGCCATTGTCATAACGAGGGCCTTAATTGTGTTTGGTGACCTATTGCAACTAATCCCTGTAAAAGTACCACCTATTTTCAAAACACTTCTTCACAATAAAACAATTAATTTTTGGGTGGTGTTGGCAATGTAAATATTTGGTTAAAATTCAAACATAAGGAACAAGTGAAAAATATGCAACAAGCATCTGATGTAGAATATGGAAATATTTTCAAGGACATTAAAGTAAGGAGTTCTGTCAAAACAAGGACAATCTCCTTTAGAAAACAGACTGGTCAAAAAGCTATTTCCATCTAAGCTCACTGCAGCAGAATTAATGTTTAATTTTATAAAAGAAGAGAAATCCTTAGTCTGCTTAATGCCAATACTTGAAGAGTGCTCCAACTTCAATGAACAACTGCTTGGAGTGGAAGAACAATGGGCCTGATTTCAGACAAGTGGCGCTGCACTCAATGCAGCATTACTTTTTTTGTGACCCGTAGCGCCCAACGCCACCATGTGTTTGCCATATTTAAGATATGATGCACCATGGTGGTAGTTAGGGAACTCGCCTCAAAATGTTTGATGCTAGTTCAGTGCTTTGCAGGCTTAACGTCAAAAACTTTCACGCTAATCTTGCAAAGCACATTGAGGCCTATTATAAATAATGGTGTGCCTCCTTTTAATGCCTGCTCCTTGCAAGCATTAAAAATACTGCAACAAATGGCACAAAGAAATATTTTACATTTCTTTGCATCATTTTTTGCCCCCCCTAGTGGGGGAACACCCCCCTTGCATACATTTAGCCTGGCACAGTCATAATTTGGCGCAGAGGGTTACGAAGGTGTGGAATGCAATCCACTTTGTAAATCTGGGGCAACGATTTTCGCCTCGTTGGACACTCATGTGGCCCAAGGACGCTCTAGGCCCTCTTAAATCTGGGCCAAGATATTTTGGAAATTACAGCTACTCACAAAATGGAACATCAGGGAGTAACAATTCTGCTCAAAGAAAAACTACAAGCAAAATGTGGTTCTTTAGAGAAATCTGTATCCAAAACTGCAGGATCAGAAAATTGTTTATGCGTCATCAAAAACTGTTAAGTAATTTTGCGACATAATTTAAATGTTGAGGAAGGGTTAGTAAAGGTTGCAATAGGTAAAGATATTGATTCCGTTAATCTCCCAAACAGAGATGAGATAGATATTTGTCTATAAAATGTGATCAGATTGGCCGACGTATTGTACATTTTTTGCTTGTAAAATACATATATCCAGAGGCAAGAGTTCCCACTCTCTCTAGCATGTGCTGTAACTATCTATAACTCACAAGGATTAAGTGTAGATGCAGCTTTTATTAATATTGGAAGTACAGTATTTAAAGAAGGTGTTAGACTTGACAGCCTTAGGGTGGTTATCCTCCAACGTTTTGCCTGACTCCCCTCTATTTTTCTGAAACTGTTTTTGTTGGCTTTAGGGCTAACCAGGCCTGTAGATTGAATTATACTAGTGGGCCTGCAGTACTGGTTGTGCTACCCACATAAGTAGCCCCTTAACCAGGTTTTCCATTGCAGGGCCTATGTGTGCAGTTGTACTACCACTTCGATTTGGCATTTAAAAGTAGTTGCCAATTCCGAAACTCTTCTTTTTCTACATATGTCACCCCGAAGGTAGGCCCTAGGTAACCCATAAGGCAGGGTGCTCTGTAATTAAAAGTCAGGACATGTACATTTGTGGTTTATATGTCCTGGTAGTGGAAAACTCCTAAATTGGTTTTCCACTACTGTGAGACTTGCTCCTTTCATAGGATAACATTAGGGCTACAGTCAAATACTGTTTGAGTGGTAGATTCTGATCAGAAAGGGGTAACCATGTCATATTTAGTATGGCCAGAATGATAATACAAAATCCTACTTATTGGTGAGGCTGGATTATATATTACTGTTTTAGAAATGCCACTTTTAGAAAGTGAGCACTTCTCTGCACTTAAAAGCCATCTGTACCTTACAGCCTGTCTCCAATCTACATCTGGACTGTGCTGGTTGACAGTTCCCTTGTGCATTTCATCCAGACAACCAAAAACCCAGGATGCTCAGTCACACCTGCACTCATCTGCATACTGAATGGGTCTTCCTGGGCTGGGAGGATGGAGGGCCTGACATTTACATTTCAAAGGCTAGTGGCCTGCCTTCACAAAATGGACTGCCAAACCCCCTACGGGGACCCTGGCAGACAGACCCATAGCCTGCCAGAAACGATGCACAGCCTGCCTTGCAATGAGAAAATCGGTGCACAGCCAAACTGGAATGACACAGCCCAACTTCCGAGTGAAGAATCGACACAGGGCCTTGTGGCTTGAACTTCAACTCACAGCCCTACTGGGTCAACAGACAGGCAAACTTGGAAGACCCAGCTTGACTTCCCGAATGAAGAATCGATGCAGCGCCTGCCGTGCAACAGAAAATTTGATGCATTGCCTATCAGATCGACGCAACACCTGTGACTTCGTCCCGCATGCCCAGGATTTCCACACATCATCCCTGGGAATCAAAAGAAACCTGCATCGCAGTGAGTAACCAAAACTGTGCATTGTAAATCAACGCAATGCCCCTTGCAGTGTGGAAAGAAACAACGCATTGTCTGTGCCGCAGCAGAAATTCCGACGCACACCCTATTATTCCATGCATCTCCTCCTCTGTGGTCTCCGTGCATGTCATTTTTGAAGCAAACCAGCTACTTTGCGGAACCAAGAGACAAATGTTGATTTCTAAGTTTTAAGACTCTTTATAAGCTTACAAAAGTGATCTTAACTTGTGCTTATTGAATCTTTATTGTTTTGACCTCAATTTAATCAGATAACTATTTTAGATTTTTCTAAACCTGTGTGGTGTTTTTATTTGTTTTTTTCACTGTGTTACTGTATGATTTATTGCACAAATACTTTACACATTGCCTTCTAAGTTAAGCCTGACTGCTCAGTGCCAAGCTACCAGGATGGGCGCAGGGTAATTTGGATTGTGTGTGACTTACCTCGACTAGGATTGTGGTCCCTATTCGGACAAGGGTGTATACCTCTACCGATTAGAGATCCCATTTCTAACAGACGGTATGTCATATGTAGCCTTATGTCACATTCTAACATTGTCCGGTTTGCAATTAGTTGATTTTGATGATAAGAAAGTTAGTGCAGATGTTAGCTGCGTAAGAGAGTACTTTAGGTTAAGAAGTCTATATGCTTCTCATTTAGGTCAATACCCTTTTTATGAGAAACGGATGATCTTTCCAAAGCAGAAACATACAAAAGAGTCAACAGATGTTCAAGAGAAGAAGAAAAACAAGAAGAAGCAATAAGGTGTTAAAAAGAAAAGAACTCAAATTGAAGGAGCTATTGTAGGTTACCAGATGAAAAATAGTGTAGGTGTTAACTGCTATCTGAAGAGGATTTCCTTGCACCTTGGATTCTTTATTACAATTCAGGTTTCGTTGTGATGCATGGTGAACAACTCTCATAAAAGTAATGCAACTTTACTGGTGGCTGTTCCTCCAAATCTTAGTCAATGAAACAGCTTCTCCCACTCACTTTCTCATACAATTGATGATTCTCCCAGTCATTGAGCTATACAGAAGTCACAACCTAAGTCAATCACTGTCACACTCACGTATACATACACCAACTCACATAATTACTGACTCTCCCACTCAGTTACTAATACAACTCATGTACCCAGTCACACACTGAAACAGTCACTCACCCACACAGAAACACACACTCAATCACTCCTACAGCCACTCACAAAACAACTCTACAGCCACTAATGCACACACTCACTCACTCATACATCTACTTATACAATAACTCAATCATACAGATACACACCCCTTCTCTCACCCATACGACCACTAAGAAAACCACTCACTCAATCCTGCTGACAGTCACACATCCACTCACTGAGCCATACAGCCACTCACACACTGTCACTCACCCCTACAGCCACTCACACACTCACCTACTCACACTTACAGACACATAATGATTCATTCACCAATAAAGCCAGACACACAACCACTCACTTACTGATGCAGCCACTTCCACAACCATTCAATTATTCATACAGACACACACACAATTAGTCACACACCCATACCAGCACTCACTCACACATTCACTCCTACGGACACTAACACAACTATTGTCTCAGTCATGCAGACACCCACTCACCCACTCACTCACACAGCCACTCACACACCCAGTTACTCACCCATACAGTCACTCCCATACCTACTCACTCAATCATACAGATATGTACAGTCACTCATCCATTCAGCCACTCACACTCTCAGACATTCACTCATTTAGCCACTCATACAACTACTCACACAATCATGTAGACACTCAGTCACCCACACAGCCACTCACACACCACTCACTCACTCATACAACCTCCAACACACCCAGTCACTAAATAATACATCCTCTCACACACTCATTCTCTCACCCACATAGACACTAACACAACTACTCACTCAATCATGCAGACATGCAAACCCTCAGTCACTCACCCGTACAACCACTTACAGACTCACTCACTCATACAATCACTAACACAACCACAATGTCAATCATTCAGATACTAACACATCCAGTCACTTGCACATTCAGCCACTCACACAACCACTCAATCACTCATACAATGACTAACACAACCACTCAGTCAATCATTCAGACACTCACACAACCACTCACTCATACATACAATCACTCACACACCCACTCACTCACCCATACAGCTACTCACACAACGACTCACTTGATTCAGACACTCACACGCATATTCACTAATACAGCCACTCACACACGCACTCACTCACTCATACAGCCACTCACACATCCACTCACTCACCCATACAGGCACTCAGACACCCACTCACTCACTCATACAACTTCTCACACTTACTACCCCGGCGGTCGGTGATAAAGTGGCGGTACTACTGGCAACAGGCCGGCGGTAAAGAAAATGGAATTATGACCACAGTGGAAACCACCAACACAGACAGCCACTTTAACACTTCGACCGCCACAGCGGTAGCAACAAGCACTGCGGTGGTAACCGCCAACAGCCAGGCGGAAGACAATGTACCACCTACTGTATTATGAGAGGCCAATCCGTCACCTTTTCCGGGGCGGTACAAATGCCATCAAAAGCACAGCGGAAACAGTACACAGAAGGCAAATGACTTACCTCTGGACACTCACGGAAGAACCACCATGCCCTGGAGCACGAGTTGCACATATTTCCAATGCTGGTCTACCTCCTCCTACACCAGGAACACAAACGGCGGCGAAGACGACCACGGTGAGTACCGCACCTACCACACCAGGGATGGGGGAGGAAAAAGAGAGTGACACACACACGCAACATGCCCACCCCCAACACCATACACACAAACAGTAGCAACAACATTACATATCCACCCCGTAACCCTCAGGAATAATGCAAGGACAAAAGGAATTGATTAAAGTGAGTGTATTATTACAAATTTAGATAAATACATCCTAAAAGCACAAACATTATGTACAATATATACAAATGGAGGGACAATGCCCACTCCAAAATGTCCATGGCCCACAGGGCCATAACACATAGGCCAAGGCCACACTTGACTCCTGCCTCAATACGGAGAGAACACTTCTGGGGCATCAGGTAGAAGATACACAGGCACCTCAGGGGGAAGGGGAATGGGGGGCACCTATGCCGGAAGATGGTACAACACCACTGCTTCTGGAGGGGGCTACCTACTGGCGGTGCTCTCAGTGGTGGGGCAGGCTTCAGCCCTTCCCTGCCTGCAGCCTCGGACGTCTGAAGTGCCATGGCTGGTGTTGTTTGCCCAGATGTTGCTCCAGCCCCAGGCCTCAGATCTGTCATGCCTGCGACGCCTGTTCCTTTTATATTGGCCTTGCAAGCTGTTGTTCCCTTCCTGCCCTTGGCAGCTGGTGGACCCCCTTGTCCTTGCTGGCTGGTGGTGCCTCCTTCCCCTTGCTGGCTGGTGGACCCTTCCTCCCATTGTTAGCTGGTTGCCTCCTTGCCCTTGCTGGCTGGTGGTGCCCCCTTGCCCTTACTGGCTGGTGGTGTCTCCTTCCCTTTCTGCCCTTGCTAGCTGGCGGACCCTTCTTGCCCTTGGCAGGTGGTGCAGGCACACTGGCAGTGCTGACAGGTGCCTCCTTGGAGCCTCTCACACATGCAGTAGTTGCAAAACTACAGTGGCCGTGGACTGGATGGCTGAGGTGCTGGCCTGGGTTCTGCCCACCCTGGCCTGAAGTGAAGGACGGGGGGGTGGAGGGGCAGTGAATAGATCAAGGGTGGAGAGGAAAAGCCTTTTAGGAACACTGGGGCTGGAAGAGGGTGAAGGCTTGGGAGTGGAGGAAGAGGAAGTGGTTGTAGGAGGTGTCTGTCTGCTGTGTTAGGGTGCAGGTGCATGGGATGGATGCTGTCGTGAGGTGGATGGCTGTTGGGTGTCTGAGTGCTTGGGTTTGTGTACCTTGGGAGGAGGAGGCAAAGACACAGTGGGAGAGGACACAGAGGACGTGTGGGGGTGGTGGCTGCCAGTGAGGGGTGTGTAGTGATAGGCGTGATGGTGATGGAGGTAGTGGATGAGACTGTAATGCATGCAGGTGTGAGTGGAGACGCTACTGGGAGGGAGGTGGACGATGAGGAGGAGGGGGACACAGTGGAGGCAGTGGATGTTGGTGTGTCTGCATCTGGATGGTGCTTGTATGAGTACCTGTGAGATGAAGTGTGGTGCTTGTGTTTGCCTGAGCCAATTCTGTGTGTTGATTTGGGTGCATGCAGGTCTGAAGGTGTGCTTGGGATAGGCTGGGGTTGGTGGGAATGGGACTGGGTAGAGTGAGTTGGAGGGGGAGGCTAGAGACAGAGACAATGGCTGCCATCAGTGAGTTGGCCAGAGCCTGGAATGATCTCTGTTGGGCCGCCACGCCAGAGTGAATGCCCCTTGAATGCATTTGTTTGTTGCAAATGCCCTGCTAGACCCTGGATGGCATTCAGTATGGTTGGCTGCCGAACAGAGAGGGATCTCAGGAGGTCAATAGCCACCTCACTGAGGGCAGCATGGCTGACTGGGGCAGGCCCTGGTGCCTCGGGTGAAGGAGATACCCACCCTCTGGGTGAGCGGGCACGGGAAACTCACTGACGGACTTCTGGGAGGGCCGGTGCTGGTGCAGGTGGTGGTGGCTGTACCTGTAGTTGGGGTGGGCACAGAGGTATCCACCACCACCAGGGAGCTTCCATCGGAGGAGGTGTCGCCGTCAGAACTGTCCCGTCCTGTCTCCGTTGTGGTGCTCACCTCGCCCTCCGTCCCACTGGTTCCCTCACTGTCGGTGGATTCCGCCTCCAGGCCCATGTGGGATGCAGCTCCCTGCATCATAGGTGCCTCTGCTCCTCAGCCAGATTATGTTAATGCACACAAGGACAGGGTGACAAAACATAAAGGGTGGGGAAGTGACAGAGGATACACTTGGTCAAGGCCAGCAACAACACTACAGTTGGTGTACAAAATTCACAGGGAACAGCCCTATGCACTAGGCCATGCAATACCAGTTACAATGCTAGTCACCAGGCCATGGGGTACAATGCCTAACGCCATTAGATGAACACCTGAAACCCACAGGACCCTGCCCAGTACTAGATGCCCACTAGCATTATTGGGGTTGGAGTGCATCTGAGCCTGCCCAACATGGAACCTACCCTACCATTTTCATCCTGGCCTAGGGGCACCCACAGACCAACATCCCCCACCCAGATAACACCTCAACACGTGCAACCTCATGATTCTGAATCTGTACTCACCCCCTTGTGGCTGCTGTGATGCCTTTAAGCTCCCATCCAACTCCGGATAGGCCACCACAAGGATGCGGAACATCAGGGGTCCAGGGTACGGTGGGCACCCCTTCCTCGTTGGTAAGCCAGCCCCAGCTGGGCCTCCGCCGTCTTCCATGCCCATTGGTGCACGTCCTCCCACCATTTTCAACAGTGGGTGCTCCGTCTATCAAAGACCCCCAGGGTCTGCACCTACTTGGCGATTGAATGCCAAATACCCTTTTTCTGATGGGCGCTGACCTGCAGAAAAAGATACATGTTACACTCATGGCCCACAATAGCCCTCTAATCCCCTTACGCACGAACATTGCCCACCAAAAATGCAGCACTCTGCTCAGGACCCCCCAACCCCCTGTTACACGATGCTTACACACACAGCACTCCATACATTCATGCCCCACGCAATGTGTTCACAGTGTACTCACCTGTTTATCTGGAGTACCATAAAGTAAAGTGTACTGGGTAGGATCCCATCCACTAGTCTCTCCAACTCCTCGGAAGTGAAGGCAGGGGCCCTTTCCCAAGACACTCGAGCCATGGTTGCTTCCAGACACAGGTCACAGCAGCACTTGCAGTGTAGGTCCTCTCCTGTTGAAGGTCAGGTAGCAAGTGAGTGAACAGATAGAAAATGCCGGTCACGTCCGCGGTGGTGCATACCGTCACTTCCGGCGTACATCACCATTGGCTCCTGGAACCTTTAGGCCTCATTGATAACCAATGATGTGTTGCATGGCAGTCGTCAACCGCCTCCCATAACGTCAGCGTAATTACCTCATTTCCACTTGTCCCTCCTCACAGGTCAGGCAGCCGCCATTTCAGGGCCAAGGCACCTAACTGCGTTACAGCAGACATAGGCACATAAACGGACCTACACGTTCACATATTATTTATGTAAAAAAAAACAAGGCATATTATTCTGAGGATGTTTTTGAATATGACCATCTGCTCACCAATTTTCACCCTGGAGTTCAACCGGTGAGGATGAATAGGAGATGGAGACATACCCCCGTCTACAGACGCCTGGTGGACCTGGCGACGATAGAGGACAGGCACATTATCCTAACCTACAGACTTGATAGGGCCACAATCCATGAGCTGTGTGCCCAATTGGAGCCAGACCTGATCTCAGCTATCTGCCACTGCACTGGTATCCCCCTCTTGTGCAGGTCCAGTCAGTGCTCCATTTCTTGGCAAGTGGGCCCTTCCAAGCGACAGTGGCCATGGCAGCAAGGATGTCACAGCCAATGTTCTCAAACACGCTGACCAGAGTGTTGTCTGCCCTGATGAAACACATGCACAACTACATCGTATTCCCCCAGGTGAAGGATTAGGCCACAGTGAAGCCTGACTTCAATGCAATGGGACATATCCCCAACATCAATGGTGCTATTGATAGTACACATATTGCATTTGTCTCTCCTGGTGAAATGAACAGGTGTTCAGCAATCGAAAGAGCTTTCACTCTCTGAATGTGCAGATAGTGTGTCTGGAGGACCAGTACATCTCCCATGTCAATGCGAAGCATGCTCGGTCTGTGCATGATGCCCTTATTTTGAGGAATATCAGCATTCCATATGTGATGTCTCAACTCCAGAGGCACTGGGTGTGGCTAAAAGGTGAGCCCATGGTCCCCACCTAGTGTCTGTTGGTATATGGGTGTGGGTTTGGCCCTGAGGGTGAGTTTCTAGCTAACAGGTATCCCTCGATATTTACAGGTGACTCTGGTTACCCCAACCTCTCATGGCTACTGACCCCAGTGAGGAATGCCAGGACAAGGGCAGAGGAACGTTACAATGAGGCACATGGGTGAACAAGGAGGATCATTGAGCGCTCCTTTGGCCTCCTAAAGGCCATATTCTGGTGCCTCCATCTGACAGGTGGATCCCTGTGCCACTCACCCAAGAAGGTGTGCTAAATCATTGTTGTATGTTGCATGTTGCACAACCTGGCCTTGAGACACCAGGTGCCTTTTCTGCAGGAGGATGAGGCTGGAGGTGGTCATGTGGCAGCGGTGGAGCCTATGGACAGTGACGAAGAGGAGGTAGAGGAAGAGGATGTGGACAATGGAACAACTATAATTCAACAGTACTTCCAGTGACACACAGGTAAGACACTGTAACTTCACCTTCCATTGGAGTTTTGTGCTGGACATTGTACATTGCAGCCTGATTTTCCAAATATCTATGGCCACTGACTGTACCCTTTGGCATCTCTATTTTCAGATATCTGTGCCCCCGTCTGGCTCCTGGTGTGTTTACTGCTGCCCACTACAGGTCATACCTATGTATATATAACTGTACATTTGAATTGCAATGTTTACAGATTGCTAAACTAATACATATTTCAATCAATTGACAGACTCCATACATATATTAGTTGCAAGGGTATTTATTTAGGTGAGAATAAGTGTAGGGCGTATTGCAATGGGCTGGGTTGATGATGGAGGAGTCACCAGGATAGAGTCCAGTCTATTGGTATCACAGGTGCATTGTCCAAGGGGGTATTAGGAAGTGGGGCAATATCAGTTCAGGTGGACAGGGTGACAGAGTGGGACACAAGGGTGACATTCAGGGGAGTCTTATTTCCTGGGGGGGGTGTTGGCAATGTTCTCTGGCTTCTGCCTGGATCGCACGGACCTTTTGCGTGGTGGTTCTCTATCTGCAGGGAGAGGGTGCTGGTGGCCTGTTGTTCCTGCGGTGGGGCCTCCTGTCCACTAGCGTCAGTGGAGGGCTGTTCATCAGTGTGGCTAGTGTCAGGGGCCCGTTGGTGTGCCACTGCCTCCCTCATGGTGTTAGCCATGTCTGTCAGCACCCCTGCAATGGTGACCAGGGTGGTGTGGATGTCCCTCAGGTCCTTCCTGATCCCAAAGTACTGTCCCTCCTGCAGCCGCTGGGTCTCCTGCAACTTGGCCAGTATCTGGCCCATTGTCTCCTGGGAATGGTGATATGCTCCCAGGATGTTGGTCAGTGCCCTGGGCCTATCCTCCCTCTGTCACACAGCAGTCCTCCCAGCTTCCCTGTTGTCCTGTGCCTCTGTCCCCTGAACAGTGGGCCCACTGACCCCAGGTCCCTCATCGTCCTGTGTTTGTGGGGTTGCCTGGGGTCCCTGTAGTGGTGGACACACTGCTGACTGACTTTTCCTGGGGACAGAGGGATGGGCAGGCTGGGTGGGTGCTGTGCAGGTGTTTCCTGAGGGTAGAGGCGCTGTGGTGGTATAGGAGTGTGTCTGGGTAACCGACTGTCCAGATGTCCCTGATGGGCCAGGTTGGTCATCCTGATCCAGGCGTGCAAAGCTGCTGTCATCACTATGGGCCTCTTTGGAGGGAGGGACTGGATGTTGCTGACTCCTCCTCTCCGGTGACATTGTGTGGGGGTCCTGTGGGGATGTAAATGCAGTGTTATTATTACTGCATGTGACATCTTGTGCATGGGTATATTCCGTTCTATGGTTGTTATTACCAAGGCAGCTTTGGCTTGTGTGAGTTGTGATTTGGTTGGCTAAGTGATTGTCACTAGTGTGCATGATGTGGTGATGGGGGTCCATGCAGGTCTGTGAGTGGTGTCCATGCATTGGTGTTACAGGCAGGGCTTGGTATTGGCATGGGTGGGTTGTGATGGTGGGGTATATGTGAGGTGGTGGAGTGATGGGGTGAGGGTAGGGGTGGGAGTTTGTGTTGGCATGCATGTAGGGGGGTGGTGAAAGTAGTAAATATTTGACTTACCAGAGTCCAATCCTCCTGCTACTCTTGCCAGGCCCTGAGGATGCACGATCGCTAAGATTTGCTCCTCCCATGTTGTTAGTTGTGGGGAAGGAGGTGGGGGTCCACCGCCAGTCCTCTGTACAGCTATCTGGTATCTTGCTACCACGGAATGCACCCTCCCCCCGTAGGTCATTCCACCTCATCCTGATGTCATCCCTTGTTCTGGGGTGCTGTCCCAGGGTGTTGACCCTGTCCACGACTCTCCGCCATAGCTCTATCTTCCTAGCAATGGACGTCTGCTGCACCTGTGCTCCATATAGCTGTGGCTCTACCCTGATGATTTCCTCCACCAAGACCCTTAGCTCCACCTCTGAGAACCTGGGGTGTCTTTGTGGTGCCATGGGTATAGTGTGAGTGGTGTGTGTGAGGGTGTGTGGGGTGATGTGTTGGGGTGTGTTTTGTGAGGTGGGTGTATGGTGTATGGGTGATGATGTTCTGTGGCTCTGATTTTGTGGGTGCTCTTGGTGTCTCTCTCTCTCTGTTGGCAATTGCTTGTAGTTGTAAAGGGTTGTGGGTCATGTGGGTGTGTGTTTTATAGTGGTGTGGGTGTGTGGATGTGGTGTGTGGATGGGTGTCAGGTATGTGTAGTTTGAATTGTCCAATGTGGTGGTGTTTTGTATGTGTGTGTGTATTTTGAGTGCGGCGGTATGTACCGCCGCAATGGTTTACCGCGGTTGAACGACCGCCACGGTGATTTGTAGGTTATAATGCTGTGGTAGTTGTTCTTTGGTGTAACGGTGTGGGTTTTGGTACCGCCAGTTTATCACTGACCTTTGGGCTTGCGGACTTGTGTGTGTGTCTGTATAGTGGCGGATTTCCATGTGTGGGTCATAATGAGCATAGTGGTATACCGCCGCAGTCGCGGTATGTTGGCGGCAGTCAGCATGGCGGTTAGCAGCACTTACCACCAATGTCATGATGAGGGCCTAATTCACTTAGCCATGAGCCTCTCACTCATCAAGTCACTCACCCAAACAGGCACTCACACACCCAGCCAGTCACCCATACAGATACTCATACACTCAATCGCTCCCCCACACAGTCACTCATACATCCATTCACTCACCCATACAACTACTAAGACAACCCCTCACTCAATCATGCAGACACTCACAAATCCATTTACTTACCCATACATGCTCGTTTCGCGCCCCGGTAGCGTCTCCTCAGTTACGCGCGTTCTTTATCTGTGCGTCTGAGGAAACGCTGCCAAACTTCTTTAGCGCGCTCGAGCAACGGTCGTTTCTGCTGCTCGGCGAGCCCATTTCAAGCCCAAAATTAATTATTTTCTCCATTATATCCTTACTTCAAGCGCCGGTTCCGGCGTCCTGCTGACAAGCCATTCAGCTTTTGTCGGTCTCACGCTCTAAGGACTTTCTCCGGAGCCTATTTCCTGTTTACTGCCTGGCCACACCTCCGGACTCGGTTGTATGAAGAAAGTTCATCCTTACACGCCCATAGGCGGGTTTGCTCTTCTCCTGAATCAATGAACCCCTGGTTTGCTGATTTTTTATCATTGAGAGAGATATTTCTCCTTCCAGGCAGTCTAACTTGGATGAAGTTAATGATCTCAGACAGGGACTGAATTCCTTCATTAAATCCTCTGTTCAAAAGTCTGTCGCAACATCTATAAACAAATCATCTAAGAACTTAGAGTCCTCCTTTGCAAATATGATTTCAAAGACTCTATCAGCCCAGGCTGCGGGGGAATGCAGTCAGCACCAGTCCCCTTCTACTCATAAGAAATCTCAGAAGTTGGCGCAAAAGGAAAGTGAGGTTTCCTCACATATGGCAGAGGACGTGGTTCCTCATAAGGCTCCCACCAAGGAGTATAAAGATGTGGTAAATACTGGGTCATCCTTGAAATACAAACGCAAGTCAAAAAATATTATACCCCCTTTAATAATGTCTTCTATTCAAGATACAGATGATGACATGCCTGATGTGGATTCAGACTCTATTGTTTCTGATAAAGACGATAATACTTCCCTTTCTCCTCATCCTTCCAAAAAACCCAAATTATCTTCAGTAAATAATTCCAATTCCCTACCCTTGTTGGATCCTGAGGGTTTGCCGATGTTTGACCCTTCTCTAATTCTAATATCCTTTGTCCTCTTTCCTGTATTTTTGATATTGCTGAAGCGGCCAGGCTGGATGGTTCATTTATTGACCCGGAAGAACTCTCTCTGTGGGTACAATGCTCTGTCTGTCTTCTGGGCAACACCAAATCCGCCCTAACCCTTGAACGCAGAAAGGGGCTTTTATTAAAACTTGACCCCAAATTGGTTAACTTGGCAACTGTTCAACCGAATTTTCACACTGAGGGCCTATTGTTTGGAGAATCCTTTATTAAGGATCTTGGAAAATATGTTGCTACCTTCACATCATTGGATAAGGCTCAACAGTCTTTAAAGAAGATGTTTAGCCAGTGTGTTTTTGGCAGGGCCTGCAGAGGGAGGAACCGCTTTGCCGGCCGCACCTTCGGTAACCAAGGTTCCAGAGCATTCAATAACTCAACCTACCAAGACTACAGGCCACAATTTTACCCTCAGAGAGGCAGAGGGTTCCGATCCAGAGGCTACAGGGGTGCCAGGTTCTCCAACCAGCCAGGTAATCCTTTCTTGTGGTCATGTTCCTATCGGTGGGCGTCTTCGCCATTTTCTTCCAAAATGGTTGGAAATTACATCAGATCCGTGGGTTCTCAATACTGTTCAAGGTTACACCATCAAACTTTATTCTACCCCGGTTCAATCACGTCCTCCTCCTCTTCCATATTTTTCTTCAGAAATGGCAGTCCTTATTTCAGCGGAAATACAGTCCCTTATTCAAAAAGAGGCTTTCACTCTTACCTGTCCAGATCCCACAGGTTTTATCAGCTCCATTTTTCTTGTGCAAAAGAAAAACAAGAAGATGCTTCCCGTTATAAATCTCAAGCATTTCAATCATTTTGTAGTATACCAACATTTCAAAATGGAAACCATTCTCCACCTTAGAGACATTCTTCTTCTAAACAATTGGATGCTGCTTCTGGACCTTCAAGATGCCTATTTGGTCGTTCCAATTCATCCAGATTACAGGGAATTTCTTCAATTTCAATGGCTAGATCATCTCTATCACTTTACCTCTCTTCCCTTCGGTCTCTCTTCTGCCCCTTGGTGTTTCACCAAGCTCATGAAATGCGTCGTAGCCTTTCTTAGATCTCAGGGCGTGAGACTCATCATATATCTGGATGACATCCTCATAATGAATCAGTCGCCTCAGTTGCTTTTGGCCCACTTAGCTCTCACGTGTTCCCTGCTATCAGACCTAGGATTTATCGTCAACAGCGAGAAGTCTCTTCTCACTCTGACTCAGGTTATAGAATTTTTAGGTTTTCAAATAAACTCGGTTTTAGCCATTCTTCTTCTTCCCCCTACAAAGATCAAATCGATCAAATCAGACATTTTACAGGTCCTACGCAATTCTCTAATTTCTCTAAGATCACTAGCCCGGATCGTGGGTCTGCTTTCTTATTCCATTCAAGCAATATTCCCAGGCCCCCTCCATTATAGAGCTCTTCAAAGACTAAAGATCCGTCACCTCAGGAAAGGTCTTTCTTACTCAGACACCATTCCTCTAGATCAAGATTCTCACACAGCTTCAATGGTGGATAGACCATTTAGATGCCTGGAACGGAAGAACTATCTTTGCATCAGCCCCAGATCTTGTGTTAGAATCAGATGCAAGCCGCACAGGTTGGGGGGCCGGTGTGGACCAATCTGGACTGGAGGTTCATGGTCCTTAGAGGAGTCCAAATTGCATATCAATTGTTTAGAGATGCTTGCCGGCTCCTTTGCAATCAGAAGCCTCCAAAGAACAGAGTGTGTTGTGCTATTCTACTCAGAATGGACAATATTTCGGCAGTAAGATATATAAATCACCTCGGAGGCACAAAATCCAAACCTTTGGTGGAATTGGCCAAGTGCTTTTGGGAATTTCACCTTTCAAACCATCTTTCGGTTCATGCAGAATATCTTCCGGGGACTCTGAATTCCGTCCGAGATTGGCACTCACGTTATCTCCGAGGCTCCACTGACTGGAAACTTCATCCCAAAATTTTTCAACAAATTCAAAATATATGGGGTCCCTGTCAAATCGATGTATTTGCCTCCCATCTCAACACTCAACTCCCCTTATTCTTCAGCTGGCATCCGGATCCATCAGCGTTAGCATCCAATGCTTTTTTTCAGGACTGGTCAGGCTCTTTGAATTATGCCTTCCCTCCTTTTCTCATGATCAGCAGAGTACTGGCTCACATCAGACATCAGCAAGCATCTGTGATTCTCATAGCACCCTTTTGGCAGTCCCAGATTTGGTTCCCAACCCTTTTGGAACTGGCAATAGATATTCCTTGCCTTCTTCCTTCCTTCCCAAATCTTTTGACAGATCCCATGCATCGTCCTCACCCTCTCATCTTAGACAACCTGCTTACCCTTTCAGCATGGAAGGTCTCGGGTATTCCCAATCTCGCCCTTTCATTTCGACAGAAGCTTCCCACTATTTATCACAATCCTGGGCTCCGGGCACCAAGAAAGTATACAAATCTGCATGGTCTCTATGGCATAGCTGGTGTCTGAGAAAACATATCGATTCCTCTTCAGCAGATGTGATTTTTGTTGCAAATTTTTTGGCGGCTGAGGCCAGCAAAGGCAAAGCCTTTCGTACCATTAACTTATATAGGTCTGCGATTTCTTCCAATCACACCTATGTTAATGGTAAACCAGTTGGAGAACATCCGCTTGTTTGTCGTTTACTGAAGGGAGTAAAATTTTCCAATCCTCCAATGCCAAAATATAGACAGTTATGGGATGTTAATATTGTTTTAAATTTCCTTTTGTCATGGCCTGAGAATAATATGCTTACTCTCAAAATGTTATCCGCTAAGTTAACAATGCTTTTATATCTTGTTTCTATCAAACGTATTTCGGATGTTAGAGCCTTAGATATTTCTAATCGTCAATTTACTCATACTGGTGTTTTGTTTACAGTGTCTTGCAGAACCAAAACTAATTTAACTTCTGTGTTTTATCCTTATTTTCCGGATCACCATAAACTATGTGTTGCACAATGTTTGAAAGTTTATGAACCCCCTCTGCTTCTCAACTTCTCATTTCTTTCAGGAAACCTTTTAATCCGGTTTCTGTTGCTACTTTAGCTCGTTGGGTCAAATGGATTATGTCCCTTGCAGGCATTGATACTTCCATGTTTGGTGCTCATTCCTCTAGGGGAGCTATGGCTTCTAAAGCCTTTTGGGCGGGGTCTCGCCTCGAGGATATTCTTAAATCTGCAGATTGGTCTAACAATAATGTTTTTAGAGTATTTTATTGCAAACCTGTTGATAATGTATCATTGAATGTAATTAATATGATTTGAACTCGCATAATAGGAGCCTCCGGTCTTGCCATAAAATGTAGATTTTCCTAGTTTTTGACGGAAAGTCTTAATTTTATTAAAGACACAGAGGTGAGTATTATCCCTCCACTTGTATGTAACACTTGTTATATTTCTCCCTCCCTTTTTTCTAGCCTCCGCACCAGCGTTACCACCATCATCATAAGATTTTGTCTGCGTCTTGGCGCTCCAATCTTCTATCCTCGCTCTCTCCCGATAGAGTCCTTCGATGCATGGATCCTTCTCGTTCCGACCATTTCCATATTCTGGATTGTTGAACTTTTGTTCTGAACTGTTCGCATGCATTCTGGCTATACTTATTATTAATATGGTACACATTCAGCCACTCACACAACCACTCAATCACTCATACAATGACTAACACAACCACTCAGTCAATCATTCAGACACTCACACAACCACTCACTCATACATACAATCACTCACACACCCACTCACTCACCCATACAGCTACTCACACAACGACTCACTTGATTCAGACACTCACACGCATATTCACTAATACAGCCACTGACACACGCACTCACTCACTCATACAGCCACTCACACATCCACTCACTCACCCATACAGGCACTCAAACACCCACTCACTCACTCATACAACTTCTCACACTTACTACCCCGGCGGTCGGTGATAAAGTGGCGGTACTACTGGCAACAGGCCGGCGGTAAAGAAAATGGAATTATGACCACAGTGGAAACCCCCAACACAGACAGCCACTTTAACACTTCGACCGCCACAGCGGTAGCAACAAGCACTGCGGTGGTAACCGCCAACAGCCAGGCGGAAGACAATGTACCACCTACTGTATTATGAGAGGCCAATCCGTCACCTTTTCCGGGGCGGTACAAACGCCATCAAAAGCACAGCGGAAACAGTACACAGAAGGCAAATGACTTACCTCTGGACACTCACGGAAGAACCACCATGCCCTGGAGCCCGAGTTGCACATATTTCCAATGCTGGTCTACCTCCTCCTACACCAGGAACACAAACGGCGGCGAAGACGACCACGGTGAGTACCGCACCTACCACACCAGGGATGGGGGAGGAAAAAGAGAGTGACACACACACGCAACATGCCCACCCCCAACACCATACACACAAACAGTAGCAACAACATTACATATCCACCCCGTAACCCTCAGGAATAATGCAAGGACAAAAGGAATTGATTAAAGTGAGTGTATTATTACAAATTTAGATAAATACGTCCTAAAAGCACAAACATTATGTACAATATATACAAATGGAGGGACAATGCCCACTCCAAAATGTCCATGGCCCACAGGGCCATAACACATAGGCCAAGGCCACACTTGACTCCTGCCTCAATACGGAGAGAACACTTCTGGGGCATCAGGTAGAAGATACACAGGCACCTCAGGGGGAAGGGGAATGGGGGGCACCTATGCCGGAAGATGGTACAACACCACTGCTTCTGGAGGGGGCTACCTACTGGCGGTGCTCTCAGTGGTGGGGCAGGCTTCAGCCCTTCCCTGCCTGCAGCCTCGGACGTCTGAAGTGCCATGGCTGGTGTTGTTTGCCCAGATGTTGCTCCAGCCCCAGGCCTCAGATCTGTCATGCCTGCGACGCCTGTTCCTTTTATATTGGCCTTGCAAGCTGTTGTTCCCTTCCTGCCCTTGGCAGCTGGTGGACCCCCTTGTCCTTGCTGGCTGGTGGTGCCTCCTTCCCCTTGCTGGCTGGTGGACCCTTCCTCCCATTGTTAGCTGGTTGCCTCCTTGCCCTTGCTGGCTGGTGGTGCCCCCTTGCCCTTACTGGCTGGTGGTGTCTCCTTCCCTTTCTGCCCTTGCTAGCTGGCGGACCCTTCTTGCCCTTGGCAGGTGGTGCAGGCACACTGGCAGTGCTGACAGGTGCCTCCTTGGAGTCTCTCACACATGCAGTAGTTGCAAAACTACAGTGGCCGTGGACTGGATGGCTGAGGTGCTGGCCTGGGTTCTGCCCACCCTGGCCTGAAGTGAAGGACGGGGGGGTGGAGGGGCAGTGAATAGATCAAGGGTGGAGAGGAAAAGCCTTTTAGGAACACTGGGGCTGGAAGAGGGTGAAGGCTTGGGAGTGGAGGAAGAGGAAGTGGTTGTAGGAGGTGTCTGTCTGCAGTGTTAGGGTGCAGGTGCATGGGATGGATGCTGTCGTGAGGTGGATGGCTGTTGGGTGTCTGAGTGCTTGGGTTTGTGTACCTTGGGAGGAGGAGGCAAAGACACAGTGGGAGAGGACACAGAGGACGTGTGGGGGTGGTGGCTGCCAGTGAGGGGTGTGTAGTGATAGGCGTGATGGTGATGGAGGTAGTGGATGAGACTGTAATGCATGCAGGTGTGAGTGGAGACGCTACTGGGAGGGAGGTGGACGATGAGGAGGAGGGGGACACAGTGGAGGCAGTGGATGTTGGTGTGTCTGCATCTGGATGGTGCTTGTATGAGTACCTGTGAGATGAAGTGTGGTGCTTGTGTTTGCCTGAGCCAATTCTGTGTGTTGATTTGGGTGCATGCAGGTCTGAAGGTGTGCTTGGGATAGGCTGGGGTTGGTGGGAATGGGACTGGGTAGAGTGAGTTGGAGGGGGAGGCTAGAGACAGAGACAATGGCTGCCATCAGTGAGTTGGCCAGAGCCTGGAATGATCTATGTTGGGCCGCCACGCCAGAGTGAATGCCCCTTGAATGCATTTGTTTGTTGCAAATGCCCTGCTAGACCCTGGATGGCATTCAGTATGGTTGGCTGCCGAACAGAGAGGGATCTCAGGAGGTCAATAGCCACCTCACTGAGGGCAGCATGGCTGACTGGGGCAGGCCCTGGTGCCTCGGGTGAAGGAGATACCCACCCTCTGGGTGAGCGGGCACGGGAAACTCACTGACGGACTTCTGGGAGGGCCGGTGCTGGTGCAGGTGGTGGTGGCTGTACCTGTAGTTGGGGTGGGCACAGAGGTATCCACCACCACCAGGGAGCTTCCATCGGAGGAGGTGTCGCCGTCAGAACTGTCCCGTCCTGTCTCCGTTGTGGTGCTCACCTCGCCCTCCGTCCCACTGGTTCCCTCACTGTCGGTGGATTCCGCCTCCAGGCCCATGTGGGATGCAGCTCCCTGCATCGCAGGTGCCTCTGCTCCTCAGCCAGATTATGTTAATGCACACAAGGACAGGGTGACAAAACATAAAGGGTGGGGAAGTGACAGAGGATACACTTGGTCAAGGCCAGCAACAACACTACAGTTGGTGTACAAAATTCACAGGGAACAGCCCTATGCACTAGGTCATGCAATACCAGTTACAATGCTAGTCACCAGGCCATGGGGTACAATGCCTAACGCCATTAGATGAACACCTGAAACCCACAGGACCCTGCCCAGTACTAGATGCCCACTAGCATTATTGGGGTTGGAGTGCATCTGAGCCTGCCCATCATGGAACCGACCCTACCATGTTCATCCTGGCCTAGGGGCACCCACAGACCAACATCCCCCACCCAGATAACACCTCAACACGTGCAACCTCATGATTCTGAATCTGTACTCACCCCCTTGTGGCTGCTGTGATGCCTTTAAGCTCCCTTCCAACTCCGGATAGGCCACCACAAGGATGCGGAACATCAGGGGTCCAGGGTACGGTGGGCACCCCTTCCTCGTTGGGAAGCCAGCCCCAGCTGGGCCTCCGCCGTCTTCCATGCCCATTGGTGCACGTCCTCCCACCATTTTCAACAGTGGGTGCTCCGTCTATCAAAGACCCCCAGGGTCTGCACCTACTTGGCGATTGAATGCCAAATACCCTTTTTCTGATGGGCGCTGACCTGCAGAAAAAGATACATGTTACACTCATGGCCCACAATAGCCCTCTAATCCCCTTACGCACGAACATTGCCCACCAAAAATGCAGCACTCTGCTCAGGACCCCCCAACCCCCTCTTACACGATGCTTACACACACAGCACTCCATACATTCATGCCCCACGCAATGTGTTCACAGTGTACTCACCTGTTCATCTGGAGTACCATAAAGTAAAGTGTACTGGGTAGGATCCCATCCACTAGTCTCTCCAACTCCTCGGAAGTGAAGGCAGGGGCCCTTTCCCAAGACACTCGAGCCATGGTTGCTTCCAGACACAGGTCACAGCAGCACTTGCAGTGTAGGTCCTCTCCTGTTGAAGGTCAGGTAGCAAGTGAGTGAACAGATAGAAAATGCCGGTCACGTCCGCAGTGGTGCATACCGTCACTTCCGGCGTACATCACCATTGGCTCCTGGAACCTTTAGGCCTCATTGATAACCAATGATGTGTTGCATGGCAGTCATCAACCGCCTCCCATAACGTCAGCGTAATTACCTCATTTCCACTTGTCCCTCCTCACAGGTCAGGCAGCCGCCATTTCAGGGCCAAGGCACCTAACTGCGTTACAGCAGACATAGGCACATAAACGGACCTACACGTTCACATATTATTTATGTAAAAAAAAAAAAGGCATATTATTCTGAGGATGTTTTTGAATATGACCATCTGCTCACCAATTTTCACCCTGGAGTTCAACCGGTGAGGATGAATAGGAGATGGAGACATACCCCCGTCTACAGACGCCTGGTGGACCTGGCGACGATAGAGGACAGGCACATTATCCTAACCTACAGACCTGATAGGGCCACAATCCATGAGCTGTGTGCCCAATTGGAGCCAGACCTGATCTCAGCTATCTGCCACTGCACTGGTATCCCCCTCTTGTGCAGGTCCTGTCAGTGCTCCATTTCTTGGCAAGTGGGCCCTTCCAAGCGACAGTGGCCATGGCAGCAAGGATGTCACAGCCAATGTTCTCAAACACGCTGACCAGAGTGTTGTCTGCCCTGATGAAACACATGCACAACTACATCGTATTCCCCCAGGTGAAGGATTAGGCCACAGTGAAGCCTGACTTCAATGCAATGGGACATATCCCCAACATCAATGGTGCTGTTGATAGTACACATATTGCATTTGTCTCTCCTGGTGAAATGAACAGGTGTTCAGCAATCGAAAGAGCTTTCACTCTCTGAATGTGCAGATAGTGTGTCTGGAGGACCAGTACATCTCCCATGTCAATGCGAAGCATGCTCGGTCTGTGCATGATGCCCTTATTTTGAGGAATATCAGCATTCCATATGTGATGTCTCAACTCCAGAGGCACTGGGTGTGGCTAAAAGGTGAGCCCATGGTCCCCACCTAGTGTCTGTTGGTATATGGGTGTGGGTTTGGCCCTGAGGGTGAGTTTCTAGCTAACAGGTATCCCTCGATATTTACAGGTGACTCTGGTTACCCCAACCTCTCATGGCTACTGACCCCAGTGAGGAATGCCAGGACAAGGGCAGAGGAACGTTATAATGAGGCACATGGGTGAACAAGGAGGATCATTGAGCGCTCCTTTGGCCTCCTAAAGGCCATATTCTGGTGCCTCCATCTGACAGGTGGATCCCTGTGCCACTCACCCAAGAAGGTGTCCTAAATCATTGTTGTATGTTGCATGTTGCACAACCTGGCCTTGAGACACCAGGTGCCTTTTCTGCAGGAGGATGAGGCTGGAGGTGGTCATGTGGCAGCGGTGGAGCCTATGGACAGTGACGAAGAGGAGGTAGAGGAAGAGGATGTGGACAATGGAACAACTATAATTCAACAGTACTTCCAGTGACACACAGGTAAGACACTGTAACTTCACCTTCCATTGGAGTTTTGTGCTGGACATTGTACATTGCAGCCTGATTTTCCAAATATCTATGGCCACTGACTGTACCCTTTGGCATCTCTATTTTCAGATATCTGTGCCCCCGTCTGGCTCCTGGTGTGTTTACTGCTGCCCACTACAGGTCATACCTATGTATATATAACTGTACATTTGAATTGCAATGTTTACAGATTGCTAAACTAATACATATTTCAATCAATTGACAGACTCCATACATATATTAGTTGCAAGGGTATTTATTTAGGTGAGAATAAGTGTAGGGCGTATTGCAATGGGCTGGGTTGATGATGGAGGAGTCACCAGGATAGAGTCCAGTCTATTGGTATCACAGGTGCATTGTCCAAGGGGGTATTAGGAAGTGGGGCAATATCAGTTCAGGTGGACAGGGTGACAGAGTGGGACACAAGGGTGACATTCAGGGGAGTCTTATTTCCTGGGGGGGTGGTGTTGCCAATGTTCTCTGGCTTCTGCCTGGATCGCACGGACCTTTTGCGTGGTGGTTCTCTATCTGCAGGGAGAGGGTGCTGGTGGCCTGTTGTTCCTGCGGTGGGGCCTCCTGTCCACTAGCGTCAGTGGAGGTAGAGGGCTGTTCATCAGTGTGGCTAGTGTCAGGGGCCCGTTGGTGTGCCACTGCCTCCCTCATGGTGTTAGCCATGTCTGTCAGCACCCCTGCAATGGTGACCAGGGTGGTGTGGATGTCCCTCAGGTCCTTCCTGATCCCAAAGTACTGTCCCTCCTGCAGCCGCTGGGTCTCCTGCAACTTGGCCAGTATCTGGCCCATTGTCTCCTGGGAATGGTGATATGCTCCCAGGATGTTGGTCAGTGCCCTGGGCCTATCCTCCCTCTGTCACACAGCAGTCCTCCCAGCTTCCCTGTTGTCCTGTGCCTCTGTCCCCTGAACAGTGTGCCCACTGACCCCAGGTCCCTCATCGTCCTGTGTTTGTGGGGTTGCCTGGGGTCCCTGTAGTGGTGGACACACTGCTGACTGACTTTTCCTGGGGACAGAGGGATGGGCAGGCTGGGTGGGTGCTGTGCAGGTGTTTCCTGAGGGTAGAGGCGCTGTGGTGGTATAGGAGTGTGTCTGGGTAACCGACTGTCCAGATGTCCCTGATGGGCCAGGTTGGTCATCCTGATCCAGGCGTGCAAAGCTGCTGTCATCACTATGGGCCTCTTTGGAGGGAGGGACTGGATGTTGCTGACTCCTCCTCTCCGGTGACATTGTGTGGGGGTCCTGTGGTATGTAAATGCAGTGTTATTATTACTGCATGTGACATCTTGTGCATGGGTATATTCCGTTCTATGGTTGTTATTACCAAGGCAGCTTTGGCTTGTGTGAGTTGTGATTTGGTTGGCTAAGTGATTGTCACTAGTGTGCATGATGTGGTGATGGGGGTCCATGCAGGTCTGTGAGTGGTGTCCATGCATTGGTGTTACAGGCAGGGCTTGGTATTGGCATGGGTGGGTTGTGATGGTGGGGTATATGTGAGGTGGTGGAGTGATGGGGTGAGGGTAGGGGTGGGAGTTTGTGTTGGCATGCATGTAGGGGGGTGGTGAAAGTAGTAAATATTTGACTTACCAGAGTCCAATCCTCCTGCTACTCTTGCCAGGCCCTGAGGATGCACGATCGCTAAGATTTGCTCCTCCCATGTTGTTAGTTGTGGGGAAGGAGGTGGGGGTCCACCGCCAGTCCTCTGTACAGCTATCTGGTATCTTGCTACCACGGAATGCACCCTCCCCCCGTAGGTCATTCCACCTCATCCTGATGTCATCCCTTGTTCTGGGGTGCTGTCCCAGGGTGTTGACCCTGTCCACGACTCTCTGCCATAGCTCTATCTTCCTAGCAATGGACGTCTGCTGCACCTGTGCTCCATATAGCTGTGGCTCTACCCTGATGATTTCCTCCACCAAGACCCTTAGCTCCACCTCTGAGAACCTGGGGTGTCTTTGTGGTGCCATGGGTATAGTGTGAGTGGTGTGTGTGAGGGTGTGTGGGGTGATGTGTTGGGGTGTGTTTTGTGAGGTGGGTGTATGGTGTATGGGTGATGATGTTCTGTGGCTCTGATTTTGTGGGTGCTCTTGGTGTCTCTCTCTCTCTGTTGGCAATTGCTTGTAGTTGTAAAGGGTTGTGGGTCATGTGGGTGTGTGTTTTATAGTGGTGTGGGTGTGTGGATGTGGTGTGTGGATGGGTGTCAGGTATGTGTAGTTTGAATTGTCCAATGTGGTGGTGTTTTGTATGTGTGTGTGTATTTTGAGTGCGGCGGTATGTACCGCCGCAATGGTTTACCGCGGTTGAACGACCGCCACGGTGATTTGTAGGTTATAATGCTGTGGTAGTTGTTCTTTGGTGTAACGGTGTGGGTTTTGGTACCGCCAGTTTATCACTGACCTTTGGGCTTGCGGACTTGTGTGTGTGTCTGTATAGTGGCGGATTTCCATGTGTGGGTCATAATGAGCATAGTGGTATACCGCCGCAGTCGCGGTATGTTGGCGGCAGTCAGCATGGCGGTTAGCAGCACTTACCACCAATGTCATGATGAGGGCCTAAGTCACTTAGCCATGAGCCTCTCACTCATCAAGTCACTCACCCAAACAGGCACTCACACACCCAGCCAGTCACCCATACAGATACTCATACACTCAATCGCTCCCCCACACAGTCACTCATACATCCATTCACTCACCCATACAACTACTAAGACAACCCCTCACTCAATCATGCAGACACTCACAAATCCATTTACTTACCCATACATGCTCGTTTCGCGCCCCGGTAGCGTCTCCTCAGTTACGCGCGTTCTTTATCTGTGCGTCTGAGGAAACGCTGCCAAACTTCTTTAGCGCGCTCGAGCAACGGTCATTTCTGTGGCTCGGCGAGCCCATTTCAAGCCCAAAATTCATTATTTTCTCCATTATATCCTTACTTCAAGCGCCGGTTCCGGCGTCCTGCTGACAAGCCATTCAGCTTTTGTCGGTCTCACGCTCTAAGGACTTTCTCCGGAGCCTATTTCCTGTTTACTGCCTGGCCACACCTCCGGACTCGGTTGTATGAAGAAAGTTCATCCTTACACGCCCATAGGCGGGTTTGCTCTTCTACTGAAGCAATTAACCCCTGGTTTGCTGATTTTTTATCATTGAGAGAGATATTTCTCCTTCCAGGCAGTCTAACTTGGATGAAGTTAATGATCTCAGACAGGGACTGAATTCCTTCATTAAATCCTTTGTTCAACAGTCTGTCGCAACATCTATAAACAAATCATCTAAGAACTTAGAGTCTTCCTTTGCAAATATGATTTAAAAGACTCTATCAGCCCAGGCTGCGGGGGAATGCAGTCAGCACCAGTCCCCTTCTACTCATAAGAAATCTCAGAAGTTGGCGCAAAAGGAAAGTGAGGTTTCCTCACATATGGCAGAGGACGTGGTTCCTCATAAGGCTCCCACCAAGGAGTATAAAGATGTGGTAAATACTGGGTCATCCTTGAAATACAAACGCAAGTCAAAAAATATTATACCCCCTTTAATAATGTCTTCTATTCAAGATACAGATGATGACATGCCTGATGTGGATTCAGACTCTATTGTTTCTGATAAAGACGATAATACTTCCCTTTCTCCTCATCCTTCCAAAAAACCCAAATTATCTTCAGTAAATAATTCCAATTCCCTACCCTTGTTGGATCCTGAGGGTTTGCCGATGTTTGACCCTTCTCTAATTCTAATATCCTTTGTCCTCTTTCCTGTATTTTTGATATTGCTGAAGCGGCCAGGCTGGATGGTTCATTTATTGACCCGGAAGAACTCTCTCTGTGGGTACAATGCTCTGTCTGTCTTCTGGGCAACACCAACTCGGCCCTAACCCTTGAACACAGAAAGGGGCTTTTATTAAAACTTGACCCCAAATTGGTTAACTTGGCAACTGTTCAACCGAATTTTCACACTGAGGGCCTATTGTTTGGAGAATCCTTTATTAAGGATCTTGGAAAATATGTTGCTACCTTCACATCATTGGATAAGGCTCAACAGTCTTTAAAGAAGATGTTTAGCCAGCGTGTTTTTGGCAGGGCCTGCAGAGGGAGGAACCGCTTTGCCGGCCGCACCTTCGGTAACCAAGGTTCCAGAGCATTCAATAACTCAACCTACCAAGACTACAGGCCACAATTTTACCCTCAGAGAGGCAGAGGGTTCCGATCCAGAGGCTACAGGGGTGCCAGGTCCTCCAACCAGCCAGGTAATCCTTTCTTGTGGTCATGTTCCTATCGGTGGGCGTCTTCGCCATTTTCTTTCAAAATGGTTGGAAATTACATCAGATCCGTGGGTTCTCAATACTGTTCAAGGTTACACCATCAAACTTTATTCTACCCCGGTTCAATCACGTCCTCCTCCTCTTCCATATTTTTCTTCAGAAATGGCAGTCCTTATTTCAGCGGAAATACAGTCCCTTATTCAAAAAGAGGCTTTCACTCTTACCTGTCCAGATCCCACAGGTTTTATCAGCTCCATTTTTCTTGTGCAAAAGAAAAACAAGAAGATGCTTCCCGTTATAAATCTCAAGCATTTCAATCATTTTGTAGTATACCAACATTTCAAAATGGAAACCATTCTCCACCTTAGAGACATTCTTCTTCTAAACAATTGGATGCTGCTTCTGGACCTTCAAGATGCCTATTTGGTCGTTCCAATTCATCCAGATTACAGGAAGTTTCTTCAATTTCAATGGCTAGATCATCTCTATCACTTTACCTCTCTTCCCTTCGGTCTCTCTTCTGCCCCTTGGTGTTTCACCAAGCTCATGAAATGCGTCGTAGCCTTTCTTAGATCTCAGGGCGTGAGACTCATCATATATCTGGATGACATCCTCATAATGAATCAGTCGCCTCAGTTGCTTTTGGCCCACTTAGCTCTCACGTGTTCCCTGCTATCAGACCTAGGATTTATCGTCAACAGCGAGAAGTCTCTTCTCACTCTGACTCAGGTTATAGAATTTTTAGGTTTTCAAATAAACTCGGTTTTAGCCATTCTTCTTCTTCCCCCTACAAAGATCAAATCGATCAAATCAGACATTTTACAGGTCCTACTCAATTCTCTAATTTCTCTAAGATCACTAGCCCGGATCGTGGGTCTGCTTTCTTATTCCATTCAAGCAATATTCCCAGGCCCCCTCCATTATAGAGCTCTTCAAAGACTAAAGATCCGTCACCTCAGGAAAGGTCTTTCTTACTCAGACACCATTCCTCTAGATCAAGATTCTCACACAGAGCTTCAATGGTGGATAGACTATTTAGATGCCTGGAACGGAAGAACTATCTTTGCATCAGCCCCAGATCTTGTGTTAGAATCAGATGCAAGCCGCACAGGTTGGGGGGCCGGTGTGGAATAATCTGGACTGGAGGTTCATGGTCCTTAGAGGAGTCCAAATTGCATATCAATTGTTTAGAGATGCTTGCCGGCTCCTTTGCAATCAGAAGCCTGCAAAGAACAGAGTGTGTTGTGCTATTCTACTAAGAATGGACAATATTTCGGCAGTAAGATATATAAATCACCTCGGAGGCACAAAATCCAAACCTTTGGTGGAATTGGCCAAGTGCTTTTGGGAATTTCACCTTTCAAACCATCTTTCGGTTCATGCAGAATATCTTCCGGGGACTCTGAATTCCGTCCGAGATTGGCACTCACGTTATCTCCGAGGCTCCACTGACTGGAAACTTCATCCCGAAATTTTTCAACAAATTCAAAATATGTGGGGTCCCTGTCAAATCGATGTATTTGCCTCCCATCTCAACACTCAACTCCCCTTATTCTTCAGCTGGCATCCGGATCCATCAGCGTTAGCATCCAATGCTTTTTTTCAGGACTGGTCAGGCTCTTTGAATTATGCCTTCCCTCCTTTTCTCATGATCAGCAGAGTACTGGCTCACATCAGACATCAGCAAGCATCTGTGATTCTCATAGCACCCTTTTGGCAGTCCCAGATTTGGTTCCCAACCCTTTTGGAACTGGCAATAGATATTCCTTGCCTCCTTCCTTCCTTCCCAAATCTTTTGACAGATCCCATGCATCGTCCTCACCCTCTCATCTTAGACAACCTGCTTACCCTTTCAGCATGGAAGGTCTCGGGTATTCCCAATCTCGCCCTTTCATTTCGACAGAAGCTTCCCACTATTTATCACAATCCTGGGCTCCGGGCACCAAGAAAGTATACAAATCTGCATGGTCTCTATGGCATAGCTGGTGTCTGAGAAAACATATCGATTCCTCTTCAGCAGATGTGATTTTTGTTGCAAATTTTTTGGCGGCTGAGGCCAGCAAAGGCAAAGCCTTTCGTACCATTAACTTATATAGGTCTGCGATTTCTTCCAATCACACCTATGTTAATGGTAAACCAGTTGGAGAACATCCGCTTGTTTGTCGTTTACTGAAGGGAGTAAAATTTTCCAATCCTCCAATGCCAAAATATAGACAGTTATGGGATGTTAATATTGTTTTAAATTTCCTTTTGTCATGGCCTGAGAATAATATGCTTACTCTCAAAATGTTATCCGCTAAGTTAACAATGCTTTTATATCTTGTTTCTATCAAACGTATTTCGGATGTTAGAGCCTTAGATATTTCTAATCGTCAATTTACTCATACTGGTGTTTTGTTTACAGTGTCTTGCAGAACCAAAACTAATTTAACTTCTGTGTTTTATCCTTATTTTCCGGATCACCATAAACTATGTGTTGCACAATGTTTGAAAGTTTATGAACCCCCTCTGCTTCTCAACTTCTCATTTCTTTCAGGAAACCTTTTAATCCGGTTTCTGCTGCTACTTTAGCTCGTTGGGTCAAATGGATAATGTCCCTTGCAGGCATTGATACTTCCATGTTTGGTGCTCATTCCTCTAGGGGAGCTATGGCTTCTAAAGCCTTTTGGGCGGGGTCTCGCCTCGAGGATATTCTTAAATCTGCAGATTGGTCTAACAATAATGTTTTTAGAGTATTTTATTGCAAACCTGTAGATAATGTATCATTGAATGTAATTAATATGATTTGAACTCGCATAATAGGAGCCTCCGGTCTTGCCATAAAATGTAGATTTTCCTAGTTTTTGACGGAAAGTCTTAATTTTATTAAAGACACGGAGGCGAGTATTATCCCTCCACTTGTATGTAACACTTGTTATATTTCTCCCTCCCTTTTTTCTAGCCTCCGCACCAGCGTTACCACCATCATCATAAGATTTTGTCTCCGTCTTGGCGCTCCAGTCTTCTATCCTCGCTCTCTCCCGATAGAGTCCTTCGATGCATGGATCCTTCTCGTTCCGACCATTTTCCATATTCTGGATTTTTGAACTTTTGTTCTGAACTGTTCGCATGCATTCTGGCTATACTTATTATTTTTGCTATTTTTCCTTTGTTTAATTCTGACTGATCTCTCACAAGAAAAGAGGGCTGTTCGCAGTCAAGTGATGTCATAATACCCCATGTGTGTGCTTATTGGTTTATTGCAGTTGTACACTTTTTCGTTCCCATTGGCTCGTTTCACTTTGCCTTATGGGAACTGTAGTTTCTTGACTGCTGCTATTTAATACAGTAAGAAAGGAAACGCATAATACTCGCCTCCGTGTCTTTAATAAAATTAAGACTTTCCGTCAAAAACTAAGAAAATTTACATTCTGAAAGAATCTGTAATGCGTGACTCATGCATTTCATTCTGGTGATGCAGTAACCAGTACAAAAAATGCATTGTTCTAGCACCTAATACATGTTACTTGACAGGGCTGTACCTTTTTTCTCAGTACTTTCTATTTCCTTTGTGTACCTATTTGTACTTCGTCTGTACTCCCTTTCAGTCCACACTCCTTTAATTTTTTTCTTACCCTCATATTGTGTGTTGCTGCTACATGCCTTACCCATTTTTTCACTTCTATCTTGTTACTATTAGACCTATTCTGTGTATCTTTAGTTATCCATTTCCTACCAGCTGACAAGATTTAGTATTTAGCAAACACTTTGCTAATTCACAGTACTATCATAAAATGTACAATAAATAAAGAAATGTTATATAACTATATTAACCTATGGTAAATAATATGGCTACTGGAATACATTCTAAAAAACTCCCATTTCAGAAGACAAATCCCATACATGATGTGGACTGAACTAATTATCAAGTGTTGGCTGTACGCTACTGTGCCACGCATAATGTTTGAAAAGGGGGCATTCCCCCATGAGGGGGGGGGCGAAAAAATTGTGAAATGAAATGTAACAGAGTTCCTTGCATCATTTTTTTCAGCACTTTTAACGCCTGGGCACAGCATTGTTTACAATGGGCATCTATGTAATCTGCAGGAGTAACCTTAACATTTGGTGCCACTCCTGCAGAGCACATTAATAGCTTCATAAAAAATGTTGCTGTTGCCCCCTACCCTACACCATGGTGAGCCGTATTTTAAATACAGCGCACACATGGTAGTGGTAAAGGGAGCAAGAAAAGTGGTGCTGCACTGTGTGCAGCGCCACTTTTCTTATATATGCCCCTAAGTTTACACCAAAAGTCTAGGAGGAAGATTTAAGAAAAGTGGCGCTGCACTGGGTTCAGCCCCAATTTTCTTGCACCCCTTGGTGCCCCCATACCACAACCATGTGAGCGTCATATTTAAAATACAGCTCACCATGGCGCAGGGAAGGTGGCAATAGCATCACCATTTTTTATGCTGTTTATGCACTGTTCAGGGTTAGCGCCAAATTTATGGAGCTAACCCTGAACAGTACATAGGGACCCATTGTAATCCCCCTTTTAACACCTGCTCTGAACACACCTTAAAAGTAGCCACAAGAAATGACACAGTGGAATCTCTTAGATTCCACTGCACCATTTTTGCAGTCCCCCCGATGGGGGAATGCCCCCTTGGTTTACATTATGCATGGCACATGCATAATGTGGCGCAAAGGGTTACAAAGTAGCACAATGCATTCCTTGCGCCACTTTGTAAATATGACACAACAATATTTGATGCCTAACACCACATTAGTGTTAAAAAATGACGCTAATGTGGTGCTAGTGCTTTTTAAATATGGACCTAAGTTTAGACCTTAAGTCTAACTTTACTCATAGTAACATTAGACTTTTGGTCTAAGTTTAAACAAAAAGTCTAAACGTGGATCAAAACTCTAACTTTACTACAAGTAAAGTTAGAATTTTAAACTAAGTTCAGACTTTTGGTCTAAGTTTAGACCAAAAGTCTAAACTTAGGCCAAAAGTGTAACTTTACTATGAGTAAAGTTAGACTTCTGGTCTCAGTTTATACTTTTGATCTTAACTCAGACCAACAGTCTAAAGTTAGACCAAAAGTGTAACTTGACTGCAAATAGTCACTGCCAGGTGGATTTTTTCTAAAGTTGGTGCTATTAAATATTAGGGGGCACAAATTATTCTGTGGGGTACTGTAGGAAAGTAGAGAAAGTAAATGTTAAGTTACAAGGTTTTTCAAGTTAGTGACATCTTGTACACAATACTACTACAATTACAAAGGAAGCCTAAAAATTGAACTGGGCATATGTACATTTTCAGAGTTGCTGCATAAACAGCTAAAATAGATAAAATGAAACAAATCATATTAAATATTATAGCCAATCTGTAGTTATAGTTAGTATTACCAAAGATAGGGATTCCTCAGATATTGCCTCCTTAGTAACTTCCTACATGTTTAACAAATCACCATAAACGTTTCCAGACCTATAGCATTTTGTGCATTTTGATACAATGTAAATGTTTGGGATGAATCGTTAAGGGAATGCAAATATAAAAGGGGGTACGAAACCACATTTTTCCAACAATGCATCTTCCATATATCTATTGTATTTAATGTATCCAGAAAACAGCTGAATGGATTTATCTGAAATTTAATAGGACTATACATTATGGTGCTGATATGACGCTTTTTGGGTACTGCAGTTTAATGTGGCAAATTTATTTTAAGTAACAAGCTATCTAAGGGCATATTTACAAGTCCTTAGCCCACCTTGTGCCTCCCTTGCATAATTTTTTTTATGCTAAGGCAGTGTTAGGGAGGCCTTTCTCCTGCTTTGCTGCACTAGTGTCAGCATTTTGTTGCTAGTGCAGCAAAGCGCCACAATAGCATCAAAACTTTTGACGCTATTATCCTAACGACCGCCACGGTGCACCGTATTAATAATATGGTGCGACCATGGTGTCATTAGGTGGGACAGGGGAAACACAAGTATGCCCCTTAAACTTAGTGACATCTGTCACCACTGTACTTTTACAGAAATTCATTAACTTTTGTGAAGGTACTGAGGTACAGGGCCGTAAACTTATTTAAAAATATATAGCAACATATTACTACATTTCCCAACCAATTACCACTTTAGTAAGTGGTAATAGGTAGGTACCAACAACCCACCAATAACACTGAACACAGCCAAAGTTTAATAAAAATAATTGCTGCCTTTTCATTCTCAAAAAACAGCCATTATCCAATTACATGCTGGCTTGTCATTGGCAAGTACCATGGTATACTGCAGTTATCACGGTATACCATTGCTCAAAATGTAACTCATTTCACATACAGCCGTATGCCAAACCACTGGGGACACTCCATTATAGCTTATTCTACTCTAAGCCACTCTACTCTATGCCTCGCCACTGTGTGCTACTCCACTGTATGCCACCGAACTGTACATTACTCCACTCTATGCAACTTCATTTTGCATTATTCGATTGGACCTGATTCCAATGTATAGCACTCCACTGTAAACTATTACACTGCACCCCATGTCACTGTATGCCACTCCAGTCTACACCACTCCATTATATGCCACTCCACTGTATTGTACTCCACTACACACGATTACTATCTATGCCATTCCATTGTACAACACTTTACACCATTACACTCTACACAACTCCACTCTAAGCTATTACACTGTAAGCAACTCCACTCTATCCCTCTTTAGTGTATGCCTCTTCACTGTATGCCCTTCTGCTATACACTACTCCAGGGTGGAGGCTTGGGACCAATTGAGGTGTGCATGTAACTTACATGACAGCATCCCTTTTTGGCATGTGGTTAACGTCTCTCCTCTAGGATAAGTGGATGAGCCTTCTCTGATCTCAGTGCTTGGTGAAGACAAATGGTTTAATCACTTCTCACATATATATGTGTTGGATTCTGAGACTGCCTCTGTGTCCCATCCCATACTTAAGCTGAGAATTTACTTCTCTGTTGATGAAGTCACTGGGGCCATCCTGAAACTGACCCGTAATAAGGCTCCAGGCCCAATGGAGTACCAGCTGATCTCTTTAGGACCGATAGCCTTATTTGGGCACCTCTGTTGGCCAAGGTCCTAAACCCCACTGCGATCTCTTGCCCGCCTAGTTCATGGGCACAATCCATCATTGTCCCAGTGAATAAAAAGGGTGATTGAGTTGATCCAAAGAGATATAGGCCCATTTCCTTTCTCAAATCATCAGTCAAGGTTCAGGGGCAGGTGGTCCTGGACAGGTTATCCTTGTGGGACAAAAAGTGCAGTATCATCTCAAAATTGCAGTCTGGCTTTAGGTCCGGACTTAGTACCATGTACCAGGCCCTGAACCTTTAAGTTTAACCCAGAAGTATACTGCAGTCAAAAGGTGTATCTTGTTCCTAAGTTTTATGGATCTTACCTCAAACTTTGATTGTGTTAATCACACAAAGTTATGGGCTCTGATGTTATCTATAGGGGTAGACCCAACCTTGATGTCCTTCCTGGGCAATTTGCACAGAGACATGTCTGCCTCTGTTAGGCTTGGTTCAGGTGGTCACTTTACAAGGTCTTTTCCAATAACTCATATTGTCAGAGAGGGTTGTATTTTGGCCCCTTTTTTGTTTACTATTTATGTTAACCTCCTCAAGGAGATATTAATTGAGAAGAACCGTGATCTACCCTGGGCAGGTCAGCGGGTGATACCAATCATGCTTTATGCAGATGACGCCGCCGTCATGTTGAGGACAGCAGTAGGAATGCAATTTTTTCTAGATACCTTTTCTGATTTATGACTGACTTAGATCTCTCTATTAACCACACAAAATCTTACATCATGGTCTCTGGAGGTAAACCAACTAACCGCAAGGTTTTTTATTGTAATAAGCATAGCATTGACCAAGTACTCACTTTTAATGATTTGGGGACTTTGATTGATAATAAAAGCACTTGGGGCCCCCTTCTCATGTCCACAAGATTGTTGTTAGCTCATATGTAGGGAGCGGTATTAGACGTTAGTTCTAGGGTGGAAGGGAAGCCAATTAAACCTCTTCTCAAAATGTATAGAGCTAAATGCTGCCTTCAACTTACAGTAGCGATATTTGGGTTATAAGGACTGCCAAATGATTCAGGAAGAGGAGAACAGGTTTGCAAGGCATTTACTGGGGGTTCAGCAGAGTACTCCCACATTTGCTGTTCTTGAAGAACTGTGCCTTAAATATATTTCAGATGCTATTGTATTACGGCCCCTATTATGGTGACTCTCCCTGTGGTATAAAAGGGAGCCTTCCTTGAACCATTTTACTGTCTCACTCTAGACAACATAAAAGCAGTCCAAAAGATGAAACTCACCAGCATAGGCCCATCCAGACCTATTCACCATTCTGGATAAAATTTCCAAAAATGACTATCCATGGGTTAAAAGTACCTTTACTGCCCACACTGAGGCCTTTAGGGAGAATGACGACTTGTTGAAACCTGCTGTTCATGCCCATTGTATACTAAAAACAGAAGGTGTCACTGAATGCTAACTGAGATGGGTGACCACTGTTTATCAACAACAACTGTTAACCAGATTAAGATTTAGGCTCTCATTACGACAATGGCGGTAAATCCCACTTACCACTGTGGTGATGGCTGCCAACATATCATCACGAAGGCGAACATCCGTTTTCCTTATTATAACACACACACCAAACCGACAGAATACTGCCACAAACACATATCCGCCAGACCAAAGGTCAGTGGTAAAGTGTTGGTACTAGCACCCATACCGTTACGCCAAAAAAACAACGCCCACCACATTATGACCCACGAATCACCACAGCTGACATTCAACCTCAATAAACCCTTAGCGGTACACACTGGTGCGGTCAAAATGGCCACCCAAATACAAAACAACACAACATTGGCCAATACCAAAAACACACACCTGACACTGATACACACAATACACCCACCCTCCCACACACTATGAAACACACACCCACATTACACACAACCCTTTACAAATGCCAACAATTGCCACAAGGCAGACATGAATATCACAGAGACAACTACACACACACCACAAACACTCATTCATCTGTCACTCACCCACATCCCACACCCCACCACATTACTCAACACCCTCTGCACAACACAGACACCACACAACACCCATGTCCCCACCAAGGCACCCCCATTTCACTGATGAGTAAACCAACTAACCATAATCTCCACCATGACCCACAACTCCCCATTTCACTGATGAGGAGTTGCGGGTCATGGTGGAGCAAATAGTCAGGGTAGAGCCAGAGCACAACTACAGCAGATATCCATTGCCAGGAAGATGGAGCTATGGCAGAGGATCGTGGACGGGGTGAACGTCGTGGGACAGCATCCAAGAACAAAGGACGACATCAGGAAGAAGTGGAATGACCTACGGGGGAAGGTACATTCTGTGGCAGCAAGGCACCAGCTCACAATCCAAAAGACTGGCGGTGGACCCCTACCTTTCCCCAAACAGCTCACATCATGGGAGGAGCAAGTCTTGGCAATAATGCATCCTGAGTCACTCACTGGAGTAGCCGTTGAGCTGGACACTAGTGAGTCAATATTTACTACTTATCATCCCATACCTGCATGCCATCTCATCCCCTCACCCTGACTCCCATCACTCCACTCCATCCCACACAGTACACCTACACATGTGACAAACCTCAATGCCAAGACCTACATGCCATACCAATGCATGGACAGTCCTCCGAGCCCTGCATATACACCCATCACCAAAGCATGCACAGCATGGAGTACTAACAATCCCACAATATATCACCATACAGAAACAAAGGTGGCAGGGCAACAGCAACGATAGAAGGGAAGCCAGGGATGTACAATATGTCACACATATGAAGCATAATACATCACTTACATCCCCACAGGTGCCCCATTTAATCCCATCGGCGAGGAGGGCCATGACTATACAGTCCCCCAACAGAAGATGCCCCCAGTGATGACAGTAACTCTGGACTTCTGGGTCTGGATGAACTTCCTGCCCCATCAGGAACCACTGGTCAGTCGGCACCCCCAGCCCACTTCCAGTCCACCACAAAGCCTCCCCCCTCAGTATCCAACACCACAGCACCCACCCAATATCCCCACACCTCTGTCCCCAGGACACGTCAATCAGCAGTGTGCCCACCTGCACAGGGACCCCAGTCCACACCTCACAGCCAAGACAATCAGGCTCCTGGGGTCAGTGGCAGTGGGTACACCGTTCAGGGGACACAGGCACGGGGGACAGGGACACTTGGAGGACAGCTGTGCGCAGGGGGAGGACAGGCCCAGGGAACTGACTCTCCAGGAGGCCCTCACTAATGTCATGGGGGCTTACCAACAATCCCAGGACAAGATGGGCCGGACCCTTACCAACATGCAGGAGACCTGCAGGAGGTGCACCATCAGGAGATCAGGGAAGATTTGCAGGCCGTCAACTCCACCATGGTCTCCATAGCAGGGGTGCTGGCTGATATGGGCAACATCATGAGGGAATGGATAGCACACCAGTGGACCCCTACCACTAGCCAGTCTACTGACCAGCCCTCCACATCTGCTGCAGCTAGTGGACAGGAGGCCCTTCCACAGGACCCCCAGGCCACCAGCACCCTTCCCCCTGCAGAAGGTGAACCACCCTGTCACCTTGTCCACTCTGAACTGCCTTTTCTCCCTTTCCTATGGTCCCTGGGACACTGGACCTGTGTTACAAAAAGACTGGTACAATACCAGTCTTACCTCTACCATCACCCCATTCCATTGCACTTTTCCGTCTGTAATTTGCACTAAAATAAATACCCTTGAACACAACTTGAGTGATAGTGTTTTATGTGATGAAAATATGTAATTATGGAAACAGTCACATCTTGTGCAAATTATCTGAACACTGTGATACCATACAAATAATTAGCTGTCTGTAGTCATCACATCATAACACCAACATCTGTAAAATGAGACGACATTGGAGACAGTAAGTTGAGATGCAAAGGAAGTGAATATAATCCTGCTACAGCCACATTGAAAACATCAATAGTCAGAGGAATGGTCAGTTCCACTGTTTCACCTGTGTCTCATTGAAAGCATTGACGTATAACTGATGCTCTGTTGCTACATCCTCAACCTCTGCCTCCTCATCCTCACCGTCCTCAGGGTCCACTGCTACCACAGTGGCATTTCAAATCTCTTCCTCCTGCAGAAAAGGCACATGCCGTCTGAGGGCCAGGTTGTGACATGCAGCATGCTACTACTATCTGGCAGACCTTCTGAGGTGAGTAGCCCAGGGATCCACCTGTTAGATGGAGGCATCTGAACCTGGCCTTCAGGAGGTTTGATGATCCGCCTGCTTCACCAATGTGCATCATTATGCAGATTCTCAGCCCCTGTTATGGCATTCCTCACAGGGGTCAGGCGCCACAATAGGTTTGGGTAGGCAGAGTCACCTTCAAGTATTGAGGGACAAACATTAGCCGTACACAGTGGTATGGGGATATCTCCTGAAGGCATACACTGGCATACATTGCGTGGGGACTCAGGCTCACCTACTAGCCACACCCTGTGCCTCTGTAATTGTGCCATTACATTTGGGATGCTGCTATTCCTCAGGAAGAAGGCATCATGCACCAACCCACGATATTTGCCAGTGACGTGTGAGATGTACTGGTCAGCCAGGCATACCATTTGGACATTGAGGGCCATATTTATACTTTTTGACGCAAAACTGCGCTAACGCAGTTTTGCGCCAAAAAAATTAGCGCCGGCTAACGCCATTCTGAAGCGCCATGCGGGCGCCGTATTTATTGAATGACGTTAGCCGGCGTTAGTCGACCGGCGCTGCCTGGTGTGCGTGAAAAAAAACCACGTACACCAGGCAGCGCCGGCGTAGGGAAAAATGGCATTTGGGCGTCCCAAAATGGGGCAAGTCAGGCTGAGGCAAAAAAATCGTCTTAACCCGATTTGCGCCATTTTTTTGGGGCGCCCAGACGCCATTAACATGACTCCTGTCTTAGCAAAGACAGGAGTCATCCCCCCTTGCCCAATGGCCATGCCCAGGGGACTTCTGTCCCCTGGGCATGGTCATTGGGCATAGTGGCATGTAGGGGGGCACAAATCAGGCCCCCCTATGCCACAAAACAAATAAAAAAAAAAACTTACCACAATTTACCTTTTCTTCCCTGGGATGGGTCCCTCCAGCCTTGGGTGTCCTCCTGGGGTGGGCAAGGGTGGCAGGGGGTGTCCCTGGGGGCTTGGGAGGGCACCTCTGGGCTCATTCTGAGCCCACAGGTCCCTTAACGCCTGCCCTGACCCAGGCGCTAAAATCCGGCGCAAATGCAGGTTTTTTAGTCCTGCCCACTCCCGGGCGTCATTTTTGCCCGGGAGTATAAATCCGACGCAATAGCATTGGAGTCATTTTTTAAGACAGGAATGCCTACCTTGCATATCATTAACGCAAGGAAGGTGTTCACGGAAAAAAATGACGCTAACTCCATGAACTTTGGCACTAGACGCGTCTAACGCCAAAGTATAAATATGGAGTTAGTTTTGCGTCGAATTTGAGTCGAAAAAAACGACGCAAATTCGGCGCAAACGGAGTATAAATATGCCCCTGAGTGAGTAAAAACTCTTCCGATTCCTGAACACCTGTTCATTGTGGCGTGAGGGGGGGACAAATGCAATATGTGTTCCATCAATTGCCCCAATAATGTTAGGTATATGTCCCATTGCATATAATCCTGCCTTCACAGTGGCCAAATCTTCCACCTGGGGAAAAGCAATGTTGCTGCACATGTGTTTGAGCAAGGCAGACAAAACCCTTGCCAGCATTATTGAGAACATTGGCTGTGACATTCCTGCTGCTAAGCCCACTGTCACTTGGAAAGAACCAGTTGGCAGGATATGGAGCACTGATAGAATTTGCACAAGATGGGGGAGTGGGTTCACAGATAGCTGATATCAGATTAGGCTCAGAATGAGCACACAGCTCTGTGATAGTGGCCCCGTCCAGTCTTTAGATGAGTATTATATGCCTGTCCTCCAGTGTAGCCAAATCCACAAGGGATCTGTACACAGGGTCTTGTCTCCTCCTCCTATTCATCTGCAGTGGTATGTATCTAAGGGACACAAGAGTGAGTAAGCTGTCACAATTTGAACTATGGAACCACCACCTCAGTGTACATAGAGCATTAATGTGATGGGACAATGGGAATGGAAATGTATGTGTAATTTATAGCAATGATGCAGTTCTCAATTATCTCAATGTTGTCCACCACCATAAAATGGCGACCGCCTGTCCTCTATGTAGGGACAGGTAGAAGTGAGGTAACTCTGCCGGCGTTGGGCATCATGGCGGAAGGCGGTCTTGCACCACCATGCTATTCTTCATTGGCTAATTTGGGGATCTATGGAGTACAGTGGCCAATAGGGAAAACCAGGGGTGGAGACGGTGTACACCGCCGTAGACGTGACCGCCATTTTCTGTCTATAACCTCACTTGATTCCTGACTTTCCACAGGATAACACCTACACTGCATGTGCTTCTGTTACCTATGTCTGGATCCTGCCGTGGCGGTGTGACCGGGAAAGGGCCCCTGCCGTCACTTTGGAGGAGTTGGAGTGCTTGGTGGATGGGGTCCTACCCCAGAATGGACAGCTGTATGGGCCTCCAGACCAAGAGGTGAGTACATCTTCGGCATAATGCATGTGACAAGGTTGCATGGAGATGTGTGTGCATGCATCGTGTCATTTGGGGTGGTGGTATGTCTGGTGGTAGTGTACATTGTGGGTGCCGGGTGATGTATGTGCCAATTGAGATGGAAATGGTGTGACAGGCTGGATTGTATGTGTAATGGTGTCCTCCTGTCTATATTACCTCTGCAGGTTAGCGCCCATCAGAAGAAGGGATTGTGGCGTGCAACCACCAAGGGTGTGCGGACCCTGGAGGTCTACAGCAGGCAGAGCACCCATTCTAGGAAAAGGTGGAAGGACCTGAGACACTGGGCCCGGAAGACCATGGAGGCCAATATGGGGGTGGCCTTCCAACGAGGACGGGGTACCCGTCGGAACCTGATACCCCTGATAGCCCGCATACTGGCGGCGACCTACTCAGAGCTGGATGGAGCTTGAGAGCATCACAGCACCCACAAGGGGTGAGTACTGTGAGCATAATGACAATTATTGGTAGGTGGCGTGGGATCCTGGTGGTGGGTATCAGTGAGTGGGTGCCCCTTAATGCAAGTTCAGAGAATGCAGCGTGATCCAGCTCAAGAGAAATGGGTGTACAGGTGACCTAGCTAGGTTTTATTCCATGTCAGGCAGGGCTTAGTGGGTCCCAGGAGGGGTGCAGTTGGCAGTGGTTGCCTCTCATCTTGCTGTGGCACAAAGCCAATTGAATGCCAGTGTGGTGCTTAGTGCACAATCCTGATCCCTGTGTGTGATGGTAATGTGTATGCCAACTGTGGTGTTGGTGCTGTAATTGACCCAGTGTTCCCTTTCTCTCTCCCCTCCTTTTTTCTTCTGTCATGCTGCCCATGTGTGCATTTGGTGGAGGAGCAGGGGCACCGGTGACAGAGGGAGTTGCATCCCACAGGACCCAGGAGGCAAAGTCCACCAACGCTGAGGGGACCATTGGGACGGAGGGCGAGGGGAGTACCATGGTGGAGACAGGAAGTGACAACACTGGCTCTGATTCCTCCTCCAATAGGAGCTCCCTGGTGGTGGCAGACACCTCTGAAAACACCCCAGCTACAGGTACAGCTGCCACCCACCAGCACCGCCCTCCCAGTAGCCCCCCACCAATTTGCCTGTGCCTGCTCACCCAGGACGGTGGGCATCTCCTTCGTCCCAGGCACCTCATGCCCTGCCCTAGTGAGCCCTGCTGCCCTCCATGAGGAGGCTATTGACCTCCTGAGATCCATCTCTGTAGGGCAGTCAACTATAGTGAATGCCATCCAAGGGCTGGTATCACAGATGCAGTAATGCAATGCGTTCCTGAAGGGCATCCACAGTGGCTTGGCGGCCCTACAGAGATCGTTTCAGGCTCTGGCCTCCTCTCTGATGGCAGCCAGTGTCCCTGTTCCTACCGTCCCCATCCCAGCTACCACTTCCCAGTCCCAGTCACCTCAACCCCAACCCTTCCTTTGCACACATACAGACAAGCATGCACACAAAAAATCACACAAGAATGGCAGAGACAAGCACAGGCAGAACACTTCAGGCCACAAGCACTCACACAAACAAGACAGTTGCACACACAACAACATCCACTCCCTCCACTGTCTCCCCCTTCTTCTCCTCCTCCTCCCGCACAGTCACATCTGCACTTACACCTGCGTGCACTGCATCAACAGCCACCATCTCCACACCAAACAGCATACACACCTCACTTGCAGACACCCCCACAACCCCCATCCATGCGTCCCCTGTGTCCTCTCCCAACCTGTCTACCCCCCTCCTAAGAGACACAAAAACGCATGTACTCAGACTGCCAACAGCCATCCACCTTACATCAGCACACTGCCCATGCACCTGCACCCAAGTCCAGCAGACAAACACCTCCAACAACCACTCCCTCAACCTCTACTCTCGTCCTTCCTCCCTCACCCCATTCCACCATCCCTAAGAAGCTTTTCCTTCCCCAACTTGACCTCTTCCCTCCCCTTCCCCACCCGTCCTGCCCATAAGAGCAGGGTCCCAATTACACAACCCAGCACCTCAGCCAAAAAGTCTGCCACTGCTCCCATCAAATCAACAACTGCTGGCACGAAGGGGCCCCAGAGTGTGATGACTGCCGCTCCTACTGTGAGCACACCTCTGCCTCAGAAAGGGAGGACTAGGGTGGTGAAGCCGAAGGGACATGAGACGGGGACAGTGGAGGTACCTCCTAGTCGTGGAGGCAAGAAAGGGGAGGATCCCACTCCAACACCCAAAAAAGGGAAGGTTCCCATTCCACCAACATGGAGAGTCAGGAGGCCCCCTCTACCAGCAGTGGGCATGGAGCCTTCACCTCCAGCTGAGGCAGGCAGGGTAACACCTCCACCAGCAGTGGGCAAGGAGCGCTCACCTCCAGCAGAGATATGGCAGCCCTTACATTCAGCTGAGACACAACAGCCCTCACCTCCAGCAGAGGCAGGTAGGGTAACACCCTCACCAGCAATGTGCGAGCCCTCACCTCCAGGTGAAGCAGGCAGGGTAACACCTCCACCAGCAGTGGGCAAGGATCCCTCCCCTCCAGCAGAGACACAGCAGCCCTCACCTCCAGCAAAGGGCGTGAAGGCCACTCTCCAGGGTCTGTTGGACAAGGAGCCCCCTCCAGAACCAGTGGGCAAGTTACCAACCTCAGAGACTGTGACCTTGCACTCCCCAGCACAGAGAAATGAATGGGCATGGAGACTCATCCAGAACCAGTGGGCAAGTTCCCCACCTCAGAGACTGTGACCTTGCACTCTCCGGCAATGAGAAATGGACATGTAGCCCCCTCCAGAACCAGTGGGCAAATTCTCACCTCAGAGACTGTGACCTTGCACTCCCCAGCAAAGAGAAATGGGCATGGAGCCCAATCCAGAACCAGTGGGCAAGTTCTCCACATCAGCTGAGATGCCCCTCACCCCCCTCCACCCTGAGATGCCTGCCCATTTCCAACATGATGCCCCTGCACAGTGTAGTACAGACATTGACAGGAAACAAGTTGGGGCTTGGACTGTGCCCTATGGCTATGTGGGCCTTTTGTACTGGCCATTGGCCCTTTCTGGACATTTACTCCTATTTATTGTTTTCACATAGACAATATGATGGCTGTTGGCATCAAATTACAATATCAGTTAGTAGTCCTTGCATTATTATGACTTGTGTTCTGTAACATTGGTTTTCCTCTGCAGCTGGTTGTGTGCATGGTGTGTGTGTGAATGGTGTGTGTTGTGTGTGTCAGTCTCCTTTTCCTCCCTTTCTCCCTTGTGTGCTAGGTGGCTGTACTCACCATCGTCGTCTTCATCAGCGTTGGTGTTCCAGGTGGAGCATGGCAAGAGCATCAGGGAGACTTTTAGTTCCTTTTCCATGGTGGCTGTGGTCTTCTATGTGTCCCTGATGGTGAGTCTTTTGTTTTCTGTTCTGTGTTTCCACCAGGCTTTTGATGGCATTGGTACTGCCTCAGAAATCGTGGAGGTTTGCTATGTCATAATATGGTGGGCGGTACCTTAGCTTTCGCCTGGCTGTAGGTGGCTACTGCTGTGGTCAGTGGTGTTAACGCCCTGGCGGTTGGTGTGGTACACCGGCTATCAATGGGAGTTATCACTTCTATGGTCATAATTTGGCAGTAATTCCCGCTACCTTGTTGGCGGTATTACCGTCACTTCAACACTCTCCGTCATTGTCGTGATGAGGGCCTTAATCTCTTTGTGCAGATGGTCAGTTTCCCCAAGGACTGACCTGCCCCGGGCACTTTGGGGACTTGTACATGCAATAATTTGTCAGTGTAATCAATTGAGCATTTTGTCATGTTTTCTCATCTTCCTTTATCAGGAAAATACTTTTTAATCCCTTTTCATAAAGAACTAGGGGCCACGTGTATAAGGCCCACAATTTGTGATTCTATATTTATGAAAATTAGCAACTCGCAATAGAGACTCACAAACAGGGATGTACGTAGGATTGGCACATAGAAATTGCGACTTACGAAACATTCATGTAGCAACATAAGGAATCACATTTTGCAATTACCTATTTAACCAATACATTTAAAAAAACAAAAAAAAGTACTTCCTGTAACATGGGCCACATCCAAAGCCCAAACAACTGGAGCAGGAAATGCAAATCAGTGTCTGTCAGAGAGGGTGAGAGAGAGGAAGAAGGTGTGGCAGCCTGTCTGAGTGCTGATAACTCTGTTCCTGTGAACACAACAACCCAAACGTAAACAAAATAGCAAGCCAGGAAGGAGAGAAGGAGACTGGAGAAGAAAGCAAAATTACAAATTCAACAAGAAGGCGATTGAAATCCTGACAGATTAATGTTGCACCCACCACAACTTGCTGTGTGGTAAGGCTTCAATAACTGTTCCTGATGCCCAAAAAAAGAAGACCTGGACGGACATGCAGACAAAAATCAATGCTGTTAGGATCAATCAGTGCTCTGTGGAGGAAATACGGAAGAGGTAATATGACCTCATGTTCAGAACAAAGGCACAGATTGCCAAATGCCTCGCAGAGAGCTGAGAAACAGGGGGTGGATCCCTTACATTACCTCTACCTGCAGCTACAGAGATAATGGAGGAAGGCACGATAGAGCCCGAGTCAGTTTCTGGATTCGGCTACCCAGACACCTCAACTCCTCACCCCAACCCAAGTAAGTGCTGCATGTAAATGTATTGTTAATACAAATGGGTCACACATAGACACTGTTAAGGTAACACTTGCTGCTGACATACAATGCATCATGGGATATGTAGTACCAGACACATAATGATCTTAAACACAGTTTATTGTAACCAAAACACAAAGGTCTGAGTAGTAGGCACACAAACAGATCAAACAGAAGTTAACTAGATTATTTTCAGGTTCAGTTTACAGGTGTATTGGGACAGCACACAGATGGAGCAGAGTCCAAAGCAGGTGAAGCAAGTCACATGGAGGAGGATGATGATAACCACAAAGTGGCACATCCACATCACAAAGCATCCCCGCTAGTGCTGTCGCTTCACACCAACCTACTTCACCAGAGGATGATGAGGGCAATTTACAGACAAGTCTGACCTTAATTCCCATTGTGAGAGCATGCCAGCCACTTGTTACAGGATATGGTAGACAGCAATGCAGGGCACGACTTATGGCACCAAGACTCCTGCAAATCCCACAGGCATTTGATGACACAAATGTGTATGGAGGGCTTGAGAAATCAATGTTGTGAATTCAACACCTGCATCATAAAGAGATGAAGCAGATGAACAGAAAGTAGCACATCATGCATAACTGTATGGCAATGGGGTTCCAAATTCCAGCCACACAAATGGCAGAGAAACAAAGCCACTTGGACGTGGAAATGGACAGCATGAGAGCTGCACTCCCACTTTTGTGCAGGCACCTGAAATGTGATTTCAGTAGGCCAGAATTAGCTAAATCACACTCCTGGTGGTACGATGTGCAATGTTATATTGGCACTCACTTGGGGATGTGGGTGTGAGGTATTGTGTTAAAATCCATGTCCATAGAGCATACACACTGTCATATACAAGACAGACATAGTTGTGAGCCTACATGACATGATGAATAGTTGGCTCCACACACATCTCATACTTACTTTGCATTCAGTTCCTAATGGGAATCTGTCCTCAAATTCCCCTCTTTCCAGCCATCTGTTCATTCTGCTGTGTCTAAACATGTAGGAGCCATGGGTGCTTTCTGGATATTGCAGCACAATATCAGTGAAGATACTGTGGGCATTACATACCACCTGCATGTTAAGAGAATGTGTACTCTTACTGTTTCTGGAAATGTATTCTAGATGAGATGGGGTACATATGGACACATGTGTCCCATCTATTCACCCTATAACACAAGCAAAATTAGCAATCATGTAAAACTATAATTTGGTGTTGTGCAGTTCCTGGGCGTTCCTAGGTAGGTATATGTGTTGGTGAATGTAGATCAGCATGGCATTTAGGAATGCAAGGAAGAACAGTGAAAGCACACTCTGCGACACCCCTCCTGCTACAGCAATCACACCATGATGACTGCCAGAGGCTGATAGGTGCGATGAACACAACACCTGCACATGAGTAGGGACTGCATTACTGCATAGGCTCCTGCTTTCAATTTGTGGGTGTAGGAGTGTAATAATCCCCAGTATGACAGTGCTTCTTAGCTTGTATTTCTCATATATCTCTTCCTCAGTTTGTTGAAATAGGGTAGCCTGACTCTCAAAATCCACTGTTGTCTTCGCTTCCTCCACTGTGGAACAGCCAGTACTCGCATCCTCCATGCAATAAGGTAAAGGCCAGCCATTGCTGTGATCTCTGATGCATTCTGGGCAAGTTTATGTACCCATTTACCAACTATTCCAAAGGTGTGCTAAAGTGCATGTGCAAAAACTCCTTTTTGCGACCATTCACTATTTACAAATGCATTGAAGATGCCATTTGCAAATCGCTAATACCAATTTCCTATTGCAGTCACTAATGTTTACGACTCACAAACCAGTTGCATCACATTTTGGGGTTTGCGAATGGCTTCTGTGCATCACCGAAAGCCATTTTTGCGGTCACACACCCATTTGGGAGTAGCAAATTTTTCGGACATGTGACCCTAAGATTCACAACTGTAAGATCTGCTATTGCATTTATTGATGCTTGAGGATACCTACACTCATGTGCATCTTCAGCTTACTAAGTTGTGCCATCAAGTTCAGAGATGTTTGGGATGAATCTTGGATGCTGTTTCTACCAGGTTTGTTTACTGTTGCACCTGACTTGGACAAGTGGGAGGTGCAGTTACTCATTGGTCTTTTAAAATCTCACTCTGCTTTGGTCTTTTTATATTCCAGGTCCATTCTATGTGCAATGAATTTAAATGAGGGACCTTGGATGTTAGATGATTTAATGTGTGTATTAATTGTGTTTCATATATTTATGTGGTCTTATGTTGAGGTCTATATGTTTTTTTTTTAAATCATGTGTATCTTTTATGGCTATATTTTAATTGAATAAAGATTTATGACTGGTACGTCAGTATATGCTACTCCACACTATGCCATTCCATTGTATGTCAATCCACTCTATGCTGTTCCACTAGATGCCAATACATGGTATGTTACTCCACTCCAGGCCACTTTAGTGTATGCCACTCCACTCAACCCCACTTCTTTCTACGCTATTCCATTGGGCACCACTCCACTGTACTTTACTCTATTGTATGGCATTACATGCTTCCCCATGACAGTGCATGCCAGTCCAGCCTACTCCACTATACCCGGTTACAGTCTATGGTACTCTACTGTACACCACTTCACTCTATGCTCTTCCACTGTATGCCACTCAACTATACGCTGCTCAACTATATGCCACTCCAGTTTACAGCACTCCATGCCACTCCATTTTAAGCAAGTCCATTGGACATTACTTCACTCCACACTACGCAACTCCACTATGTGCTATTTCACTTTTCCTCACTCCACTGTGCATTACTCAAGTCTACACCATACTACTGTGCGCTATTCTACTCTATTCCACTCTACGCTATTCCACTGTATACCACTTCATTCTACGTGATTACACTGTATGCACCTTCACTCTTTGCCCCTCTACTGTATGGTGTTCCACTCTAGCCTACCCCACAATACACTACTCTAGTCTAAACTATGCAATACTACACTATACACTATTACACACTATGCCACTCCACTGTATACCCCTCCAGTCTATGCTACTGAACTCTTCACTTTTCCACTTTATGCCACTCCATTGTACTCTCCTCCACTCTAAATAAAACACTGTATGCCACTCTACTAGACTCTACTCCACTCAATTTACGGACACCCCACTGTCCAAATTTTCACTCAACTCTATGCCCAAACACTCTATTGTACAACACTGTACTCCACTCTACCACAGTTTCAAACACTGTACGACAAACACTCAACTCTACTGCATGAGACACCATTCCAATTTATAACAGTTTCCTCTAAGCTATCCCACTCTACTCTAATCCACTATACCCTACTACACTCTACACCACTCCACTGTACACAAGTCTACTCTATGCTACTCTTCCGTAGGCCACTCCACTCTGCTACACTCCACTGTACAATATTCCACTGTATCCTATTCTACAGTACACTACTCCAGTAACAGTTATCCACTCTATGCCGCTACAGTCTATGCCACTCTACTCTATGACACTATCCTCCACTCTACATAGGTCCAGTCTATAAAAATTCTACCACACTTCATGGCACTGTACAACATTCTACTCTACTCTATCCACAAATACCTCACTGTCCAACTCTATACTCCACTCTATGCCCACACACTCCAACGTATAACACACAATTACACTGTAAGATATCTTTCTATATGACACAGCAATATACTGCATGAGATCTAGGGGTGGGTGGTGAGCTCCGCTGTGCTGGTTGAGTTAAAGGAGGTTTTGGCACTCTGCACTTCTCTTGGTGTGAGGGGTGAGGCCAAAGACTCCACTAGCCCAGCAGCGGAGCAGAACTCACAAGCTTGTGCACTGTGTGGCTCATAACAGTGCTGCACTTTACACTTGGCCCAAAATGAAAAAAACATTTGCATTATGACAGGCAAGGGTACCCCTAGCTAAGGCTTTGCTTTCTGCCAGTTGCATGGAGCTGCTGCAAGCTGCTGCTGAAGGGCTGTTCCGGCGCCAGCTCCGGATCTAGGCATCCCTTTTTTCACTGTCCTCTGCAGCCCGGGAGCAGGGGGCAAAGGGGGGCAGGAAACCAGGCCGCTGGCAACGGGGACACGGGACCCAGACACCATTCAGAGAGCCCAGGGGCAAGCACGGGAAGACACTTCATGAAAATACCACACTGCTGCTGGTGAGCTGGTTTGCTGTTGGTTTGTTGCTGCTAGTGCTGGGCCTTAAAGAAAGGTTGTCTGTATGTGAAGACACCCTTATGTATGTGAAGGAGGCTATTGCCAGGCTGGTACAAGACAAGGGGTGTGCTTAGCCCTCTGTAGCAAGTTTGTGAAGGAGGGCAGTTGGTGAAGGGAAACCTGCAGGTGTGGTTGAGAGAAGTAGGTTCCAGGCTGGTGGGCCATGTCAGCCCAACAGGTCTGAATCAACAGCTTTCTCTGCCTATGCCATGAATATCAACTTGAATGCACCAGATCTCAGAAGCTAAGGGTTATGGTTAGTACTTGGATGGAAGACTGCATGAGAATGCCAGGTGCTGTGGTAGGCATTTTGCCTGTCACTGACAGTAGAGGGTGCTCGACCAGAGCTCTGTTACAAAGCTTCCTTGCTGATTTCACTTTTAATTTTTTATTTATTCTACTCTTTTTTCCTTTCTTGAAAAATAAATAAAAAACAGCAATAACACCAAAATGCAAGTGGCCCCTAACATTCCAAAGGAAAATTGAGAATTGGTCTGCACTTTACACTCCGTCCAAAATGATGACAAGATTTGCTTTATGACAGGCAAGGGAAACCCTAGCTAAGGCTTCGCTTTCTGCCAATCGGTGTGGAGCTGCTGTTGAAGGGCTGCACGGGTGCCAGCTCTGGATCCAGGCCTCCCTCCTTTCACTGTCCTCAGCTGCTGTTTGACATGCCATTCCATTGAATGATACGCTACTACACTCTCTCCACTCAATTCAATTCCAATCTACAATACTCCAGTCTATCAAAACAGACTTTAAAATACTCTCCTCCACTTAACCAGTCACCACTTGCGACAGTGGACTCTACGATTTAAAACACATTTTTATTAAAAATAAAAAAAAACATTGAAATTCAATGAAACAACCAAAGTTTCAAGCGTATTTATAGTTACAAACCAAGTTTAAACTACATGCACTTTAAAAATTCTAAAGTTAGCTTTACAGGGGAAGCCATAGATACGTAAACTCAGAGCTGAAGAACGTTGTGAAAGATTGTCCCTGCAGATCATTCAACAAGGTGAGGGCACTAGAGTTGAAGGCAGACTTAACAGAAGTAAAGATCCGTACTGCACTTGCCCAGTTGCAGACTGAGAAGACCCCTGGTGCAAATGGTCTACCGGTCAAATTTTTAATTCATTTGTCCGCAAAGGTAGTACCTCCCCTCCATAAGGTGTATATTAAGGCTTTGAAGAAGGTGAACTGCCTCACAATCAATAAATGGCATTGGTGGTTCCCATTCTGAAGCCAGGGAAACTGGTTGAAAGATGGAACTCATACAGACCCACATCATGCCGAATGTATACACAAAGGGTACTACAAATCCATGGCAAGCTTCATGCCTGGATGAGGTGAACTCAGGGCAAGGTTGTCAAAACTACTAATGTTCTATCACAGATTTGTGGGTAGACACCTGAACCATAATCTTCCCAAAGCACAGCATGAGTAGGAGAAGCTTGACCTGGGTGTGAGATACCTGGGTATGTTTGCTAGGAATTTGTGGTTCCAAATCAGGAACCATGAATTTAAAAAAATAGGGCTAGGTGAAATGCAAAGCTCTATGGGTCAACTCCGTGGTGGGTTGGTCTTAGCGTATGGCTGTGCTATGACCAACCCGCCAGCTGCACACAGCTAATGGCAATGCACAGCAGGGTTTCACTGCCCATTGTTGGTTGGAGACTGTGCCTGTGTCACCCCATATATATATAGATATATATATATAAACAGGTCTTAAGGCCATACAAGTGGACACAGAAGGTAGACCCAAAATCCATGGTTATAGTGGGGGGACCTTCAAAGGGACCTATACAGAATAAATTTAAGAAATAACATCTAAAATGAGTTGCAGATGTGCTGTACTTTTTTTGCGAACCGCAGATACCAGACATCTGAAATATCAACTAGGTTCATGGTGTCTGTCTCTGTACCAAAAATTCTAGCCACCATGTTATATACTGGTTATCTAATGTTCCCACAACAGTATAGCAGACACAGGGCAAGCTTCATGCTTGGGTATTGCAAAACCAGGCCAAGCTCCCATGAACTATGCATCTCGTTTAAGAGGCTTGCTTCTCCCGGACTATAATCATGATTCTACCAAACTAAAGCATAGACCAGAGAAACTTACCCTGGGTACAAATTAGCAACACAAAGCCAAAATTGAATGTGAAAAAAAGAAATGAAAACAGTAATGGGAGAGCTTTAAGGGCCTGACAAATCCAAGGTTGGTTCTCCTTGCCGGGCCTTGAGATCTAGGGATTGGCAGGTGGTGGTTTGGGCCCTGGGCATGGCTGAAGGCAGGGACCTCCGGCCTCCTCCAATTTAAATGCGTTCTGTGCTTAATTTGTAAATGAAAACATGCCGGTGCCCAAAGCCCTCCTATTAAACATGTGGCTGCTGCAATTAAATGTGAGAATATGGAATACTGAGGTAGCATAATACTGAAGCCATCTCGGGCCTCTTTAATCCATTTAAAGCCACTCCCTGCCCCGCCAGCTCACTCTTGCAGCTTTCTGCTTTTCCCCTTTGTGACTCTTTTTTGTTTTTCTCTTCCTCTGTCTTTCCCATAGTAGTCTTTTGCTCACAGTAAATGCTTGAGGCAGAAAAATAAGTGCCAGACCTAAAAAATAAGTGCTGGTGCTCCACACCGGAAACAACAAGCACAAATTAAGCACTGCATGAGTTAGGGTTACAAATACAAACATCATAACTTGCACCGCCCACCATGTTGTTCTCTTGATAGCTGTTTTCTTTTCTGTACAGCTATCAAATTTATGTTTGAACATGATGAATGGCACACATTATGGCATATGTACTCTGCATTGGTAAACCTAATAACAACTTTGTGTGGTTGTCTGTGTTTGAACCATACCTCAGTTGTAACTACATTTTTTCAGTAAATATACACATACACACACATATTTATTCCATACTGATACAGTCAGTGAATTGTTAAGGATGGGTCATAGTTTTTATTGAAAGCCTGGGTGTGCAGCCTATCCATTAACTGAATTAAGAAAATAAATATTAATCGTATTGCCTGGAGTAGCTTCTTCTCCTGTCATGTACTGCAGCTTTGCAGACAGAACCTCTATGTATGGCATGCTGCCACAGAGAAAAATATGTTGCTGGCTTGCTGCCTTAATTACAGGCTGTGTGTTTGAGTACTTGTGTCCTGAATTAAAATAAAAGAATAAAAGGAGTCATAGGGAGGAAAGGGGAGTGTCCCCTAAGCCCCTGGCTCAGGCTTGGGGGAGCTGAAGGGTCCCTCCTTAAATAATGAAAATACAAAAATAATAGTTCATAGGATTCTTGGACCCCAAACCAGTTTTTTTTACCCCAGTGACTCCTTGAGGATGGCGAATTCTGACTCAGACTCCACAAATTCATAGCAATACTTCTTGTATCCCTGTTGGGCCTGCTGAGGGGATAATGGGCGTAGTACTGGGTTCACAGACCCTGCAAGAGGGCCAACAAGGTAACAAGACTGTAAGAGGTTGCGCACTCCCCAACAGGGCCCTCAAACCATTGCACATTTTAAAGTAAAAAACAATGAAAGCATTTTTAAAACATTAAAAAAGGTGCAGCCGCCGCTTGTGTAGTGTCGCACCAGTGACGCAACTGGTTGCAGGACACTACCAATGAGGGCACTCCAGAAGGGGTGTGAGGGATTGCTCAGTTTCCCCATTTTCCCCCTCCCCTATTTTGTAGTTAGCCTATGCCCCGATTCATGTGAACTAGTGTTTAAATAAAGGCGTGGCAGGCGGGTCAGGAGGAGGCGTGTATAGTGTAATCGCATCATCCTGCCCACTGCACCACAATTAACAATAACTGGTGTCTGCGTCATTACTGCTGGGGTCTACAATTGTCAACTGCCAATACTACAATTTGGCAACGAGGGGCCACACCTACCGTGTGCTCAGCCCCATTGGGCCGGTCTGTCTGCAATGCTCATGCCACGTGGGCCGGGTGCCCAATCCGATGTCCGGGCAGTGCCCCAAAGCTGTGCGAGGCCGTCCGCCCACCCGACCCGCACCCAGTCCGGTGAGTGACACACTTCCAGAGCGTGTGGAGGTACACGCAGCTTTCCAGCTGGCCCCGCCTTGCATGCTGGACCCGCCCCGATCTTGGGCCGCACTGCTCCATTTAAGGCCCACCTCCTCAGCTCCGCCTGCAATCACTGAAAATGCCCCAGAGTCTGCCGGCTCTATGCTGCCACGTAGCATCTGCCCCGCGCAAGGCCGGCATAGGACTGCTATGTCTCTGCGCAGTGCTCACTCCTGCTACGAGCAACGTGAGGCTGCCCACAAGGTTTCCCCTCTGTAATCCTGGATATCTCACAGTTTCTACATGTTTCAGCATAGGATTTACAAGCCTACAAGTGGAAGTCTGTGCATGCTACAGCAACCCCATAAATAAATGTGCACAGCTGCTCCTGGTGCCAGGCATTGCTGCGTGAACAATTGGAACTCAATACAAGAAATAAAATATATACCAACTGTAGGAGGCTGGCCTGGTTTGTAGTGGGTACCTTGGGTACTTACACCTTACACCAGATACAGTTATCCCCTGTTAGTGAATGTAGTAGTGTTCTAGCAGCATAGGCTGATACAGGTAGCTATAGAAGAGCAGCTTAGGCTGAACTGGGAGACATGCAAAGCTCATGCAATACCACTTATAGTTACAAAGTACTTATGCACAAGTAAAGACAATACTCACCAAAAATAAAGGTATTTATTTGGGTGATACAGTGCCAAAAATATCTTAGAGACAATACTCCTTTCTGGAGGTAAGTATTATACACCATATATACACCAGACACCAAAATTAGACAAGTAAATAGTCATAGAACGATGCAAACAGCGGGAAATCCTATAGAATGCAATGGGAGAAAATAGGTCTGGGGCAACACAAACCATATACTAAGAAAGTGGAATGTGAATCACAAATCCCCCCTAGACAAGTGTAGTGTGTGCCGAATTGCTGGGGGAGTAAGAATACAGTAAAGGTACCCGACCCCAGAGCCCAGAAAAGCAGGAGTCAAGTACTGCAAGGGAAACACCTGGAAGAACAAGTCTGGAACCACAAAGTTGTGAAAAACGAAATCGAAACAACGCTTTCATTTTCCATGACTTCCTGGTTTTGGTACTTTAACCACGCATGTCTGTACAGCGTACATGCATGGTTATGGTACAGAAGAAGGGAGTCGGAGTGGATGCGGTGAAGGAGGAGGTAAGTTGGGCTGGGGCTGTTTTTTGGGAGGTGGGGAAGGGTGGGTGGCTCGGGTGATTAGGGTTGGGGGCAGGGTTTAGGTTTCAGGGGTGGGTTGGGAGGTTTAGGTTTTAGTGGCGGGGTGGGGTGGGGACTCGAGTATTTTTAGTTTTTGGGGTGGGGTGGGGTGGGGGCTGGGGCTGATGAGGGTTTAAGAGGGGAGGTGGGTCAGGGTTTAGGTTTAAGGGGTAGGTTGGGTATTGGGGTGTTTAGGTTTTAGGGGCGGGGTGGGGACTCGGGGTATTTTTAGTTTTTGGGGTGGGGTGGGGGGCTGGGGTGGTTTAGGTTTTATGGGAGGGGGATGGGGTTCTGGTAATTTGGCGGGTGGGGGGTTGTTTTGGGGATGGGGTCGTGGTAATTTTTGGGGGTGGGGGCTAGGGGCAAAGCATGCTGGATTGTGCATGCTGATTGCTAATGCCTTTACCAGGAATGTGTTTACAATGGTAAACGCATTCCTGGTAAAGGCATTAGTGGTTAGAACAAGGTTGTTGTTCCGACCTTGTTGTAGAGCCATGGGTGGTTGAGGCACCCATGGTTCCGACATATCGCCGTACTGCAAGTTTCCTTAGGACACACTACACCTCATTTTTGGCATTTTGCAGCAGCCAACCAAGTCTGCAAAAAACAACTGCTGGATTATTGGACCTGAAGACCTGCAAAGGAAGAGGACCACATCCAGAAGCCGAAAGAAGTCCCAGGAAGGAGAGGAGCCCCTGCCAACCCGGAAGAGGGTGCAAAAGAAGAGTTCCCAGTTAGATGAAGACTGCAGGAATGCACCCTAGGAAGATGCCAGTGAGTTCCTGGATGAAGCAAAAGATGTCCCACGACGTGAAGATCGTTGGAGACAAAATTTCATGTTGGAAGGTGCCAACAAGCCTTGGTTACGACAAAAGTGTGTTTTGCATCAAAATGGCACTGGATGGACCCAGGAAGGACCAGGGGGCCTCAACTCTGTGTGAGGAGGAAGAGAGGGCTCTCAGCACTTTAGCGAGCCCTCAGGATGAGAGCCAGCAGCCCCAGAAGCTGCAGGATCCAGGTTCAAAGGAGGTGCAAAATGTGGTTGATGCAGCACAACAAAAGAAGGTCGAACGCTGCAGGAGAACATCTCAGCAAGTTGAGCGTCACAGGATGGAGTGCTGGGGACCTGGGCCAGGCTGTGCATGAAGGAATTTTGCAAAGAGTGCCCAGAGGCCTCAGGAGGCAGAGAAGACACAGTTGACAGGGGTACCATCGATCTTGGGGAAGGTAAGGTCTTACCTCCTCCAAATTGCATCAGCAGGACCTCAGGACAGTCTATGTTGAAGATGTCCAACCTCGGTGTCCTTAGGAGCATGCTCGTTGCTGTGAGAGGAGTCCCCGGGTACCAGTCACTGTCTTGGAAGGTGCCTGCTTGGAGCAGGGTAGTGACTCCGTCACTCCACTGGAGATGTCTCTGGTCCTTCTGGTACAGGATGGAGACAGGGAGTCCCCAGAGCATGCACACCATGGAAACTGTTGCAGTTGCTGACTTGGAGCTGAGATTGCTGAAGAAAAGTGTCCCTTGTACACTACTTTGTTGCAGTTACAGCGTTTCTTGGAGCCAGCTGCGGTTGATCTGAGGTCAGAAGTGTCTGAGGCAGAGGATTCCTGAAGGAAACTTGCAAGCAGAATATGAAGAGAACCCACAGGAGAGACCCTAAATAGCCCTGAGAGGGGGATTGGCTACCTTATCAGGTATAGACCTATCAGGAGGGGTCTCTGACGTCACCTGCTGTCACTGGCCACTCAGAGCCCTCTAGAGTGCCCCCACACCTTGCAAAGCAAGATGGCTGAAATCTGGGACACACTAGAGGAGCTCTGGGTACCACCCCAGGGGAGGCGATGGACAGGGGAGTGGTCACTCCTCTTTCCTATGTCCAGTTTCACGCCAGAGCGGGGGAGAAGGGGTCACTGAACTGGTGTAGACTGGTTTATGCAAGAAGGGCACCATCTGTGCCTTTCACCCCTCCCCAGCCTGTAACACCTATTTCCAAAGGGAGAGGGTGTAACACCCTGCTCTCAGAGGAAATGCTTTGTTCTGCCTTCCCGGGACTGGGCTGCCCAGACCCCAGGAGGGCAGAAGCCTGTCTGTGAGGTGGCAGCAGATGGAGCTGCAGTGCAAGCCTCAGAGAGCTGGTTTGGCGTCACTGGTGGTCCATGGTGGAGCCCCCAGGATGCATGGAACTGGCTCCTCAATACCAGATTTGGAATGGGGGACAATTCCATGATCTTAGACATGTTACATGGCAATATTCGGAGTTACCATTGTGAAGCTACATATAGGTATTGACCTATATGTAGTGCACACGTGTAATAGCGTCCCCACACTCACAAAGTCTGGGTAAATGGCCCTGAGCCATGTAGGGGCATCTTTGCTAGTGCAAGGGTGCCCTCACACTTAGTAACTTTGCACCTAACCTTCAGCTAGTGAAGGTTAGACATATAGGTGACTTTTAAGTTACTTAAGTGCAGTGAAAATAGCTGTGAAACAGTGTGCACTATTTCACACAGGCTGCAATGGCAGTCCTGTGTAAGGGTTTGTCTGAGCTCCCTATGGGTGGCAAAAGAAATGCTGCAGCCCATATGAATCTCCTGGAACCCCAATGCCCTGTGTACCTAGGTACCATCTACTAGGTGACTTATGAGGGGGGTCCAGTATGCCAATTGAAATTGGTAAATGCAGTCACTGGCCTACAGTGACAAATCTAAAAGCAGAGAGAGCATAAGCACTGAGGTTCTGGTTAGCAGAGCCTCAGTGACACAGTTAGGCACTACATAGGCATGCACATTAGGCCATAAATTTTGAGCACTGGGGTCCTGACCAGCAGGATCCCAGTGGGACTGGCACAAACATACTGACATACATGTGAAAATGGGGGTAACATGCCAAGGAAGATGATACTTTCCTATACCAACACGATGAGAGACAAACAACGATTCGTGCTTACCTGCAAAACCACACCATGTCTGCAATTCCGCCAGTTGAACCCTTTGTCATCGAAGGGGCCTGTAAGCACAGACTCCACAGTGGAGAGACTGGGTGGAGAGGGTCCTATTATTTTTCGAAGCAACCAAAGTCGAGAATGCTGAGAAACGAGCCATGATTTTTCATTTAGGGGGTAAAGACATCTACAAAATATCAAAAACCTCCATGAATACACCCCCAAAACACTTACCACACTGATAGCCGCACTAAAAAGACATTTTTAACTGATGGCCAACACAGATTATGAATGTTTCGTGTTCAGACAAGCCTGACAGCAAGCAGAAGAATCAATAGACTCATTCCACATGAGGTTGAAAGGCCGATCCAGCACGTGCAGGTTTGCAGATAAGACACAGAAGAGATAAGAGGACAAATAATACAAGGATGTGCATCGGTAAAGTTCAGAGAAAGGATCCTCAAGGAGTCAGAAAGATCCCTGCCCAACATCCTCATGATGTGGCTCATGAAAGAATTGTCGAAGGCCCAGGCCTCTCACATGAAGGCTGCCCTCCAAAGGCCGATCTAGGAGGAAGCTGTAAATGCGATGACCACACCCACGGATAAGGCAAAATATTGCACCAATAAACCACCGCCAAGACAGTGTGGATACTGTGGCAGACCGCCACACAGGCCGACAGATTGCCCGCAAAGGGAAAGAAGTGCGCCGGCTGCGGAAAGCGATACCATTTTGTAAAAGTGTACAGGTCAAGTAAAACACATACTGGAAACGCCTCCGTCAATACGACCACAAGCAAGTCAGAACAAGGCAGTGACATGGATGACAATGAAGCAAAGGAACATGTTATCCATTCCTTGTTCACTGTCGGCAACACTTCCCAGTCATCAAAGAAACTACCACAGTGCCAGATCCAAGTAGGCACCCATTGAACACTGGTCGTTGTCGACATGGGAGCCTCTATAAATATCCTTGCTGCTGATGAATACCATCAGATGGTTCCAATTCCAGTTTTGACCAAAGCCAAAATTTAAAGTCTATGCCTATGGACAGAGTACTCCGCTTGCCCTGAAAGGCGTTTTCCAAACCACCATCACGTATGAGTCCAAATCTATCCACACTAAAGTATACGTAGTGGAAGAAGGACACGGAATGCTACTGGGATGCCAAGCGGCAGGAGACCTAGGAGTTGTTACCCTCACGTTTGGCATACACCAAGAGTCAGTGGCAGAACTCCTCAATCAGTACAGGGATGTGTTTGAAGGAATCAGATGCCTGCAACTCAAGGAGGTGAAGCTACACTTTGATAAAGCCATGCAACCCGTTGCGCTTCAACACCGACGCAATGCGTTCCATCTCAGACCGCAGGTGGAGAAAGAACTGAGTCACCTCGAAGAGGCCGGCATTATAGAGTGGATAACAGGACCGACGCACTGGGTTTCGCCAATCTTAGTTGCGGGGACGCCTAAACAACCGGTAGAGGTCTGCATCTGTGTTGACATGCGCCTTTCCAACATCGCTATCAAGAGAGGAAGACACTTAATACCTACGATTGATGACATAATAGGTGAGCTCAGTGGGTCTTGCTGGTTCTCAAAGCTTGACCTGCGTTCAGGATACCACCAACTAGTATTAGCCAAAGAATTGCGTTACATCACAACATTCTCAACACACGTAGGTTTGAGGTGATACAAGCGTTTGAATTTTGGGATCTCAAGTGCAGCTGAGGTTTTTCAAAATGTCATACATGAGCTGCTGGTAGACCTGCCAGGCACAATTAATGTCAGCGACAACATCCTAATTCTTGCACCAACCATAGCGGAACATCACTCGAGACTCAAAAGATTACTGCGTAGGATCCAAGAATCATGTCTGACACTTCACTGCCAAAATTGCTAATTTCTGACAAACCAAATACAAATCTTTGGATATGTATTCTCATCTGACGGCTTGGCACCTCATCCAGACAAGGTGCAGGACATTAAGGATGCACCTTCTCCGACCTGTGTAACGGAAGTCAGAAGTTTCCTAGGCATGGTGAACTATTGTGGCTGATTTATTAGAGATTTGTCTTCATTGGCTCAGCCCCTCCGAAACCTGACAAAATCATCAGAACCTTGGACATGGGGCTCAGCCCAACAAGTCGCTTTTGAAGCTATCAAAGAATCCATGTCCAGTGACACAATTCTGAGGTACTTTGACCCATGCAAGGAAACCAAAGTCACTGTGGATGCTGGCCCAAATGGTTTGGATGCTGTGTTGTTTCAAAAATAAAGAAATGACGACTGGTCCCCAGTAGCCTTTGCAAGTTTTTAACCGACAGAGCAAAGATACTCGCAAATAGAGAAGGAAGCCATTGCAGTGCACTGGGGCTGCAAACACTTCCACATTTATGTGTATGGCACCCTTTCATAGTGACCACTGATCATAAATCTCTCATACCCCTGTTCAATGGCACTGCATCAAACCCCCTCCACGAATTGAGAAGTGGATGTTCCAGTTGCAGGTCTATGGGTGTCAGTTGGAATATTGTCCGGAGTCTGACAATCCGGCAAATTATCCGTCTTGACATCCCAGGGCAGCCTCTGACAGTGAGGTTCATGAAGCAGATGTTACCGAAGAATATGTGAGGTACGTCTCTGACAGGTCCAGACCTCTGCCACTATCCGTTGATGAAATAGTCCAAGCAACAGCACACGATGAGTGTCTTCAGAAAGCATAAAAACCATCCAAAATAACTAATGGTTTTTGGTAAAGAAACAGCTGTCAGCTCTGACTCCCATCTCCCAACGGATCTTAGGAGGTTTATACCATGTCCGTGATGAACTAACTGTGGACACAGATGGGTGTCTACTGAGAGGGTGCTGACTAGCAATCACGTCATCCCTCACCTCCTGGGTAGTACAACTGGCTCATAACAGTCACCAAGGCATGGTAAAAACCAAAAGTCGTCTGAGGTCAAAAGTCTGGTTTCCGCTCATGGATAAACAGGTTGAAGGAGTGGTGAGGTCATGCAAGTGGTGCCAGGGATCTGGGGAACCCAGCTGACAGGCTCCTGTTTAAACTGAACCCGGTCCTCACTCCCCCTGGGTGTCAGCTAGTTAAGATTTTGGAAGTCTTCCAGATGGCCGGCACACCATGGTCATGATTGATGACTTCTCGAAATATCCAGAAGTTGAGATCATTCCTGCTCTCACGGCAGACATGGTGATGCCATGAATTGAAAAAATCATAACCACTCACAGTCTCATATCTGAGATCAAAACAGACAATGGCCCGCCCTTTCAGAGCTGAGAACTGGCAAATTACTTTGAGAATGCTGACACCCGGCATCGCCGGATCACACTGGGGTGGCTTCAGGCTAATGGTGAGGTTGACCGCTTCATGAGGGTATTAAACAAATTAATAATCATTGCCTACGCTAGTGGCCAATCAAGTGAGTATGGGGTGTATTTGTTCTTGCAGAATTATTGACAGACCCCTCACTCTACAACGAGTCCAGCCCCTGGACATATGGCTTTTAGGAGGGCGGTAGCTGACTCCATCCCACATCATCGATCCTAGATCCCAGATCTTATAGATGCTGATCAGGTCTACCAGTGACAGTCCGCTACAAACTGCTATGCCAGTCGCTGACGACGAGCTCACCCGTATGACCTAAAAGCTGGTGATCAAGTGTTACTGAAAGAACAGTCTCCAGGCAGCAAATACTGCATGCCGTTTGACCCAACTCCATGGACCATCGTACGTCGAAGTGGATTGTCGGTTGTGGCTCAATGTGGCACTGACGTCATTACCCACAAGATTTCATTGTTCAAGAGGTTTCATCCTTCGCCAGCCAACCAGCGGGTAGCTGACACCCCACTACTGACAGGCGATCAGATGTTCTTACCTGATAACGACAATTGCAATTCGCCAGGTCCCAAATTGCTTGAGGCGAATCTACCAATTCTAGTCCAGGACGCTATGCCCGCGGATGTTCCGAGTCAAGTCAGAGGTCCTGGCAGATCCGGAAATACTTGATACAGTTTGCATAGCAACCCTGCTCCATCTGCGGGATCATGTAATGTAATCATGAAGTATGTTTGTGTTGAGTATTTGTGCTGTTTCTGTTTTTGGAAGGAATGTAGTGTCATGCCAGTGACGCAACTGGTCGTAGGACACTACCAATGATGGCACTCCAGGAGGGATGTGAGGGATTGCTCAGTTTCCCCATTTTCCTCCTCCCCTATTTCGTAGTTAGCCTTTGCCCCGAGGCCATGTGACCTAGTGTTTCAATAAATGTGTGGCAGGCGGGTCAGGAGGAGGCGTGTATAGTGTGAGTAAAAGTTACGGCAGGCAATCCCATCCTCCTGCCCACTGCACCACGATTAATGAAAACTGGTTTCTGCCTCGCTACTGCTGGGGTCTACAATCGGCAACCGCTGATACTACAGTTTGGGTGGATGAAGCCCATGCACAGAGGAGACTGGCCACAAGTGGCTCCTCGTGCACAGACTGGCCAACCAACCATTGTCTATAACTGCTGTAATTGCATTTATCCATCAAAGGTGAGCAAAGGATCACTGAGTTGTAGACAGCCCAACTGCTTGATGTGAAATAGGATACAAAAACAAGTTAATGTGAAGTTGTGGTTATCTTTGGTTATAAAAACCTTCATGCATGTTTTAAAAAACTGTTAAATTCACTTAACAAACCAAAAAGTAAAATAGAAATAGAAAATTGTTCCAAAAGAAACACTGGAATTCAAAAGTGAAGGTTAACTCCATAAACCACAACTGTTAGACTTTTCATCCTTGGCGTGGTCTCCCTTAACTTTTTGCCTCGGTTCCCCAGGTTGTTGATGTGTGCTGGACTCTGATTTTGCTGTTATTGTTACTCTGGCCACTCTACCACTGCTAACCAGTGCTAAAGTGCAAGTGCTCCTCTACAAAATGTGCATGTAATTGTCTCATCCATGATTGGCATATTTGATGTATTAGTAAGTCCCTAGTACAGTGCACTAGAGGTGCCCAGGGCCTGTAATTTAATGCTACTAGTGGGCCTGCAGCACTGGTTGTGCCACCCACATAAGTAGCTCTGTAATCATGTCTCAGACCTGCCACTGCAGTGTCTGTGTGTGCAGTTTTAACTGTAAATTCAACTTGGCAAGTGTACCCACTTGCCAGGCCTAAACCTTCCCTTTTCTTACATGTAAGGCACCCCTAAGGTAGGCCCTAGGTATCTCCAAGGGAAGGGTGCAGTGTATGGTTAAGGTAGGACATATAGGCCCTCATTACAACCCTGGTGGTCGGTGACAAAGCGGCGGTAATACCGGCAACAGGCCAGCGGTGAAAAAAATGGAATCATGACCACGGCGGTAACCACCAACAGATAGGTGGAAGACAATGTACCGCCCACATTATTACAAGGCACCAATCCGCCAGATTTTCTGGGGCGGTACCAACGCCATCAAAAGCACAGCGGAAACAGTCTGTGGAACGGAAACCACTCACCTCTTGACACCCAACGAGGAACCAGGACACCATGGAGCCCGAGTTACAGGTGTCACCAATGTTGGTTTACCTCCTATTCTACCAGGAACATCAAAGACGGCGGTGACAACCACGGTGAGTACTGCACCTAGCACACAGGGGAGGGGGGAGGAAAAAGAGAGTGACACACACACACACAACACACAACACCCCCACCCACAACAACAGACACACAAACACATCCACACACATCACAGATACACCCCGTCACCCCCTGGAAGAACGCAAGGACCAAACGAAATGATTGTAACGAGTGTAATCATTGAGAATCCAGATAGGCCAAGATAACTTTAAAAGATCAGTATATACAAATATTTACAGCAGGTACACAATCCCGTATACTGTTCCATTACATGTCCGTGGACCAGTGGTCCCAAAAACATGGGCAAAGCCCACACATGACACCTGCCTCAAAACAGAGAGAACACAGCAGGGGCATCAGTTCAAAAAAAACACAGGCACCTCAGAGGGAAGGGGAAGGGGGCACCTCAGCCGGTTGACGGGCTGACGCCACTGCTCCACGATGGGGCTCCATGCCCACTGCTTGCTCCTGGGGAGTGCAAAGCCACAGTCTCTCTAGTCTCCAAGTGGGTGGTTTGCCCGCTGTTTGGTCCTGGGGAGTGCAAAGCCACAGTCTCTCAAGTCTCCAAGTGGGTGGGTTGCCCACTGCTCGGTCCTGGGGAGTGCAAAGCCACAGTCTCTCAAGTCTCCAAGTGGGTGGTTTGCCCACTGCTTGGTCCTGGGGAGTGCAAAGCCACAGTCTCTCTTGCGGATGCTTCTCTCCACTGGTTCTGGAGGGGGCTTTGTGCCCAGAGTGTTTCATCCTGCCAAGGACTGGGGTAGTGGATGCTATTCTCCACTGGTTCTGGAGGGGGCATGGTGCCCAGAGTGCTTCATCCTGCCAAGGACTGGGGTAGTAGATGCTTTTCTCCACTGGTTCTGGAGGGGGCTTTGTGCCCAGAGTGCTTCATCCTGCCAAGGTCTGGGGTAGTGGATGCTTTTGTCCACTGGTTCTGGAGGGGGCATGGTGCCCAGAGTGCTTTATCCTGCCAAGGACTGGGGTAGTGGATGCTTTTCTCCACTGGCTCTGGAGGTGGTATGGTGCCCAGAGTGCTTCATCCTGCCAAGGACTGGGGTAGTGGATGCTTTTCTCCACTGGTTCTGGAGAGGGCTTTGTGCCCAGTGATGCTGCAACTGGGGTATGGCAGTTCCCATTCCCTCACCTGGGTGTGTGAGCCACAAGATTTTCAGGGAACAGGTAGCATAATACTCAATGGAGGAAGAGCCATACTTCTCCTTGCGACGACTTAGCCTGCCAACTGCTGGTGTTCCAGTGCTGGTTGTGGTGCCTCATGTAGTGTGTGCAGGGTCCAGGCCGTCTCCTGCAGCCTCGGAAGGGTGCCCACTGGGGATTCTGCTGATGTACGCTGTGGTTGCACTGGCTGGGCACGTCGTGAGGCAGTTGGCAATGGCTGTAGCGGTGTCTGCGGCAGAGATGCTGGTGGTGGTGCAGGTGTCGGCACCTGTTGAGGGAGACACCAGGCCATCTCCTGCAGTCGCGGAAGGGTGCCCACTGGGGATGCTGCTGATGCCCGCTGTGGTGGCACTGGCTGGGCAAGTCAAGGGGCAGGTGGCAGTGGCTGTGGCGGTGTCTGCGACGGAGATGCTGGTGGTGGTGCAGGTGTCAGCACCTGTGGAGGGAGACACCAGGCTGTCTCCTGCAGTCTCGGAAGGGTGCCCACTGGGGATGATGCTGGGGACTGTAGTAGAGGCAGGAGACGTGCAGGTAGCAGTGCAGGTAGTGGTCGTTGCGGAGGTGGCCACAGCCGTATAGTTTGCTCTTCTGTCCTGCAGAAGGGGTGACATCAGTCCCTCACCCAGAGGCTCCGTGCCCTGAGCTGACTTCACTTTGCCCTTGTGTCCCTTCCCCACCTTGGAAGTCGCTGCTGGGACCTTGGCACTGTCCTCTTTGGTTCTGGAAGAGGCCTTCCTGGGTGGTTGGTGCAGCTTTTCCCTTCGGCATGTGGGCCCCTTCTTCACCTTGGCAGGTGGCGGAATAGGGTGGTCCTTGGCCTCACTAGGTGGCACACTTGCAGCCCTGATGAGTGCCGCCTTCGCTTTTCCCGGACTTGCAGGGACTACAGTGCTCGAGGATTTTGTGGCTGAGGCGCTGGGCTGGTATCTGGACATCCTGGCCCTACGGGAAGGACGGGGGGTATAGAGAAGAGGTCAATGGAAGCTAGGAAAAGTTTCTTAGACACACTGGGATGGGAAGATAGAGGGGGTTTGGGAGTGGAGGAAGAGGTAGTGGTTGTAGGAGGTGTACGTCTGCTGAGTTTGGGTGAAGGTGCATGGGCTGGAGGCTGTTGTGAGGTGGATGGCTGTTGAGTGGGTGTGTGCCTGTGTTTGTGTAATTTGGGAGGAGGTCTCACAGACACACTGGGAGAGGACACAGGGGACGTGTACATGGTAGTGGGGGTGGTGATTGCACGTCGGCGGTGTGTGGTGAGGGCGTGCTGGTGATGGAGTTAGTGGCTGAGGATGTAGTGCATGCAGGTGTGAGTGGAGACAAGACAGGGAGGGAAGTGGAGGACGCGGAGGAGGGGGACACAGTGGAGACAGTGGATGTTGGTGTGTCTGCATGGGTGTGGTGCTTGTGTGAGTGCCTGTGGGATGTGGGGTGCTTATGTTTGCCTGAGCCTCTTTTTGCGGTTGATGTGTGTGCATGCTGGTCTGATGCTGTGTTTGGGATAGGCTGAGGTAGAGGGGATTGGGTCAGGGTAGTGGAAGCTGGAGGGGGGAGGCGGGACACAGGGACAATGGCTGCCATCAGGGCTGAGGCCAGACCCTGAAATGCTCTCTGTTGGGCCGCCATGCCAGAATGAATGCCCTCCAGGTATGCATTTGTTTGTTGCAAATACCTCTCAACACCCTGGATGGCATTCAAAATGGTTGACTGCCCAACAGTGAGGGATCTCAGGAGGTCAATAGCCTCCTCACTGAGGGCAGCAGGGCTGACTGGGGCAGGGGCTGAGGTGCCTGGGGCGAAGGAGATGCCCACCCTCCTGCGTGAGTGGGCACGGGAAACACGCTGAGGGGCTGCTGGGAGGGCAGTGCTGGTAGGGGGGTGGTGGCTGTACCTGTTGTTGTGGTGAGCTCAGAGGGGCCCACCACCGCAAGGGAGTTCTCATCAGAGGAGGATTCGCTGCCGCTGGTGTCTCCTCCTTTCCCCGTCGAGGAGCTCCCCTCACCCTCCGTCACACTGGTGCCTTCAGACTCCATACATTCACCCTCCTGGGCCATGTGGGTTGCAGCTCCCTCCTGCTCTGGTGCCACTGCTCCTCCGCCAAATGATGCTAATGCACACAAGGACAGCGTGACAAAACAAAAAGGGGGGGAAGACAGATGAGACACATGGTCAATGCCAGCAACAACACCACCGTTGGCAGACACAACACACAGAGAGCAGCCCTATGCACTAGGTCATGCACTAACAGTTCTTAGGAAAATCACCTGGGCATGGGGAACTGTGGCTAAGCCCATTTGCTGCACACCTGGAACCCACAGGAGCCTGACTAGGGGTAGATGGCCACTACCACTATTGGGGTTGGAGTGCCACAGAGCCTGCCTAACAAGAGACCTACCCTAGCAAGTTTGCCCTGGCCTAGGGGAACCCACAGCCCACTTCCCCCACCCAGACACCTCGTAAAACGCGCTGAGTCAGCTGAATGACACTGTACTCACCCCCTTGTGGCTGCTGTGATGCCATCAAGCGCCCATCCAACTCTGGATATGCCCCCTGCCAGGATCCGGTACATCAGGGGGGTCATGGTGCAACGGGCACCCCTTCCACGTTGGGAGGCCATCCCAACCTGGGCCTCCGCCGTCTTCTTGCTCCAGCGGCGCAGGTCCTCTCATCTTTTGCGGCAGTGGGTGCTCTGTCTATGGTGGACCCCCAGGGTCCGCACTTCCTTGGCGATGGCACGCCAAATACCCTTCTTCTGGTGGGCGCTGACCTAGAGGAAAGGTAAACTAAGAATGAATTTTACTCCCCCATCCGGTTATTCTTACTCATTGGCCACAACTTCCCAACCATGCCCTGAAACACATACACTGACCATCCTCAGATGCTGGCCACAGCCCCCCCACCCATGTACCTTCCATCCACGCCACTCCATACATTCATGTCACATCCATCATGCTCACAGTGTACTCACCTGTTTGTCTGGAGGACCGTAGAGTAGCATGTACTGGGGGAGGATCCCAGCCACCAGGTTGCCCAACTCCTCTGCGGTGAAGGCAGGGGCCCTTTCCCCAGACACTGTAGCCATTGTCGCTTCCAGACTCAGGTCACAGCAGCACTTGCAGTGTAGGTCCTCTCCTGTTGAAGGTCAGGTATCAAGTGAGTGAACAGATAGAAAATGGCTGTTACGTCCGCAGCGGTGCGTGCCGTCACCGCCTGCATACATTGTCATTGGCTCCTGGAACCCATACGGCCCAATGATAACCAATGCTGAATTGCACCGCGATCTTCGTCCGCCTACCACGAAGCTGCACAATGCCAGCGCAGTTACCTAATTTACCCTTGTCCCTCCTTACGGGTCAGGCAGCCGCCATTTCAGGGGGCCACATGGCAGGGCAACTAACTGCGTCACAGCACTTTTGGGCAGGAATACGGACAGACAGCGCCACACACGGATTACATCACAATTGTGCAAAACACCCTTGTGCAAGCTAAGTGGAATATGACCCTCTGCTCACCCTTCTCCTCCGTAGGGCACATCCACTGGGGCAGATGATGAGATGGTGTCATCCTCCGGTATACAGATCCATGGTGGACCTGTCGACAATGGAAGACAGACACACCAACCTACAGACTTTATAGTGCCAAAATCCATGAACTGTGTGCCCAGTTGGAGCCAGACCTGCTTTCATCTATCCGCCATCCCACAGGAATCCTCGCTCTAGTGCAGGTCCTGTCAGTGCTCCATTTCCTGGCAAGTGGTTCCTTTCAAACAACAGTGGCCATGGCATCAGGGATGTCACAGCCAATGCTCTCTAACGTGTTGTCCAGAGTGTTGTCTGCCCTGCTGAAACACATGCGCAGCTACATCGTTTCCCCCCAGGTGGAGGATTTGTCCACAGTGAAAGGTGACTTCTGTGCCCTGGGACATATCCCCAATATCATTGGTGCCATTGATGGTACACATGTGGCATTTGTCCCCCCCCGCAGGAATGAACAGGCGTACAGAAACCACAAAATCTACCATTCCATGAATGTGCAGATGGTATGTTTGGCAGACCAGCACATATCCCATGTCAATGCCAAGTATCCCGGCTCAGTGCATGACGCTTACATTTGAGGAATAGCAGCATCCCTTATGTAATGGGCCAACTCCAGAGGCACCATGTGTGGCTCATAGGTGAGCCCAAGGTCCCCACATAGTTTGATTAGGTGTCTGGGTATGGGAGAGTCCCTAAGGGTTAGTGTGTGTCTAACAGTTGTCCCTCGATATTTGCAGGTGACTCTCGTTACCCCAACCTGTCATGGCTAGTGACCCCAGTGAGGAATCTGAGGACAAGGGCAGAGGAACACTACAATGAGGCACATGGGCGAACTAGGAGGATTATAGAGCGGACGTTAGGCCTCCTGAAGGCCAGGTTCCGGTGTCTCCAATTAACAGATGGCTCCCTATACTACTCACTGAAGAAGGTGTGCCAGATCATCATGGCATGCTGTATATTGCACAACCTGGCTTTGCAATGCCAGGTGCCTTTTCTACAGGAGGCTGGGCCTCATGTTGGTTTTGTGGCAGCTGTGGAGCCTGTGGACAGTGAAGAAGAGGAGGCAGAAGAAGAAGATATAGACAACCGAAACAACATCATCATGCAATACTTTCAGTGAGACACAGGTAAGAGACTGGCACTGCTCCTCTCATATCAAACTACTGTAGGACATTGGATGATTCTGCCTTTTTACCTCTGTGTATGGACCCTGACAGTTCACTTTGTCTTTCCTTTTCACAGATCTGGGTACCACATTCTGCCTTCTGCTATGTTTACTGCTGCCCAACAACTGTCATAAACTGGCATGTGCAAATGAACATTGACATTGATATTTGTCAGAGAGGTTGTAATAACACACTTGTGAAAGTACAGACTGACTCCATATCTTTTTGTGATTCAAGGGTGTTTATTTAAGTTCTACTCAGTGGAGGGGGATGTGCAATGGGCTGCGGTGATGGTGGAGGAATGTCCATGGTAGAGTCCAGTCTCTTTGTATCACAGGTGCATTGTCCAAGGGGGCATAGGAAGTGGAGTAATGGCAGTTCAAGTTTGTCAGAGTGGCATAGTGGGACAGAAGGGTGACAATCAGGAGAGTCTTATTTCCTGGTGGGGGTCTTGGCAATGTTCTCTGTCTTGTGCCTGGATCGCAGGGACCATTTGTGGTGTGGTTCTCCTTCTGCAGGGGGTGGGGTGCTGGTGGCCTGTTGGTCCTGTGGCGGGACCTCCTGTCCACTAGCCCTGGCGGACTTGGAGGGCTGTTCATCGTTCAGACTAGTGTCAGGGGCCCGTTCGGGTGCCACAGTCTCCCTCATGGTGTTGGCCATGTCTGCCAGCACCCCTACAAAGGTGACCAGGGTGGTGTTAATGGACTTCAAGTCCTCCATGATCCCCAGCTACTGTTCTTCCTGCAGCCACTGGGTCTCCTGAAAATTGGCCAGTACCGTGCCCATGGTCTCCTGGGAATGGTGGTATGCTCCTATGATGTTGGAGAGTGCCTTGTGGAGAGTGGGTTCCGTGGACCTGTCCTCCCCCTGTCGCACAGCAGTCCTCCCAGTTTCCCTCTTGTCCTGTGCCTCTATCTCCTGAACCGTGTGCCCACTGCCACTGACCCCAGGTCCCTGATTGTCTTGGGTTAGTGGGTTTGCCTGGGGTCCCTGTAGTGTGGAAACACTTCTGATTGACGTGTCCTGGGGACAGTGGCATGGGTCAGCTGGGTGGGTGCTGTGGTGGTGTTTCCTGAGGGGGGAGGTTAGTGGTGGTTTGTGACTGTGGCAGGGGAACCGACTGCCCAGAGGTTCCTGATGGGCCGGGCTGGTCATCTTGATCCAGGCGTGCAGAGCTGCTGTTGTCACTGTGGGCCTCTATGTGGGGGGACTGGATATGGCTGGCACCTCCTGTCCAGTGACGTTGGGTAGGGGTCCTGTTGGGGTGTAAATGCATAGTTATTGTATCTGCGTGTGCCATCTTGTGCAATGTGTGAGTTTCCCTCTACTACTATGTTTGCATTATTGCCTTGGCCCTTGTGTGATTGATTATTTTGTGGCCTGGTTGAGTCTCTCGACTGGACATGCTTTGGTGATGGGTGTCCATGCACGTTGGTAAAGGGTGTCCATGCATTGGTGTTTCATGCAGGGCTTTGTTTCGGGATGTGTGGGTAGTGATAGTGGGGTATCTGTGAGGTGTTGGGGTGATGGGTGTAAGGGTAGGGGTCGGAGTTTGTGATGGCATGCACGTGGGGTGGGGAATATAATAGTACAAAGTTGCCTTACCAGAGTCCAGTCCTCCTGCTACTCCTGCGAGGCCCTCAGGATGCATGATCGCCAAGACTTGCTCCTTCCATGTTGTTAGTTGTGGGGGAGGAGGTGGGGGGCCACTGCCAGTCCTCTGTACGGCTACCTGGCGTCTGGATACAAAGGAACACACATGTCCCCGTAGGTCGTTCCACCTCTTCCTGATGTCATCCCATGTTCTTGGGTGCTGTCCCACGGCATTGACCCTGTAGACAATTCTGCACCATAGCTCCATCTTCCTTGCAATGGATGTCAGCTGCACCTGTGATCCGAGTAGCTGTGGCTCTACCCGGATGATTTCCTCCACCATCACCCTGAGCTCCTCCTCAGAAAACCTGGGGTGTCTTTGAGGTGCCATAATGTGGTGTGGGTGATGTGTGAGGTGATGTTTGTTGTGCTGTTTGAAGTGTTTTGTTGGTGTGTGTACTTTGAGGTGCGTGGATGTTGTATGAGTGATGGTGTTGTGCCTGTGGATGCTGGTGTTGTGTTTGCTATTCTCTCTCTCTCTGCTTCTTACAAAGTGTGCGTTGTAAGGAGTTGTGGGTAATGTGGGTGTGTGTGTTTTATAGTGGTTTGAGTGTGTGGGTGTGGTGTGTGTATGTGTATCAGGTGTGTGTATTTTGAATTGTCCAATGTGGTTGTGTTTTGTAAATGTGCGCATATTTTGAGCGCAGCGGTGTGTACCACCAATGGATTACTGCGGTTGAAAGACCACCACGTTGATTCGTGGGTTGTGATACTGTGGGTGTATTCCTGTTGGCGTGACGGTGTAGGTTTTGCTGTCGCCAGTTTATCACTGACCTTTGGTGTGGCAGACTTGTGTGGGTGTCTGTATTGTGGCGGATTACGAGATGTGGGTCGTAATACCTGTAGCGGATTTCCGCCACAGTATCTTGATGGCCGTCAGCATGGCGGTAAGCGAGGTTTACCGCCAGGGTTGTAATGAGGGCCATAGTAATGTGTTTTATATGTCCTGACAGTGAAATATTGCTAAATTCATTTTTCACTATTGCAAGGTCTGTCCCTCTCACAGGTTAACATGGGGGCTACCTTTAAATCTGATTAAAGTGTAGATTTCCTTTGGGAGCGGATGGACATCTGGAGTTTGGGGTCTCTGAGCTTACAATTTAAAAAAATATCTTTTAGTAAAGTTGTTTTTAAAATTGTGTGTTTGACAATGCCACTTTTAGAAAGGGAGCATTTTCTTGCTTATACCATTTCTGTGACTCTGCCTGTTTGTGGATTCCCTGTCTGAGCCAGTTTGACAGTTGGGCTGGTTGCACCTCACACTAGACAGTGACACAAAGGGAGCTGGGGTGTAGCCTGCATATCCTGATGAGCCATCTGTGCTAGGAGGGAAGGGAGGAATGGTCACTCACACCTGAAAGGGCTGTACCTGCCCTCACACAATGCAGTCTCCAAACCCCTGGTGAGTGTGTGAGGCCTGGTCTGGGCAAGGCAGGTTTTCACATTCAAAAGAGACTTTACTTTGAAGTAGGCCTACTTCAAAGGAGAAATTGGGTATAAGAAGGGCACCCAAAACCACAGACTTTAGAACACTTCTGGAAACAAGAGGAACATCTGCCTGGAGAAGAGCTGAAGAGCTGAGAAAGGAGAGCTGCCCTGCCTGTGACTGTGATTTTTGGAGATATCCTGCAGTTGCTGCTTCTGCCAGAGTAAGAGGGAAAAGACTGGACTTTGTGTGCCTTCCATCTTGTGAAGAAATCTCCAAGGGCTTGATTTAGAGCTTGCCTCCTGTGGTTTGAAGTCTCAGGGACAGCAAATACTTCTTTCTGCCAGCACCTCAAGTCTCTGGAGAGACTTCTGCTCTGACAAGTGGTGCCCTATCCAGTCCCTGGGCCCTTGAAAGGAAAGCTGGTGAAAATTCAAGGAAACTGACTTCGGATGACTTCAGACCGACGCCGCTGCTGAATCCGGTGACACCGCCTGCAACCGACTCCGCGATCTTCGTTGGAATGCGGCGACCTTCGCAGGCTCGACATCGCTGCAGCCCCGCCGAAGTCCGCGACTCCGTGGAAGTCACCGCAACATGCCATGACTGACACCGCTCGAATTGCGTGGATTCAACGTTTTCCACAGACTCCGCAATCCCCGACTTCACGCATCGGCTTGTTTTCATTTCTTTACCAAGGTACTGTACCTGGGGGTCTATGCGACTCTGTGTCCGGCGCCGCTGGTGTCAGATTGTTGGGAACAGCTCCATTAGGACGCCGTGCCAACACCTCATCGAAGCATTTTGTGGTTTTAAACGCTATTTTTGAGTTTAATCTTTAAAAGTTCATATCTTGACTTGTGTATGTCGGATTTGTGTCGTTTTGGTCTTGTTTTGTTTAGATAAATATTTCCTATTGTTCTAAACTGGCGTTGTGTCATTTTGTAGTGTTTTTCATTAGGTTACTGTGTGTGTTGGTACAAATACTTTATACCTAGCACTCTGAAGCTTAGCCTACTTCTTTGCCAAGCTACCTAGGGGGTAAGCAGGGGTTAGCTGAGGGTGATTCTCTTTTACCCTGACTAGTGTGAGGGTCCTTGCTTGAACAGGGGAAACATGACAATGACACACACAATAACCAGGCAAACCATATCAAACAGCCAAATGCATTGCTTTAATTTAGAGTGACCACCTAATTTCAGGTCATTATAACAGTGTCTCTAATCCTGGACTTTTCAGATACAAAGCACTTACTTCTGGTGAAATGGTATGATAAGTTCAAAGAAAACAATGAAAGCAAAAGAAGGATACAAAACTCAGGAAGTATTTGGTTATTTCACAAAACTCCAGATTTGAAAACTGTGCCCATAATGACCTGGAGAGGGGGGCACCCTACTCTGTTATCTGTCAAACACATAACCAATAACAGTAACATCAATACAGAACCATATACTCAAAAAACAATTCATTGCTTTCTCATTGGTGGAGTTAATGGTGATGTCATATTTAATCTGACCTGTAATATTGCTTATAACTTTCGTAATTATATTTCATTCATCAAGGGTGCGGCCATGAGCACTGTATTTTGTGTGCACATTTTTAAAACATACATATCGATATATTAAAAAGATCCTTTTTGAGAATAATACCATATCGAACATGTTTGCTATCATTTTAAGCTGTTTTCATTGGCATTTTAAAACGTATAGCTAGATATCAGTCATTATCACCTTTGCAACCAAAGCTGTTGTCCCAGGCAATTTTCAGTCCAACAACACTCTAACTATAATTATCAGGGGTGCTCTTTTTTTGGTGGGGGTTCATGATTTTGAAAAGCATCAGCTTGCAAGTTACTAGAATCTCTGTAAATTTTTACATTCCCCTCATTCCTCTAAAGCTTTTTTCCAGGCCTTAACCTTGGGACCAGGGTAGCCACCCTGTGTATGATGAACATACATCTTACCAGTACCATGCCAAGGGACATTATTGAAAATGTAATTTTTAAATGTTTCCGTTGTGGCACTTTAACATGCAGGCACGTTGTTATAGACCCTTCTAGCTCCAGCCCTACTCAAAATGACAGGATCTGCAGAAATTCAGCAGAGGGCTGCCCACATCTACCACATGTAGTGGGCTTAGCAGGGTAAATGGTTGTCAGCTTATTGGATGCCATGTATCCTCTGTGTAGAAAACAAAACTGAATCAACTTAGATCATGCATTAAGGGACACCGACTTTACTTGTTTACATACGTTCTTCCATTCTACTGGAGTTAACTCATCTCAGCAATCAGTGCTTCAATGGTCCTTCGATCAGCCCATCTTACCTCCCTTACCAGTCACTTACTTACCAGGGCCACATGTAAATCTATTAGCAGTTGTCAGCAACCTGCCAGCCCCAACAGTTGTTGCATGACAGCATGCTCTTCCATTTCCTTAGAGAATGTAGTCAAGATTAGGGGTGTGCGGGGAGCTCCACTCTGCTGGTGGAGCTAATTAAGTTCTTGGAACACCCCACTCCATTTGGAGTATGAAGTTACTCCAAAACCTCTGCTATTACCACCAGCAGTGCAGAGCTCACCCGGTGCATCATGCAGCCCAGTTATGGGCTACACAGCGCAAGTGCAGGCAGTTTGTTCTGAAGCTGTGCAACCCGTAAGTGAGCTGCAGCACACACTGGACCCCGGGAACAGAGGCCAGAGGGAGGCAGCCGCTGCGGACTCCTCACCATCGGAAGATGAGGAGAGGAGCACCCCCTGGAAGACCCAGGTAAGTCCTTGTCTCTTTTTTGTCATTGTTTATGCCCACTGGTTCACAGACAAGGACTGAAACGGGCCTGGCCTGAATTTAGGCCAGAGCCATAGGCAGTGAAAGCTGCCATTTCAGGCCTCTTCTCCACCACTGTGCACAAACAACAACAAAAGAAAGAGACGAGGACTTGCCTGGGTCTTACTTGTGCATCAGCCTGTACCATGTGCAGTGCACACAGGGCAGCCAGTGTATAGCAGGCCTGGCAGTTTTCACTGGCTACGGCCCAGGCCTGAATTCAGGCCATGGCAGTAGGCAGCAACAGAAAGCTGCTGTTTCAGGCCTCTTCCTCACTGGACTGTCCTGTGTGCGCTGCACACAGGCCAGTGCACAAGAGGCCTCAAATGACAGCTTTCACTGCCTACAGATTTCCAGAATGCATTTGATCTTGGTTGGGCCCAACCCTGCTTAGCGCTTCTGAGATTTGGCACATTCAGGACTCCGCAGGTCTGAGAACTCTGCCTTTGAGTTTTTATTCAATGTTGTGGAATTCCGTGGAGTCGGACTCCGTGAATTCTGCCCAGGCCTAGTCAAGATCACTTGGGTAGTGTGCGCCAACTTAGCGTACTGCAGAAACTGTCTTGGTTTACCCCAAACTGCTTCTGTGCGTGTACAAATGATGAGTATCCATTGTTTAGGAATAGGTTTCCCACAAGTTTGCTGCCTTCTTCACACCATCTAGTAAAGGACATACCTTTTACTATGTTATGCAATGGTTTAAAGTCCCATAGAGCCATGTCCTCCATGAAGGTTGATTTTTGCAATGTTTTGCAGACCACTCTGTGCCATACATCTGCCATCAATTTGATCAGATACAGGAAGTCCCTTGGTACTCTGTTTACCATCAAATATACCTTTAGGAGAGATTAGGGGTTAAGGAAAATGTTACTTAGATGAAAAAATCCAATAAACAAACCATGGGCATGGTCACATCATAAATGCTTTCTTGACGTATGGTGATTGCAATAGCCCTGATGGCAGACATGTGTTTATCAGATATGTTCAGACTCTGTGTGCTATCATTACTTGCAACACTCTACTTTATAATTCTCACAGTGTTGTGCAAATCATGGACCTCATCAAACAAGCTCAACAAAAATTGTCTAGGGCCACTAACCACCCATTTTTGCCATGGAGAATAATTAAAAAGGCAGGTCCTGCCTGATTCGATTTTAGGCAATTTTTTTGGCCAGCCCTCATTTTGAGCCACCGCTGAGATTTTTTTGCTGAACTGAACACTAAGATTGTTTTCTCAGACCTACAAAATGAAAATATGTAATCTGAAAATTCCAAAGACTGAGTGCTGGTCCCCAAAGGATCCATTTGGCAGTAAGACTATGTAAATTGAATGACTGATCAGTGGCACAGGGGTCTGCTTTGAAACCCACCATGAGAACAGTAATGGCTCTTTCTTCCACCCATTTAAGTTATTTAGAAGTAACTACCAAAATATATAGGAAGTAGCATCCAACAGAGATACAGGATGGTAAACTTGTTGAATCTCTATTTAGGCCTTGCCAAAAGACAACTTTAGCTGTCTCATGTGCTTTTTGTAATAAGACAAAAATAATGTTTACTTGTATACATACGTAGAGGAACTTTAGGTCAGTCCTGTTCATCCACTGATCTGTTAATTATCATTCAAATTTCAGCCATTGACACTCTTCTGAAGAGAGTGACAACATGTTTCTTGATCACATATGCACACAAGCCTAACAAAATGCACTTCAATATAAGGGTTGATGGGCAATGTTTTACTTTGCCAATGTTGGTTTTAGGTTAAGCTTTCGATCTCTTGTATGCTTTAGTATATTTCTTTGTGGGCTTATAGACTGTCAGGAATCCCCAAGGTGCCTCTTGCATTATCTGTCAGCATCCCCAGGGATTAGGGTTACATCATATCTCTGTTGTTGGTTAAACCTTCATGTTTCTAAGTAAACACAATGTGCTGTGTTACACAATTGTTTTTTTCAATGCTTGTTTTACCAATGCTTGTTTGCTAATATGAGCAGGTGTAGACATGTGCTTCTAATTGGGTGTGGTGTAGACATGCACTTCTAATTGGGTGTGGGGACTCATCCACATGTGGAAACTCAACTGCTTTCCTGATTGGCTATAAATAGCAGAGTGAAGCATTCCTCCCTGCTTGGCTTTGTTTTGCTTCCTGGTCTCAGCATCTGATTTGGCAGTCCAGCCCCTGCTGTCATCCTCGTATTCAGAACTTTTGAGGCAATTCTTTTCTTTGTTCCTGTACCAGCTGACACCAGACATTCCTCCAGCACTCCGGAAAAGACTGCAGCTGAGTGGCTAGTATTCTCCAGGGAGTTTGTTCTTTGAGCGCCGCACTTTCCTAGAACAGCTGGTGTATTTCAGACCTCGTATTTTGGCAGAGTGCTTATCTTGAAGAGGCAAATGCATTTCTGAACATTCTACATCATTATTGTAGTTACTTGCCTAAATGTGCTTCAGGAAATCTGCTTGAGCTCAAGTACTACAAAAAGTGACAGTGCAATTTTAAAAGAGCATTTATGTGACTTTTCTTTCTCTGATAGCATAGCTCTTGGATTTAAATTGTGTCATTAATGCCTGTGTTTCAGGTTTGAGGAATTTGCTTTTGAAGGGTTTTTCACTCGCACAGTGAAACCAAACCAAACTGTGCCCCCCTAACTGTTTAAACCAAGAGTCGACATTTGTATTTCTTGGATTGTTTTTGTTCCTTTTAGTTTAACTCTATGCATGCAGGACAGTTATACATGATATAATTAATTCCCTTGTTTGTCTTTCTTGTGCATGATAAGTGCAACCACAGTTCTAATTGTAGTGTGCAACAGTGAATCTCTGTGAAGCCAGCTCTAGTGTCGCAGTACTTATTGTTATGGTACTCAGTTTGGGTTTTTGGTAATGCAGTGTTAGTAATTGTGCCAACAGTTATTATTATCCAAGAAAAGTGCTCAGCACCTCGGTGTTGTTCTACCGCTCCCGTGCCCATATCAAAAAGAGAGGTTCAGTTTCAAGGAAATTGGGTGCACTAACTCTACTATCACTCTGTCAACAACGACCTGCCCCCCGAAGACACAGGGTGCCTGGCTAGACTGGCAAGACGTGACAGTGTTTTGTCTCTTTCTCTTCCACTCGCCCTTTCCTTTTGGGACACCTGCCGGGGTTTCTGTGTCCACCAGGAAGTTCTGAGAGGTGTTCCAGGAGGTCGGGGTCATACCATTGCTCCTGCAGACATCATGCTTTTCATGTGAGTGGCCCCACCTCGACATAGACACCCCCCTGCTTTTCGTTTGTTTCTTTTAGTGTCCTTTAAAAATCCTTGTTTGCTAGTGGCAACCCAGCCCTTTGTCCCTCCGTTTTTTCTTTCACTCCTCCCACGGAGCAGGGACTAAGTACTGTATAATTACACTTTGGTTATTTATCTGATCTTTTCGGGACTATTTTTTGGGGTTCCTACTCGTCCTACTGTTTGCCTGTGTTCAGCTCGACACCGTAGCTGCTTAAATTTCAAATTAGCATTCCTCCCTCCCACCTCTTTAGCACATTAGTCTTTACCTTGCCTTCATGTCCGATGCAACCAGGTTGCTGTTTTGCATTTTTATATAGCACAAACTTGGCCCAAAGGTATGGGAGCACTTTACATGAGCACCAGTGACATTACACAAGACCACATTCATTTCATTTCATTTTTGTTAGGCATAAGGAGATTAAGGCCCTCATTACAACCCTGGTGGTAAATCCCGCTTTCCGCCATGCAGGAGACCGCCAACATAACGCTGCGGTCGTGGAATTCCGCTACAGGTATTACGACCCACAGCTCGGAATCCGCCACAATACAGACACCCACAAAAGTCCACCACACCAAAGGTCAGTGATAAACTGGCGATACCAAAAATGAAACCGTCACGCCAACAAGAATACACCCACAGTATCACGACCCATGAATCAACGCGGCGGTCTTTCAACCGCGGTATTCCATTGGTGGTACACACCGCCGCACTCAAAATACACACACATTTACAAAACACAACCACATTGGACAATTCGAAATACACACACCTGATACACATACACACACCACTCCCACACACCAAATCCAATATAAAGCACACACTCACATAACCCACAAACCCTTACTACAAAAAGTTTGAAAGAAGGCCAGAGAGAGAGACTACCTAAAACAACACAAGCATCCACAGACACACAACACCATCACTTACACAACATCCACACACCTCAAACAACACACACCAACACATCCCCTCACACATCACAACAGACACCACCTCACACATCACCCACACCACATCATGGCACCCCAAAGACACCCCAGGTTTTCTGAGGAGTAGCTCAGGGTCATGGTGGAGGAAATCGTCTGGGTAGAGCCACAGCTATTCAGATCACAGGTGCAGCAGACATCCATTGCTAGGAAGATGGAGCTAAAGCGCAGAATCGTCAACAGGGTCAGCGCAGTGGGACAGCATCCAAGAACACGGGATGACATCAGGAAGAGGTGGAACGACCTACGGGGGAAGGTATGTTCTGTGGTATCCAGAAACCAGATTGCTGTACAGAGGACTGGCGGTGGGCCCCCACCTTCTCCCCCACAACTAACAACATGGGAGGAGAAAGTCTTGGCAATTAGGCATCCTGAGGGCCTCACAGGAGTAGCAGGAGGACTGGACTCTGGTAAGACATATCTTTACTACTTTATCCCCGACACCCCACCTGCATGCCATCACATAACGCCACCCTTACCCTCACACCGATCACCCCAACAACCCACAGTTACCCCACTAACACAACCTACACATCCCAAAATCAAGCCCTGCATGTAACACCAATGCATGGACACCCATCACCAAAGCATGTCCCGTACAGAAACCCATACAGACTCCAAACCAACTATCACACAAGGACCAAGCCAAGAATGCAAGCACTAGAGTACAGGGTCACTCACCTATTGCACACAATAGCACAGACAGATGCTATAATCCTGCTTTTACACCCCTACAGGACCCCTAACCAACGTCACCGGACAGGAGGTGCCAGACATATCCAGTCCCCCCACAGAAGAGACCCACAGTGATGATAGCAGCTCTGCACGCCTGGATCAAGATGACCAGCCCGGCCCATCAGGGACCTCAGGAGAGTCGGTTCCCCTGACACAGTCACAAACCACCATAGAGCCTCCCCCCTCAGGAAACACCAGCACAGCACCTACCCAGCGGGCCCATCCCTCTGTCCCCAGGACACGTCAATCAGCAGTGTGTCCACCACTACAGGGAACCCAGGCAACCCTACTAACACAGGACGATCAGGGACCTGGGGGCAGTGGCAGTGGGCACACGGTTCAGGGGACAGAGGCACAGGATAACAGGGAAGCTGGGAGTACTGGCCAAGTTTCAGGCGACCCAGCGGCTGCAGGAGGAACACTACCTGGGGATCAGGGAGGACTTGAAGTCCATCAACACCACCCTGGTTACCATTGCATGGGTGCTGGCAGACCTTCTCAACGCCAGGAGGGACACAGTGGCAAACCAACGGGCCCCTGACACTAGCCTGGATGATGAACAGCTCTCCAACTCCACCGGCGCTTGTGGACAGGAGGCACTGCCACAGGAACAACAGGACACCAGCACCCCACCCCCTGCAGATGGAGAATCACCCCGCAAATGGTCCCTGAGATCCAGGAACAAGACAGAGAACATTGCCAGGATCCCCGCCATGAAATAAGAACCCCCCTGAATGTCACCCTTCTGTCCCACTATGTCACCCTGTCCATCCTTAAACTCCCATTGCTCCACTTCCTATGCTCCTTTGGACAATGCACCTGTGAAACAAATAGATTGGACTCTGCCATGGACATACCTCCACCATCACCCCAGCCCATTTTACAACCGCCTCCACTTATTTGCACAGTAATAAACACACTTCAATCACAAAACAATCTGGAGTCAGTCTGTGCTTTCACAAATGTGTAATTGCAATATCTATGGAATATAGCAATGTCAATTTCCTTGTTCACATACCAATGAAACAGAGCTGTAGGCCAGGAGTAAACATAGCAGAGGGCACAAAGTGGGACCCAGATCTGTGAAATGGAAAGTCAAAGTGACAACTCATTGTCCATACACTGAGTGAAAATGACAGACTTATGCTAGCTCCAACAATAGTATGAGATGTGGGAAGCAGTTACATCTTCTTACCCATGTCTCACTGGAAGTATTGCATGATGATGTTGTTTTGGTTTTCAATATCCTCTTCTTCTGCCTCCTCTTCTTCACTGTCCACAGTTGCCACAAGACCCCCATCTGGCCCATCCTCCTGCAGAAAAGGCACCTGGCGTTGCAAAGCTAGGTTGTGCAGCATACAGCAGGCCATGATTTGACATCTGGTAGAAATATCGGAATTGTCCTCTGCATGTATTCTCCAGGGGGGGAGTTACGAAGGACTGATAGACTTTCCAATACTCATGAGGGAAGGGCTCTGGGTCCACTAAATAGCAATCGATCAGCTTTGACCAAGACCCGCTCCCCCCGGTTATCTGATTTAGATTGACTAAACAACGTCTCTCCCTCAGTGTCCCCCACTTTAGTTGTTATGTCCTATAGAGGCAAACGATCAAGGGCTCTGAACTCAATCATATCCCCGAGAGCTAGACCCACACCCGTGCCCTCTGTACTTAATATCTTATCCTGGAATGTGGCTGGAATAAGGAAAAAGATGGGAGATCCTGGATGGGTTAACTTCATCTCTAAGCAAGACTTATGCCTCTTTCAGGAAACCTGGGCGGAAGAGTTAATATATGTTGAGGGGTTTCCAACTTATTCTGTCGCAGCTCAGCCTGCCTCTGGAGGCTTTGGTAGGCCTATGGGCGGGCTCATGATTTTAGTGAATAAGAAACTGCAATGCGACCATTCTGTATTACCCCTTAACTCATTAGATCTCATGGGTGTCAGACTTATATTTCACCCTGGTTTCATACTGACCTTGGTCAACGTGTATGCGAGGTTCGTCCCCCCCAACATGGAATCAAGGGTACTTGCCCAGCTAGTTGAGCATATGGAATCTTTGCATCCTTCTAACCATCTGGTGATAGTGGGCGATATAAACTGTTCTTTTGTATTCAAGAACCTCGTAGGTAATTCAACAACTGAAGAAGACGACTCCTGGGGTATTCCCCAAGCGAAGGATGATTCTCTTAGCATTGGTTCTTGTGCCGCTACACAGATGGCTTCCCTTTGCCTACGCCATGGACTCAGGGAATGTAATGGTCGGACTAGATCTGATCTAAACAGTGCCCCCACTTTTAAGCAGGGGTGTTCTTCCAGCACCATCGATTATATTTTTGTTGACATCAGGCTTTGGTCACACATTCTGGCCATGAAGGTTGAATTCCGTCATAACAGCGATCATTACCCTCTATGCCTTACTCTATTCAACAAAGCATTTGGGAGAACTCAACACTTAGAGATCACTGATGTCCTGATCCCTTCCCTAAACTCCAGGCAAACCCGTGTTAGTTGGCCAAAAGTTATATCTAACCCACTTTTGGTTAAACAAATGTATTCTTTTTTTTCTACAGTTATTCTCTGGTCTTGAAAAGCAAGAGGTCGATAGTCTTCCAATCATGAAAATTCATGTTGAATTGATAAATTTTCTACAGAATGTTTTTTATAAAGAAACCACTGTGAGACATGCTCCAGATGCTATTCGATCCAGGGAATGGTTCAACAATGTCTGCCCCCTTGCTAGGCTCAATCTTAAATTGGCCCTCCACAAGCACTTACAGGAGGAGATCAGGACCGCTAGAGTTAGCTACACTAAGGCCCTGAATCTAGCGAAGAAAAACTGGGAATTTGAGATCTGGCAGAAGTTACTGGAGGCAGTCGAAAATCGAGACGAGGGCTCTTTTTGGAGGTTGTTGACTCACAGGCAAAGAGAGGGTAGTGCTATTCCTAATTTCCATATCCAGCCTGAAAGATGGATGGCTCATTTTCCCGAGATTTATGCCTCATCTGTGCAACAGCATCATGAGGCCTTTACGGGTGGCAAATGCAGACCTCTCATTGAGGGTCCCATGGAGGGCATTGTTTTTACAATTGCTGAAACCACAGCAGCTATTAATTCTTTGAAACCTGCTAAGGCTCCTGATCCCGATAAGATACCGGGGGACCTGTTTAAGTCTGAACCCGTTATTTGGGCGTGGTACATTAATACTTTATCAAACGCCATCGCAGCAGGTAGCCCCATTCCGGATTCGTGGCTCGGAGCCGAAATTATCCCTATTCACAAAAAAGGAGATGTGGGACTGCCAGCCAATTATAGCCCAATTAGCCTCATTGATAATCTTCAAAAGATTTTTTCTAAGCAAGTCCTAGACAGGCTAATGGCCTGGGTCCAAGCAAACCAAGTCCTATCTCCCCTCCAGGCTGGGTTTCGTTAAAAAATCAGCACTATGGACCAAGTCTTTAGATTTTTTTTGTTACTTTGGAAATACGCTACCTTGGCCAAACAAAACTTGTATGTTGCTTTTGTTGACCTTAAGTCTGCGTTCGATATTGTTCCAAGGCAGAAATTGTGGGAAGTCCTAAAGAAAATTGGCGTCCCGATGAACTTGGTGCATCTAATTCAAAGATTACACAAGAATACCTATGCTCGAGTAAGATGGGGCAGCCAGGGGGAACTTACTGATCGTATTAATATCAGGCGGGGAGTACGCCAGGGCTGTGTCCTGGCACCTACTCTCTTCTCGTTGTTTATCAATGAAGTAGTGCAAGTTGTAACTGACTGTCAAAACGATGCCCCTTCCTTGAATAATTCAAAAGTTCCAATTCTCTTATTTGCTGATGACTCCCTCTTGATCTCTAAAACACCTATGGGCCTTCAGGTTCTCCTGGATAGGTTTAGTGTGTTTTGTGCAGATCATGGATTGGAACTTAACTCTAGTAAAACAAAACTTATGATCTTTGGTCCCGGCAGCTCAAAACGATGTAACATTCTGCAAAATGGGGTTCCCTTGAGCAAGGTATGCTCTATTGATTATTTAGGGGTGAGAATCAGCAATGATATGAACTGGCGGGCCCAGGTAGGGAAAAGCTCAGCCCTCCTAGCACATAGGTCAGGGGCAATTTTGCGTTTTCAAATGTCCAATATTGAGAAAGTTGTTTCCCCAGCTATTAAAATTTATCTAGCCAAGGCTCAGAGTGCCGCGGATTACGGTGCTGAGGTCTGGGGTTGCTCTAAATCTAGCAAGTTATCTGTGGGGGAAAATAGCTTCACAAGATCACTCGTGGCATGCCCTCGTAGTGCGCCCCTGGTTCCAGTGTTTTTGGATCTAGGGTTCCCTCGCATTTCTGATGTACTAGCTTTAAGGCCTTTAATTTTTTGGGTTCGTATCTGGACTACCCTCGAGTTAGTCACCTACAAGGAATCTTTGCAAGACTTACTGGATAGACCAAATGTACTTTCTATCCCCTGATTCAAGCACATTTCAGAATGGTTCAATACCTTGGGACTCAGTCATTTTTGGAGCCAGCCCAATAATTTAAGGAGGGCTCACAAGGACCACCTGAAATATCTTTACTGGTCCATGTTAGTGAAAAACATCTGTTTTGTACTCCACATGGTAGGTTGACGTCTCTTTTTCTTGATTATAAGTGGTTTCCCCACTTTGAACCCTTCCTGGACTTAATTACTGATCAATTAAGCAAAAGTTGGTATGTTCGTTTTAGGTATGGATGCCTTCCTCTGAAGTCCTTTTCTAGTTCATGGAGCTCTACCCTGCTATCCGATAAATGCCCTTGCTGTAATGGTTCTGTGGAAACCATAGTGCACTTTATGTTTATTTGTCCTGCCTATGGTACTGCTCGGTGGAAATGGCTTCGTCCCGCTTGTAGGAACATGGGGTTGAGAACTTGTAGAGATGCCCTCAGGTTGATGTTGAGAGATTGTTCCTCTCTCCTAAATTGCGCGGTCAGCAAGTTCCTTGCATCCGCTTGGCACACACGTACATACTTTAAAAAAAAAGGATTATAGTGATTTGATATTAATTGATCCCTGATTTTACCTTATTTAACCTAAATTGTTTTATTCATTGAATCTCTTATAAATTACTGATGAGGAACTCTAAAGCAGTCAACAAAAGGAACTTTGACACTTGTCCCTCACTTATAGGACAGGATGCATATGTGAAGTTTTTTAATTTTTTCTCTTTGTACACTTGCAGATCCCTCATTTTGTAGTATTTTTATCGTATTCTTATTATCTACTTTTTAACCTTGTTGCTTTATATTTATTATGTATAGATCATGATTTTATTGTTGCAAGTTATTGATTTGATGGTTATTTAGACCGAATAAAGCTTGTGTGACTGACTGACTGTAGCTGCGCATGTGTTTCAGCAGGACAGACAATACTCTGGGCAACATGTTAGAGAACATTGACTGGGACATCCCTGATGCCATGGCCACTGTTGTTCGAAAATACCCATTGGCCAGGAAATGGAGTACAGACAGGACATGCACTAGAGGGCGGATAGCTGACATTAGCACTGGCTCCAACTGGGCACACAGATCCAGGATTGTTGCATGATCAAGTCTGTATGTGATTATGATGTGTCTCTCTTCCATTGTCAACATGTCCACCAGGGGTCTGTACACCGGAGGATGCCGCCATCTCATCACCTGCCCCAGCAGACGTGCCCTATGGAGGAGAACAGCGAGCAGAGAGTCATCCAACACTGAAGTATCACAATGTGTTATTTGCAGAAACGTTAGTAATCCGCTATGTGCCGGTATCTGCCTGTATTCCCGGCCTAGATAGGTGTGACACGTTTTTTTTCTATGCCGTGTGGCCCCCTGAAATTGCGGCTGCCTGATCTGTAAGGTGGGACAATGGGATATGAGGTAACTGCGCTGGCATTGTACACCGTCGCAGTGGGCGGTCAAAGACCGCAGCACAATTCTGCATTGGTTAAAATTGGGCCCAATGGGTCCCAGGAGCCTATGACGATGTACGCCGGTGGTGACGGTTCGCACTGCCGCGGACGTGACCGCCATGTTCTGTCTGTTCACTCACTTGATACCTGACCTTCAACAGGAGACGACCTACACTGCAAGTGCTGCTGTGACCTGTGTCTGGAAGCGACAATGGCTACAGTGTCTGGGGAAAGAGCCCCTATCTTCATTTCAGAGGAGTTGGAGAAACTAGTGGCTGGGGTCCTCCCCCAGTACACGCAACTGTACGGTCCTCCAGACAAACAGGTGAGTATACTGTGAGCATGCTGCATGGGCAATGCCTGCTTCGAGTGGTTTGGATGGAAGATACATGGGGGGCTGAGGCCTGCATGTGCGGATGGTCAGTGTATGTGCGTCAGGGCATGGGTGGGAACTGGTGGGCAATGACTATGAAGGTCCGGACAGGTGAGTAATTTCCTTTCCCCAGTACCATTCCTCTAGATCAGTGCCCACCAGAAGAAGGGTATTTGGCGTGCCATCGCCAAGGACGTCCGGACCCTCGGGGTCTACCACAGACGGAGCACCTACTGCCGTAAAAGATGGGAGGACCTGCGCTGCTGGAGCAAGAAGACGGCAGAGGCCCAGCTGGGGATGGCCTCCCAACGTGGAAGGGGTACCTGTCGCACCATGACCCCCCTGATGGTCCGAATCCTGGCGGTGGCTTATCCGGAGTTGGATGGGTGCTTGAAGGCATCACAGCATCCACAAGGGGGTGAGTACACTCTCATTCAGCTGACTCTGCGTGCATAATGAGGTTTCTGGGTGGGGGAGGTGGGCAGTGGATTCCCCTAGGCCAGGGCGAACTTGGTAGGCAAGGTCCCTTGTGAGGCAGGCTATTTGCACCCCAACCCTACTAGTGGTAAGAGCCATCTACACCTAGTCAGGCTCCTGGGACTTCCAGGTGTGCAGCAATTGGGCTTAGGCCTCGTACCCTATGGTCAGGTGAAATTTCTAGGAACTGTTAGTGCATGGCGTAGTGCAGAGTGCTGCTCCCTGTGTGTTGTGTCCGCCAATGGTAGTGGAGCTGCATACACTGAACATGTTTTTCTTCTGTCTTTCCCCCCTTTTTGTGGTCTCCCTGTTCTCGTGTGTAATAGCATCATCAGGCGGAGGAGCATTGGCACCGGAGTATGAGGGAGCTGCAACCCACTTGGCCCTAGAGGGTGAAGCAACGGAGTCTGAAGCCACCAATGGGACAAAGGGCGAAGGAAGCTCCATGGAGGGGACAGGAGCAGAAACCAGTGACAGCGACTCCTCCTCTGATGGGAGCTCCCTTGCGGTGGCGGGTACCTCTGTACCCACTGTATCAACAGGTAACCGCCACCCCCTACCAGCACCGCCCTCCCAGCAGCCCCTCGGCGTGTGTACTGTGCCCGCTCACCCAGGAGGGTGGGCATCTCCTTCGCCCCAGGCACCTCAGGCCCTGCCCCAGTCAGCCCTGCTGCCCTCAGTGAGGAGGCTATTGACCTCCTGAGATCCCTCACTGTTTGGCAATCTACCATTTTAAATGCCATCCAGGGTGTTGAGAGGCATTTGCAACAAACAAATGCATACCTGGAGGGCATTCATTCTGGGCAGGTGGCCCAACAGAGAGCATTTCAGGCTCTGGCCTCAGCACTGATGGTAGCCATTGTCCCTGTGTCTAGCCTTTCCCCTCCAACTTCCACCACCCAGACACAATCCCCGGTACCTCAGCCTATCCCAAGCACACCATCAGACCAGCATGCACACACATCAACACACAAGAGTGGCTCAGGCAAACATAGGCACCACACATCCCACAGGCACTCACACAAGCACCATCCCCATGCAGACACACCAACATCCACTGTCTCCACTGTGTCCCTCCTCTACATCCTCCTCCTCCATCCCTGTCTCATCTCCACTCACACCTGCATGCACTACATCCTCAGCCACTACCTCCATCACCAGCACGCCCAGCACCACACACCGCTCACATGCAATCACCACCCTCACTACCATTCACACATCCCCTGTGTCCTCTCCCAGTGTGTCTGTGAGCCCTCCTCCCAAACTACACAAACGCAGGCACACACCCACGCAATAGCCATCCACCTCACAACAGCCTCTGGCCCATGCACCTTCACCCAAATTCAGCAAACGTACACCTCCTACAACCACTACCTCTTCCTCCACTCCCAAACCACCTCCATCTTCCCGTCCCAGTGTGTCTAAAAATAATTTCCTGGCAAACTTTGACCGCTTCCCTTCACCTACACCCCGTCCTTCCCCTAGGGCCAGGCTTTCCAGGTCCCAACCCAGCACCTCAGCCACCAAATCCACAGACACAGTGGTACCAGCAACTGCGGGGTCATCAAATGCTCCACCCATCAGGGCTGGCAGTGTGCCACATAGTGAGGGCAAGGGCATTCTGCCACCCGCCAAGGTGAAAAAGGTGCCCACATCCTGGAGGGAGAAGCTGAAACTACCAGCCAGCAAGGGCTCAGCAAAAATAAAAGAGGATAGTGGCAAGACAACTGTGGCACCATCAAAGGTGGGGAAGGGCCAAAAGCAGAAGAGCAGGTCAGGAGAGGGCATGGTCGCACCGACTGAGGGACCAGTGTCACAACTTCTGTCCACGACCACACCAACCTGTATGGCAGCGAACACCGCTAGCTGCCCCGCCACCACAACCGCCACCTGCACCGCCACCGGCACATCTACAGCCTCAGCGACAGTCCCCAGCCTCTTCCCCAGTGGGCAGCCATCTGAGGCTGCAGGAGACATCCTGCTGTGTCCCTTAGCAGGTGCTGACCCATGGACCGTCGCCAGCACCGCCGCCACAGACACCGCCGCTAGCACTGCCACTGGCCCTGCGACGTACTCGGACAGTGGCACCACCACTGACATGTCTACCATCTCCAGTGGTCAGTCGTCTGAGGTTGGAGGAGAGTTCCTGGACCCTGGGCAGCTTCCATGAGGCATGGCTTCCATCACTGTTTGCACCTGCAGGTGGAAGGTGAAGCCGCAGCAGTGTGGGGTATGTCTCTGCCTCCATGGCGTATCATGCTACCTGTACCTCACCAATCTGGTGGCACACACACCCAGGTGTGGGAATTGTACCGACCACACTGCACATGGAGCACTCTGGGCACCAGGCACCCTCCAGAACCAGTGGAGAGATATATCCACTACCTCAGTCCTTGGCAGGATGAAGCACTCTGGGCACAATGCCCCCTCCAGAACCAGTGGAGAGATACATCCACTACCTCAGTCCTTGGCAGGATGAAGAACTTTGGTCACCAGGCCCCCTCCAGAACCAGTAGAGAGATACATCCACTACCTCAATCCTTGGCATAATGAAGCACTCTGGCCACCAGGCCCCCTCCAGAACCAGCGGAGAGATACATGCACTACATCAGTCCTTGGCAGGATTAAGCACGATGGGCACAATGCCCCCTCCAGAACCAGTCAAGAGATACATCCACTACCTCAGTCCTTGGCAGGATGAAGCACTCTGGGCACCTGGCCCCCTCCAGAACCAATGTAGAGATACATCCACTACCTCAGTCCTTGGCAGGATGAAGCACTCTGGGCTCCAGGCCCACTCCAGAGCCAGTGGAGACTGTTATCCACTTGAAATACTGGGGCATATTTATACTCTGTTTGCGACGGAATTGCGTTGTTTTTTTTGACGCAATTCCGACGCAAAACTAACTCCATATTTATACTTTGGCGTTAGACGCGTCTAGCGCCAAAGTCCATGGAGTTTGCGTCATTTTTTAGCGTGGACACCTACTTTGCGTTAATGAGATGCAAGGTAGGCGTTCCCGTCTAAAAAATTGACTCCGAGGCATGTGCGCCGTATTTACACTCCCGGGCAAAATTCACGCCCGAGAGTGGGCAGGTAAAAAAAAATGACGTACGGCCGCTTTTGCGCAGTTTTTTAGCGCCTGGAAAAGGCAGGCGTTAAGGGACCTGTGGGCTCGGAAGGAGCCCAAAGGTGCCCTCCCATGCCCCCAGGGACACCCCCTGTCACCCTTGCCCACCCCAGGAGGACACCCAAGCCTGGAGGGACCCATCCCAGGGACATTAAGGTAAGTTCCGGTAAGTATATATATTTTTTTGTGGCATAGGGGGGCCTGATTTGTGCCCCCCTACATGCCACTATGCCCAATGACCATGCCCAGGGGACAGAAGTCCCCTGGGCATGGCCATTGGGCAAGGGGGCATGACTCCTGTCTTTGCTAAGACAGGAGTCATTTCTATGGGGGTTGGGAGTCGAAAAAAATGGCGCAAATCGGGTTGAGGCGAAAAATTTGCCTCAGCCTGACTTGCCCCATTTTTTGACGCCCAAGCTCCATATCCCCCTACGCCGGCGCTGCCTGGTGTACGTCGTTTTTTTCCACGCACACCAGGCAGCGCCGGCGGCTAACGCCGGCTAACGTCATTGATTAAATACGGCGCCCGCATGGCGCTTCAGAATGGCGTTAGCCGGCGCTAATTTTTTTGACGCAAAACTGCGTTAGCGCAGTTTTGCGTCAAAAAGTATAAATATGGCCCACTGTGTCTTTGCACTCACCAGGATAAAGCAGTGGGCAAACCACCCACTGGAAAGACTTGAGAGACGGTGGCTTTGCACTCCCCAGGATAAAGCAGTGGGAAAACCACCCACTTGAGAGACTTGAGAGACTGTGGCCTTGCACTCCCCAGGATAAAGCAGTGGGCAAACCACCCACTGGAGAGACTTGTGAGACTGTAGCTTTGCACTCCCCAGGATACAGCAATGGGCATGGGGCCCCCTCGTGCAGCAATGGCATCGTGATTTCATCTGGCTGAGGTGCCCCCCTCCCCCTGAGGTTCCTGTATATTTTCGGTCTGAAATCCCAGCAGTGTTCTCTCCTTTTCCAGTCAGGTATCTAGTGTGGGCTTCACCCATCCATTTTGTGCCCAGTGGTCCATGGACAATGATTGGTACACTATCTAGACTTGTGTAGTTGGTATACATATTTGTATATACTGAATTTTGAGTATCTGATTTTTCATGATTACACTGGTTACAATAATTTCCTTTTGTCCTTGCCTTCTTCCAGGGGGTGGGGGGTGTATATGTAATGTTGCTGCATGTATTTGTGTGCATGTTGTTGTGGGTGAAGGTGGGGGTATTGTGTGTTGCGTGTGCGTGTCACTCTCTTTTCCCCCTCCCCTGTGTTGTTGGTACAGTACTCACCGTGGTCATCGCCGCCGCCGTTCGCACTCCTGGTAGATGAGAAGATACACCAACATTGGTAACACCTGTAGTTCGGGCTCCATGGCATCCTGGTTCCTCGTTGGGTGTCGAGAGGTGACTGTTTTCCCTTCTATGTACTGTTTCTGCCGTGCTTTTGATCACGTTGGTTCCGGCCCGGAAAAAGTGGCGGATAGCAGTCTTGAAATACAATGGGCTGTACTTTGTCTTCCGCCTGTCTGTTGGCGGTGACCGCCGCAGTGTTTGTTTCTACCGCGTGGCCGTCGGCGTGTTAAAGTGGCTGTCTATGTTGGTGGTTTCCGCCATGGTCGTGATTCCATTTATTTTTCTGCCAGCCTGTTGGCAGTATTACCGCAGCTTTAACATCGACCGCCAGGGTTGTAATGAGGGCCTAAGTGATTTGCCCAGAATCACAGGATGTTGGACTGACGCTGAGACTCCAACCTGGTTCCACAGCTTCAAAGTCAGCAGCTCTGCTTGTTACACCACATCCTCTCCCTCCTCATACAGTAAAGGGAATACCTGTCTGCATTGAAGTCAGGCAAAAGGTCATGTGCTTTTCATGAACTTTATTTTTAATGAACCATTCCATTGTGGGATAGAGCTTGTTCACACAGAAGAACTCACTTCCCGTCCCCCATTCGCATGTATCAATTTACAATGGGTTCCAGTAATATCTTTTATCTTCGCATTGTACATGTAGAGGAGAACAAGTAGACTTAATTCTACACTTAGGGTGACTTGGATTTTTTAATAGAAAGAAGCTATATGCAATGTGTGATTAAATATTGGTGACATGACCCATCCCTTGTGCAGTATGTGGTGCACAGTAATAGGGTCCTCAGGCATTGTAGGCAAGTTTGCTTTGGACGAGCGGTGGGCCTGGGTGACCCGAGAGCACTGACTCCCACAATGAGAGTATTTTGGTGGCCCAAATACAGATGTGTCTAGTTGCCAAGCCACTCTGCCCTGCCTCTGCTCTTCTCTCAACACTGCAGCAATGAAGGACATGGGCTGCTCCCCCCCACCCTCCCATTTACCACCCCCCCCCCAATTGCCAAAGGCAACAGCTCTCCCACAAGCGACACCTATTGGTTTTGCTAATGCTTGTTTTCATTATTTTGCATTCTTTATCTTTCTTTTTAATCACCCTTGGTTTAAACTATGTCTTGAGGTTACAGCAATTCAAAGCCCATAGTACCTTTTCCTTGGGACAATAAGAAATATATTTTTCTGTAATGTGCTTTAGACCTAAAAATGGTTGCCAACCCTGCACTGTTCAACACTATACAATTCTATTCAGATCATGTGTGACAGTTATGATTAAGTTCATTTTTTGCTGCAAGAATTTAGCTCTCACACATAGGCTGCACCATGTTTTTTTTTATTATTTTGGTGTATACTTGTAAATGAAAAACACTGACCATCACATCAGCTTGTCCCATTCAGATCTATTTGTTTTTCCAAAGCCTACTTCAATAAGTAGGTGCGACGAAAACCATATAACACAACTTTGCTGAAACTCATCCTTGCACTACAGCATTACAAAATTGACCTTGGGACTCATTTTGATGCTTGACGTTTAAAGATTCACTGAAAGTAAATCTGAGCTCTCTGCTTTATTTTCTGCGTAGACAAAGCTGTAACCTTGATTTCTGTGAGCGCGTCTGTCCTTATTTGGTTTTCTTTTATTCATTTTTAAGGAGATGTGTTAGATATTCGATGGACCTTTTGACAGCGCTTAGAGTAATTCACACCAAAAATCACAATTAAAACACAAATTCATCAATAACAACATCAAATACCTTTGGAGTCAGAAATCTCTACACACCATGACCCATTTGGCCATTTATAACCACACCTTTATGTAAAGTTTAGAATGTTTATTTCCCTATATTAACAATGCTAATATCATGTAAATTAGTCAATGCTATTATCACATAAATTAGTCTCAAAACCATCTGGTAAGCATACAAGAACAACACTGGTTGACCAAACCTTCTAGAGAATCTCAATTGAACTAGTGCATTGATCACTAAACATTCGAGGCTCACAGTAGAAATTAAAAGTAAGAACAATTGCGCAATAGAAATGGCATAATCTAGGTTCAGCAACTGAGCAACATCATTTATCTGTTAATAGCAACCTGTTAACATCAGGATTTCCATTACTAACTTTCAGATTAGAATAGCATGTTTGGACGTCATGCAAAACTTTTTTGTCAAAGTTAATTTGGGAAAACATCTAGCTATGGCTCTATCTAAATGGCAGTTGGTACCTGGAAACAAAAGAACAAACTCACATCAAGAACAATAGCATTTTGTTATACCTCTCCTCATATGGATCAACAATCTGTTATTATCTTCATCAGATAGACATGAGTTGAGTCAGCATCAGTAAAGTGCAATGGAAGGAAATGGTTCAGAACCGGGGACCCTAAGCTATCCGAACCATGAGAAAGCAATATCTAAGGCATCAGCATTCAGCATCAGAAGTCTAAGCAATACATTTGAGATAGAATCCTCTCCGGAAGACATCTAAGTAGGAATGAGAAAGCCTCTCGCTGTGCAGTCATGCTAAGTTAAAATAATCTAAAGAACTTCCTACGTTGCCATTGGTTAAGGAATCGTACGTTCACCATTATCCTGATAAGGATAAAACTTCAAATCTAAATTATAAGTATACTGTCTTTCACATGTCGATGATTGGCTCCTCTTTTCCTGTTTCCATCGTCAAGTTCGTCAGGTAGCATTTTTGTATCCATCCGTTTTCCAGTCAGTACATCCATTGTTAGCTCCTTGGAATATCGCTGTCTCATGCATCAAACTATACATTGTATCATCTACTAGTGCAGGATCTTCTAGCAAGCAGTTCTCATGAGAAAGTTAAAGACATCTGCTAACATTTGGTCAACTCAGTGGAAAACAATACGTGATTTAATTTCTCTAGACATACATTCCCTCAAGTTTTATTTGAACAGTGCAGCTTAACATGACGCGGTGCAAACTAGGCCCAAACCTCACTAACTTAAGGCCTGTAATTAATACAGCAAATACATAATGCAAAATCATTAATATAACACACTACTAAAATAACCTAAACATATGCACCTCAATTAATTATTAATATGCATTTATTAATGGCACTTCGTGATTAGTGATGGCCACTCAAGTGGGCACATTTTCTAGGTTAGTCTAATTCTATGCAGATTCATAATCCAAAGTACATAACATCATTAGTAATAAATTCAGCATTCACAATCCCTCCTCTGATGACTAAAGATGTCATCACACTTTACATCTTCCCACACAAATTTCACACTCCCCTAAACTTTGTCCTCCTTGTATCTTTTATTTCTTCTTTCCCTTTCAAATTTTACCTAAACAATCTTTCCATTTTAATTTCTTCCCTCCTCTGATAATTTTTCAATTTCTTTACCTTAATCATGTTATACAATTTACATATTCCCCATACTCCAATTACGCAAATTACAATAATCAATATTACTTGTGTTATCTTCATTACTATCCCTCTCTCTAGGTTACCAAGCCAATTTCCCATTGAGGCAAAACCTTTGGCAACATTCTCCCAAACTCTTGGTTTCTTTAGATCTTTCAGATCAACTCTATCATTAGTCAAATTGGTAATAAGGCTTCTAAGTTCATTACTATTGTTAGGTAAATATGAGCAACAATGTTGTGGATTCTACATTTTACAAACTCTGCCCTCATTTGCTAAAAGGATGTCAAACTCTTGTTAGTAACAGACTACAACATATTCATAAGTAAAGGGCAAACTATGGTAAGTAACTCCTTCCTCCTCTGATGAAGGAATCTGCGTGCAGACGTAGAAATCTCTCACATCCATCGTCTCAACATACTCCTGCAATGAGCGATAGAAAACATTAGAAGAAAGTTCTCCTTGAGTATTATCTACGTGCAAATATTTCTCATCTATCCTAAACCTATCTACTCCTGTGAGTGCAGTAGTTGTCTCTAAAGCTAAGGTATAGTTAGTCTTATTAATAAGAATCATGCTCACAGTCAACACCAGACACAAGATCATGCATACAATCGACAAACCAATTCCTATGTATCTACAGCACCTATTCTTCTTACCCTGTTGGCTAAGGTTACTCATGATCTGTAAAGAATCCGAAAGTAGAAGAGAAAATTATAACAATGCAGCAAAAATCAAAAACAAAACCTTCAATCTTCTTTAGCAGTTATTTACATCTTTCAGACTTTCTTCCAGGACCTTTGTCAAAAATAGGTAGCTTGTCAAAATCGGTTTAGCAGCTTGTCAAATCAGGTTATTTCAAAAGTCTCTTCCAGATAATTTCAATAGTCTCTCTCTCTCTTGCACTTTTCTTAGGTCTACAGTTTTGCAAAGTTCAGTTCATTTATTTGTTTTCAAGTGCCAAAATATTGACCTGGAATGTCTCGATCAAAACAAAAGGACAAAAATTTGCTCTGCCATTTACTTGTCATTGCATACGCCCATTCAGGACCTGCATACCTTCTATTTGCAATTCTCTTTCTTTTCAGTCTTCGATCACCATCCATCAAATCCACTCTCCTTGTTGTGTCTACTTCTTCCTCAATTGTTGTCACTGTAATTACTTCTTTTCTCTTTGCTTGTGACTTCGGCAGCTTATCTCCTTTCAGTGGGCCTTTTGTCAATGCTCTTATTAGTGCTCGATTTGCAACTTCTCTTTGTTCTGCAGGATTTTCTCCTGACGTACCTACAAATGGTTTAGGAGGAGTCAGATCATTTTGGCTTTGTTCCGCCTCAACTCCTTCCCCCTCGGGATCTGTCTTTTGCTCTGTTTGTCTTTTAAGATCCCCTGCTTCTGGGAGAGCCCTGCTCTGACTAAACTCTCCTGCCACCTTAGTTGAGGTTGGTTCACTGTCACTCTCCTGTAGGTTTTCAGCTTCGTTTCTCACAGGAGTGCTTGTACTGGCTTCAGTTTGCACAGATTCAGTCTCTGATTCTCCTTCTCCCCTCTCCAATTCTGAAGTTGTTCTGGACGTTGTTGGTACTCTCAACAACTCTTCTTCATTGTCCAATGGGCATAGTACTCTTCGAGAATGGCTGGCATGGATCAAGTTCAGAACTCCAGTGCACTTCACAGCTGTAGTAGTGATCAGTACTACTTGGTAAGGGTCTTTCTACTGAGGCTCCAAACACGTCTTCCTCACATGCTTTCTAATCACAACCCAATCTCCCACTATCAGGTTGTGGCTTTGATCTTGAGATGGTTTCAGTGTGTTGTAGCTTCCAACTGATGAGAGAAAGAGTGAGCCACATCAGCCAGACCTTTGCAGTAGTCCAACACCTTATCATCTGTCATATTCACAAGAGCATTGGCAGGAACTGCTGACAACCTCATTGCGCTGCCCATGAGGATTTCATGCTGCAAAGGTCCTGTTTTCCTGTCGGGTGTGTTTCTCATAGTCATCAGAACTAAAGGCAGTGCGTGAGGCCATTTCAGTTTTATGGACACACACATTTTTGCCATTCTTGATTTCAAGGTACCATTCATCTGTTCCACAAGCCTGAGCCTTCAGGGCGGTAACTACAATGCAACTTCTGCTCAATATTTAAAGCTGAACATAGTGATTTGATTACTTCATTGTTGAACTGACTTCTTCTATCTGATTTTAAAGAGACCGGAAAACCAAAACGTGGTATCAGTTCCCTAAGTAGTAACTTCGCTACTGTGAGGCTGTCATTTACTCATGTAGGGTAAGCTTCAATCCAGTGACTAAAAATATAATCATCAACACATATCTCAATCCTCCACACAGAGGCTTCTCATGAAATCCATCCGCATTCTACTAAATGGACCTCCGGCTCTTCCAATGTGGCTCAAATTGACCACTTTCCCTTTACCCACGTTCATATGCTCGCAGACAATGCATCAATGGCAAACTGCTTTGGCAACCTGTCTAAATTTCAGATTGAACCAAGAATGTTTAAAGGTACGGACCATTGCATCCCTTCCAACATGTGCTTGTCCATGATAATACCTAGCCATTTGAGTCAAGAAAATATTAGGCAGAAGTGCTTGTTCCTCCCTGGACACCAAGATGTCATCTTCATGTTGAACACATTTTAACTTTACCCAATTCCTTTTCTCATCTTTGTCAACATTTTCCTGGAACGCTTTCAATTCTTCAAAGGTATCTATAACATGCAATGCATAACTTAGACACATTTCATTTTCAGGTAACAATTCCCACTTATCTTTGAACAATATACAGTTCATTGCACAAAACCTTGTGACTTGATCGGCATATCCATTTCTCATTGACACAAAATCTTGTGATTTCAGGTGTGCACTGCATTTCACCACAGCAATCTTTTTGAGGCATTTGAATAGGTTGTAACAACTCATGGATCCTTTCACTATTTCTCACATGTGAACCAGAAGAGGTCAGGAAACCTCTCAGTGACCACAGCTGACCAAAATCGTGGACTATTCCAAATCTGTACTGGCTGTCAGTATAAATGGTAACTTTAAGCTGTGCAGAAACATGGCATGCTGTAGTAAGGGCTACCAGTTACACTCCTCGAAGCCAGGGTGCTTTGAGTATGCCAGAAACTGTGCACACAGAATATCCTGCTCTCAACGTTCCCATGTCTCTTTAACAGGAACCATCAACAAAAACTATTTGGTAATTTTCTTCTAATCGAGTATTCCGAATATCAGGTCTTGCCTTCTTGCACAAATCAGTTACTTCTAGACAGTCATGTTCAACTTCTTTCATTTTGTCAACTTCAATATTCTCTTTTGGAAGTAAGGTTACTGGGTTAAGCACTGTACATCTTTTTAATTATACATTAGGGGACCCCAGGATGACAGTTTCATAACGTGTCAGCCTGGCATTTGTTAGATTTTGAGTCTTGGTTCTGGTGAGTAAAACATCAATGGAGTGAGGGACCACGACAATTATAGGATGTCCCATCACAGTGTTCTCACTTTGAGTGAGGTTCAGTCCAACCACTGAAACGGATCGCAGACAGCCTGGTAAAGCTGCTGCAACTAGTTCCAAAGTAGCTGAAAAATATGCTACTGGGCGGTTTACACCACCATGGACTTGAGTCAAGACAGACAAAGAACATGCATCATTCATGACAGAACAACATGAAGGGTTTTGTGTAGTCAGGCATTCCCAAAGCTGGGGCTTTGCACAGACTTTCTCTCAACTCAGTAAAGGCTTTCAAACAGGCTTGGTACAACACTAGGGGATAAGTAACTTCTTTGTGTGACAGTTTCTGCAATGGCCTTGAAATGATTGAAAAGTTGAGAATCCACTGGCGACAATAGCTCACCATTCCTTAAAACATCCTGACGTCTCCCTGAGTTGCTGGAGGATTCATCTGCCATATGACTGTGACCCTTTTTCTGGAGATTTTTCTAGTTCCTTTCTCAATTAGGTGTCTCAAATATTTCACTTCTTTCTGACAGTACTGGAATTTTGCTGGGTAGACTTTATGCCCATTCTTCCCTACGTGATTCAGTAAAGCAATAGCACCATACTTGCATGCCTCTCTTGTCTTTGATGCGATCAACAGATCTTCTATGTACTGTACCAATGTCGATTGGAAAGGCATTTCCAATGTCTCCAGATTCTATTTCAAGATCTGGTTGAAAATGGATGGTGACTCTGAAAACCCTTGAGGGGGTGTGTGAGTGCATGTATGCTTGCGGGGGTGTTGTGTTGATGGGAATGAGTGCATGTATGGCTGTGGGTATGTCTGTATGGATGTGTGCATGTATGTTTGAATGTGGGTGTGCGTGTCTGACTGTATGTGTGGATGTAGGCATGTATGTCGGGGTGTGTGCGTGTGTGTGTTGGTGGTGCCTGCATGCGTGTCGGGTGTGTGTGAGAAATGTTATGTTGGGGGTCGGGGAGGGGGGCCCTGTCACCTTTGGGGGGTGGCAGGGGTGGTGGGGGGTGTAGGGGAGGGAGTCGGGGTGGGTGTGTGGGTTGGCGGAGACCCCTATCAGTGCCAGGGAAGGAATTCCCTGGCACTGATAGTGCTTACCGCCATGGATTTCATGGCGGTTCAAACCGCTGGAAATCCACGGCGGTAAGCCAGGATCCAAATACCGCCAGCTGTATACTGACGGCCGCCGGGCTGGAGACCCAGGTCTCCAGCCTGGCGGTCGTCTCTGCCCTGGCGGGCAGGACGGAGAGAACCGGCGGTTGACCATGGCGGTAACCCCCATGGTCATAATGCACCAAGGTAAGACCGCCAGCCTGTTGTCGGTCTTACCGCCGGATCTACACCATCCGCCAGGGTTGTAATGACCCCCATGTCATTTAATTTCTTCAAATCCTGAACCTATAAAAAAATTCCCACATGGCTTCCACATTCCCATTATCATTGAAGTGCATGCACTGCTCAACATCTATTTAAAAACACCTTGGTTTACAAGTTCTGCAATTATGGGTGCAGTCCCTTCAGTCGTCTCTGGTGTTGTGGTATTGAGGAATCTGGGAAAAAGTCGCATTTGCCTTGACCGGGACCTTAACTGGCTCATCTCCTTTGATCAGACCAATGTCCTTACCTGTAAAATCCCACTCCTTCATTTTAACTGTTCCCTGTAAATCAGAAGGAAGATTTCTCACTGCGAAAACTGGAAAGAAACTAATCAAAGGGTACCCCTCATTCCATGTGTCTTCGTTAGGCTCTGGGGAAACGTCATCTTCATCACTATTTGTTTGAATGGCAATTTCATCATTTGAGGAAGTAATTGAACATCTCATTTTGCACAACAAGTCCCTTCCTAATAGGAATACCAGACTCGAGTCACAAACTACAAATTTGAGTAATGTGTCAGGGAGACCAGTTCCTCGGGGTCTGCGCACGTTCCCAACATTTCCACCACTAGACAACTCCAAGACTCTGATAGATGAATCACAGAGGCTGAGAGAGTCCAAGCGGGGGAAAAGGGGATTAGGATGGGAACAGCTAGGAAGAAGACCTGTAGGAAACAAAAGGTTAAAACACAGAATATCAAGATTATATCACATTAATCTTTACTAGACTATGGGGGTTATTCTAACTTTGGAGGAGTGTTAATCCGTCCCAAAAGTGACGGTAAAGTGACGGATATACCACCAGCCGTATTACGAGTTCCATAGGATATAATGGACTCGTAATACGGCTGGTGGTAAATCCGTCACTTTTCCGTCACTTTTGGGATGGATTAACACCTCCTCCAAAGTTAGAATAACCCCCTTTGATTCTAAGCATTGTCATACTGTAACCATGGATAACTTAAGCATGTACTAAATAACTAGGCCTCAAGACGTCTGGTTTCCTGGGAAGGAATCATGAATGATTCACACAATCTCTCAATGAACCTATTAATGAAATGTAACACATTGACTAGGAATATAAGAACCCTCTAGAATTATGTTTTCAAAATCAAACATGACCTTTTTGCATGAGGACAATAAAATAATCTGAACATTTTCTGGAACACAATAGGAGTTGTATTAAAGGACTTATTATGCACATATAATGTAACATCTAGAATTTTAACACTTAGGCCCTCATTACAACCCTGGTGGTCAAAGACCGCCAGGGCTGTTTTGGAGGTTACACCACCAACAGGCTGTTGGTGCAACTTGGATATTACGAACACGGCGGAAGCGGTCGCACCGCTGGGACTGGCGGTTTTCCACCACAGTGGTCCTGGCGGATTTAATCCCAGGGGATTACGAGTCCCCTTTCTGCCTGCCTTTTCATGGCGGTAGGAACCGGCATGGAAAGGCTGGTGGAAAGGGGAGTCGTGGGGCCCCTTGGCACAGCCCCACACAGCTTTTCACTGTCTGAACAGCAGACAGTGAAAAGCGCAACAGATGCAACTGCACCCGTCGACGGCCGCAACAGCGCCGGCTCCATTTGGAAACGGCTCTCATGTTGCGGCCGACATCCCCGCTGGGCCAGCGGGTGGAAACTCGTATCGGCTGCCGCATGGCGGTTACAACTTGGCAGGTGGCAGTTGTAATGGGGGCCTTAGTTTTAAATGCAGAAACATGAATCAGGCACATTGCTGAATTCAACAAGAATATGCAGATGCCATGAAATGATCGCGCACACTGCAAGTGATCTGAAACATCAAGTTTTAATTGCGGGAATTAATTGCGCGTCTTTCCGATTCGAATGCCACCTTGTAAATGCCAAGAAATGGTTGCTCACAATGCGTATCAAGAGTTAAATGCAAGGAAATGAATTGCGCGTCTTGCCGATTCGAACGCCACCATGTAAATGCCAAGAAATGGTTGCGCACAATGAGTATCAAGCAATAATCACAAGGAATGAATCGCGCGTCTTGCCGATTCGAATGTCACCATGTAAATGCCAAGAAATGCTTGCACATAATGCATATCAAGAGTTAAATTCAAGGAAATGAATCTCGCGTCTTGCCGATTTGAACGCCACCATGTAACTGCCAAGAAATGGTAGCGCACAATGAATATCAAGAGTTAAACACGAGGAATGAATTGCGCGTCTTGATTGCTGATTCGAATGTCACCATGTAAATGCCAGAAAAACCAAGAGCACATTCACACGCACAAGATAAAATCTCTCGACATGAAAATTAGGCCCAAGAACTCGAATGCCTTCAACAATTGGATCGGGGGCCCAGCCCGACCTCCGTCTTGGACACTCCCGTTTCCAATGTCCGAGGCCTCCTCAAGCGTGACATGGCAACAATCTCTTCATCCCTTGCAAATCATTCTGAACAACCAGTGTTCAAATCAGGACTACGGTTCACATTTCCAATTCCACAACGATGTCTACCCTTTGCTTGATTCAGAAACAACACGTTTCCCTGCTGCTGCTGTTGCAGATAACTTCCCTGCATTCCTGATTGTGCCTTTTTAATCTGCATCATCATTGCCTTCTCTTTCTACTTTCTCTGCTTCAACTCAATCTTGTCGCTACAATACTTTGCATATTGCAATACTTCATCAATCTGTTTCACTTGCCAACAAACCAAATGACTCTTAAGCAGCTGGCTAATCTCGGGTCTCAATCCTTCAACAAATCTGAACACAAAATGAATCATGTCTTTTGGCTCAATTGTTTCTGTGCCACTGTAACATTTGAATGCCTGCAAAAATCTCTCATAGTATGAATGTCTCAACTCCTTCACTGCCTGGGCTGTCCTATCTTTTCACTGCCTCCGGGAATCCTCCGGGAATCTTTCTCATTGGTAGAATTTTCACTGGATCCTCAATTTGCTGCACAGTTGAAGTAAGATTAGCAGAATCCTTTTTCTACTTGTCTCTTTTCTTCACCCATCTGCCTTCCCACTTGTCTAATGCACCCCATGTTTGAACGCTCTGAATTAATTCCCTAAGGTGAATTTTCATTCCCGGGACTCTCATGTTTTCAAAATCCTTTGACTAAACTCTAAACTCTAACTCCTCTTCAGGTGCTTCGTTTTCTTGATCTCTATGGCATATTTCTCTGCTAGGTCTGCTCATTTCTAATGTATTATTCCTGCTTTGTTAGTAATCAGCTTACACAAATAACACAACTCATCTTCTCTGAATGTGTCAACCCTGTCTAACCCTATTGGTCCCTCAGTCAGCTCTTCTGCCTCTAGTCTAAGCCTGGTCAAATTCAGGGCATTTCCTCCACTGGAATCTCCTTGATTGCTACTCAATTTCTCTGACTATTCAGTTAACTGCTAATGTGTCAAACCTTATAATGAAATGGTGTTATGGCTTAGACCTGGGACTTGCTGTGGTGTTAGGTTTGGGCTCTCTGGTGTCACCATGTTTGGATTTGGGCCTATGTATTACCTCACCTCATTATTAGGAGGAGTCTTGAAAGGACTTAAATAAATTAGTGGACCTGTTCCATTAAGTGTCGGTCTCATGGGAGTTATCATTCTTGCGTTTGTGTTAAATCACTGCCTTTCTATACTCGGATTCAGGGTTTTTTGTCTCTGTTCCTGTTATTTCCCCTGGGCGAACAACAGTATGGCTGGATGTTTGGTAACTGGTACTGATATGGCATCGGGACTTGATTGGGCATTTGGATTTCTCGGGTATATTATTCCTGTATTCTGACTTGTCAGTGCAGACATCTCTGTCTGTGGTCCTCTCATGGGGGTGTATCTTGGAATAGTCTGTGTCTGTATCGGGGACATCATGTTCAGGGTTGACTTTATCTGCATCAAAGTTGGCTTCTGGTAAACTTGTCCTGTCGGCACTACTAGGTTTGTTGCGGTATCTACAAGGTGTACATCTGGGTAAATTCTGGGAATATCCATCTGCCGCACAGGCCTTTGGATCACTTAAGTATTGGGTACACTATGGCTTACCTGAATCTGGTTCTGGGTCGATTCAACTCATATCGGAGCTGTAGGGTCTACACTGGTGCTTGAGCTTCTCTCATGAGCTGCATATGGTGGGAGACGATTTCTCAAGAGCTGTAAAATGAACTCATCATCATCTCACTCTTCATCGTGTGTCAAAGACTTCCTAGACTCTGTGGATTTCTGCTGTCTCTCTTCTGAAAGTTAAGACTCCCTCTTCTCAGTATTCTTCCTAACCTCAATCCTCTTCTCTTGTGTGATTGCAGGAAACAAGTTAATTCCCTGTAAAGTCTCAGTTCTCCAAAGTTTCTGATCACTATCCCATCTAGCCTCTGCTGGTGTCTTCTCAGCTTTCCGCATTCTTTTCCCAAATTTCAATTGCTGTTGCTGTCAAACTGTGCTGGTCTCGGAGGAGGTTTTAAATCATACAATACTCTCCTCAAATTCTCTAAACTCCTCAAATTAAATGTTCCATGGGCAGGAAATGCTTAGATCCCATCTTTCGCTGTCTCCTTGCACCATTGTTTCACCCAAAGACATGGCCTGCTCTTCAAATACAATATAAGCGGGTGTACCTTCTGGTGGTGCAATTTCCCCTATTCGAGTTGGAATAAACAAATCTCCCCTTAGGGAACTCTTTAAAGCTTTGAAAAATGTCATCTTTGGTAGATTACCCTACTTTCAATCAAATCAGGAAGTGGCTTTTGTTCCCAAAATCCTTTTCGCCAACCTTCTCAACCAATTATGCTTCACAGTTGTCGACCAATCCGTTTGCGACCCTTCTCACTAACCGGCTTGTCTCAGCGTGGCTCAAATGATGTCACACTCACACGTACAGCAGCTGACAAAGTCTTCAGCTTGCCCTCCTCAACTCAAATTCATGCATCTAAATGCAAATATTACGAGCACTAAAAACCAAAACCCAATTTGTCTATTTCCCAATTAGGGTATCACAATCGCTTCAGAAACCTTACTGATTTTTCACTGTGGCATTTTGTTCTAACAGATACTCTTTCTGTCTCAGTTTCCCTGACAAGCAAGCAAAATTCAACCGGCAAATTTCACTCTCAACTGTTCATTGGGTCTGTTCTGGTGCACATAGGACTCATCAAATCTCAATCGAAAAACTTTTCACTCACTTTAGCACGCACTGTTGAGGTTTCGACCACGCCCATTTGACCTATTAAACAGACAAATTACAACATAAACCAAGTGTTTCATATGCTTAGACCACGCAGGGTCCATATACCAATCAATCAATCAATCACAATATTTATAGAGCGCACTATGTACCCGTTAGGGTTTCAAGGTGCTGAGGGGGGGGGGGGTTGCTGCTACTGGTCGAAGAGCCAGGTCTTGAGGAGTCTCCTGAAGGTGAGAAGGTCCTGGGTCTGTCGCAGGGTGGTCGGGAGGGCGTTCCAGGTCTTGGCGGCGAGATGGAAGAAGGATCTGCCGCCGGAGGTCTTGCGATGGAAGCGGGGAACTATGGCGAGGGCGAGGTTGGCGGAGCGGAGTTGGCGGGAGGGGACGTAGAAGTTGAGTCTGTTGTTCAGGTAGACTGGTCCGGCGTTGTGGAGTGCCTTGTGTGCGTGGGTGAGGAGCTTGAAGGTGATCCGTTTGTCCACGGGAAGCCAGTGTAGGTCTTTCAGGTTGTGGGAGATGGGGCATCGGCGGGGTACGTCGAGGACCAGTCGGGCAGAGGCGTTTTGGATTCGTTGTAGGCGTCAGATGTCTTTTGCTGGGATGCCTGTGTAGAGTGCGTTGCCGTAGTCAAGTCTACTGCTGACGAGGGCCTGGGTCACCGTTTTTCTGGTGTCCGTCGGGATCCATTTGTAGATTCTACAGAGCATGCGGAGGGTGTTGTAGCAGGAGGAGGACACGGCGTTGACCTGCTTCGACATGGTGAGGGCGGAGTCGAGGACGAAGCCCAGGTTGTGTGCGAGGTTGGTTGGTGTTGGAGGGGGGCCCAGCGCAGTGGGCCACCAGGAGTCGTCCCAGGCCGAAGGGGTGCGTCCGAGGATGAGGACCTCCGTCTTGTCGGAATTCAACTTCAGGCGGCTTTTTCTCATCCATTCGGCGATGGACTTCATTCCCTCTTGGAGGTTGGTTTTGGCGGTGAGTGGGTCTTTGGTGAGGGAGAGGATGAGCTGGGTGTCGTCGGCGTAGGAGAGAATGTTGAGGTTGTGCTGACGGGCCAGTTGTGCGAGGGGGGCCATGTAGATGTTGAACAGCGTCGGCCTTAGGGAGGAGCCTTGGGGTACGCCGCAGATGATGTTGGTGGCTTCGGAACGGAAGGGAGGGAGTCGGACTCTCTGGGTTCTGCCGGAGAGGAAGGAGGAGATCCAGTTGAGGGCTTTCTCTTGTATTCCGGCTTCGTAAAGGCGTGTTAGTAGGGTGTGGTGGCAAACCGTGTCGAAGGCTGCGAAAAGGTCCAGGAGGATGAGGGCCGATGTTTCGCCGTTGTCTATTTGCTGTCTGATGTCGTCTGTGGCGGCGAGGAGAGCAGTCTCGGTGCTGTGGTTGCGTCTGAAACTGGACTGGGAGGGGTCCAGGATGGAGTTGTCCTCGAGGTGGTGGGTGAGCATAGCGTTGATGATCTTCTCGATGACCTTCGCTGGGAAGGGGAGGAGGGAGATCGGGTGGAAGTTTTTGAGGTCGTTGGGGTCTGCCTTGGGTTTTTTGAGGAGGGCGTGGATTTCGGCGTGTTTCCAGCTTTCCGGGAAGGTTGCGGTTTCGAATGATAAGTTGGTGATCTTTCGAAGTTGGGGGGCGATGGTGGAGTCGGCTTTGTTGTAGACGTGGTGGGGGCATGGGTCAGAAGGGGATCCTGAGTGGATGGAGTTCATGATCTTGCAAGTTTCCGAGTCATCTACGTGGGTCCAGGAGGTCAGGTGGTTGGTGTAGGTGGAGCTGTCGGGTCTGGGGTCTGGCGGAGGCGTGGCATGGATGTCGGCGATCTTCTGATAGAAGAAGGAGGACAGGGCGTCGCAGAGTTCTTGGGAGGGAGGGATGTCGTTTGCGTTGGTGCTGGGGTTGGATAACTCTTTCACGATGCAGAAGAGTTCTTTGCTGTCGTGTGCGTTGTTGTTCAGGCGTTCTGTGAAGTGGGAACGTTTGGCGAGTCGGATTAGCTGGTGGTGCTTGCGGGTGGCTTCCTTGTGGGCTGTCAGGCTGTCTGGTGTGTGTTCGAGGAGCCATTTCTTCTTTAGTTTCTGGCAGGTGCGTTTGGAGGTGATGAGTTCGTCTGTGAACCAGGCGGCTTTTTTCTTTCCTTGGTTGTTGGCGGGTCTTTTGAGGGGTGCAAGGGTGTTGGCGCAGTCGTTGATCCATTGTCGTAGGTTGAGAGCGGCGGTGTCTGGGTTGGTGGGGTTGGTAGGCGGGTTCTGGGCGAGGGTGCTGGTCAGTTGGTCTTCGGTGACTTTGCCCCAGCGCCGGTGGGGTGGTAGTTGGGTGCGGTGGTGTTCGGTGTGCTTCTTGAATGTGAAGTGGATGCAGTGGTGGTCGGTCCAGTGGAGTTCGGTGGTGTGGCTGAAGGTGACGTGGTTGCTTGCAGAGAAGATCGGGTCGAGCGTGTGGCCGGCGATGTGGGTGGGTGTGTTGACCAGTTGTTTGAGGCCGAGGTTGGAGAGGTTGTCGACAGGGCTGTGGTGTTGGCGTCGTTGTTGTTCTCCAGGTGGAAATTGAGGTCTCCAAGGAGGATGTAGTCCGTGGAGGCGAGGGCATGGGTGCTCGTGAGGTCGGCGATGGAGTCGCTGAAGGGAGCTCGTGGTCCTGGGGGGCGGTAGATGAGTGTTCCCCTGAGCGTAGTGTTGGGGTCGGTGTGGATCCGGAAGTGCAGGTGTTCGGCGGTCTTGAGGCTGTCGTCCGTGTGGGTGTGGATCTTGAGGGTAGATTTGTGGGCGATGGCTATTCCTCCTCCGATTCCATTGGGGCGATCTCTTCTGGTGATCTTGTAGCCGTCAGGGATGGCTATAGTGATGTCGGGTGCTGAAGAGTCGTTCCACCAGGTTTCGGTCAGGAATGCTATGTCTGGGGCGGTGGTGTCGAGCAGGTCCCAGAGCTTGATGGCGTGCTTTTGTGCGGAGCGTGTGTTGAGGAGTATGCAGTGGAGGTGGTTTGTGCTGGTTGTTGCAGGTTTCCTTGTTCTGTTGCAGGTGAAGTTGCAGGCGAGGCAGGAGAAGGGTCCTTTGGTGTTCTTCGGTGTGGTCTGGAAGCATGTTGTGGAGGAACCAGGGTTGAGAGCGATGAGTTCGTTGGCCGAGTAACGGCGTCTGTTGGTGCGGGGGTCGCGCGGACCAGGGGGGGGGTGGCGCAGGGCGCGGTCCAGGCGCGGACGGGCGCAGAAGGGCTTGCCCCTGGTGCACCTCCCGCACGCCAGCGGTGCACACGGTGCGTGTGTCCGCTGTGCGGATGCGCTGCGCCAGCCATTAAGAAGGGAGGGGGAAGGGAGGAGCAGCTGGGAGGAGGGAGGGAGTGGCGAATGGGGGCGCGAGGGGGCGGGCTGTAGGGAGGCAGCGGCAGGGGAAAGCGGCAAGGGGGAGCGCCCAAGGGGCGAAAAACAAGCGGAGAAAGCACAAAAAGTGAAAAAAGGCACAAGGCATCACAAATACGGTAAACGGCACAACACAAGCGGAATACAGCAATTTAAAAAGGCACAAATGGGGGCAGAAGCGCTAGGAAGCAAGGCGCAGAAAACAGAATACAGTTAAAAGATACAGCGAAAACGGCACAATGCACACAAGTCTAGCGACTCTTACCAGAAGCCCACTAGACACCAGGGATGAGGCGCAGGAGGAGGCCTGTGGGTGGAGGAGGGCCTCGAACACGCTAGCAGCAGCGTGGGCGGGGTCAGGGACACGGAGACAGAAGGGTGGTGCTGCGGACGTGGGGGGCGAGCTCTTGACCAAAAACAGGTCAGAGGTCGCTCACCCTCGACGCGCAGCACCAGCCATTAAGAAGGGAGGGGGGAGGGAGGAGCAGCTGGGAGGCGGGAGGGAGCGGCGAATGGGGGTGCGAGGGGGGCGGGCCGCAGGGAGGCAGTGGCAGGGGAAAGCGGCAAGGGGGAGCGCCCAAGGGGCCAAAAACAAGCGGAGAAAGCACAAAAAGTGAAAAAAGGCACAAGGCAATCACAAAATATGGAATACAGTCACAAATACGGTAAACGGCACAACACAAGCAGAGTACAGCAATTTAAAAAGGCACAAATAGGGGCAGAAGCGCTAGGAAGCAAGGCGCAGAAAACAGAATACAGTTAAAAGATACAGCAAAAACGGCACAATGCACACAAGTCTAGCGACGCTTACCAGAAACCCACTAGACACCAGGTATGAGGCGCAGGAGGAGGCCTGCGGGTGGAGGAGGGCCTCGAACACGCTAGCAGCAGCGTGGGCGGGTGTCAGGGACACAGAGACAGCAGGGTGGTGCTGCAGACAAGGGGGGTGAGCTCTTGACCAAAAACAGGTCAGAGGTCGCTCACCCTCGACGCGCAGCGGCAGCCATTAAGAAGGGAGGGGGGAGGGAGGAGCAGCTGGGAGGCGGGAGGGAGCGGCGAATGAGGGCGCGAGGGGGGCGGGGCCGCAGGGAGGCAGCAGCAGGGGAAAGCGGCAAGGGGGAGCGCCCAAGGGGCGAAAAACAAGCGGAGAAAGCACAAAAAGTGAAAAAAAGGCACAAGGCAATCACAAAATACGGAATACAGTCACAAATACGGTAAACGGCACAACACAAGCGGAATACAGCAATTTAAAAAGGCACAAATGGGGGCAGAAGCGCCAGGAAGCAAGGCACAGAAAACAGAATACAGTTAAAAGATACGGCGAAAACGGCACAATGCACACAAGTCTAGCGACGCTTACCAGAAGCCCACTAGACACCAGGGATGAGGCGCAGGAGGAGGCCTGCGGGTGGAGGAGGGCCTCGAACACGCTAGCAGCAGCGTGGGCGGGGGTCAGGAACACGGAGACAGGTAGGGTGGTGCTGCGGACGTGGGGGGGGCGAGCTCTTGACCAAATACAGGTCAGAGGTCGCTCACCCTTGACCCACAGTGCCAGCCATTGAGAAGGGAGGGGGTAGGGGGGAGGGAGGAGCAGCTGGGAGGCGGGAGGCAGGAGGGAGCGGCGAATGGGGGCGCGAGGGGGTGGGGCCGCAGGGAGGCAGCGGCTTGGGAAAGCTGCAGGGGGGGGCGCCCAAGGGGCGGAAAACAAGCGGAGAAAGCACAAAAAGTGAAAAAAGGCATAAGGCAATCACAAAATACGGAATACAGTCACAAATACGGTAAACGGCACAACACAAGCGGGATACAGCAATTTAAAAAGGCACAAATGGGGCAGAAGCGCTAGGAAGCAAGGCGCAGAAAACAGAATACAGTTAAAAGATTCGGCGAAAATGGCACAATGCACACAAGTCTAGCGACGCTTACCAGAAACCCACTAGACACCAGGGATGAGGCGCAGGAGGAGGCCTGCGGTGGAGGAGGGCCTCGAACACGCTAGCAGCAGCGTGGGCGGGGGTCAGGGACACAGAGACAGGTAGGGTGGTGCTGCGGACGTGGGGGGGGTGTGCTCTTGACCAAAAACAGGTCAGAGGTCGCTCACCCTCGACGCGCAGCGCCAGCCCTTAAGAAGGGAGGGGGGACGGAGGAGCAGCTGGGAGGCGGGAGGGAGTGGTGAATGGGGGCTCGAGGAGGGCGGGCCGCAGGGAGGCACCAGCAGGGGAAAGCGGCAGGGGGGGAGCGCCCAAGAGGCGAAAAACAAGCGGAGAAAGCACAAAAAGTGAAAAAAGGCACAAGGCAATCACAAAATACGGAATACAGTCACAAATACGGTAAACGGCACAACACAAGTAGAATACAGCAATTTAAAAAGGCACAAATGGGGGCAGAAGCGCTAGGAAGCAAGGCGCAGAAAACAGAATACAGTTAAAAGATACAGCGAAAACGGCACAATGCACACAAGTCTAGCAATGCTCACCAGAAGCCCACTAGACACCAGGGATGAGGCGCAGGAGGAGGCCTGCGGGTGGAGGAGGGCTTCGAACACGCTAGCAGCAGCGTGGGCGGGGGTCAGGGACACGGAGACAGCAGGGTGGTGCTGCAGACGTGGGGGGGCGAGCTCTTGACCAAAAGCAGGTCAGAGGTCGCTCACCCTCGAAGCGCAGCGCCAGCCATTAAGAAGGGAGGGCGGAGGGAGGAGCAGCTGGGAGGCGGGAGGGAGCGGCGAATGGGGGCGCGAGGGGGGTGGGGCCGCAGGGAGGCAGCGGCAGGGGAAAGCGGCAAGGGGGAGTGCCCAAGGGGCAAAAAACAAGCAGAGAAAGCACAAAAAGTGAAAAAAGGCACAAGGCAATCACAAAATACGGAATACAGTCACAAATACGGTAAACGGCACAACATAAGCGGAATACAGCAATTTAAAAAGGCACAAATGGGGGCAGAAGCGCTAGGAAGCAAGGTGCAGAAAACAGAATACAGTTAAAAGATACGGCGAAAACGGCACAATGCACACAAGTCTAGCGACGCTTACCAGAAGCCCACTAGACACCAGGGATGAGGCGCAGGAGGAGGCCTGCGGGTTGAGGAGGGCCTCGAACACACTAGCAGCAGCGTGGGCGGGGGTCAGGGACAACGAGACAGCAGGGTGGTGCTGCGGACGTGGGGGGCAAGCTCTTGACCAAAAACATGTCAGAGGTCACCAACAAAACGTGGACAATTTGTGAGCACAAAACGCCACACACATGTGAAGTTCGACGACTTCCCTACTTTCACACTTCGCAAACTCCTTCAACAACTTCATTTGGAGTACGCAAACTCCCTACACAATCTTATTTGGAGTACGTAGACTCTCTTAACCTCAAAAACATCACATTTCACCAGCCATTTGCTTAAGCTGTGCAAGCGCAAAACCTATTTAATTCACACTGTCACTAGAACGCAGAGAACATCCTCAAGCAAGCCTTGGCAAGCTCCATGGTTCTGGGAAAGTCATTGTAAGCTCTTAGGGTGACATTTTCTTTTTACTTTGTATCATCAAATCTTAATCTTTACCAGTTTCTCTTAACAAATCTGTGACTTATTTTGATGTCTTAAGTAGACTACCCATCCAATTATTTTATCTGTTTCGTAAGGGGAAACTTTTTGGTGGCCTCTTAGTGAGATGTAACAATTCTACTCTGTTATAATTTCTATAGAGCAAAAAGGAGACAGTAAGATGGGCTCTTAAGGAAACTAACCATGCACTGGGCCTTATGATGGACTCTTAAGGAGAATAACCATGCACCAGGCCTTAAGATGGGCTCTTAAAGAGACTAACCGTCCTATCCTACTATCATTTGTAGTATGACGAGCACTTAAGGAGGCAAACCATCCCACTCTGCTACCAGTTCTGTGAGCACTTCTGTCCTTATTTAGTTTTCTATCATTAATTATTAATTTATAAGGGAATGTGTTAGAGGTTAGATGGACCTACGCTTAGAGGAATTCCCATCATAAATCACAATTACAATGCAAATTCATAACATCAATAAACAAGATCAAATACCTTTGGAGTCAGAAATCTGTACACACCATGATCCATTTGGTCCTGAATAACCACACCTTTATGCAAAGATTAGAATGTTTATTTCCGTACATTACTGCTAGCGCGCCTGGTCCTTAGTAAGTAAACTTACAAGGGGATGCGTATAGGTCGATGAACCTTATGATTCGCATGGAGTCTCCTAGGTACGAGGTGACCAATGTTCAATAATTTAATACACAAGGATCAATAACCATTGGCCAAATAGACATCATTCAATGACCACAATTCAATGTACGCTTTTAACAATTTTATTCCCTATAATTACAATACTAAGTCATGTGATTCATTTAAACATTATTCAATCAACTCAGAATTAGTTCATTAGTGACCATCAATAACATAATCTAATCAGAACTTGAGAAAACATATGGTCTAATGCTTCAGCATAAGACAACAAAGATTAATGTATCAAAATCAATAGCAGAGTTCAGCAACCAGTTTGTCAATCATTTGTCACTGTCAGCGTCACCCAAAGGAACCTTACCTAACCCAGATTAGCTTTAGCATGTGGAACTTCATGCGAAAAACAATTTTGAACATGAATATGGAAAAACATCTAGCTAATAGAAAAACTATTTAGACAGCGCTGTTGGTACCTAGAAAGAAAACGCACAAAAGTTAAACAGTTACATTGTCATAGCTACCTATCCACAGAATGGATCAGCAACAAAGTCAGTCTTCGTCTTCAGGTCATCAATCGACCAGCCACGCATCAGGCTCTCAAGAGCATGAGCCCAATGACAGAATCTTGCATCAATTTCGGCAAAGGTCTCTCCCCGATCATTTGTCTCTAAAGTCTCCCCAACAGTTCTCCCCTCACATCTGAAGTTTTTCCCTTTTGTCATGACATTATATTAAAGTTACCCAGTCCATCCCCCAATTCCTAATTGGTCAGTTGATCACCATATGTGACGCTATCCAATACATTAAATTCTTCACATCTATGAGTTCTGATATTTTGTCGCTTTCAGGTTCTTGATTGCTTCACTATACAATTCCTCATCATCCGGCTCATCAGGTATCAAAAATGTTGCATCTTCTTCTCCAGTCAGTGTCTCTATTGTTTGAGTCCTGGGAAAGTACATTTCGTCTGTCTTACACCAATTTTGTTACATGCCCTAGTTCCATCATCTCCTGTCCTTCGGTTCATTGCAGAAAATTCTAGCTAAGCAGACTTTATTAAACAATGAGTGGTTCAGGGTCAGTTCAACATGGAAGGTTCTCTACATTGCATTTTTATTCAGCTTCTGCATGAGGCCTGGCAAAACTAGGCCACAACTTCGGCTTAGTTAACTCTATAATATAATGCAAAACGTACGTTATACATCTTAATATGACATATTACTACAGTATTATTACGTATTTTCAACATTTCACATAATTTTAATCATTTTAGTATCATTCATGAATGATGGCAGCCACCCTTCGTGGGCACATTTTCAAATGTGCATATTCATTTTCTACGTTTAATTTTTCTATCATTTTCTTGTTAATCAAAACGCATAAACATTCATTAATAATTTCTAATTAACATATCTGCTTCAACAGTCCCTCCTCTGAGTACTAAATATGTCATCACACTACTTTTACCATCATTTCACAATTCTATCCTTTCTGTATTTTGTCTCCTTCTCAAATCTTCTCTATAGATTCTTTCCATGTTTCGTTCTTGTCTCCTCTGATTATTTTTAGAACTTTTCAATTTAATCTTTTGACACAATTTACATAATCCCCATAATCCTACTATGCAAGCAATCACAATTAATATTCCCTGTATCATTTTTAATAATACCCCATCCCAAATGTTACTAAGCCAATTTCCCACTGAAGCAAATCCTTTTCCAACCTTTTCACAAACACTTGGTTCCGTCAAATCTTTCAAATCCTTACTTGAGTTAGTCAGGTTAGTAAGTAAGTTTCTTATCTCCTTACTATTGTTAGGTGTGTAAGAGAAGCAATGCCTAGAGTTAATCATTTTACAGACTCTGCCATCCTTCGCTAAAAGGATATCTAAAGCAAGGCGACTTTGAAGCGTCATAGCTCTATCTGTGGCTAATTCACTATTTATCAGGAGTATTGCCCCTGTAAAATTTGTCAGCATGTCATCCACAATAGTAGACAACTTTCGTATCTTGATTGAATTCAGGATGACTTCCACTGAAGGAATCACCGCACCAAAAATATCTCCCACAACTGCAGAAGAGGTTTCCCTCCTCCGTTGCTTATGATGTAATTCAGTCAATTTCAGAAACTTCTTTAAGTCCTCTATCTGATAAATCTTTGGGAAAACTATCGCCAAATAACATGTCACATACCATCCTCTTGGAAGACAGTAATAAGCATTGAGTCCACAAATTTAATAGATCCCAGGAATCGCATGGTCCTGACCATTCAACATAAAGGTCCACTTACTCTGAAAAAAAAACACATGCCTACATTCACTTGTTCCCACAAATAAAGTGTCAGTGCGTGATTTTGGCCTATATATACAAAGCTTCCCTACATGTAATGCATCTAAAGCTAATTTCCCTTGTGTTTTAATTGCAGTGTAAGCATAATCATTCTTATGAGCCCTTTTCTCTAAGTCTATTTCTAGTTTTCTTTTAATGCTTTTCTCATGTCATCAGTATGCCCTATGAAGCTCTTTTCTAAAGGTGTAAGCAAGCATGTGAGCAAGCATGTGAGGATATTCGTATGCGCATAAGCTGTTCCAAATGTTAGTGTAGGCTCAAAGAATCCCCTAATACTATATTATTATCCTTAGCTACTCTACTCAAGTACCTAATAATAGGAACATATGAAAACATGATATCATAGTTAGAATAAAAATACTGTATATTCTCTTGATTATAGAACATTGCTAGTAGCAAGCTGCAGCTTATTCCATATGTTAAAGGCAAGCTATGATACGTAACTCCTTCCTCTACTGATGAAGGAATTCGTGTACACACAAAACAATCCCTTGTATCCATCATTTTAACATATTCAGTCAACAAGTGATAGAAGACATAAGAAGAAAGCTCTCCTTGAGCATTAGTATAATCATGCAAATATTTCTCAGCTAACTTAACCTTCTCCAAAGCCGTTAGTGTAGAAGTCTCAGGAGCAGAAGTATGATTTGCTCTTTTCACATCAAGAACAGACATTCCCACAATCACCACTACAAACAAAATCCCACACATAATTGCCAATCCAACAGTCAGATATTTACAGTGCCTAGCACTCTGAACTTGATTATTCAATTCAACCATGATCTGTAAAGAATCAGAAAGCAGAAGTAACCCTTAAATAAAGTGCAGTAAGAATCAAAAAGAAAAAATCTTCTCTCACAGTTCAGTCTTACACTCAGCAACCCCTTTTCCTTTGTCAAAATCGATTAGCAGCCTGTCACATCCAGTTTTCAATGTCAATCAGGTTATCAATGTCTCTTCCGATTTATTTTTTAACAGTCTCTTTAAGGTTTCTTCAGATTAGTTCAACAATTCAGCTTTCCTGATCACCTTCAGTTTACATCAAAGTACTGACTCAGAACTTCTCTATCAAAACAAAAAGACATAGGGGGTTATTCTAACTTTGGAGGAGGTGTTAATCCGTCCCAAAAGTGACGGAAAAGTGACGGATTTACCACCAGCCGTATTACGAGTCCATTATATCCTATGGAACTCGTAATACGGCTGGTGGTATATCCGTCACTTTACCGTCACTTTTGGGACGGATTAACACTCCTCCAAAGTTAGAATAACCCCCATAAACTTGTGTTGCCATTCATTTGTAGTTCCATATGGCCATTCAGGACCTGCGTAACGCCGACTTGCTATTCTCTTTCTTTTCAACTATCGATCACCACTTATTTCTCCTTCGCTTAATTCTTCTTTTCTTGTAGTATCTACTTCTTCCTCTATTGTTTCATTTATGACCAATTCCTTTCTCTTCCCTATCTGCAACTCAGGCCAATTATCTCCCTTTCTCGATCCTTCTGTCAATATTCTTCTCAGGATTGGACTCTCCTCTTTCTCTTTCTCTGTGATGTTTTCTCTTGCCGGACATGCAACGGGCTCAGGAGAAGTCGGATCACCTTGACTTTGATCCGTCTCAACTCTTTCCCCCTCTTGGTCTGGCACTTGCTCTGTCTTTTTTTCAATACTGTCTACTTCTGGGAGAACCTCTACTGAGTAAGCTCTCCAGCTGCATCCGTTGAGATTAATTCTTCTACACCCTCCTGTAATTCTTCACTTTTGTCTCTTACAGGGGTAATAGAACCATCTTGCTCAATTTCAGGCTCTCTTGGTTCTTTTTCTGGTTCAGGTGCGACAACCTGTTTCCCCGTTGTTGGTACTCTCGACAACACTTCTTCATGATCCTGTGGACATGCCACTTTCTTCGCATGACTTGTGTGGATCCAGTTAGGAAGACCTGCACACTTCACAGCTGTCGTAGTCGTTAAGACCACCTGGTATGGCCCTCTCCAACGTGGCTCTAAACACGTTTTGCGAACTTCTTTTCAGACAATGACCCAGTCACCGGCTCTCAGATTGTGCCCCGGATTGTGGATGGGTGGCAAGGTGGTGGCCTACACCTGCTGAGAGAAAGAGCAAACCACATCAGCCAGACCCTTGCAGTAGTCCAATACCATATCATCTGTAATATTCACAAGTGCATTGGCTGGAACTGCTGTTAATCTCATTGCTCTGCCCATGAGAATCTCATAAGGCGACAGCCCTGTCTTCCTGTCAGGTGTATTCCTCCTCGGCATCAATTCCAAAGGCAATGCATCTGGCCATTTCAGATTCGTAGCTGCACACATCTTCGCAATTCTTGAATTCAAGGTACCATTCATCTATTCCACTAGTCCTGATGCTTCAGGGCGATAGCTACAAAGCAACATCTGCTCGATGTTTAGTGCTGCACATAAGAGTTTAATCACCTCGTTATTGAAGTGAGTTCCCCTATCTGATTCTAAAGAGATCGGAAACCAAAACGTGGTATCAACTCCCTAAGGAACAACTTCGCTACTGTGAGACTTTCATTCCTTCTTGTGGGGTATGCTTCAATCCAGTGACTAAAAACGCACACAATCACCAACATGTACTTCAAACCTCCACACAAAGGCATCTCAATGAAATCCAATTGAATTCTGCTGAATGGGCCTCCTGCTCTTCCAATGTGGCTCAAATTCACCACTGTCCCTTTCCCCACATTTAGCTGCTCACAAATTATACAGCGATGACATACTGCCTCTGCTGCTTGCCTAAACTTGGGATTAAACCAGTCAATCTTGAACAAATGAACCATGGCATCCCTCCCAGTGTGTGCCTGACCATGGTAATACCGTGCCATTTGGGACAATAAACTACTTGGCCGGACCATCTAACCCTCCTCAGAAACCCAAATCTCATCAGGTCGTTGGACACATTTTAATTTGGACCAGAGTCATTTCTCTTCCTTGTCAACAATACTCTGTAGTGTTTTTAATTCTTCTAGAGTATCGACCACTTTCAATGCAAAACTTGTACATTTATTATCTTCTTCTGACATCAGTTCCCATTTGTTCTTGAACGATATACAATTCAATGTACAAAATCTTGCGACTTGATCCGCATATCAATTTCCCAGTGAGATGTAATCCTCTATCTTTTGATGTGCACTGCATTTCACTAGGGGCAATTTCTTCAGGTAACTGTATTGCATACAACAATTCTTTTATTCTGTTGCCATTTCTTACTGGTGAACCAAAAGAGGTCAGGAAACCTCTTTGCGACCACAGCTGACCAAAATGATGAACAATTCCAAACCCATATTGGCTATCCATATAGATAGTGACTCTCAGTCTAGCAGATACATTGCACGCCCTGGTAAGAGCTACCAATCCTGCCACTTGTGAAGAGTATACACCTCGAAGCCAAGATGCTTCTAATGTACCTGTAATGGTGCACACATCATATCCTGCTCCCATTGTTCCTGTTCCATCTCTGAGACATGAGCCATCAACAAAGACAATTTGGTCACAGGCATTGGTTTAGTACACAATTCAGTTACCTCAAGACAATCATGCTCAATGTCTTCCTCCTTTTCAATTCCAACAGTATCACTTGGAAGTAATGTTGCTGGGTTCAGCACTGTACATCTTTTCAATGTAACATTTGGAGCACCTTAAATGCTCGTCTCATACCTTGTCAGTCTGGTGCCAGTCAAATACTGCGTTTTCGTCCTTGTCAGTAAAATCTCAACTCAGTGAGAAACCATTACCGTTAGAGTGTATCCCATCACTACTCCCTCACATTGAGAAAGGCTTTGACCAACTGCGGCAACTGTGCGCAAACAGCGTGGTAGAGCTGCTGCGACTGGGTCCAAGGTAGCTGAAAAATAGGCTACTGGGTGATAAGCACCTCCATGGACCTGTGTGAAGACTGACAAAGAGCAAGCATCACATTTGTGACAAAACAATATGAATGGCTTTGTGTAATCAGGCATTCCCAATGCTGGAGCTCTGCACAAACTCTCTCTAAACTCAGTAAACGCTTTCAATTGGTCCTGATCTAGTGTGATTGGATCTGTAACATCTTCATGTGTCAACTGCTGCAATGGTTTGGCAATCTCAGCAAAATTCGGAATCCACTGACGACAATACCCTACCTTTCCCAGAAACATTCTGACATCTCTCTGTGAAGTCGTAGGACTTCTCTACAATATCATTGTAGTCCTTTCTCTGGAAATTCTCCTTGACCCTTTTTCAATCTGGTGTCCCAGGTATTTCACTGATTTCTGACAATGCTGCAATTTCAAAGGTGACACTTTTTGTCTGAATTTTCCCCAATGATTCAACAGGGAAATCGAGTCATACTTACACTCGTCCCTCATCTTGGATGCAATCAGTAAGTCATCAATGTACTGCACGAGAGTTGGTTGGTACGGTAGTTCCAACGACTCCAAATTATTTTTCAAAATCTGATTGAAAAAAGATGGTGACTCCGTATGCCCTTGAGGAAGCCAGCACCAGCTGTAGCCTCTGTCTAGGAATTTGAAACAAAAAAGAAACTGACTATCCTCATAAAGAGGCACAGAAAAGAAAGCTTGTGACAAATCAACCACTGTGAACTACTCTGCCTTGCATGGAATCTGAAACAATATTACTGCTGGGTTTGGCACTATAGGACAACACTAGACCACCATGTCATTCACTTTTCGCAAGTCTTGTACAATGCGCACTTTCCCACAAGGCTTCTTCAAGCCCTTTATCGGTGAATTAAATGGACTGCTCAACACTTTTTTCAAAACTCCATGTTTCAGAAAATCTCCAGTTATTTGCACCACTTTCATCAAGACATCCTGTGCCATGTTATACTGTGGAAGCTGCGGGAACACTACATTCGGCTTCAAAGTGATCTTATTCGACTCTACTTCCTTGATCAAACCCACTTCTTTACATGTCCTGATAGAGGTAAGTTTTGAACTTCTGCACTCCTCACTGTAGAGCGTGTAGCTCCTGTGTCCACTAAGAATGAGACCCTGTAACCCGTCACCTTTCCTTTCACAAAGAGTCCTCGTTGATCTACTCCTAATGAAGCTGTAAGCATACGTGGCTCTTCATCTGAACTCTCATACATCCATTCATCATTTATTTAATTCTCACTATGCAATGGGAATTGGTGCACTGTGTCACTGCTTCTGTCTTTCTTCTGACCTGACATGCTGAATAAGCGCCATCTGTTGCTGTTTCATTGAGGCTTAAGGTATCTGCATTTGATGTCTAGTTACCATAGGAATCTGCTGCTGCATTGGTTGCAACTGTGTCATTTGTGCATGAGGCATTTGCACCTGCTGCATGGGTTGAAAATTCTGCACTTGATTCATGTTTTTGGAAAATTCAGATTAAATCCTCTCATTCTGGGGACTTTAACAGTTTGAAAAGTATTGACATCACCACTTTTCTGAACAACACCATCCTGCACCATCATCGGACACTCCCGCTTCCAGTGTCCCACGTTTCAGCAAAGATGACACAGTAACGTCTTTTTCATTCCCTGCACATCATTCTGAACCACTACAGTACTTAAATCCGGACCACGATTCATATTGGCTCCACGACCCCTACCGCTCATCTGAGGTTGGAAAATAACAGTTCCCTGATGCTGCGGTATCTGCTGCACGAAAGCTCCCGGTACTCCTGTTTGAGCTGCCTTAATTTGCATCACCATCGCCTTCTCCTTCAACATTTTCTACTTCAATTCAATCTCATCACTACAGTATTTTGCGTAGTGCAACATCTCATCAGTCAGTTTCGCTTGCCAACAAATCAAATGACTCCTAATCATCTGGCCTATTTCAAGTCTCAATCCACCCACAAACCTGAACACAAAGTGCAACATGTCTTTTGGCTTGATCGCTTCCTTACCACTGTACTCCTTAAACGCTTTCAGCAGTCTCTCATAGTAGGTATGCATTGACTCCTTTACTTCCTGCACTGTCCTGTCAATTCTCTGCCAATCAATATTTTTAGGTGAAATTCTCATCTTCGGGAACTCAATCACCTTATAATAATGTTTCATCACTTCAGGTGACGGTGCACCTGTAACTCCATCTCCTTCCGGTTCACTCGTTGGCCAATCCACTGCTCTCTTGCACTCAACCCACAAATCAGCTGGAACCACTATCTCCAACAAAGTATTCAAGTCTTCCCGTAAACACTTCGGAAGCTTTACAAATATATCTGTCTGCTGGTACCACTCAACCAGTTTCTCTCTGTTTTGAATAATCATTTGTGAATGACAAAATATTGCTCCTGTGCCAGGGAATATGAACAAATTGCCCTCCTGGAATTTCCCTCATTGGTAAAAAGTTTTGTGGATCCTTTTCTTTCTGAACACTTTCAGATCCTTGTTGTGAATCTTGTTTCCGTTTATCCTTCTTCTTTGCCCATCTACCTTCCCACTTTTCTAATGCTCCCCAAAACTGAGCCATCTGCAATAATTCTTTGAGATGCGCTTTCATTCCAGCTGACCTCATGTGTTCAAATCTTTTGCCTCAAAGTCTAATTTGTAACTCCTTTTCAAGTGCTTTGTTTTCTCAATTTTTATGTCATGTTTATCTGCCAGATCTGCCAACCTCTGATGTATCTTGCCCACTTCTCTCGTAATTCTTGGACACAAATATCTCAGCTCTTCTTCTGTGTAGGATTCTAACCTATTCACTCCCATCGATCCTTTGACTAGTTCAGTTATTTCTATAGCCAGTCTTACAACATCAATCTGCTCTTCACTCTTGGATACATTACGTGGAGTATTCAGACTGTCTAAACACTCATGTAACTTCTGTGCTGTTAAACCCTGTAACAAAATATTACTCGTATATGGCACTGGCACCTGTTGTACCACTGCACCTGGAGTTTGCGGTGTCAGAAGCTTCAAGCTCTGACTTACACTCGGGCCATTTACATCATCTGGAAGCGCAACAAGTGGACTAAGATCCATTAATGGCCTAGATCCATCAAAGGTCTGCCCCATAGATGATATTAACTGCACATGATCTCTCGCCCCCCTCCTCACGAGGCTCTGTGACATCTCACCCTGTTCTCCTGTTGAAATAAGCCTCAGCAAGGCCTACTAGTGCAACAGGTTCACCATTCTCTGCATAAAATCCTCAGACCATACAGGAAGAAGTTGGCACAGAAACTGAAATAAAAGACAAAGGGGGTCATTCCGACCCTGGCGGTAGACTACCGCCAGGGCCGGGGACCGCGGATGCACCGCCAACAGGCTGGCGGTGCATCCATGGGCATTCTGACCGTGGCGGTACAGCCGCGGTCAGAAACGGGAAACCAGCGGTGTCCCGCGGCCCTTGGGAATCCTCCATGGCGGTGCTGCAGGCAGCACTGCCATGGGGATTCCGACCCCCTTACCGCCAGCCTGGCTCTGGCGGTTTTGACCACCAGAACCTGGCTGGCGGTAACGGGTGTCGCGGGGCCCCTGGGGGCCCCTGCAGTGCCCATGCCACCGGCATGGGCACTGCAGGGGCCCCCTAACAGGGCCTCACCAAGATTTTCAGTGTCTGCCAAGCAGACACTGAAAATCACGATGGGTGCAACTGCACCCGTCGCACCCCTTCCACTCCGCCGGCTCCATTCGGAGCCGGCATCCTCATGGAAGGGGGTTTCCCACTGGGCTGGCGGGCGGCCTTCTGGCGGTCGCCCGCCAGCCCAGCGGGAAACTCAGAATAACCGCAGAGGTCTTTTGACCGCGCAGCGGTATTCTGGCGGTTCCCGCTTGGCGGGCGGCGGGTGGTACTACAGTTCAAAAAGCACCCTTCGGTAATGTTTGAAGTAGCACACTGAACTAAGAGAGCATGGTCCTTTTATACCCACGCAGGGGCTAAAAGAAGGTGGTACAATTCTAGAAGCAAGACTTACATACATGTAAGGTCATATGGAAATGCACAGTCGACGGGTAGGAGGGGCTAACAGTTTCAAGGACTAGTTGACACATTACTGTCTGTTACTGAGTACTAACAGCTGCAGATCTTACTGGGCATGTGCGAAAGTGGGAGATGCTAAATATAACTTGTCACTAGACAGATTTTCAAGAGTAGTTAACAGAAAGGTAGGACAGAGCACATGGCGAGCACATGGCAGAGAAAATGGCTGCCATGAATACAAAATGGATTCCGCCAAATGTTCACAATAGTTGCTAAATACAAGATGTCTTCTGCTAATGCTTAATCTAATCGCTATTAAATGACAACAGACGACCCTTTCAGCATTAGCTGAAGACATTCGTCTTTCTGGGATAATCTAAATATTCATCTTGTATATTTATGCTCATCATTTCAGCTATTTCCTTATCTAACATGTGTTGTGCTTTCATTTCTGTAATATTTCTTTTGGTAGGCATACAAGCAGTAATACACATGGAGCAGAACATTGAACCACACTGAATACAGATACAGCATGTGAAAAATATTGCAATCATTATACACAGGATAGTCAGTAGTTTCCAGCCCCAAGCGGAAACAAGAGCCCAAAACCATCCAGAAAAAGTCCAAGTACCAGTCTCTGTGTGGATTTCTGCAGCAATTTTAGATATTGCATCATATACTGAAGGTGAGTGATCTGAAATAAAAACACAGCAACTACTACCGATGATGCAACATGCACCACCTCGATCAGCTAATATCACATCTAGTACAATACGATTTTGGAGCGCTACAATCCTCACAATTTGGAGCTCCTCGGTAATATTCACAAGTGCCTGAGGTGCCTGATTGGTAACAGCTTCCACAACCCTAGTCAATTGTCTCACTTTCCTACTGTTTAACGCAGCACCCACAAAGGAGAACACCCCTAAATTAAAATCAACATATTGTTGCAGGCTAGTATCCGTTTGGTCTACCTCATTTGTACTTATTGTCCTTTTATATCTATTTTTAATGATGTCATTGAACAGTTTAAAATCTCGGTGATATGATGCAAGGGCCAAAAACACAGGGGGTAATAGAAAAGATACATAACACACACCTGACCACCCAACAGGTAGTTGGTGATATCCATAGTTACCACAAACAAAATATGTATTATGTGAAGCTGTAAAACTACTATTATTTACACCCTCAATAGTTAAAATCACGGTACAATCGCTTATCCCTACTGGAATTCGCCCAACGCTACGTATACATAAATCTGCTTTAGTTTTTGTAACAGAAATCACACATTTTTCTTTCTTGTCAGTCTCTTATATTTGTGAAGACATATGGTATTGAAACATTGTCCGGTTGATACTCTTCCCATTCCCATTTAGTTCCTTTGGCTTGGGGATACCCATCTTTGTCTTGGTAGCATACTTTATTAAGGCGAAAAAGAAGTCCGCCCTCTGTACGTTTTCCAGATGCAAACAAAAGCGTATACCAAGCTTGACAAGAACCATTGTGTGAAAAAGGAAGTGGATTGAAAGGTGTTCCTCCTTTCTATGAATGCGCAGGTATCATTCCACATACCCAACAGTATTTGTAGCATTATGAGTATGATGCAACATCTGAATGAAAGTATTATTGAAGTACGATTGACAGTGCTTCTGCTCCTGATAGGGAAGCGTAAAGAAATAGTGATCCTCTGGTACTGGAGTAGTGGCAACAAAAAACTCACGAGCAGGAGCCTTCTTTTAAAAAAAACAGGTGATTATTGCTATATCCACCAAAACAACAACAAACCCCATAGTACTAATGATCAGTTTGTTATTCATTTTAGCAACAGTGATAATCGACCCTTTCAGAAATTAATTAAAAACAATCGTTGTAGCTCTTATCCCTGGGCAGCCGCTGATTTCTTCACTACGGGCCAAGACGGGTGTCACTACTCTGATGCATGGCTGATCCCCCCCCCTTGCCACATTGGCTCTCCGTTTCACTAACCCAGGTCGGTAGCTCAACCAGTTTTCTCCAGCACTACGGGGTCTTTCCTCGGTCTCAAATTATATTGCGACACTCCAGAAATCGTGTGGTCCGGGAAGAACTCTGCAGATTCGTCAGGTGATATAGCACGGCCTTTCTCCGTAGTCAAAATCTCTCGATGATCGGTCAGCACAGCAGGTTCCACCAAGGTAGGTAGCACTCTCTTGCAGTGAGTACTATGGACCCAATTCTTTCGGTTCGTCACTCAAACTGCTGTCCTTGTCACAAGGAGCGCTTGTTCTGGGCCTCGCCACCTTGGTTCCAAGCTGTTTGATCTTTCAATGGACTAAATCATCACCTGGTCACCAGGTCAAAGTTCATGGCCTTCACCTGTAGATCTGTCAGGAAGTGCTTCTCGAACCTGTTGATGAATAGAAACCAAATTGTCGGTTAACTGTGCCAAATAATCATTCATCAGGACACAAGGTACATAATATACAGAATTTGGCTTAGGAACTCCCCAAATGTTCATTGGCCTTCCAAACACTATTTTGTAAGGAGTAAGGCCGGTTCGAGAGTGTGGCACTGACCTAATAGACAATAATGCTAACTGTAATGCATCCGGTCAAGTTAAGGATGTGGAAGCCTGTTTCTTCGCTAACTTCAGCTTCAAAGTAGCATTATAGCTTTCCACCAACCCTGCTGATCCTGGGTGGAAAACTGCATGGAACTTCTGTTTGATCCCTAATCCATTCAGGACATACTTAATAACTTCCCCAACAAAATGAGGTCCGTTATCATTCCATAAAAGTCTGCAAACACCAAACCTAGCGAATAATTATTTCGAAAGCACCTTTGCTGTGGTAATGGCAGTATTATCCTTTGTGGGGTACGCCTCTATCCATTTACGGAAGGCACATACCACCACCAAGACATACTTTAAATTGTTGCAGCGTTCAAGCTGAATATAATCCATTTGTAGAACTTCAAAAGGTGCAGTTGGTGTAGCAAACCCTCCTGCAGGAGTACGTGTCCCTTTTTCAGGATTGTATTGTAAACAGCTCAAACAAGACTGTACTACTCTCTTAGCTGTACTGGAAATTTCTGGATGCTCCCAAACTTGCGTAAGCAACTTCGTTATTGTTGAAGCTCCAACATGTGCCAGCCCATGTGCCATCTGAACCATAGGTTGTAGAAAAGCTATAGGCAATTTCCATGTATCCATCTGCTTATTCCGCCAACAGCCCTCATCATCCAATTGTCCTTCTTCATACCATTGCTCATGTTCTTTCACAGAAGCAGATTTCTGCATATGTAATACGTCTTGTCTAGCATTATGCCAACGTTCAGCTTGTGACTTCACTACATACATAGAAGTAGTACTTCGCTGCATCGCAGTCTCACGTGCTACGCGGTCCGCCAGGGCATTACCTTGCCCTGTCTTATCGGTCACTTTCTTGTGTGCACCACATTTCACAATAGCTAGTTTCTTTGGATATGTCAATGCAGTCAAGAGGTTATGCACTGATTCTCCGTGCATTATCTGCATCCCACAGGATGTCAGAAAGCCTCTCTCCTTCCAAAGCAAACCAAAATCATGAGCCACTCCAAAAGCATAGCGGCTGTCTGTATAAATGTTCACACATAAGTCAGTACTAAGCTCACATGCTCGTGTCAAAGCTATTAGTTCAGCTGCTTGAGCTGACTTCTGTGGTATTCGAGCTGTCTCCACTACCGTGTGTATTGTGGTGAATGCATATGCAGCTGAGGTTGTATCGTCTGGCAACTTCAAACAAGACCCATCAACCCACAATTCCCCGTCTACATCTGGAAGGGGCGTATCTTGTAAATCAATACGACCCTTTGTCTGTTCTTCGGTAAGGAATATACAATCATGTGTTTCTTGTGACTGAGGCTGAGTCACCGGATATGGCAATAAAGTGGCTGGATTTAGTGTTGCACATCTCTTCAGTGTAATGTGAGGAGCCAGCAATGTCAATTCATATCCTGTCAGCCGAGCGCTAGTTAAATGTTGTGTCTTTGTTTGATTTAAAAGAGCATCAACCGCATGGGGTACTAACACCAACAGCTTATGTGACAAAACTATCCCTTCACTCTGACGTATTGACACAGCTGTTGCGGCAACTGAACGAGAACACCCAGGCAACGCTCGAGCGACAGGATCAAGTACTGCTGAAAAATATGCACAGGGACGCTGCTTAGCGCTATGTGTCTGTACTAAAACTGACAATGCACATCCATCTTTCTCATGTACGTAAAGTGCAAAAGGCTTCATGTAATCTGGAGTACCTAACACTGGTGCTGAACAAAGGGCTTGTCGTAGCTGCCGGAAAGCAGTCTCACATTCATCTGTCCATGGGAGGGGCATTGGAGTATCTTTAGTCAAAAGTGCTAGCAAAGGTTTGACAATGTGTGAAAACCCTAATATCCATTGCCTACAAAAAGAAGTAAGACCAAGGAATGCACGAACATCTTTCTGAATAGAGGGTATTGGTGTGTCTTAAATTGCTTGAATACGATCTGATGTAAGTGCACGGCCCTCCTTAGACAAAAGGTGACCTAAATAGGTTACATTGGTCTACAATATTGCAATTTCTTTTGTGACACTTTATGATGGTGTGAAGAAAAGAAAGTAAGGACAAAGTGCACTTTTCACATTTCTCAGGGGTATCAGCTGCCAACAAAATATCATTGACATATTGTATGAGAGCCACACCTTCAGGCAAAACAAAAGAATCAAGTTGTCGTTTTAACGCTTGACTATAAATACTAGGACTCTCAGTATAGCCTTCAGGAACTCTGCAAAATCTATATGATTGTTTATTCAAAGTAAAACCAAACAAATATCGGCTGTCAGGATGAATAGGGATCGAAAACAAAGCATGCTTCAAGTCTATCACAGAGAACGTAGTTGCTGTCGGGGGAACCAAAGTAAGAAGTGTTGTGATGTCAGATACCACAGGATATTGTGGAATCACAATCGTATTGACTTCTCGTAAATCAGTAATGAATCGGTAAATCCTAGTATCAGTATCCTTTTTCAGAATAGGAAGAATCGGACTGTTACAAACATTATACAGAACTTCCTCAACAACTCCAACTGCAATAAGATAATGCACAATTCGTGTGAGTGCTTCTTCGCCCTCCTGTGAAATTTTGTATTGAGGCAAATGTGGCAATACAGCTCCCTCCTTGATACTAATATGTACCGGTGGAATAATCATTTGTCCCACACCAGTATCTGAAGTAGCCCACAAAGTAATAGGGAGTGAAGCTAATGCAATATCCTCTTTAACAAGACATACTCTTTCCATCACAGGATGATTATCATTTAAAATAACACGCACCCCTTCAGGAGAGCATCGTATTGTAGCCCTGAAATACTTGAGCACATCAAGACCCACAATATTGTCTGGTGTATTTGGAGAAAGCAAAAATGGACATGGAGCAGTAAATTTATCAACATGGAATGCAAGTGGTTGTGACAATGGGCTAGGGGAAGATGTTCCATCGAAACCTATTGATGTAACGGTTAAGCCAGACAGGGGAGCCCTTGGAATCAATTGTTTAGACAAGGCGCTACGAGTAGCTCCTGTATCAACCAGAAACTGATCAGTAGAACCCAAAATATGTGCAGTAACATAGGGACCCCTCTGATCTACTGGAACTTCAACTGATTCCTTACCGCATCCTAGGCAATCCTATGCATAAGCAGAATATTGGAAATCAGGCTGCACATAGTTAGACATCTGGTATTTGTTCCGTCTATCAAAAGTGTTAAACCCATCCTGCCCTCGTACATTAGCATCAACCCTAGCATGATCATTCGTGCTTCTTCTAGGCCCTGAATATCCTGAGCGATTTCTCATTTGTCCTCAACCACGTGAACACTGCTGAACACGTAGTGCTGGGCAATCGGCAGCCCAATGCCCAAATTTCTTACAATACGAACACTGATCAACAGACAAATTCTAACGAGTGTAAGAAGAACCATAAGATCCACGCCCACCTCTATTACTACCTCTAAAAGGCGGACCATAACTTGAGCCAACATCACCTTCGTCTTTAATTCTTTAATCTTTTTATCCTTGCTACCTTTTGCTTCTAATTCCTGACGTTCATAATACTGAGCCATACTCAAAAGAGAAACCGGAGTAGAGGTAGTCCATGAACTTTCACTAGCTTTTAGACGACTAGCTATTCCTGGTAACAGATTTGCGACATATGTATCGACAAACAAATATCTGCCCGTATCATCTGACAATAACTGGCCGCTAAAATCATGAAATGCTTCTTCAAAGCGTGTAAAGAAATCAGAGACCGATTCATCTGCCTTTTGCTTACAAGACGCTAAAACAGTCCAATCTATCTTTTTAGGGGGAATAATCGTTTTTAACTTAACTAATATGGCTGCGGGAAGATCTAGAATCAACTGGTATGGCTTTTCCGCAGGTTCCCTATCCCCGTCCATCTGTTCTAATTCTTTCCATGACACCCCAAAAACTACACGATCATCAACTTTACGAACAGTTCTCCACATATCTGGCGGTAATATCAATCCGAAAAATAAATCAATGTCAGCCAAAGTCATAGTACAAGAACTAATTGCTCCCTCAACTTCCTCATAAAAGGCGGCTAGATTTTTCCGCGGGTCAGGTAATGCTTTTTTAAGTGCCATTACATCTGCCCTATTTCAAGGAGTATACACCCAATTATAAATAAAATAACCCTTAGCATCCACAGACGTTTTATCATCACTTGTACCCAATCCTTTAGGAGGAACATACAAAGGCGCGGCCTCCCGCATTGGTTTCGCGTGAACTATCATAGTCTTATCTGTTCTGAAGATGGAAGCTTGCACCCCGATGGTCTGAGATGTCCGTGCAACTACATCCACGGCCCTTTTCTCCTCTTGAAAACGGACTGCCACAACACATAATTTCACCAAACGCCTGATTGCATCAGCCACCTGGGAGAAAACAAAAAGACCATCACGCATTTGCTTATGATCAGCCGCTACATCATCAGGCTCTAACTAATCCGAATATTTCCGATATAGTTCAATAACTTCTGTGCCAAATGCCTCAGTAAAATATAGCTGCTCCTTTTCCATCCACCCTTTCATGTTGTCTAAAAGTTCAGAAGCAGAGACAACGCTAAAAATTGTTTTACGAGCAATAGATCTAAGCTCAGACGCACGGTCAGCAGGCAACATAGAGCGACTGTCTCGTATCTTCTGTTGCTCCGAACCGGAGACCTTAGCTAACTCATGAGGGGCAGAAGGAATGACATACGGAGGTGGAGGGCGATCTAGTAACAAAAAATCATAGTGTGGTTTATTAAGGATAGGATAGAGAGGTTGCCTAATGGTGTATTGGCCAGTTACCTGTAACTTACATTCTTTCTCTTCTAGCTCCTTTAAGTAATTCATTTCTTTCTTTCTCATTTCCAATGCTTTCACATATACATTCTTCCGCTGCTCTTTCTCAAGCAAGGCTTGCTCACGCTTCACTCATCCACGCACTTCTTTCTCCCACATTCGTACACAGTCAAACATATCTTGCCTAGACCTTCACTTACACATACATTGTTCCACATACTCAATCTTTCGCAAATCAAATGACCCATGCATGGGCCAACGTAACTCAGGATCCGCACAAGTGTACTTATTCTATAATGTGCTGTACATTATAGAAGAAAGACCATGTTTAACATACATATCTCTATTGGGCGTCCCCTCTGGGGGTGCCGGTTGCGATTCTTCCAGTCTCAAATTGGTACCATTACAAAAGCAACACATCCTACGAAGTGCGCTAAAAACAGGCATGCCAAAAATAGTGCAGAATATGCAATATTATAATCAAAGTAGCACTTAAGGTGCCATTCAAATCAAAATTAAATTGGAGAAAATTCTCTACCTGCCTATATAAATTGCAATTTATATATTAATTCAAAGGACACAAATTGACTAGTCACCCAAAACACGAGAGCCACAGTAAGTAGTGCTAAACTTCATTACCAAACAAAGGCATCAAAACCCACAGCAAGTGCCGTAAAACGGCTCTTACCAATCACAGGGTGTCCAGGTTCCAACTGCCAAGTTCTAAAATCGACCAAATGGTCACTGCATGACGAATGAACAAAAAGGATCTCAGTCGAGGACCGGCGCCACCTGGATGGTCAAATCAGAAAGAAGGGAAAAACGCTGCGGTTGCCAAGACTCGGGTCTCCTCAGGCATTGATCGTCCACAGTGAGATCCCAATCCTTCGTCGCGACCAATCCATCGGGCGTCCGAGTCGCCAATGAGTCCCTGTTCGGGCGCCAATTTGTTGAAGTAAGCCTCAGCAAGACCTACTAGTGCAAGGGGTTCGCCCTTCTCTGCACAAAGTCCTCAGACCATATAGGAAGAAGTTGGCACAGAAACTGAAATGAAAGACAAAGTTTATTAAACCTCATGAGGTGGTACTACAGTTCAAACAGCACCCTTCGGTAATGTTTGAAGTAGCACACTGAACTAAGAGAGCATGGTCCTTTTATACCCACGCAGGGGCTAAAAGAAGGTGGTACAATTATAGAAGCAAAACCTACATACATGTAAGGTCACATGGAAATGCACAGTCGACAGGTAGGAGGGGCTAACAGTTTCAAGGACTAGTTGACACATTACTGTCTGTTACTGATTACTAACAGCTGCAGATCTTACTGGGCATGTGCGAAAGTGGGAGATGCTAAATATAACTTGTCACTAGACAGATTTTCAAGAATAGTTAACAGAAAGGTAGGACAGAGCACATGGCGAGCACATGGCAGAGAGAATGGCTGCCATGAATACAAAATGGATTCCGCCAAATGTTCACAATAGTTGCTAAATACAAGATGTCTTCTGCTAGTGCTTAATCTAATCACTATTAAATTACAACACTCCTGCAATCGGCTTCCTTTGTGCAAACAATGGTACCGCTGGACCAACAGTAATTTGCAACGATATTACATCTGGTGCCGCTCTGACACCCGCATTTTGTGGAAGGGCTACTCCCATACTTTGATTCATCACTGATGTCGCATCTGACTGTGTCCCTGTGATTGGTGTGAACTTCGGCAAACCCTGTGGCTATGCCTGAGGCAACAACATTGGAGTTGGCTGAGTCTGAACTAGCATCGGCCTTGGAACCACTTGCTCCGTAGGTACCACTAAGTTCGAAGTTGTCTCAAGAATTGGTACTTCTGAATAAATTCTCTGTAGCGGTGGTGGATGCATCTGAGCTTGGACTGCTGAAGTAGTTGCTGCATTAAGAGTACTCTGTACAACCCCTCATACCTGCCCATTGTCTGTTAGTACCGGTCCCACTGTCCCCAACACTTGAGCTGGGGCAGTTGGAGCAGAACTAGTACCTGGACCCTCTTCATGCACCGCATATGGTGGAGGTCGGTCCTTCAACATATGAGTAATAAGATCCTGAATCTTCTTCTTCTACATAAGTCTTTTTCTTCTTCTTACCCCCTGACAAACTCTTACCACTTTTGCTACTATCCTCCTTCCCTTCTGACTCATCTTCCTCTGTGATAGCAGGAAACAACTTAACACCCTGTAGCATCTCTGCTCTCCACTTCTTCTGTTCCTTATCCCATCTTGCTTCTGCTAAAGACTTCTCTACCTTCCTTATTCTGCTCTGGAATTTCATTTCTTACTGCTGTCTTGCTCTGAGCTCCCAAACCGCTAATGTCTCAAACTGTGCCAGTCTCAGAAGTGGCTTTGTCCAATACATTGTCATTTGCACTTGAAAGAAAATTCTCAAATTAAACGTTCCATGCTTTAGAAACGCTAAAGCTCCCTGTTTCACTGTCAATTTGCACCACTGTTTTAACCAAAGACATGACGCGACACCTTGCTCCTCCATCACAATAAATGCCGGAGAATTTTCCAGTGGGTTGGCTCCCCCACTGTTACCCTAATGTATGTATCACCTTTCATGGCACTCCTAAACACTTTGAAAAACTTCATCTTTTCTATCTTTTATATATTTGATTCAGTAAGGAAATGACTCTCACTCCCAAGATTCCTTTCACCCACTTACTCAACCAATTGTCTCTCACGGATGGCTGCCAATCCACTCGCGACTCTTCTCACTAACCAACCTATCCCAGCGCAGCTCACTCTGACTTCACACTCATACACTGCGGCTGACAAAGTCTTACGGCTTGTCCTCCTCATCTCAAATTCACACAAAACTAAACTATTGCGAGCACTATCCAAAAACCAATAACCAAAAAAAAACCTGCTGGTTTACTACAGGAAGGTACACAATCGCTTCTGAGACCTTACGGATTTTCACTGATGGCCCTTTCGCTCATGCAGCCATTCCTCTTTCTCAGTCTCCCACATTCACAAGCGAAATTCGACCCACAAATTCTACTCTCAACTGATCAATGAGTCTGTCCTGGTGCACATAGGACTCTCCAAATCTCAGTCAAAAATGTATCTTACTCACTTCACTTACACACCGACTTGTTGACCACGCCCGATCAACCTACTAAACCAGACAGATTACAACATATAACCAAGTGTCTCCTACACTTGTCAATATACTCCGGAGTCTTAAACCACGCAGGGTCCGTACCAACAACCATGTGGACAATTTTTCAGCACAAAGCCCCACGCACATGTGAAGTTCGACGTCTTCCCTACTCTCATACTACGGAGTAAGCACACTCCTAATAAACCTCAACTGGAGTACACAGACTCCCTACTTCTCCTCACATACGTCACAATTCACATGCGATTTGCATAAGCCTTTGCAAGTGCAACCTACCACTTTCATATGATCTCTAGAACGCCAAGAACATACCCAACCTTACTAGCTGGATCCAGGATCTGGGAGAGTCATTTCTGGGCTTCAAGGGGCATCATACTTGTTACAATTGCCATTACGAAAAACAAAATCCAAATCACAATAATAATGAACAACTAACCATAACTCAAACTACCACCATAACCATTAATCATCACATAACCTGTTCTCCATGGAAACTAACCATCAAGCTGCTACCAAAAACTGCTAGTACGCCTGGTCCTTAGTAAGTAAACTTACAGGGGGACGCGTATAGGTCGATGAACCTTTTGATTCGCATGGAGTATCCTAGCTACGAGGTGACCAATGTTCAATAATTTAATACACAAGGATCAATAACCATTGGGCAAACAGACATCATTCAATGACCACAATTCAATGTAAGTTTTTAACAATTTCATTCCCTATTAGTTACAATACTAAGTCATGTGATTAATTTAAACATTATTCAATCAACTCAGAATTAGTTCATTAGTGAACATCAATAACATAATCTAATCAGAACTTGAGAAAACAAATGCTCTAATGCTTCAGCATAAGACAACAAATATGAATATATCAACATCATTCAGCAACCAGTTTGTCAATCATTTGTCCCTGTCAGCATCACCCAAAGGGACATTACCTAACCCAGATTAGCATTAGCATGTGGGACTTTATGCGAAGAACAATTTAGAACATGTATTTGGAAAGACATCTAGCTAAGAGAAAAACTATTCAGACAGCGCAGTTGGTTCCTAGAAAGAAAAGGCACAAAAGTTAAACAGTCACATTGTCATAGCTACCTATATACGGAATAGATCAGCAACAATGTCAGTCTTCGTCTTCAGATCATCAATCGATCAGCCACGCATCAGGCTCTCAAGAGCATGAGACCAATGACAGAATCTTGCATCAATTTCGGCAAAAGTCTCTCCCTGATCATCTGCCTGTAACATCTCCCCGACAGTTCTCCTCTCATATCTGAAGTTTTTCCCTCTTGTCATGACATTATATTAAAGCTCCCTAGTCCATCCCCCAATTCCCAATTGGTCAGTTGATCACCATATGTGACGCTACCCAATACATTCAATTCTTCAAATATATGAGTTCTAATATTTGGTTGCTCTCAGGTTGTTGATTGGGTCACTGTACAATGTCCTCATCATCCGGCTCATCAGGTATCAAAAGTGTTGCATCTTCTTCTCCAGTCAGTGTCTCTATTGTCCTCTATTGTTCTCAGAGTTCTGGGAAAGTACATTTCGTCTGTCTTACACCAATTTTGTTACATGCCCTAGTTCCATCATCTCCTGTCTGTCAGTTAATTGTAAACATACAAGAACAACAGTGGTCGACCAAACCTTCTAAAGAATCTCAATTTAACTAGTGCATTGATCATTAAACATTCAAGAGTCACAGTAGAAATTAAAAGTAAGAACAATTGCACAACAGAAATAGCGTACATCTAGGTTCGGCAACTGAGCAAAATCAATTATCTGTTAATAGCAACCTGTTAACATATCAGGATTTTCCTTATTAACCTTTTGATTAGAAAAGCATGTTTGGATATCATGCAAAACAATTTTAGTCAAAGTTAATTTGGAAAATCATCTAGTTCAGAACCGGGGACTCTAAGCTGTCCGAACCATTAGAAAGGAATACATAAGGGATTAGCATTCAGCATCAGAAGTCTAAGCAATAAAGTTAAAGATAGAATCCTCCCCGGAAGAATTTTTTTTTGAATGTGCACTCCTCTCTTTGTGCAGTCGTGCTAAGTTAAAACCATCTAATGAACTTCCCACGTTGCCATTGGTCAAGAAATTGTACTTTCAGCATTAGCATAATAAGGATACAGCTTCAAATCTAAGACTTAACTAAACTGTCTTTCACATGTCAATGATTGGTTCCTCTTCTCCTGTTCCCACTGTCAGGCTCATTAGGTAGCATTTTTGTATCCATCATTACTCCAGTTAGTGCATCCATTGTTAGCTCCTGGGAACAGCATCAAACTATACATTGTATCATCTACTATTGCAAGATCTTCTAGCAGGCAGTTCTCATGGGAAAGTTGAAGACATCTGCTAACATGTAGTCAATTCAGTGAAAAACAATACATGAATTAACTTCTCTAGACATACATTCCCACAAATTTTATTTCAACACTGCAGCTTAACATGAGGCTGTGCAAACTAGGCCCAAACCTCGCTAGCCTTCGGCCTATAATTAATACAACAAATACATAATGCAAAATCATTAATAAAACACACTACTAAAATAACCTAAACATATGCACCTCAATTAATTATTAATATGCATTTAATAAGGACACTTCATGATTAATGACGGCCAGTCAAGTTGTCACATTTTCTAGGTTAGTCTAATTCTATGCGGTTCATAATCCAAAGTACATAAAATCATTAGTAATAAATTTGGCGTTCACAATCCCTCCTCTGATGACTAAAGATGTCATTGCACTTTACATCTTCCCACACACATTTCACACTCCCCTAAAATTTGTCCTCCTTGTATCTTTTATTTCTTCTTTCCCTTTCAAATTTTCCCTAAACAATCTCTCCATTTTAATTTCTTCCCTCCTCTGATCATTTTTCAATTTCTTTACCTTAATCACGTTATACAATTTACATATTCCCCATACTCCAATTACGCAAATTACAATAATCAATATTACTTGTGTTATCTTCATTACTATCCCTCTCTCTAGGTTACCAAGCCAATTTCCCATTGAGGCAAAACCTTTGGCAACATTCTCCCAAACTCCTGGTTTCTTTAGATCTTTCAGATCAACTCTATCATTAGTCAAATTGCTAATAAGTCTTCTGATTTCATTACTATTGTTAGGTTAATATGAGCAACAATGTTGCGGATTCTACATTTTACAAACTCCTCCCTCATTTGCTAAAAGGATGTCTAATGCAAGGCAGTTCTGAAGAGTCATAGATCTTACCGCAGCCATTTCTGCATCCATTAGGATCATGGCTCCTGAAAAATTTGTCAGCATGTTATCCACAATAGCAGACAACTTTAGAATTTTCAACAAATTCAGAAGAACTCCCACTAAAGGAATTATTGCTCCAAATCTGTCTCCAACTATGCCAGAATATGATTCTCACTTTTGTCTAGTATGAAGTAATTCAGTCATCTTAGGTATCTTACTCAAGTTCTCAAGTTGAAATATCTTTGGGAAAACTAAACCCAAATGACATGTGCTGTACTATCCTTTAGGAAGACAGTAATACGCATTTGGTCCGCAGATGTAAAAAACATCTGGAATTGCTGGGTCTTGTCCATTCAACATGAACATCCATTTATTCAAACAAAAGTACATGTCTATATTCACTTGTTCCCACAAACAAAGTATCAGTTCTATATTTAGACCTGTATACACAAAGCTTTCCTACGTGTTGTACATCTAAAGCTAGCCTCCCTTGTGCCTTTATGTCACTAACTGCATGATCATTTCTACATTCCTTTTTCTCTAAGCCCTTTTCTAATTTCTCCCCCTTAGTGGTTTTCTTCTATCATTTATCTGATCTTAGAAGCTCCTTTCTATGGGTGTAACCAAGCATGTTAAATTGTTTCTGTGTGCGTAAGCAGTGCCAAAAGTCAATGTAGGTTCAAAGAATTCTCTCACTAATTCTATGGTGTTCTCCTTAGCTACACTACTCAGGTACTTAATTATAGGAACAAACAAAAATACTACGTCATAGTTTGAGTAGAAATATTGAATATACTCCTGTTTATCAAAATCTTGTTAGTAACAGACTACAACTTATTCCATAAGTAAGGGGCAAAGTTATGGTAAGCAACGCCTTCTTCCACTGATGGAGGAATCAGTGTGCAGATATAACAATCTCTCGCATCTATCGTCTCAACATACTCACACAAGAAGCGATAGAAAACATTTTAAGAAAGGTCTTCTTGATTATTGTCTATGTGCAAATATTTCTCATCTATCCTGAACCTAAGTACTTACGTGAATCCAGTAGTTATCTCTGAAGCTGAGATATGGTTGGCCACAGTCTTATCCAAAAGAGTCATGCTCACAATCAACACCAGACACAATATCATGCATACAATCAGCAAACCAGTACTCATGTATCTAAAGCACCTATCCTTCCTACCCTGTTGGCTAAGGTTACTCATGAACTGTAAGGAATCAGAAAGTACAAGAGAAAATTATACCAATGCAGCAAAAATCAAAAACAAAACCTTCAATCTTCTTTAGCAGTTATTTACAGCTTTCAGTCTTTCTTCCAGGACCTTTTGTCAAAAAGATATACTCAAGTGGGCATGTTTTCCAAGTTGCACATTATTTTCTAGGTTAGTCAAATTCTATGCAGATTCACAATTCAAAGTGCATAAAATCATAAGTCATAAATTCAGCGTTCTCAATGCCATTAACTTTTTTTTACAGACTAGGCTAAAACAAGGTTCTTTTAATTGGCAATGGTTTGTTTAAATACTCAGTTATTCTACCAACAATAGTTTTCAGTTAATCAAGGGAAAGTATTTCACTAGGAATAGAGCTGGTTGGAATTCTATTAGTTGGCTAAAGGCAATGACTAGAGTGACATTAGAACAGCTGGTGGATCTGAAACAACCCTCCTGCACTCTTTACTGATCACTGCCACTTCAGAACAGCGCATTTTATTTGGGACAAGCCTAAACATATTCACACATATCATCATGGTTAGAACAACAGAATTCTGAACACTTTTAGGAAGGGTATGGACCTCTAAATCAAACTCCACCAAGTTTTCCAATGGAAAAAGAAATAGTGGAACTGTGATCTGCATACGCCTGGAGGAAATGAATTTAATGCAGGTGAATGAAAAGGCATTGCCCCTTCACAGTGTGATCGCAAATAATAATGTACGTTTTTTTAGTAACATATACAGCATTGCACCCTTTGCAAAAAGTGGGTACTCCCATATGTGATCTTTCCTCAGAATAGCATTGGTTCAAAACAGTAAATACACAAGTGCCAAAGGAAAGGTCACATCCTACGATGATTTTTGAAACTAGGCATGAAGGGCTGTGGTGTTAACAACCACATATGTTGAATAAGAATTGTACAGGTCATTGAAGGGGCACCCTTATAGAAGTTGATTTATTACCAAATCTTTTAATGTTTATTATATGCAATACTACTGAATCAATGCTAGTAACCCTACTCTTAAATGCAGAGTGTTTGTATTCTTTAGGGGAATCATGTACAAGATTTGGGGGTCAGTATTTAGAGTGTGAAATCCCTATCACAGTGTGTCATCAAGTTCAGAATCAAAATCTGTTGTTTTTCATATCAGTATAATGAAACGGAACATATTAGAATTTGCTCTCTTATCCATGTCTGGCAGGTTTGTCCCCACCTTGCTAGGGTCTTGGCTGTTGACAAGCAATATCACCCACCATCAATAATTAAGCTTCATTGGGAGGATCTTGCTGTGTATCTCTCACAATATTTGCAGGACAGAGAATTAGGGTCTTATTTAGATATTGGTGGTAACAGTCCTGCCGCCGGTTTTCCAACTGAAAACCCACCTGCTGCCATGACGGTCTGCCGACCAGATTAGATGTTGGTAGGTTCATAGATTAAAGACTCTGGTGGTCCGTCACCACCACCTAGAATCACCACCCATGTCAACGGTGCAATAGGCAAATGCGTCTGGTGGCGGGACTCCAGCCCCTTTTACTGCCTAGCTAATCACGATGTGCAGTCCCACCGGAGCAACTGTGATGGCTAAACCTCCACATCTGAGTTGGCAGATTGGAAGGATAAAAGAACAAAACGCACCTTTTTTGCACTTTTCCGCTTTCCTGCTGACATGAACCCAATAGTGGCGATGATACCTCTGCTGCTGCTGGACTAAGACGAAATCCAACACCATCATCGCCGGAACCAGAGGTAAGTCACTGTATTACCTGTCATCCTCGGACTTGGCACAGTACAACAGTACTGGACTTGATTTCCTTTACCCAAGGGCCCCAGACAACAGTATAACAATGTGCAATCTATATGCCTGCAGTGTGGCACTTACAGACATTTTTAAAAACAGACCTTGAAATGTCTGTAGTACCAGCAACCTGGCACTAATTGCCTTCAGGGCAATAATGTCCCGACAACCAGATCTTAATAAAGATGGTATCCCCCATAGGATTTACTTTACTTCATGACACGTAGCAATTACAATACAAAATGCTAAAATTAGTGTACGCCAAATGTACAACCAATTTTACCTCTAAACTGCAAACATGTCAGAGGTCTAGGAAGCTCACATTTCCTCTTGGTGTCCGCAATGATTTCAAAGAATAGGTGACATTGAAACCCAAAGTGAATTGTGCCCTTGATAATTGGGTAATGCATATGTGCATATTACTGACACAGCATTTCATAATGAACGCATATGCATTCTCCAGTCACAATATCAGAAAGACACACACGTTTGGTGTAAGTGTCCAGTAACATGATTAATGCTTACACCAAAATCATCCTGTTCATCACCAAAATTCATCCCTTACATATTAATAAAAAAAAATATATACAACCTGTGATTGTCACTCTCACAAATGAGAGGAAGTGCATGGCTGAAACATTAGCAGAAATAACACCATCAGTAAACAATGTGTAGCAATCAAAAGAAGGCCAGGACTAAGGTAATCGCCAAAATAAAGTACTTTTAGGTAGTAATGAGATACTTCTCTCAAATTAGAAAAAAAAGATTTAAATGAACTTACAAGAATAACTATGTAAATATGTACCCATTTTGCCTTTGCCCATGTGGGCCATAAAATGGGCCACACTTGCCTCCAAAAGTCACTGCCAGAAGGAACCTCCTCTGGAAGGGGCATCTATGGGACAGAGAGAGCGGGCAGCTCAATGATGTCAAAGTGAGGGGGTCCTGGGCTTGGAAGGGGTGGTTTTGGGTTTGGGATGGGTGGGTTTGTGTTTAGGAAGGGTGGGTTTGGTTTTGGTAGGGGTGGGTTCAGATTTGGAAGGGGTGATGTTGGATTTGAAAGTGGTAGGATTGGATGTAGAAGGAGTGGGTTTGGATTTGAAAGACACCAGGGTTGAGTGGTCAGACGGTTGGGAGGGTTGGTCTGGGAGGTTGTAGGGATAAGGGCCATGACAAACATAATATCCTCCTATGGGAAAAGGGCAGGGTGATTGGGAGGGAGTTCAGGTTGAGAGGTAGAAGGAGTGTCTGTGTCTGTTCTGCATTTGTGTGTTGAAGGTGTGGGTGCCTGAGGGTCTGGTGTATGTGCTGCGTGTTTTGATTTGTGTCTCTTACCGATTGTCTGTTGGGTGGGTGAGTGTGGGTGCAGTAAAAAATGGCACTTGTTGCAGTTACCCCCCACTTTTTTACTAATAGTGATGCTGACTTGACTGAGAGTGTGCTGGGACCCTGCTAACCAGGCCACAGCACAAGTGTTCTTTTCCTAAAAATATGCAGTTGTTTCCAAAATTGGCACACCCCAGGCACCCAGATAAGTATTTTGTAAAAGGCACCAGTGGTACCAAGGGCTATGTGACCAGGAAAGATCCCTAAGGGCTGCAGCATGTGTTGTGCCACCCTAATGGACCCCTCACCTAACACATGCACACTGCCATTGCAGATTGTGCATGTTGGGGGGGAGAAAAAGGCAAAGTTGACATGGCATCCCCCTCAGGGTGCCATGCACCCAAAACACTGCCTGAGGCATAGGTAAGTAACCCCTCTAGCAAGCCTTAAAGCCCTAAGAAAGGGTGCACTATACCACAGGTGAGGGCATAGTTGAATGAGCAATATGCCACTACCGTGTCTAAGTCCATTTATAGACATTGTAAGTACAGTGTGGCCATATTAAGTATGTGGTCTGGGAGTTTGTCAAAACGAACTCCACAGTTCCATAATGGCTACACTGAACACTGGGAAGTTTGGTATCAAACTTTTCGGAATAATAAACCCACACTGATGCCAGTGTTGAATTTATTTAAAAAGTGCATACAGAGAGCTCTTAGAGATGTTCCCTGTATTTTACCCCATCCTTCAGTACAGGACTGACTGGTCTGTGCCAGCCTGCCACTGAGATATGATTTTCTGACTCCCTGGGGTGAGAGCATTTGTGCTCTCTGAGGCCGGAAACAACGCCCGCACTGGGAGGAGGTTCTTTACATCTCCCCCTGCAGGAACTGTAGCACCTAGCGGTGAGCCTCAAAGGCTCAGGCTTCATGTTACAATCCCCCAGGGCACTCCAGCTAGTGGAGATGCCCAGGCCCCGACAAAACCCCCACTTTTGGTGGCAAGTCCTGAGGGATAATTAGGAAAAACAAGGAATAGTCACCACCTCAGCCAGGACCACCCCTAAGTTGACATGTCCTGCAGGTTCAGCGACCTCTGGAAAACCTCCAGAGGACTGCCTGCATCAAAGAGGATCAAGAACTCCCCTGGACAGCGGGCCTGTCCAAAGAAGAACAGAAGAAAAAACCTCTTCTGAAGGACTCCCACCTCACTCCAGAAGCGAGAGTCATAACCACTCTGCACCCAACGTCCACGGCCCGAGTCCAGGTGGCCCTACAGACCAGAGCGGACCCGCCAGGTGATGGCGACCAAGTGCCCACCCTGACGGGACTGCCCTGGACGAGGATGACCAATGCCAATGGACCCACTGCACCGCAGCCCCTAGGCCTTGGAGGAATCAACACCCAATGCAGTGACAATCAACAGGTGGCCCTCTTCCCTGTCTGACTGGTGGTGTGCCCGAGACCCCCCCCCCCCGGACCTCCTCTACAGCACCTGAGTGACCCCCGGGGTCCCCTCTTGGAGTTACATTGGAAACCCGATACCCTGTTTGCACCCTGCACCTGGCCGTCTCAGTGCCACTGAGGGTGTGGGATTGGTGCCTACTTGGGGCCCCTCCCGTGCTCCTCTAATCCCCCCTGGTCTGCCCTCCGAGCCGCGGGTTCTTACCTGCTGGCAGACCGAATTCAGAGTACCCCCTGTCTCCATAGGAGCCCACGTTAAAATTGCTCAACTTTGACCTCCACACCCGGCCAGCCCCGTGTTGCTGGTGGTGGGTGTTTGGGGTTGAATTAAACCCCAAACGGTGGACTACCTACAACCTGGAGACTGGAACTGTAAGTCTTGTACTTACCTCTAAATCTGTACTTTATTTTCTTCCCCCATGAACTGCTCTGAAAATGCCCTGTGTCCACCTTTAAAATAGATATTCTGTTTTCTTAAAAACTGTTTACTACACTAAAGTGAAACAAAGTTACATTGATGTCTATGCTAAGTACTTACCTGCAACAGTATTTACTTCTGTACTGAGTCTTGTGGTTCTAATAATAAAGTAACACAAATATATTTTTCTATATAAAATCCTATTGCTCTGGAGTTAAGTCATTGAGTGTGTGTTTCTTCTATTGCTTGTGTGTGTTCAACAAATGCATAACACTACCCTCTGATAAGACTAACTGCTCAACCACACTACCACAAATACAGCATTAGTATTAGCTATTATTGCCTCTGTCAAGCCTCATCGGGAGCCCCTGGACTCTGTACACACTATGGGGGTCATTCTGACCCCGGCGGTCAGAGACCGCCGGGGCCAGGGTCGGCGGGAGCACCTTAATCACCTTAATCACGTTATACAATTTACATATTCCCCATACTCCAATTACGCAAATTACAATAATCAATATTACTTGTGTTATCTTCATTACTATCCCTCTCTCTAGGTTACCAAGCCAATTTCCCATTGAGGCAAAACCTTTGGCAACATTCTCCCAAACTCCTGGTTTCTTTAGATCTTTCAGATCAACTCTATCATTAGTCAAATTGCTAATAAGTCTTCTGATTTCATTACTATTGTTAGGTTAATATGAGCAACAATGTTGCGGATTCTACATTTTACAAACTCCTCCCTCATTTGCTAAAAGGATGTCTAATGCAAGGCAGTTCTGAAGAGTCATAGATCTTACCGCAGCCATTTCTGCATCCATTAGGATCATGGCTCCTGAAAAATTTGTCAGCATGTTATCCACAATAGCAGACAACTTTAGAATTTTCAACAAATTCAGAAGAACTCCCACTAAAGGAATTATTGCTCCAAATCTGTCTCCAACTATGCCAGAATATGATTCTCACTTTTGTCTAGTATGAAGTAATTCAGTCATCTTAGGTATCTTACTCAAGTTCTCAAGTTGAAATATCTTTGGGAAAACTAAACCCAAATGACATGTGCTGTACTATCCTTTAGGAAGACAGTAATACGCATTTGGTCCGCAGATGTAAAAAACATCTGGAATTGCTGGGTCTTGTCCATTCAACATGAACATCCATTTATTCAAACAAAAGTACATGTCTATATTCACTTGTTCCCACAAACAAAGTATCAGTTCTATATTTAGACCTGTATACACAAAGCTTTCCTACGTGTTGTACATCTAAAGCTAGCCTCCCTTGTGCCTTTATGTCACTAACTGCATGATCATTTCTACATTCCTTTTTCTCTAAGCCCTTTTCTAATTTCTCCCCCTTAGTGGTTTTCTTCTATCATTTATCTGATCTTAGAAGCTCCTTTCTATGGGTGTAACCAAGCATGTTAAATTGTTTCTGTGTGCGTAAGCAGTGCCAAAAGTCAATGTAGGTTCAAAGAATTCTCTCACTAATTCTATGGTGTTCTCCTTAGCTACACTACTCAGGTACTTAATTATAGGAACAAACAAAAATACTACGTCATAGTTTGAGTAGAAATATTGAATATACTCCTGTTTATCAAAATCTTGTTAGTAACAGACTACAACTTATTCCATAAGTAAGGGGCAAAGTTATGGTAAGCAACGCCTTCTTCCACTGATGGAGGAATCAGTGTGCAGATATAACAATCTCTCGCATCTATCGTCTCAACATACTCACACAAGAAGCGATAGAAAACATTTTAAGAAAGGTCTTCTTGAGTATTGTCTATGTGCAAATATTTCTCATCTATCCTGAACCTAAGTACTTATGTGAATCCAGTAGTTATCTCTGAAGCTGAGATATGGTTGGCCACAGTCTTATCCAAAAGAGTCATGCTCACAATCAACACCAGACACAATATCATGCATACAATCAGCAAACCAGTACTCATGTATCTAAAGCACCTATCCTTCCTACCCTGTTGGCTAAGGTTACTCATGAACTGTAAGGAATCAGAAAGTACAAGAGAAAATTATACCAATGCAGCAAAAATCAAAAACAAAACCTTCAATCTTCTTTAGCAGTTATTTACAGCTTTCAGTCTTTCTTCCAGGACCTTTTGTCAAAAAGATATACTCAAGTGGCATGTTTTCCAAGTTGCACATTATTTTCTAGGTTAGTCAAATTCTATGCAGATTCACAATTCAAAGTGCATAAAATCATAAGTCATAAATTCAGCGTTCTCAATGCCATTAACTTTTTTTTACAGACTAGGCTAAAACAAGGTTCTTTTAATTGGCAATGGTTTGTTTAAATACTCAGTTATTCTACCAACAATAGTTTTCAGTTAATCAAGGGAAAGTATTTCACTAGGAATAGAGCTGGTTGGAATTCTATTAGTTGGCTAAAGGCAATGACTAGAGTGACATTAGAACAGCTGGTGGATCTGAAACAACCCTCCTGCACTCTTTACTGATCACTGCCACTTCAGAACAGCGCATTTTATTTGGGACAAGCCTAAACATATTCACACATATCATCATGGTTAGAACAACAGAATTCTGAACACTTTTAGGAAGGGTATGGACCTCTAAATCAAACTCCACCAAGTTTTCCAATGGAAAAATAAATAGTGGAACTGTGATCTGCATACGCCTGGAGGAAATGAATTTAATGCAGGTGAATGAAAAGGCATTGCCCCTTCACAGTGTGATCGCAAATAATAATGTACGTTTTTTTAGTAACATATACAGCATTGCACCCTTTGCAAAAAGTGGGTACTCCCATATGTGATCTTTCCTCAGAATAACATTGGTTCAAAACAGTAAATACACAAGTGCCAAAGGAAAGGTCACATCCTACGATGATTTTTGAAACTAGGCATGAAGGGCTGTGGTGTTAACAACCACATATGTTGAATAAGAATTGTACAGGTCATTGAAGGGGCACCCTTATAGAAGTTGATTTATTTCCAAATCTTTTAATGTTTATTATATGCAATACTACTGAATCAATGCTAGTAACCCTACTCTTAAATGCAGAGTGTTTGTATTCTTTAGGGGAATCATGTACAAGATTTGGGGGTCAGTATTTAGAGTGTGAAATCCCTATCACAGTGTGTCATCAAGTTCAGAATCAAAATCTGTTGTTTTTCATATCAGTATAATGAAACAGAACATATTAGAATTTGCTCTCTTATCCATGTCTGGCAGGTTTGTCCCCACCTTGCTAGGGTCTTGGCTGTTGACAAGCAATATCACCCACCATCAATAATTAAGCTTCATTGGGAGGATCTTGCTGTGTATCTCTCACAATATTTGCAGGACAGAGAATTAGGGTCTTATTTAGATATTGGTGGTAACAGTCCTGCCGCCGGTTTTCCAACTGAAAACCCACCTGCTGCCATGACGGTCTGCCGACCAGATTAGATGTTGGTAGGTTCATAGATTAAAGACTCTGGTGGTCCGTCACCACCACCTAGAATCACCACCCATGTCAACGGTGCAATAGGCAAATGCGTCTGGTGGCGGGACTCCAGCCCCTTTTACTGCCTAGCTAATCACGATGTGGAGTCCCACCGGAGCAACTGTGATGGCTAAACCTCCACATCTGAGTTGGCAGATTGGAAGGATAAAAGAACAAAACGCACCTTTTTTGCACTTTTCCGCTTTCCTGCTGACATGAACCCAATAGTGGCGATGATACCTCTGCTGCTGCTGGACTAAGACGAAATCCAACACCATCATCGCCGGAACCAGAGGTAAGTCACTGTATTACCTGTCATCCTCGGACTTGGCACAGTACAACAGTACTGGACTTGATTTCCTTTACCCAAGGGCCCCAGACAACAGTATAACAATGTGCAATCTATATGCCTGCAGTGTGGCACTTACAGACATTTTTAAAAACAGACCTTGAAATGTCTGTAGTACCAGCAACCTGGCACTAATTGCCTTCAGGGCAATAATGTCCCGACCACCAGATCTTAATAAAGATGGTATCCCCCATAGGATTTACTTTACTTCATGACACGTAGCAATTACAATACAAAATGCTAAAATTAGTGTACGCCAAATGTACAACCAATTTTACCTCTAAACTGCAAACATGTCAGAGGTCTAGGAAGCTCACATTTCCTCTTGGTGTCCGCAATGATTTCAAAGAATAGGTGACATTGAAACCCAAAGTGAATTGTGCCCTTGATAATTGGGTAATGCATATGTGCATATTACTGACACAGCATTTCATAATGAACGCATATGCATTCTCCAGTCACAATATCAGAAAGACACACACGTTTGGTGTAAGTGTCCAGTAACATGATTAATGCTTACACCAAAATCATCCTGTTCATCACCAAAATTCATCCCTTACATATTAATAAAAAAAAATATATACAACCTGTGATTGTCACTCTCACAAATGAGAGGAAGTGCATGGCTGAAACATTAGCAGAAATAACACCATCAGTAAACAATGTGTAGCAATCAAAAGAAGGCCAGGACTAAGGTAATCGCCAAAATAAAGTACTTTTAGGTAGTAATGAGATACTTCTCTCAAATTAGAAAAAAAAGATTTAAATGAACTTACAAGAATAACTATGTAAATATGTACCCATTTTGCCTTTGCCCATGTGGGCCATAAAATGGGCCACACTTGCCTCCAAAAGTCACTGCCAGAAGGAACCTCCTCTGGAAGGGGCATCTATGGGACAGAGAGAGCGGGCAGCTCAATGATGTCAAAGTGAGGGGGTCCTGGGCTTGGAAGGGGTGGTTTTGGGTTTGGGATGGGTGGGTTTGTGTTTAGGAAGGGTGGGTTTGGTTTTGGTAGGGGTGGGTTCAGATTTGGAAGGGGTGATGTTGGATTTGAAAGTGGTAGGATTGGATGTAGAAGGAGTGGGTTTGGATTTGAAAGACACCAGGGTTGAGTGGTCAGACGGTTGGGAGGGTTGGTCTGGGAGGTTGTAGGGATAAGGGCCATGACAAACATAATATCCTCCTATGGGAAAAGGGCAGGGTGATTGGGAGGGAGTTCAGGTTGAGAGGTAGAAGGAGTGTCTGTGTCTGTTCTGCATTTGTGTGTTGAAGGTGTGGGTGCCTGAGGGTCTGGTGTATGTGCTGCGTGTTTTGATTTGTGTCTCTTACCGATTGTCTGTTGGGTGGGTGAGTGTGGGTGCAGTAAAAAATGGCACTTGTTGCAGTTACCCCCCACTTTTTTACTAATAGTGATGCTGACTTGACTGAGAGTGTGCTGGGACCCTGCTAACCAGGCCACAGCACTAGTGTTCTTTCCCTAAAAATATGCAGTTGTTTCCAAAATTGGCACACCCCAGGCACCCAGATAAGTATTTTGTAAAAGGCACCAGTGGTACCAAGGGCTATGTGACCAGGAAAGATCCCTAAGGGCTGCAGCATGTGTTGTGCCACCCTAATGGACCCCTCACCTAACACATGCACACTGCCATTGCAGATTGTGCATGTTGGGGGGGAGAAAAAGGCAAAGTTGACATGGCATCCCCCTCAGGGTGCCATGCACCCAAAACACTGCCTGAGGCATAGGTAAGTAACCCCTCTAGCAAGCCTTAAAGCCCTAAGAAAGGGTGCACTATACCACAGGTGAGGGCATAGTTGAATGAGCAATATGCCACTACCGTGTCTAAGTCCATTTATAGACATTGTAAGTACAGTGTGGCCATATTAAGTATGTGGTCTGGGAGTTTGTCAAAACGAACTCCACAGTTCCATAATGGCTACACTGAACACTGGGAAGTTTGGTATCAAACTTTTCGGAATAATAAACCCACACTGATGCCAGTGTTGAATTTATTTAAAAAGTGCATACAGAGAGCTCTTAGAGATGTTCCCTGTATTTTACCCCATCCTTCAGTACAGGACTGACTGGTCTGTGCCAGCCTGCCACTGAGATATGATTTTCTGACTCCCTGGGGTGAGAGCATTTGTGCTCTCTGAGGCCGGAAACAACGCCCGCACTGGGAGGAGGTTCTTTACATCTCCCCCTGCAGGAACTGTAGCACCTAGCGGTGAGCCTCAAAGGCTCAGGCTTCATGTTACAATCCCCCAGGGCACTCCAGCTAGTGGAGATGCCCAGGCCCCGACAAAACCCCCACTTTTGGTGGCAAGTCCTGAGGGATAATTAGGAAAAACAAGGAATAGTCACCACCTCAGCCAGGACCACCCCTAAGTTGACATGTCCTGCAGGTTCAGCGACCTCTGGAAAACCTCCAGAGGACTGCCTGCATCAAAGAGGATCAAGAACTCCCCTGGACAGCGGGCCTGTCCAAAGAAGAACAGAAGAAAAAACCTCTTCTGAAGGACTCCCACCTCACTCCAGAAGCGAGAGTCATAACCACTCTGCACCCAACGTCCACGGCCCGAGTCCAGGTGGCCCTACAGACCAGAGCGGACCCGCCAGGTGATGGCGACCAAGTGCCCACCCTGACGGGACTGCCCTGGACGAGGATGACCAATGCCAATGGACCCACTGCACCGCAGCCCCTAGGCCTTGGAGGAATCAACACCCCATGCAGTGACAATCAACAGGTGGCCCTCTTCCCTGTCTGACTGGTGGTGTGCCCGAGACCCCCCCCCCCGGACCTCCTCTACAGCACCTGAGTGACCCCCGGGGTCCCCTCTTGGAGTTACATTGGAAACCCAATACCCTGTTTGCACCCTGCACCTGGCCGTCTCAGTGCCACTGAGGGTGTGGGATTGGTGCCTACTTGGGGCCCCTCCCGTGCTCCTCTAATCCCCCCTGGTCTGCCCTCCGAGCCGCGGGTTCTTACCTGCTGGCAGACCGAATTCAGAGTACCCCCTGTCTCCATAGGAGCCCACGTTAAAATTGCTCAACTTTGACCTCCACACCCGGCCAGCCCCGTGTTGCTGGTGGTGGGTGTTTGGGGTTGAATTAAACCCCCAACGGTGGACTACCTACAACCTGGAGACTGGAACTGTAAGTCTTGTACTTACCTCTAAATCTGTACTTTATTTTCTTCCCCCATGAACTGCTCTGAAAATGCCCTGTGTCCACCTTTAAAATAGATATTCTGTTTTCTTAAAAACTGTTTACTACACTAAAGTGAAACAAAGTTACATTGATGTCTATGCTAAGTACTTACCTGCAACAGTATTTACTTCTGTACTGAGTCTTGTGGTTCTAATAATAAAGTAACACAAATATATTTTTCTATATAAAATCCTATTGCTCTGGAGTTAAGTCATTGAGTGTGTGTTTCTTCTATTGCTTGTGTGTGTTCAACAAATGCATAACACTACCCTCTGATAAGACTAACTGCTCAACCACACTACCACAAATACAGCATTAGTATTAGCTATTATTGCCTCTGTCAAGCCTCATCGGGAGCCCCTGGACTCTGTACACACTATGGGGGTCATTCTGACCCCGGCGGTCAGAGACCGCCGGGGCCAGGGTCGGCGGGAGCACCTTAATCACCTTAATCACGTTATACAATTTACATATTCCCCATACTCCAATTACGCAAATTACAATAATCAATATTACTTGTGTTATCTTCATTACTATCCCTCTCTCTAGGTTACCAAGCCAATTTCCCATTGAGGCAAAACCTTTGGCAACATTCTCCCAAACTCCTGGTTTCTTTAGATCTTTCAGATCAACTCTATCATTAGTCAAATTGCTAATAAGTCTTCTGATTTCATTACTATTGTTAGGTTAATATGAGCAACAATGTTGCGGATTCTACATTTTACAAACTCCTCCCTCATTTGCTAAAAGGATGTCTAATGCAAGGCAGTTCTGAAGAGTCATAGATCTTACCGCAGCCATTTCTGCATCCATTAGGATCATGGCTCCTGAAAAATTTGTCAGCATGTTATCCACAATAGCAGACAACTTTAGAATTTTCAACAAATTCAGAAGAACTCCCACTAAAGGAATTATTGCTCCAAATCTGTCTCCAACTATGCCAGAATATGATTCTCACTTTTGTCTAGTATGAAGTAATTCAGTCATCTTAGGTATCTTACTCAAGTTCTCAAGTTGAAATATCTTTGGGAAAACTAAACCCAAATGACATGTGCTGTACTATCCTTTAGGAAGACAGTAATACGCATTTGGTCCGCAGATGTAAAAAACATCTGGAATTGCTGGGTCTTGTCCATTCAACATGAACATCCATTTATTCAAACAAAAGTACATGTCTATATTCACTTGTTCCCACAAACAAAGTATCAGTTCTATATTTAGACCTGTATACACAAAGCTTTCCTACGTGTTGTACATCTAAAGCTAGCCTCCCTTGTGCCTTTATGTCACTAACTGCATGATCATTTCTACATTCCTTTTTCTCTAAGCCCTTTTCTAATTTCTCCCCCTTAGTGGTTTTCTTCTATCATTTATCTGATCTTAGAAGCTCCTTTCTATGGGTGTAACCAAGCATGTTAAATTGTTTCTGTGTGCGTAAGCAGTGCCAAAAGTCAATGTAGGTTCAAAGAATTCTCTCACTAATTCTATGGTGTTCTCCTTAGCTACACTACTCAGGTACTTAATTATAGGAACAAACAAAAATACTACGTCATAGTTTGAGTAGAAATATTGAATATACTCCTGTTTATCAAAATCTTGTTAGTAACAGACTACAACTTATTCCATAAGTAAGGGGCAAAGTTATGGTAAGCAACGCCTTCTTCCACTGATGGAGGAATCAGTGTGCAGATATAACAATCTCTCGCATCTATCGTCTCAACATACTCACACAAGAAGCGATAGAAAACATTTTAAGAAAGGTCTTCTTGAGTATTGTCTATGTGCAAATATTTCTCATCTATCCTGAACCTAAGTACTTATGTGAATCCAGTAGTTATCTCTGAAGCTGAGATATGGTTGGCCACAGTCTTATCCAAAAGAGTCATGCTCACAATCAACACCAGACACAATATCATGCATAAAATCAGCAAACCAGTACTCATGTATCTAAAGCACCTATCCTTCCTACCCTGTTGGCTAAGGTTACTCATGAACTGTAAGGAATCAGAAAGTACAAGAGAAAATTATACCAATGCAGCAAAAATCAAAAACAAAACCTTCAATCTTCTTTAGCAGTTATTTACAGCTTTCAGTCTTTCTTCCAGGACCTTTTGTCAAAAAGATATACTCAAGTGGGCATGTTTTCCAAGTTGCACATTATTTTCTAGGTTAGTCAAATTCTATGCAGATTCACAATTCAAAGTGCATAAAATCATAAGTCATAAATTCAGCGTTCTCAATGCCATTAACTTTTTTTTACAGACTAGGCTAAAACAAGGTTCTTTTAATTGGCAATGGTTTGTTTAAATACTCAGTTATTCTACCAACAATAGTTTTCAGTTAATCAAGGGAAAGTATTTCACTAGGAATAGAGCTGGTTGGAATTCTATTAGTTGGCTAAAGGCAATGACTAGAGTGACATTAGAACAGCTGGTGGATCTGAAACAACCCTCCTGCACTCTTTACTGATCACTGCCACTTCAGAACAGCGCATTTTATTTGGGACAAGCCTAAACATATTCACACATATCATCATGGTTAGAACAACAGAATTCTGAACACTTTTAGGAAGGGTATGGACCTCTAAATCAAACTCCACCAAGTTTTCCAATGGAAAAAGAAATAGTGGAACTGTGATCTGCATACGCCTGGAGGAAATGAATTTAATGCAGGTGAATGAAAAGGCATTGCCCCTTCACAGTGTGATCGCAAATAATAATGTACGTTTTTTTAGTAACATATACAGCATTGCACCCTTTGCAAAAAGTGGGTACTCCCATATGTGATCTTTCCTCAGAATAGCATTGGTTCAAAACAGTAAATACACAAGTGCCAAAGGAAAGGTCACATCCTACGATGATTTTTGAAACTAGGCATGAAGGGCTGTGGTGTTAACAACCACATATGTTGAATAAGAATTGTACAGGTCATTGAAGGGGCACCCTTATAGAAGTTGATTTATTACCAAATCTTTTAATGTTTATTATATGCAATACTACTGAATCAATGCTAGTAACCCTACTCTTAAATGCAGAGTGTTTGTATTCTTTAGGGGAATCATGTACAAGATTTGGGGGTCAGTATTTAGAGTGTGAAATCCCTATCACAGTGTGTCATCAAGTTCAGAATCAAAATCTGTTGTTTTTCATATCAGTATAATGAAACGGAACATATTAGAATTTGCTCTCTTATCCATGTCTGGCAGGTTTGTCCCACCTTGCTAGGGTCTTGGCTGTTGACAAGCAATATCACCCACCATCAATAATTAAGCTTCATTGGGAGGATCTTGCTGTGTATCTCTCACAATATTTGCAGGACAGAGAATTAGGGTCTTATTTAGATATTGGTGGTAACAGTCCTGCCGCCGGTTTTCCAACTGAAAACCCACCTGCTGCCATGACGGTCTGCCGACCAGATTAGATGTTGGTAGGTTCATAGATTAAAGACTCTGGTGGTCCGTCACCACCACCTAGAATCACCACCCATGTCAACGGTGCAATAGGCAAATGCGTCTGGTGGCGGGACTCCAGCCCCTTTTACTGCCGAGCTAATCACGATGTGCAGTCCCACCGGAGCAACTGTGATGGCTAAACCTCCACATCTGAGTTGGCAGATTGGAAGGATAAAAGAACAAAACACACCTTTTTTGCACTTTTCCGCTTTCCTGCTGACATGAACCCAATAGTGGCGATGATACCTCTGCTGCTGCTGGACTAAGACGAAATCCAACACCATCATCGCCGGAACCAGAGGTAAGTCACTGTATTACCTGTCATCCTCGGACTTGGCACAGTACAACAGTACTGGACTTGATTTCCTTTACCCAAGGGCCCCAGACAACAGTATAACAATGTGCAATCTATATGCCTGCAGTGTGGCACTTACAGACATTTTTAAAAACAGACCTTGAAATGTCTGTAGTACCAGCAACCTGGCACTAATTGCCTTCAGGGCAATAATGTCCCGACCACCAGATCTTAATAAAGATGGTATCCCCCATAGGATTTACTTTACTTCATGACACGTAGCAATTACAATACAAAATGCTAAAATTAGTGTACGCCAAATGTACAACCAATTTTACCTCTAAACTGCAAACATGTCAGAGGTCTAGGAAGCTCACATTTCCTCTTGGTGTCCGCAATGATTTCAAAGAATAGGTGACATTGAAACCCAAAGTGAATTGTGCCCTTGATAATTGGGTAATGCATATGTGCATATTACTGACACAGCATTTCATAATGAACGCATATGCATTCTCCAGTCACAATATCAGAAAGACACACACGTTTGGTGTAAGTGTCCAGTAACATGATTAATGCTTACACCAAAATCATCCTGTTCATCACCAAAATTCATCCCTTACATATTAATTAAAAAAAATATATACAACCTGTGATTGTCACTCTCACAAATGAGAGGAAGTGCATGGCTGAAACATTAGCAGAAATAACACCATCAGTAAACAATGTGTAGCAATCAAAAGAAGGCCAGGACTAAGGTAATCGCCAAAATAAAGTACTTTTAGGTAGTAATGAGATACTTCTCTCAAATTAGAAAAAAAAGATTTAAATGAACTTACAAGAATAACTATGTAAATATGTACCCATTTTGCCTTTGCCCATGTGGGCCATAAAATGGGCCACACTTGCCTCCAAAAGTCACTGCCAGAAGGAACCTCCTCTGGAAGGGGCATCTATGGGACAGAGAGAGCGGGCAGCTCAATGATGTCAAAGTGAGGGGGTCCTGGGCTTGGAAGGGGTGGTTTTGGGTTTGGGATGGGTGGGTTTGTGTTTAGGAAGGGTGGGTTTGGTTTTGGTAGGGGTGGGTTCAGATTTGGAAGGGGTGATGTTGGATTTGAAAGTGGTAGGATTGGATGTAGAAGGAGTGGGTTTGGATTTGAAAGACACCAGGGTTGAGTGGTCAGACGGTTGGGAGGGTTGGTCTGGGAGGTTGTAGGGATAAGGGCCATGACAAACATAATATCCTCCTATGGGAAAAGGGCAGGGTGATTGGGAGGGAGTTCAGGTTGAGAGGTAGAAGGAGTGTCTGTGTCTGTTCTGCATTTGTGTGTTGAAGGTGTGGGTGCCTGAGGGTCTGGTGTATGTGCTGCGTGTTTTGATTTGTGTCTCTTACCGATTGTCTGTTGGGTGGGTGAGTGTGGGTGCAGTAAAAAATGGCACTTGTTGCAGTTACCCCCCACTTTTTTACTAATAGTGATGCTGACTTGACTGAGAGTGTGCTGGGACCCTGCTAACCAGGCCACAGCACTAGTGTTCTTTCCCTAAAAATATGCAGTTGTTTCCAAAATTGGCACACCCCAGGCACCCAGATAAGTATTTTGTAAAAGGCACCAGTGGTACCAAGGGCTATGTGACCAGGAAAGATCCCTAAGGGCTGCAGCATGTGTTGTGCCACCCTAATGGACCCCTCACCTAACACATGCACACTGCCATTGCAGATTGTGCATGTTGGGGGGGAGAAAAAGGCAAAGTTGACATGGCATCCCCCTCAGGGTGCCATGCACCCAAAACACTGCCTGAGGCATAGGTAAGTAACCCCTCTAGCAAGCCTTAAAGCCCTAAGAAAGGGTGCACTATACCACAGGTGAGGGCATAGTTGAATGAGCAATATGCCACTACCGTGTCTAAGTCCATTTATAGACATTGTAAGTACAGTGTGGCCATATTAAGTATGTGGTCTGGGAGTTTGTCAAAACGAACTCCACAGTTCCATAATGGCTACACTGAACACTGGGAAGTTTGGTATCAAACTTTTCGGAATAATAAACCCACACTGATGCCAGTGTTGAATTTATTTAAAAAGTGCATACAGAGAGCTCTTAGAGATGTTCCCTGTATTTTACCCCATCCTTCAGTACAGGACTGACTGGTCTGTGCCAGCCTGCCACTGAGATATGATTTTCTGACTCCCTGGGGTGAGAGCATTTGTGCTCTCTGAGGCCGGAAACAACGCCCGCACTGGGAGGAGGTTCTTTACATCTCCCCCTGCAGGAACTGTAGCACCTAGCGGTGAGCCTCAAAGGCTCAGGCTTCATGTTACAATCCCCCAGGGCACTCCAGCTAGTGGAGATGCCCAGGCCCCGACAAAACCCCCACTTTTGGTGGCAAGTCCTGAGGGATAATTAGGAAAAACAAGGAATAGTCACCACCTCAGCCAGGACCACCCCTAAGTTGACATGTCCTGCAGGTTCAGCGACCTCTGGAAAACCTCCAGAGGACTGCCTGCATCAAAGAGGATCAAGAACTCCCCTGGACAGCGGGCCTGTCCAAAGAAGAACAGAAGAAAAAACCTCTTCTGAAGGACTCCCACCTCACTCCAGAAGCGAGAGTCATAACCACTCTGCACCCAACGTCCACGGCCCGAGTCCAGGTGGCCCTACAGACCAGAGCGGACCCGCCAGGTGATGGCGACCAAGTGCCCACCCTGACGGGACTGCCCTGGACGAGGATGACCAATGCCAATGGACCCACTGCACCGCAGCCCCTAGGCCTTGGAGGAATCAACACCCAATGCAGTGACAATCAACAGGTGGCCCTCTTCCCTGTCTGACTGGTGGTGTGCCCGAGACCCCCCCCCCCCGGACCTCCTCTACAGCACCTGAGTGACCCCCGGGGTCCCCTCTTGGAGTTACATTGGAAACCCGATACCCTGTTTGCACCCTGCACCTGGCCGTCTCAGTGCCACTGAGGGTGTGGGATTGGTGCCTACTTGGGGCCCCTCCCGTGCTCCTCTAATCCCCCCTGGTCTGCCCTCCGAGCCGCGGGTTCTTACCTGCTGGCAGACCGAATTCAGAGTACCCCCTGTCTCCATAGGAGCCCACGTTAAAATTGCTCAACTTTGACCTCCACACCCGGCCAGCCCCGTGTTGCTGGTGGTGGGTGTTTGGGGTTGAATTAAACCCCCAACGGTGGACTACCTACAACCTGGAGACTGGAACTGTAAGTCTTGTACTTACCTCTAAATCTGTACTTTATTTTCTTCCCCCATGAACTGCTCTGAAAATGCCCTGTGTCCACCTTTAAAATAGATATTCTGTTTTCTTAAAAACTGTTTACTACACTAAAGTGAAACAAAGTTACATTGATGTCTATGCTAAGTACTTACCTGCAACAGTATTTACTTCTGTACTGAGTCTTGTGGTTCTAATAATAAAGTAACACAAATATATTTTTCTATATAAAATCCTATTGCTCTGGAGTTAAGTCATTGAGTGTGTGTTTCTTCTATTGCTTGTGTGTGTTCAACAAATGCATAACACTACCCTCTGATAAGACTAACTGCTCAACCACACTACCACAAATACAGCATTAGTATTAGCTATTATTGCCTCTGTCAAGCCTCATCGGGAGCCCCTGGACTCTGTACACACTATGGGGGTCATTCTGACCCCGGCGGTCAGAGACCGCCGGGGCCAGGGTCGGCGGGAGCACCTTAATCACCTTAATCACGTTATACAATTTACATATTCCCCATACTCCAATTACGCAAATTACAATAATCAATATTACTTGTGTTATCTTCATTACTATCCCTCTCTCTAGGTTACCAAGCCAATTTCCCATTGAGGCAAAACCTTTGGCAACATTCTCCCAAACTCCTGGTTTCTTTAGATCTTTCAGATCAACTCTATCATTAGTCAAATTGCTAATAAGTCTTCTGATTTCATTACTATTGTTAGGTTAATATGAGCAACAATGTTGCGGATTCTACATTTTACAAACTCCTCCCTCATTTGCTAAAAGGATGTCTAATGCAAGGCAGTTCTGAAGAGTCATAGATCTTACCACAGCCATTTCTGCATCCATTAGGATCATGGCTCCTGAAAAATTTGTCAGCATGTTATCCACAATAGCAGACAACTTTAGAATTTTCAACAAATTCAGAAGAACTCCCACTAAAGGAATTATTGCTCCAAATCTGTCTCCAACTATGCCAGAATATGATTCTCACTTTTGTCTAGTATGAAGTAATTCAGTCATCTTAGGTATCTTACTCAAGTTCTCAAGTTGAAATATCTTTGGGAAAACTAAACCCAAATGACATGTGCTGTACTATCCTTTAGGAAGACAGTAATACGCATTTGGTCCGCAGATGTAAAAAACATCTGGAATTGCTGGGTCTTGTCCATTCAACATGAACATCCATTTATTCAAACAAAAGTACATGTCTATATTCACTTGTTCCCACAAACAAAGTATCAGTTCTATATTTAGACCTGTATACACAAAGCTTTCCTATGTGTTGTACATCTAAAGCTAGCCTCCCTTGTGCCTTTATGTCACTAACTGCATGATCATTTCTACATTCCTTTTTCTCTAAGCCCTTTTCTAATTTCTCCCCCTTAGTGGTTTTCTTCTATCATTTATCTGATCTTAGAAGCTCCTTTCTATGGGTGTAACCAAGCATGTTAAATTGTTTCTGTGTGCGTAAGCAGTGCCAAAAGTCAATGTAGGTTCAAAGAATTCTCTCACTAATTCTATGGTGTTCTCCTTAGCTACACTACTCAGGTACTTAATTATAGGAACAAACAAAAATACTACGTCATAGTTTGAGTAGAAATATTGAATATACTCCTGTTTATCAAAATCTTGTTAGTAACAGACTACAACTTATTCCATAAGTAAGGGGCAAAGTTATGGTAAGCAACGCCTTCTTCCACTGATGGAGGAATCAGTGTGCAGATATAACAATCTCTCGCATCTATCGTCTCAACATACTCACACAAGAAGCGATAGAAAACATTTTAAGAAAGGTCTTCTTGAGTATTGTCTATGTGCAAATATTTCTCATTTATCCTGAACCTAAGTACTTATGTGAATCCAGTAGTTATCTCTGAAGCTGAGATATGGTTGGCCACAGTCTTATCCAAAAGAGTCATGCTCACAATCAACACCAGACACAATATCATGCATACAATCAGCAAACCAGTACTCATGTATCTAAAGCACCTATCCTTCCTACCCTGTTGGCTAAGGTTACTCATGAACTGTAAGGAATCAGAAAGTACAAGAGAAAATTATACCAATGCAGCAAAAATCAAAAACAAAACCTTCAATCTTCTTTAGCAGTTATTTACAGCTTTCAGTCTTTCTTCCAGGACCTTTTGTCAAAAAGATATACTCAAGTGGGCATGTTTTCCAAGTTGCACATTATTTTCTAGGTTAGTCAAATTCTATGCAGATTCACAATTCAAAGTGCATAAAATCATAAGTCATAAATTCAGCGTTCTCAATGCCATTAACTTTTTTTTACAGACTAGGCTAAAACAAGGTTCTTTTAATTGGCAATGGTTTGTTTAAATACTCAGTTATTCTACCAACAATAGTTTTCAGTTAATCAAGGGAAAGTATTTCACTAGGAATAGAGCTGGTTGGAATTCTATTAGTTGGCTAAAGGCAATGACTAGAGTGACATTAGAACAGCTGGTGGATCTGAAACAACCCTCCTGCACTCTTTACTGATCACTGCCACTTCAGAACAGCGCATTTTATTTGGGACAAGCCTAAACATATTCACACATATCATCATGGTTAGAACAACAGAATTCTGAACACTTTTAGGAAGGGTATGGACCTCTAAATCAAACTCCACCAAGTTTTCCAATGGAAAAAGAAATAGTGGAACTGTGATCTGCATACGCCTGGAGGAAATGAATTTAATGCAGGTGAATGAAAAGGCATTGCCCCTTCACAGTGTGATCGCAAATAATAATGTACGTTTTTTTAGTAACATATACAGCATTGCACCCTTTGCAAAAAGTGGGTACTCCCATATGTGATCTTTCCTCAGAATAACATTGGTTCAAAACAGTAAATACACAAGTGCCAAAGGAAAGGTCACATCCTACGATGATTTTTGAAACTAGGCATGAAGGGCTGTGGTGTTAACAACCACATATGTTGAATAAGAATTGTACAGGTCATTGAAGGGGCACCCTTATAGAAGTTGATTTATTACCAAATCTTTTAATGTTTATTATATGCAATACTACTGAATCAATGCTAGTAACCCTACTCTTAAATGCAGAGTGTTTGTATTCTTTAGGGGAATCATGTACAAGATTTGGGGGTCAGTATTTAGAGTGTGAAATCCCTATCACAGTGTGTCATCAAGTTCAGAATCAAAATCTGTTGTTTTTCATATCAGTATAATGAAACAGAACATATTAGAATTTGCTCTCTTATCCATGTCTGGCAGGTTTGTCCCCACCTTGCTAGGGTCTTGGCTGTTGACAAGCAATATCACCCACCATCAATAATTAAGCTTCATTGGGAGGATCTTGCTGTGTATCTCTCACAATATTTGCAGGACAGAGAATTAGGGTCTTATTTAGATATTGGTGGTAACAGTCCTGCCGCCGGTTTTCCAACTGAAAACCCACCTGCTGCCATGACGGTCTGCCGACCAGATTAGATGTTGGTAGGTTCATAGATTAAAGACTCTGGTGGTCCGTCACCACCACCTAGAATCACCACCCATGTCAACGGTGCAATAGGCAAATGCGTCTGGTGGCGGGACTCCAGCCCCTTTTACTGCCTAGCTAATCACGATGTGCAGTCCCACCGGAGCAACTGTGATGGCTAAACCTCCACATCTGACTTGGCAGATTGGAAGGATAAAAGAACAAAACGCACCTTTTTTGCACTTTTCCGCTTTCCTGCTGACATGAACCCAATAGTGGCGATGATACCTCTGCTGCTGCTGGACTAAGACGAAATCCAACACCATCATCGCCGGAACCAGAGGTAAGTCACTGTATTACCTGTCATCCTCGGACTTGGCACAGTACAACAGTACTGGACTTGATTTCCTTTACCCAAGGGCCCCAGACAACAGTATAACAATGTGCAATCTATATGCCTGCAGTGTGGCACTTACAGACATTTTTAAAAACAGACCTTGAAATGTCTGTAGTACCAGCAACCTGGCACTAATTGCCTTCAGGGCAATAATGTCCCGACCACCAGATCTTAATAAAGATGGTATCCCCCATAGGATTTACTTTACTTCATGACACGTAGCAATTACAATACAAAATGCTAAAATTAGTGTACGCCAAATGTACAACCAATTTTACCTCTAAACTGCAAACATGTCAGAGGTCTAGGAAGCTCACATTTCCTCTTGGTGTCCGCAATGATTTCAAAGAATAGGTGACATTGAAACCCAAAGTGAATTGTGCCCTTGATAATTGGGTAATGCATATGTGCATATTACTGACACAGCATTTCATAATGAACGCATATGCATTCTCCAGTCACAATATCAGAAAGACACACACGTTTGGTGTAAGTGTCCAGTAACATGATTAATGCTTACACCAAAATCATCCTGTTCATCACCAAAATTCATCCCTTACATATTAATAAAAAAAAATATATACAACCTGTGATTGTCACTCTCACAAATGAGAGGAAGTGCATGGCTGAAACATTAGCAGAAATAACACCATCAGTAAACAATGTGTAGCAATCAAAAGAAGGCCAGGACTAAGGTAATCGCCAAAATAAAGTACTTTTAGGTAGTAATGAGATACTTCTCTCAAATTAGAAAAAAAAGATTTAAATGAACTTACAAGAATAACTATGTAAATATGTACCCATTTTGCCTTTGCCCATGTGGGCCATAAAATGGGCCACACTTGCCTCCAAAAGTCACTGCCAGAAGGAACCTCCTCTGGAAGGGGCATCTATGGGACAGAGAGAGCGGGCAGCTCAATTATGTTAAAGTGAGGGGGTCCTGGGCTTGGAAGGGGTGGTTTTGGGTTTGGGATGGGTGGGTTTGTGTTTAGGAAGGGTGGGTTTGGTTTTGGTAGGGGTGGGTTCAGATTTGGAAGGGGTGATGTTGGATTTGAAAGTGGTAGGATTGGATGTAGAAGGAGTGGGTTTGGATTTGAAAGACACCAGGGTTGAGTGGTCAGACGGTTGGGAGGGTTGGTCTGGGAGGTTGTAGGGATAAGGGCCATGACAAACATAATATCCTCCTATGGGAAAAGGGCAGGGTGATTGGGAGGGAGTTCAGGTTGAGAGGTAGAAGGAGTGTCTGTGTCTGTTCTGCATTTGTGTGTTGAAGGTGTGGGTGCCTGAGGGTCTGGTGTATGTGCTGCGTGTTTTGATTTGTGTCTCTTACCGATTGTCTGTTGGGTGGGTGAGTGTGGGTGCAGTAAAAAATGGCACTTGTTGCAGTTATCCCCCACTTTTTTACTAATAGTGATGCTGACTTGACTGAGAGTGTGCTGGGACCCTGCTAACCAGGCCACAGCACTAGTGTTCTTTCCCTAAAAATATGCAGTTGTTTCCAAAATTGGCACACCCCAGGCACCCAGATAAGTATTTTGTAAAAGGCACCAGTGGTACCAAGGGCTATGTGACCAGGAAAGATCCCTAAGGGCTGCAGCATGTGTTGTGCCACCCTAATGGACCCCTCACCTAACACATGCACACTGCCATTGCAGATTGTGCATGTTGGGGGGGAGAAAAAGGCAAAGTTGACATGGCATCCCCCTCAGGGTGCCATGCACCCAAAACACTGCCTGAGGCATAGGTAAGTAACCCCTCTAGCAAGCCTTAAAGCCCTAAGAAAGGGTGCACTATACCACAGGTGAGGGCATAGTTGAATGAGCAATATGCCACTACCGTGTCTAAGTCCATTTATAGACATTGTAAGTACAGTGTGGCCATATTAAGTATGTGGTCTGGGAGTTTGTCAAAACGAACTCCACAGTTCCATAATGGCTACACTGAACACTGGGAAGTTTGGTATCAAACTTTTCGGAATAATAAACCCACACTGATGCCAGTGTTGAATTTATTTAAAAAGTGCATACAGAGAGCTCTTAGAGATGTTCCCTGTATTTTACCCCATCCTTCAGTACAGGACTGACTGGTCTGTGCCAGCCTGCCACTGAGATATGATTTTCTGACTACCTGGGGTGAGAGCATTTGTGCTCTCTGAGGCCGGAAACAACGCCCGCACTGGGAGGAGGTTCTTTACATCTCCCCCTGCAGGAACTGTAGCACCTAGCGGTGAGCCTCAAAGGCTCAGGCTTCATGTTACAATCCCCCAGGGCACTCCAGCTAGTGGAGATGCCCAGGCCCCGACAAAACCCCCACTTTTGGTGGCAAGTCCTGAGGGATAATTAGGAAAAACAAGGAATAGTCACCACCTCAGCCAGGACCACCCCTAAGTTGACATGTCCTGCAGGTTCAGCGACCTCTGGAAAACCTCCAGAGGACTGCCTGCATCAAAGAGGATCAAGAACTCCCCTGGACAGCGGGCCTGTCCAAAGAAGAACAGAAGAAAAAACCTCTTCTGAAGGACTCCCACCTCACTCCAGAAGCGAGAGTCATAACCACTCTGCACCCAACGTCCACGGCCCGAGTCCAGGTGGCCCTACAGACCAGAGCGGACCCGCCAGGTGATGGCGACCAAGTGCCCACCCTGACGGGACTGCCCTGGACGAGGATGACCAATGCCAATGGACCCACTGCACCGCAGCCCCTAGGCCTTGGAGGAATCAACACCCAATGCAGTGACAATCAACAGGTGGCCCTCTTCCCTGTCTGACTGGTGGTGTGCCCGAGACCCCCCCCCCCCCCGGACCTCCTCTACAGCACCTGAGTGACCCCCGGGGTCCCCTCTTGGAGTTACATTGGAAACCCGATACCCTGTTTGCACCCTGCACCTGGCCGTCTCAGTGCCACTGAGGGTGTGGGATTGGTGCCTACTTGGGGCCCCTCCCGTGCTCCTCTAATCCCCCCTGGTCTGCCCTCCGAGCCGCGGGTTCTTACCTGCTGGCAGACCGAATTCAGAGTACCCCCTGTCTCCATAGGAGCCCACGTTAAAATTGCTCAACTTTGACCTCCACACCCGGCCAGCCCCGTGTTGCTGGTGGTGGGTGTTTGGGGTTGAATTAAACCCCCAACAGTGGACTACCTACAACCTGGAGACTGGAACTGTAAGTCTTGTACTTACCTCTAAATCTGTACTTTATTTTCTTCCCCCATGAACTGCTCTGAAAATGCCCTGTGTCCACCTTTAAAATAGATATTCTGTTTTCTTAAAAACTGTTTACTACACTAAAGTGAAACAAAGTTACATTGATGTCTATGCTAAGTACTTACCTGCAACAGTATTTACTTCTGTACTGAGTCTTGTGGTTCTAATAATAAAGTAACACAAATATATTTTTCTATATAAAATCCTATTGCTCTGGAGTTAAGTCATTGAGTTTGTGTTTCTTCTATTGCTTGTGTGTGTTCAACAAATGCATAACACTACCCTCTGATAAGACTAACTGCTCAACCACACTACCACAAATACAGCATTAGTATTAGCTATTATTGCCTCTGTCAAGCCTCACTGGGAGCCCCTGGACTCTGTACACACTATGGGGGTCATTCTGACCCCGGCGGTCAGAGACCGCCGGGGCCAGGGTCGGCGGGAGCACCGCCGACAGACCGGCGGTGCCTCGCAGGGCATTCTGACCGCGGCGGTTCGGCCGCGGTCAGATTCGGGAAACCGGCGGTCTCCCGCCGGTTTCCCGCTGCCCAGCAGAATCCTCCATGGTGGCGGAGCGCGCTCCGCCGCCATGGGGATTCTGACACCCCCTACCGCCATCCTGTTCCTGGCGGGACTCCCGCTAGGAACAGGATGGCGGTAGGGGGTGCCGCGGGGCCCCTGGGGGCCCCTGCAGTGCCCATGCCAATGGCATGGGCACTGCAGGGGCCCCCGTAAGAGGGCCCCACAAAGTATTTCAGTGTCTGCTATGCAGACACTGAAATACGCGACGGGTGCCACTGCACCCGTCGCACCTTCCCACTACGTCGGCTCAATTCTGAGCCGGCGTCCTCGTGGGAAGGCTGATTTGCCCTGGGCTGGCGGGCGGCCTTTTGGCAGCCGCCCGCCAGCCCAGGGCAAATCCCAAAATACCCTCAGCGGTCTTTCGACCGCGGAGCGGTATTTTGGTGGGGGAACTTCGGCGGGCGGCCTCCGCCGCCCGCCGAAGTTAGAATCACCCCCTATATCTCATTTTGATATAGTATATAGAGAGCCACCTTCCTACTGTGGGTGTTTGGGTTTAGTTTCTTTGTGTGGATGTGCGTGTTGTAAATGTGGTGTGTGTTGGTGTGGTGTCTTTGGGTGTGCTGGTGCTTGCATGTATGGTGGTGGGTGTGCTGACTGGGGGTGTGCTGGTGGTGTGTGTGGGTGTTGATGTCATGGTGGGTGCGCTGATAGGGGGTGCTGGTACTGTGTGTGGGTGTTGCTGTATTCGTGGGAGTGCTGAGTGGCAGGGTGTTGGGTGTGTGAGGGTGTTGCTGTGATAGTGGGTGTTGTATCTATGTGTATGCTGGTGGTGGTGGTGATGGGATGCGTGGTGTCTGCATGTGTGTGTCTGTGTTTTTGGCTGTGTTGGTGTGAGGATGTACTGCATGTGGCTGTTGTAGTAGGTGTGTGCAAATGTATGCGTGTGCTTCGGACACAGCTGAGTTGTGGGATTGGAGAAGGGCTGGGAGGGTGGGTACAAGGTTTGGTTGGGTAGAGGCTGTGGCCTCCAATGCGGAAGTGACATCCTGGAATGATCACTGTAGGCCATACAGGCAATAGGTCTACTGCAATCAGATGAACTTCCATACCATCAATGTGCAAGTTGTCTGGTTACTGGACTTATACATCTCAAGTGTGTCCCCCCGCTTCCCTCGGTCAACACAAGATTCATGTGTGCTACAGAACAGCACTGTACGCATGCACTTGTCACAACTTGGACCACAGAGGGGCTAACTTGTTGGTAAGTACAAAAGGACTTGAGGATCTGTTGCCTGAATCCTAGTGTAGAAAGGGACAATAGCTTGATATGTACGTAACCTGTTGATGTGTTGCTTCCATGTAGGAGACTCAGTATATTCTAACCTACCATGGTTATTGGCACTGCTGAGGAATCCAACAATGCCAGGGGAAGTCTGCTTCAATGAATGGTCAGTGGAGTGGGCTTTCGGGCTCCTGAAGGCCAGGTTTAAGTGCCTTGACAAGACAGGTGGAGCCATCCTTTACTCACCTGATAAGGTTTGCCAAATCACAGTTGCCTGCTGCATTCTACATAACATCGCTCTGTGATGGAACATCCCTATTATCGCAGAGGCAAGAGACAGAGATGAGCCACAGGGTAAGGATCTTAAAATAACCAATGAAGATGACAGTGGTGAAGAAGAAGGAGTTGACGTACATCCAGATGTGTTTGACCACTTTGTCTCCTGAGTGTAAGTGAACCTTTACAAACTGAAACCTCGAATGTCAGAACAACTTGTGACCTAGGGAACATATCATTCTGCAATGGTAATTTGTTAGGAATGGGCAGTGCAGGAAAGTCCAAAGCAAAGATATTAGTGGATCAGAGTTTCCTTACATTGACAACTGCAGTAGTTGCCATAGAGTAACTTTGCTTGTGCTGAGTATGTGTGTGCTCTTTACTTGTCATGTGAGTGTACATATATATATTTGAAATTATTATTTATCCCTTTTTTTCTGTTTAGCCATGTCATCTTCATTTGAACATTTAAAAGTTGTGGCATTTGCAGTGATATGTTACTGTTTGAAAGTACAAAGTGAACATGTGTTGATCCTGGGACAGACACACACTTGGGATGGACAGATCTTGTACAGGGACAACTTGCACCCTAATAGAACGGAAGTTCAGGAGTATCAGACCTGTTTTCTGTGTGATGGTACCATCCAGGCAATATATGCCACTTAACTTGCTCTATCCACATGTTTATTCCTAGACCTAGTGTACTGTTCTCACATCACTTGGGCTAAATCTTTAATTTTTGTTCAGTAGACATAGATGCTGAAGTGTCTCCTCATAACTGCTAGCTCTTGTTTTGTAGTACACCACTGAATACTGGTTGTGCAATTGCACCAGATACTGCTGCAGTGTCCTGTAATGGTCATGCCGCCTCAAATTTTGATACTACAATGATGTTGACTATTGGTATTAATGATGTAGGATTCATATTATGAGGGCATGATGTATGGCTCCAGCTGAGGACATGTATCCATGATAGTTTGCCTATTCAATTTGTTCCCATGTAATATTCTCCTTTTTACCATGGTGCCAAGGACAGGGAGTGTCCACCTCTGAATGGAATATACTATTGGGGCACTTACTGTTTTGGGAACATCTTTTCAGAGTTCCACAATGAGGAGTTCCCTACATCTGTATGACAACAATGTATTGGGACTTTGTTGTGTTTGAATTAAACCTTCTGAATTACCTCTAGTTAATTTCTCTTTTACATTTAAAACTGTTGGGTCAATACATTTTGACAAAATCATGATGAAAGCAGAGATGTGAGATTGAATGCAACAATAACAGCAACAACAGTGTTGTAATTGTGCGTCCACATTGTGTATTCCCACTACACCAAGCAAATTAAAACTGTGCAAACAAATGTCAAAAAGGCAACAGAAAATGTCTTTCAAGGTGGATGAAAGTATAGTGATAGAGGCAAAATTGTCTGTAGTCCAATGTCCAAAATTCAGTTGTACTCAGAAAAGATATATGTGTCCCAGAAATAGTCCACAGAGTAAATGGTAGATGCACACAGGAAGACATTAGGTACAACGTTTCTTAGAGGTAGTGGTGGAGGTCTTGCATTCCTCTCCTGACAAGTCAGATGACCACCCCTCTGGAGAGGACGGAGGTGCAGAGGTGCAGGGACTGGGGTGGGGATACCAGGGCCCTGATGTGGCAGGGCCTTCCTGTCTGTGTCTGGCAGTGGTGTTGTTGGGCCAGAGGTAGAGGGACCACAGACAGAGGCTGATGTAATTGGGAAAGCCCTGCTCACATGTTGATAAATGTCAAATACACCCCAGTCAGGGAGCTCATATTTTCATTATGCTGTATATTTCTAACATGAGCTCCCTTCACACCTCCTTTAGCTCCTGAAGCTCAGTTGCTATCTGGCCCATCACGTCTTGGGACTGTTGTAATGCTCTCAAGACTCGGTCAATGATGGTCTGGCTGACAAAGACCCCAGTGTCCTCACGTTGGTGGCCGATGGATTCTGACTCACGACCCCTACACTGCTGAGTAACCTTGGAGCAGTGTTCCCCATCTCACTGGGTCCTGGCATAATGTGAGGCTGATTTGCTGATGGCACGACATCTGCCAGGACTGGAGGGCACAAGACAGGTGTTGTATTCCTTGGGATGGAAGAAGTGGAGGTGTCCTGCTGCTGTGATGGAGTTTCAGCTGGGGTGGGAGAGAAGCTAAACTGACCCTCAATCCTCTAGGAGTGTTTCCATACAAATAAAGCATGGCACACAATACAAGCAATATGTAAGCTGAGTCTTAAATCATTCTCTTTTTCCTAGGCAGCTGTTATTCGATCGGTGTACCCATTATTACTATGAGAAGCAACAGTCTCTGCTCTATGTGTTATTTCAGACAGTAAGGCTGAGGCCTAAATATGTAAGGGCCTGATTTACAGTTTGGAGGAGGGGATTATTCCGTCACAAATGTAACGGATACCCCATCCACCATTACATCCCATTTTAGCCCATGGAGATCATAATGCGGCGGACGACATATCCATCAGGTTTGTGATGGAGTAACTCATCCGCCTGGGAGAGCGTAGCTTATATACTTAGAAATTAACATGAAATGCTTATGAACTAATGTGTAATAATGCTGCATAGAAAATGTCTTAATGTATTTTGCTAAAAGTGCGTTTGAAATGTGCCCACGGGGAGTGGCCACCAATAAATGCAATGACTAATGAAACTGATTAATCATGATGAAATTTTATGTTAAAATATGATTTTGCACTAATATTAAAAGGTTATATGTTAAAGTTCTGCTAATAAATCATTAGGCCTTAGTTAGCATGATTCGAGGCCTAGCTGCCTGGTTTCATATTTAAATGTGTTTTTTCGAATGTGCAGTGTGCTGACTTGCTGAAGGACATGAACTCGTACTTTTCCAAAGCTAGAAGATGAATGTAACTGTAGTAGATCCGTTCTCATGAAATTCGACTTGCTTAGTGAAACATTCTTGCTGAATACAACAGTGTAGACTACACGCAGGTACAAGGTCGCCTGAACCGGTACAGACAATGGAACCACTGACTAAAGATGCAAAAAAGAGCACAAAAGTATGAAATCATACCGGACATTCTACCCGCTGAAGACGTCAATATTAAGGACCAATAAACTACGTGAGAACTGTTATGGGGTGACAAATTTAATGAAGTCATTGAAACCCTATTGGAGGGAGATAGTGGGGTGCAACCCCAGGCCAATGGAAAATTAGGGGACTGTACAACAGAAAGAGGAGAAAAACCCTTGACACAAGGAACTAAAGGAGAACGGAGAGCCATTTGGTTAGAGGAGGGGGAAATGCTGTTGCGAACTTTGCTATGACCCAGACACTTTGTCACTCTGCATAGAGACTTTGCTGTTTGGTTCTTAAAACCATCCTTGCCTTATATTGCCCTTTATACTTTACCTCCTTATGAGGGAAGTGCCCCTTTACCCGACTTGCTGAATTCCTGGCTTATGGCGAATCAACTGATGTCCTGAGGACAAAGACTGAATCTGAGTGCTGACCCAATACGGAGGGTAACTATATGATAATGAAATTGTAATTGTCTGTTTGCTTTTCCTTTCTAGGTACCATCTGCTCCTTTTGACAGAGACCATAGTTAGATGTTTTCTAAATTGGTGTTGTTAAATTGTTTTGCATGAAGCCCAACATGCCAATGCTAATTTGAGGTTAGATGAGGGGTTCACTAACCAGACGCAAATAGACAAATGACTGAATCTATGCTTTGTTGAATAACGTGATAATGATACTCTGCTAAGGATAACCTATGTTGACGTTGTGCTAAATTCTAATATTTGTGATTCTTGATTTGATGAAATCTTATCAGAGTTGCCATAATGTGACTATGTTAATGTGTTTCTTGGTTTTGAGACTAATAAACTTACTTGTAGAATTGTAATCAATAGGGAATAAACTTCACATAATAGTACTAAACTGGTGTGGGTATTCATGACTGAAAGGTCATGGTGGTTTCTGAGTTTTAATAATGTCTTTGACTAATCTGAATTGTCTTATTTTGGTAAATATTGATGACGTTATTGACTTATTGATTGACATGCTGATTAGTTATCTTGTCCTAAGGTGTCTTCAATCAGGGTCAAAAGATTCATTGGCCTAAAACGAGTCCTAAAGTGAGTAAATGAATCATAAAGGGATGCGTTAGCAGTTCTGGTAGCAGAGCGACGGTTTAGGCCCTTTGGGGACCTGGGACGAAGGACCATTGTTTAAAAGTGTTTTTCGAGATAATGCAAATTGGAGGTATGATGTGTTTCTAAATTCCCCATGACTTTCCCGGAATCTCAGAGCCTGCCTAAGTGAGTTGGGTATGTTCTTGGCGCTCTAGCATGTGTGGTGTAGAATCTGCGCTTGCTCAGCTTATGCATATTGCAGGTGATTTGTGAAGCTTGTGTGGATTTAGGGTAGGTAATGTTGTTTTAGTAGGAGTGGGCGTACTCCGTAGTATGAGAGTAGGGAAGTCAGCGAACTTCATGTGAGTGTGGCGCTTTGTGCTAAAAAATTATCCACGTGGTTGTGGTGATGTACGGACCCGTCGTGGTCTAAGACTCCGGGGTATATTGACAAGTGTAGGAGACACTTGGGTTTATGTTGTAATTTGTGCGGTTTAATGGGTCAATCGGGCGTGGTTGACAAGTCGAGTTTGAGTCAAATTGTGTGAGTGAAACCTTTGATGGAGATTTGGCAAGTTCTAAAGTGCACTAGAACGAACCATTGACAAGTCGAGAGTAGGATTTGCAAGTCGAATTCTGCTTGCGAGTAGGTGAGCTGAGAAAGAGAGAGTAGCGGCCGAGGCTTCAAGTGAAATCTCTGTAAAGTTCTGAAGCGATTGTGTTACCCTTCCTGTAGTAAACCGACAAATTTGGGTTTTGTTGTTAAAGGTGCTCGCAATATATTGCATTAGTTTTGTGTGAGGAGGACAAGCCGCAAGGCTTTGTCAGTTGCAGTGTTTGTGAGTTTGACGTCAGTGGTGCCGCGCTGGGATAGGTCAGTTGCCGAGAGGGGTCGCGCACGGATTGGCAGCCGTCCGTTAGAGGCAATAGGTTGAGAAAGGTGGGTGAAGAGTGTTCTGGGAATTAAAGTAACTTCCTGATTAGATTCTAAACAAAATGAAAGACGCAAAAATGAAGTTTTTCAAGGCTCTAAAGAGTGTTTTGAGGGGAGATACTTGCATTACAGTGAGTGTGGGGGAGCCTACTCCGCCTGAGGGTACTCCAGCTTATATCGTAATGGAGGAAAAGGGAGTCGCGCCATGTCTTTAGTTAAATCAGTGGTGCAAATTGACAGAGAAGGAAGGATGTTTAGCGTTTCCGGAATACGGGACATTTAATGTAAGAATTTTGGAGAATTTGCGAATGATGTTAAGTGTACAAAAACCACTTCTGAGACCAGCTCAGTATGAGGCATTGGCAATCTGGGATTTGATGGCTATACGACAGAGACAGCAGAAATTTGAAAGGAGAATGAAAAGAGCAGAAAAGACTTTAGGTGAGGCTAGATGGGATAATGAGTGGAGAAGGGGAGTAGTTGACGGACTAAAAATGTTTCTGGCAATAACACAAGGAAAGAAAGCCACTTGTAAGACAGACATGGGTTCTAATAAACCAAAGGAGACTCAGAGGTCTTGGGTAGACGCAGATGACTCAGACGATGAAGAGTTTCTAAATCAGTTGTTACATGATTGCCTGCCATCATATCCCATAAATGATAACGTACAGAGCACTAGTGTGAGTTCTGAAGACCCAGCACAAAATAAAGGTATTTCAAATACAGTGCAGACAAGTGATGCAGTTTTGATACAGAATGGTGTCAGTGTACCCACTGTGCCAGACACGCAGATACAGTTGCAGCCACCACAGATTCAGAGGATTTATCCTGATGTTCCAGTATTGGAAACAACTATGAGTCTGATGGTGCCGCCTGATCCGGTATACACGAGATCAAAGTTAGTGTAGATTGAGCCAACTCCGCAATTGCTGCCCCAGCCGCTGCAACAGCTGGTTCTGAGTTACACTTCAGTTGACTTTGAGAGTACTAAACATTTGAAAAGAAGCTACAGATTAGACTTTGAGCCTAAAGATTTCAAGCACATGAGATCTACCGGAATTAAAGCACATCTTAAGGAAATACTGCAGAGTGCTCAAATTTGGGGAGCCTTAGAGAAGTGGGAAGGCAGATGGGCAAAGAAGAGAGATAAAGAGAAAGGTGATGGTCCGGAACCAAAGCAGGCTAAAGCCGCACCGGACACAGGGACAATAAAAATTTTACCAATGAAAGAAACAGCCGGAGGGGTTCTAGTCCATGTACCGTGGTCTAGAGGTGACATCCTGTCATTCACAAATGATTATCCCAGGTTGAGAGAAAAGACAATAGAATGGTACCAGCAGACGGACAGATTTGTGAAGCTTGCGAAATGTCTCTTGGAGGACTTGAATACAATGTTTGAAATTATAGTTCCACCTGATATATGGCTTGAGTGCAAGAGGGGCGTAGACTGGCCGACAGAGGAACCGGCAAGGGATAAGGTGACTGGAGCACTGTCTGCAGAAGTGATGAGGTATTATCATAAAGTGATTGAGTTTTTGAAGCAGAAAGTGTCGCCGAAAGTAACTGATTGGCAGAAAATTGATTGAACATCACAGGAGGCCAAAGAGTCGATTCATGCTTACTGTGAGAGATTGTTGAAAGCATTCAAACACTACAGCGGCACTGAAGTCATTGAGCCGAAAGACATGAATCATCTTGTGTTCAGGTTTGTTGAAGGGCTGAGGCCAGAAATTAGCCAGATGATTAAAAATCATTTGATCTGTTGGCAAGCGAAGCCGATTGATGAGGTGTTGCAGTATGCGAAATACTGTAGTGACGAGATTGAGTTGAAACAAAGAAAGTTGAAAGAGAAGGTGATGGTGATGCAGATTAAGGCAGCGCAAGCAGGGATGCAGGGAAATGGAATACAGCAGGTGGTACAGCAGCAACTGCAGGGGAATGGAATGTTTCAGGCACAACCATGAGGTCGAGGACGAGGAGGTTTTGTGAACCGTGGTCCAGATATAAATACTGTTGTGGTTCAAAATGATGTGCAAGGGTTGAAAAAGGTGTCACCATATCACGTGTGTGGGGGCGTGGGGCACTGGAAGCGGGAATGCCCAATGGTGGTGCAGGATGGTGTTGTCCAACAAAGCAATGATGTTGGTACATTTCAAAATGTGAAGGGTCCAAAAATGAGGGGTCAAAATCCAAATTTTCAGAATAACATGGTGCAGATGCAGGGTCTCCAACCTGTGCAACAGATGCAAATGCCACGTGTTCAAACAGCACAAATGCAGCAGGCGCAACAGCAGATTCCCATGGTACCTAGACAGCAAATGCAGATACCATTAGCTCCAATGGGACAGCAACAGGTGATGCTTCCGCAACAGGTCACCGGTCAAACAATGAGTCAAAATAACACAGTACAACAGTTCCCATTGCGTGGTGAGGATGGAATAAACAATGAATGGTCGGATGATTGTTCAGACAGTGAGGAGTACAGGCTTGCAGCATCCCTAGAAGTAGATCAGAGGGGACCTTATGTAGAGGGAAAGGTGATGGGTCATAAGGTTTTGTTCCTAGTTGATACAGGAGCTACACGCTCTACAGTCAGAAGTGCATAGGTTACGAAATTGCCACTTACGGGGCATACCATTAGGGTGGTAGGAGTGGCAAATCAGTTCCTGACAAATCCAATTACAGATCCAGTCCAAGTTGAGATTGGCAACTTCCAGGGATTACACAAAATTTGTAGGTGATTAGAGTCCTGTATCCCTACTGGGAAGAGACTTATTGTGCAAAACGAGGTGTTCAATTACCTGTTCCAATGAAGGGATTGAGGTGCAGATGAACAGTGATGATGAAGGGGACGATGGTCAGTTTCCAGAGTTAGAGATAGAGACCGCAAATGAGGAATACCCTTTGATAACCTTATTCCCGATGCTTACAGTGACTGACTTACCACCTGAATTGCAGGGAACAGTGACAGAGAAAGTCTGGGATCTGACAGGAAAGGAAGTTGGACTAATAAAAGGAGTAGAACCGGTTAAAGTAGAGATAAAGCCAAATGCAGTGTTTCCCCAGGTACTAGAGTACCACATGGCACAAGATGTCTTCATTCAAGTAGCGCAAATAATTGCGGACTTTGTGAAGCAAGGAGTTCTGAAAGAAGTGCTAAGTAGCCCGTGTAATTCACCAATAATGGGTCTGAAAAAGCCTTGTGGGAAAGTTCGAATTGTGCAAGACTTGAGGAAAATAAACGAGATTGTGGTAAAGTGTTGCCCCATAGTGCCAAATCCAGCTGTGATCATGTTTCAGGTTTCCTATGGTGGAGAGTGGTTCACAGTTGTGGACCTGTCTCAAGCATTCTTTTTGGTGCCTCTTCATGAGGATAGACAATTTCTCTTCAGTTTCAAATTCCTACATAAGGTTTATAGTTGGTGCAGAATTCCTCAAGGGTTTTCTGAGTCACTTTCCATCTTCAATCAGATATTGAAAAAGGACTTGGAGTCATTGGAACTGCCTTTCAGTTCGACTTTAGTGCAATACATTGATGATTTGTTAATTGCGTTCAGAACAAAAGATGACTGCAGGTATGACACAATTGCCTTACTGAACCATTTGGGAAAGAACGGACATTAAGATGGTCATTCTGACCGCGGCGGGCGGCGGTCGACGCCCGCCATGCGGTTACCGCTGAATGACCGCAGCGGCCATTCCAACTTTCCCGCTGGGCCGGCGGGCGACCGCCAAAAGGCCGCACGCCGGGCCAGCGGGAAAGCCCCTGCAACGAGGAAGCCGGCTCCGAATGGAGCCGGCGGAGTTGCAGGGATGCGACGGGTGCAGTGGCACCCATCGCGATTTTCACTGTCTGCAAAGCAGACAGTGAAAATCTGATTGGGGCCCTGTTAGGGGGCCCCTGCACTGCCCATGCCAGTGGCATGGGCAGTGCAGGGGCCCCCAGGGGCCCCATGACACCCGTTCCCGCCATCCTGGTTCTGGCGGTGAAAACCGCCAGAAAAAGGCTGGCGGGAAGGGGGTCGGAATCCCCATGGCGGCGCTGCAAGCAGCGCCGCCATGGAGGATTCCCTGGGCCAGGGGAAAACCGGCGGGAAACCACTGGTTCCCCTTTTCTGACCGCGGCGGTAATAGCCCAGGAAGCACCGCCAGCCTGTTGGCAGTGCTTCCGCTGCCCTCCGCCCTGGCGGTCACAGACCGCCAGGGTCGGAATGAGGCCGTAAGTGTCCCCAAAGAAGCTGCAATACTGTCAGAAAGAGGTGAAGTACTTAGGTCACCTGATTGAGAAAGGGTCGAGAAAAATATCCAAAGAAAGGATGACAGCCATACTACAGATGAATCCCCCGACAACAAAGAGAGACGTTAGGATGTTTTTGGGAATGGTGGGCTACTGTCATCAGTGGATTCCCGACTTCTCGATTATCCCTAAACCTTTGGTGAGACTGACTGTTAAGGAAGTTCAGGATGGCCTGGGTGCCATAACCATGTCCGAGAAAGAGATGAAGGCATTCATGGTATTGAGGGAAAGCATGTGCAGGGCACCAGCTTTAGGTATGCCTGATTACACCAAGCCTTTTGTACTGTTTTGTCATGAACGTGATGCTTGTTCTTTGTCTGTCCTGACACAGGTCCATGGAGGTGCAAACCGTCCAGTAGCATATTTTTCAGCTACTTTGGAGCAAGTCGCAGCAGCCTTACCAGGTTGTTTGCGTGCAGTTGCAGCAGTTGGTCAAAGCCTCACACAGTGTGAAGGTATAGTGATGGGACATCCTTTAACAGTAATGGTCCCACATTCAGTTGAAATTCTGTTAACCCGAACCAAGACGCAGCATATGACAAATGCGAGGCTTACAAAATACGAGACAATTATACTGGGGTCACCTAATGTATCCCTTAAGAGATGTACTGTATTGAACCCGGCAACTTCACTTCCTATTGATAATGCAGACATTGATGATGCCGAGGAAGTAGAACTGGATTGTCTTGAGGTAATAGATCTGTGCACCAAACCAAGGCCTGATATTAAAGATACCCAACTGGAAGGAAATGATTACATCATTGATGGTTCATGCCTGACAGACGCAGTAAGAGTACTGAGAGCTGGATATGCCGTGTGTACAATCACTGGTATCTTAGAAGCTTCCTGGCTCGAAAGAGTGTACTCTGCTCAAGTGGCTGAATTAATTGCTCTTACTAGGGCATGCCATGCAGCTGAAAACCTGAAAGTCACTATCTATATAGACTGCAGATACGGATTTGGAATTGTACATGATTTTGGCCAGTTATGGTCACAGAGGGGTTTCATGACCTCTTCTGGTTCTCCAGTGAAAAATGGTGAAAAGATCAAGGATTTGTTGCACGCGATTCACTTGCCTCTTGAAATTGCCGTGGTGAAATGCAATGCCCATGTTAAGTCACAAGACTTTGGGGGTCATTACAACATTGGCGGTAAAAGCCACTTACCTCCGTGCAGAAGACCGCCAATACACCGCCGGCGCCGCGGAACTCCGCCACAGCTATTATGACCCACATCTCGGAATCCGCCGAAATTCAGACACCCACACAAGTCCACCACACCAAAGGTCAGTGTTAAACTGGCGAAAACAAAACCTCCACCTCCACGCCACCAGAAACACACCCATGCTATTACGACCCACGATTCCACACGGCGGTCTTTCAACCGCGGTATTCCATTGGCGGTACACACCGCCGCGCTCAAAATACACACACATCTCCAAAACATCGCCACATTGGACAATTCCAAATACACACACCTGATACACATACAAACACCACTCCCACACACCCAACGCTATATAAAACACACACCCACATCACTCACAAACACCTATGACCAAAAATTAGTCATGAAGGCCAGAGAGACAGCACAGAATAGACAACCTCACCACACAGAGGCACACAACACCATCACCCACACAACATCCACGCACAAAACACCACACACCACTACACATCACCACACACATCAACACTGACACCGCCCCACACATCACACACACCACCCCATGTCACGCCAAAGACACCCCCGCTTTTCCGAGGAGGAGCTCCGGGTGATGGTGGAGGAAATCCTACGGGTAGAGCCACAGCTATTTGGCTCACAGGTGCAGCACACCTCCATAGCCAGGAAGATGGAGCTATGGCGCAGAATAGTCGACTGGGTCAACGCTGTGGGACAGCATACAAGAAATCGGGAGGACATCAGGAAGGGGTGGAACGACCTACGGGGGAAGGTGCGTTCAGTGGTCTCCAGGCACAACATCGCGGTTCAGCGGACTGGCGGCGGACCCCCACATCCTCCCCCACAACTAACAACATGGGGGGAGCAAGTCTTGACCATCAATCATCCAGAGGGCCTCGGAGGAGTCGGTGGAGGAATGGACACTGGTAAGTTAAATCTCAACTATCCCCCACCCTACCTGCATGCCATCACACACCCCCACCCTCACCCCCTCCCCTATCACTCCAACTCCTCACTAATGTACTCATAACACAAACCACACATCCCAACACCAAGCCCTGCATGACACAACTAAGCAGGGACACCCATCACTGAAGCATGCTCACTGCACATACCCAGAACACCCCCTCAACCATCATCACCCAACCCCCACACAGGAATGCTTGCACTGGGGTACACGGTGAGCCACCAATTGCACACCATGACACACACACATGCAATAATCATGCACTTATGCCCCTGCAGGAACACGAAGGACCGCCACCACCCCAGAGGGTCCAGACAACTCCACTCCACCCACAGAAGAGGCCCACAGTGACGATAGCAGCTCTGCCCTACTGGATCCTGATGACCAGCCCGGACCATCGTGGGCCTCGGGACAGTCGGTTCCCCTTGCACAGGCACAGCCCAACACTGACCTTCCACCCTCTGGTAACACCAGTACAGCACCCACCCAGCGGGCCCAAATCTCCGTACCCAGGACAGGTCAATCAGCGGTGTGTCCACCACTACAGGGAACCCAGGATAACCCACCACCCCAACAACAACAGGGACCTGTGGGCAGTGGTAGTGGGCACACGGTCCAGGGGACGGAGGCACAGGAACACAGGGGAACTGGGAGGGCTGCTGTGCAACAGGGGGCGGACAGGCCAAGGGAACCCACTCTCCAAGAGGCCCTATCCTTCATCATGGGAGCATACCACCACTCCCAGGAGACGAGGGCGACGGTCCTGGTCAACTTTCAGGAGACCCAGCGCCTGCAGGAGGACCAGTATTTGGGGTATAGGGAGGAGCTCAGGACCATCAGCTCCGCCTTGGGCACCATCGTAGGGGTGCTGAAGGACATACAGCAGACCTTGAGGGACACTGTGGCACTCCAAGGGGCCCCTGACACTAGCCAGGACAATGAACTGCCCACCACCTCCGCCGGCGCTAGTGGACAGGACGCCCCGCCACAGGACCACCACACCAGCACCCCACCCCCTGCAGACGGACAACCACAAAGCAAGCGGGCCCTGAGATCCAGGAACAGGACAGAGCAAGATGGCAAGATCCCCGCCAGGAAATGAGACCACCCTGATTGTCCTCCCACTGTCCCACTTTGTTACCCTGTCCACACTTAAACTGCCCCAGCTCCACTTCCTATGCCCATATGGGTAGTGGACCTGTGTGACCAATAGACTGGACTCTGCCATGGACATTCCTCCACCGTCCCCCATCACCATTTTACAAGCCCCCTCCATTTTTTAGCACTTAAATAAACACCCTTGAACCACAAAAAAAGCTGGAGTCAGTCTATGATTTGGTAAACTGTATTATCAATGACAGTGTCAAAATGCGTTTCTAGTTGTAAAGGAAACATACCTATGTCACACATCACAAGTCCTTGAAGGTTGCATGCAGATGACACATGTTAGTAACCACACCTGTGAAACCGTAATGGAAAGGTACAACTCAGTTACCAAATAATGCTATGAAATTACACACAGGATAGAGGAAGACGTGTGACAGTGAATGTAATGGTAAAAATGAAAATGTTCTCACCTGTGTGTCACTGGAAATATTGCTGTATGACTGACTCCCTGTTGTCGTTGTCTTCTTCCTCAGCTTCCTCCTCATCACTGTCCACAGGCTCCACAGCTGCCACAACACCGTCATCTGGACCATCCTCCTGAAGAAAAGGCACCTGGCGTTGCAATGCAAGATTGTGAAGCATCGAGCAGGCGATGATGATCTGGCACACCTTCTTCGGTGAGTAGAATAGGGAACCATCTGTCATATGGAGGCACCTGAACCTAGCCTTCAGGAGGCCGAAGGTCCGTTCGATTACCCTCCTAGTCTGCCCATGGGCCTCATTGTAGCGTTCCTCTGCCTTGGCCTGGGATTCCTCACTGGGGTCAATAGCCAGGACAGGTTGGGGTAACCAGAGTCTCCTAATAGCCATACACGGTGCCTCTGGAGTTAACCCATCATATCAGGGATGCTGCTATTCTGCAGGATGTAGGCATCATGCACTAAGCCAGGAAACATAGCATTTACCTGAGAGATGTACTGGTCTGCCAAACATACCATCTGTACATTCATAGAATGATAACTCTTCCGGTTCCTGTGCACCTGTTCACTCCTGTGGGGGGGGGCGACCAGAGCTACATTGGTCCCATCAATAGCACCTATGATGTTGGGGATATGTCCAAGGGCATAGAAGTCACCTTTAACTGTAGCCAAATCTTCCACCTCAGGGAAAATTATGTATCTCCTTACGTGTTTCAGCAGGGCAGCCAACACTCTGGACAGCACGTTGAAAAACATAGGCTGGGACATCCCTGATGCCATGGCCACTGTTGTCTGAAAAGACCCACTCGCAAGGAAATGGAGCACTGACAGCACCTGCACGTCAGGGGGGATTCCTGTTGGATGGCGGATTGGTGACATCAGGTCTGGCTCCAACTGGGTACATAGTTCCTGGATAGTGGCACGGTCAAACCTGTAGGTGACGATTAAATGTGGCTCCTCCATTGTCAACAGGTCCACCAGCGGTCGGTACGCCGGAGGATTCCACCTTCTTCTCAAATGTCCCAACTGACGGTGCCTAGGAAGGACCACTGAGTCAACTTTTTTCCAGGTATGTACACACAGTTACACAGAACACGACACCAAACACAAAACCCTTCCTGTATGTGTGTTGAGTGTAGGCCTAGCTATGTGTGACGCAGAAGTAAATGAAGCCATGTGGGCCCCTGAAATGGTGGCTGCCTGACCTCTAAACTGGGACAATAGGATTGTGGGGAAACTGCGTTGCCGTTGCACACCGTCTCGGTAGGCGGTCGTAGACCGCGGCGCAATGCTGCATTGGTTAACATTGGACCCTATGAGTCCCAGGAGCCAATGAACAAGTGCTCCGGCAGTGATGATACGCACCGCCTCGGACGTCACTGCCGCGGACCTCATCGCCCTTTTCTATCTGTTCAAGCACTAGATACCTGATCTTCGACAGGAGAGGACCTAAATTGCAAGTGCTGCTGTGACCTCGGTCTGGAAGCGACGATGGCTGCTGCGTCTGGGGAAAGGGCCCCTGCCTTCACTGCTCAGGAGTTGGAGAAACTAGTAGACGGGGTCCTCCCCCAGTACACGCTACTCTACGGTCCTCCAGACCAACAGGTGAGTACACAGTTAGCACGTTGTATGGGCTAGGCCTGGGTGGAGAGGGCTGGTTGTAAGAGGGAAGGGGGCAGAGTTCGGGGAACATTAATGCATGTGAATGCATGTGCCACATCGCTAGGGTAGGGAGGGGGGACACTCACATCGATGGTGCAGTTGGTAATGACTTCTCTTCTTCCCTAGTGCATGTCATGTAGGTCAGCACCCACCAGAAGAAGGACATTTGGTGTGCTATCGCCAAGGACGTCCGGATCCTGGGTTCCACCAGAGACGGGGCACCCACTGCCGGAAAAGATGGGAGGACATCCGCCGCTGTAGCAAGAAGACGGCGGAGGGTCAGCTGGGGATGACCTCCCAACGTGGGAGGGGAGCCCGTTGCACCATGACCCCCCTGATGTTCCGGATCCTGGTGGTGGCCTACCCGGAGTTGGATGGGCGCCTGAGGGCATCACAGCAGTCACAAGGGGGTGAGTACAACCTCATTTCTGGGTACTTGGTGCGTAGTGGAGGGGCTGGCTGAGGGAGGAGGGCTGTGGGTGTACCTAGGCCAAGCAGAAATATGTAGGCTAGGCCCCTCCGTAATGCAGGCCATGTGGCACTCTACCCCACCGCAGTAGAGTGCCAAGTACAGGTATACATGCCCCTGTGGCATCCAGGTGTGCAGATGTCCACCATAGCCATGTAGGCCAGATCCCAGAAATTGCATCTGTAGAGGCCAGGAGCACGGCGTAGTGCAGGGGGCTGCTGAGTCTGTATTGTCCGCCAATGGTAGCGGTATGCCATGCACTCAACCTGTCTTTCTTCTGTCTCCCCCCCCCCCTCTTTTCTGCTCTCCCTGTTTTTTTGTGCCTCAGCATCATCAGGCGGAGGTACAGTGGCACCGGAGCACGAGGGAGCTGCATCCCACTTGGCCATGGAGGGCCACACCACGGACTCTGAATGCACCAGTGGGACGGAGGGCGAGGGGAGCTTCACGTCGGGCACCGGATCACAAACCAGCGACATGGACTCGTCCGCCAATGGGAGCTCCCTTGTGGTGGTGGCACCATCTGTGCGCCCCACTTCTACAGGTACAGCTGCCACCTCCCCTACCAGCACCGCCCTGCCAGCAGCCCCTCAGCGTTCGCCCCGTGCCCGCTCACCCAAGAGGGTGGGCATCACCTTCGCCCCAGGCACCTCAGGCCCTGCCCCTGTCATCCCTGCTGCCCTCAGTGAGGAGGCCATTGACCTCCTCAGGTCACTCACTGTTGGGCAGTCTACCATTGTGAATGCCATCCAGGGTATAGAAAGGGAGTTGCAACATGGTAATGCATTCCTGGAGTACATTCATTCTGGTCAGGCTGCCCTTCATCGAACCCTGCAATCTCTGGCCTCAGCACTGATGGCAGCCATTGTCCCTGTGTCTAGCCTCCCCCTCCAACTTCCTCCACCCAGATCCAATCCCCTGTACCCCAGCCAATCCCAAGCACACCATCGGACAAGCATGCACACAACTCAACACACAAAAGTAGCTCTGGCAAACATAGGCACCACACAACCCATAAGCACACACACAAGCATCACTCACATGCAGACACAGCATCATCCACTGCCTCCACTGTGTCCCCCTCCTCGCCGTCTGCCTCCTCCCTCCCAGTATCGTCTACACTCTCACCTGCATGCACTACATCTACAGGCACTAGGACTCGCACCAGAACACCCTGAACCACACCCCGCTCACCTGCACTCACCACCCCCACTACCATTTACACGTCCCCTGTGTCCTCTCCCAGTGTGTCTGTGATGCCCCCTCCCAATGTACACAAACGCGGGCACCCACACACCCAACATCCATCCACCTCACGACAGCCTCCAGTACCTGCACCTGCACCCAAAACACCTAAAGTGACATCTCCTACAACCACCTCCTCTTCCTCCACTCCCAGACCCCCTCCAGCTACCCATCCCAGTGTTCATCAGAAACTGTCCCTCTGCAAAGTTGACCTTTTTGCCCCCACACCCACCCCTCCAATTCATCAGTCCCGTCGTAGCACCTCAGCCAAAAAGCCTCCAGTACCAGTGGTGCGTGTTCAAGGTGTGTGGAGTGCACCGGCCACAAGGGCAGGCAGTGTGACACAGAGCCAAGGCACTGGCAGTCCACCCCATGTAAAGGCTCTGAAGTTGGAAAGTGGCCGACGGGACCGTGTGAAGACTCCTGGAGGCAAAACAACTCACAGGGGTCCCAGGGGGATTGCAGAGTCAGCTGTGACTCCTCCAAAGGTGGGGAAGGGCCCGAAGAAGTGTGCACAGCCTGGTGTGAGCATCACGGCGGAGAAAGGTGGCATCCTTCCCGGTGGTTGGGACGCCACCGCCAGCACCGTCGTCACTGGTCAGGTGACCACCGCCACCGCCGGAGTCATTGCCCAGGAGGGCCCAAGTATTGTCACTGGTCATGAGACCACCGCCAGAGTCATTGCCCAGGAGGGCCCAAGTATCGTCACTGGTCATGAGACCACCGCCAGAGTCATTGCCCAGGAGGGCCCAACTATCGTCACTGGTCAGGAGACCACCGCCATGGCCGGAGTCATTGCCCAGGAGGGCCCAAGTATCGTCACTGGTCATGAGACCACCGCCAGAGTCGTTGCCCAGGAGGGCCCAAGTATCGTCACTGGTCATGAGACCACCGCCGGAGTCGTTGCCCAGGAGGGCCCAAGTATTGTCACTGGTCAGGAGATCACCGCCGGAGTCAGTGCCCAGGAGGGCCCAAGTATTGTCACTGGTCAGGAGACCACCGCCACCGCCAGAGTCAGTGCCCAGGTGGCCCCGACAGCCACAGCCCCGCTGGGCAAAGAGGGAACGTCATCCCACACACCAATGCCCAGTCCAGAGTACGTCATGCCACACACCAATGCCCAGTCCAGAGACCGCCATGGCAAAGCACCGCTGAACAGTCCAGAAACCGCCATGGCAAAGCACCGCTGAACAGTCCAGAGACCGCCACGGCAAAGCACCGCTGATCAGTCCAGAGACCGCCATGGCAAAGCACCGCTGAACAGGGCAAGCACCGCTGAACAGTCCAGAGACCGCCATAGCAAAGCACCGCTGAAGAGGGCAAGCACCGCTGAACAGTCCAGAGACCGCCATGGCAAAGCATCGCTGAACAGTCCAGAGACCGCCATGGCAAAGCACCGCTGAACAGTCCAGAGACCGCCATGGCAAAGCACAGCTGAACAGGGCAAGCACCGCTGAACAGGGCATGCACCGCTGCAGAAGGAACAGACCGCCACATCAAGCATCGTTGTCCCATGTACAGCTGGGACAGTGACGGGACAGGAACTGTCACTGTGAGACTAATCCAGTCTGGGCACCAGTCCCCCTCCAGAACCAGTGGAGAGATCCATCCACTCTGTCTGTCCTTCACAGGATGAAGCACTCTGGGCACCAGTCCCTCTCCAGAACCAGTAGAGGCTGTTATCTACTTGAGAGACTGTGGCTTTGCACTCCCCAGGATGGAACAGTGGGCAAGCTACCCACTGTAGAGACTTGAGAGACTGTGGCTTTGCACTCCCCAGGATGGAACAGTGGGCAAGCCACCCACTGTAGAGACTTGAGAGACTGTGGCTTTGCACTCCCCAGGATACATCAATGGGCATGGAGCCCCGTCGTGGATTTGGCTTTGCAATCATCCGGCTGAGGTGCCGCCCCTTCCCTTCCCCCTGAGGTGCCTGTTGTATTTCTCTCTGATGCCCCGGCAGTGTTCTCTCCGTTTGTGGACAGGTATCTTGTGTGGGCCTCGCCCATGCACTTTTGGACTAGTGGTGCACGGACATTGATATGTGCATATCTGCCCTACTTCTCGTAATGTATATACTTTTGACTGATTTTATATATATCTGTATATATTTGAGACATGTATATTGATACATTACAATGTTTGAACAGATTTTGTTTTGTCTTTGCATTCTTCCGGGGGGGTTGTGAGTTGTTACTGTGATGTTTCTAAATGCATTGGTGTGTGTGTTGTAATATGCGAGGGTGGGGGTGTTGTGTGTGTTTCCCCCGACTTTTGCCTCCCCCCTCCCCTATGTTGTAGGTGCAGTACTCACTGTTGTCTTCGCCGGCGCAGGCGTTGGTCTTCGTAGATGAGTAGGAATACAAGGCCCGGTAGAATTTGTAATTCCGGCTCCATGGCGTCCTCCTTCCTCGTGGGATGTGCTCAGGTGAGCGTTTTCCCATTGCAGACCCTGTTTCCGTCGTGTTTTTATCCACAGTGAAACCGCCCCAGAAAAGGGGGCGGATTGGCGGGTTGTGATACTATGAGCGGTACATTGTCTTCCGCCTGTCTGTTAGCGGTGACCGCTGCGCTGCTTGTCTGTACCGCCGTGGCGGGCGGTGTGTTAAAGTGGCTGTCTTTGTTGGCGATTTCCGCCAGGGTCATGATTCCCTTTTTTTGTCCGCCGGCCTGTTTGCGGTCTTAGCGTCGCTTTAACACAGTCCGCCAGGGTTGTAATGACCCAGTTTGTGTCAATGGGAAATGGATATGCAGATCAAGTCGCAAGGTTTTGTGCATTGAACTATTTATCGTTTTGAGATAAGTGGGAATTGTTACCTGAAACTGAAAATGAAACATGCTTAAACTTTGCATTAAGGGTGGTTGACACCCTAGATGAGCTAAAATCCTTGCAGGGACGTGCTAGCAAAGAGGAGAAACGTTCCTGGCAGAGTATGCAATGTGTACAGAGATCTGATGATTTATGGGTTTCAGAAGAGGGAAAAATGGTTTTGCCAAACAGTCTTTTGTCACAGTTTGTGAGGTTTTACTATGTTCAAGCACATGTTGGGAGAGACGCAATGATCAGGTTGTTCAAAATCGATTGGTTCAATCCAAAATTCAGACAAGCTGCAGAGGTTATCTGGCACAGGTGCATCATCTGTCAGCATATGAATGCAGGAAAAGGGACTGTGGTAAATATGAGCCACGTTGGGAGAGCAGGAGGTCCATTTAGCAGAATGCAGATGGATTATATTGAAATGCCTGTGTGTGGAGGATTGAGGTACGTGTTGGTGATTGTGTGCATTTTCCGCCACTGGATTGAAACTTACCCTACACGTAGGAATGAGTCTCACAGTAGCAAAGCTGCTGCTTAGGGAGTTAATACCACGTTTCGGGTTCCCGATCTCTTTAGAATCAGATAGTGGCAGACACTTCGACAATGAGGTGATTAAGCTCTTGTGCGCTGCATTAAACATTGAGCAGAAGCTGCGTTGTAGTAATCACCCTGAAGCATCAGGACTAGTGGAGCAGATGAATGATACCTTGAAGTCGAGAATGGCAAAAATGTGCGCAGCTACCAATTTGAAGTGGCCAGATGTATTACCCTTAGGACTGATGTCAATGAGAAACACACCTGACAAGAAAACAGGACTGTCTCCTCATGAAATTCTAATGGGCCGAGCTATGAGATTGCCCGTAGTACCTGTGAATGCTCTTGTGAATATCACGGATGATATGGTGTTGGACTACTGCAAGGGTCTGGCTGACATGGTCCACTCTTTCTCTCACCAGGTGGAGGCTACCACATTGCCACCGATAAGTGATCCAGGTCACACCCTGAAAGCCAGTGACTGGGTTGTTGTCAAGAAACACGTGAGGAAGTCGTGTCTGGAGCCAAGTTGGAAGGGGCCGTGTCAAGTAATACTGACAACCACTACTGCTGTGAAATGTGCAGGTCTTCCAAACTGGATACATGCCAGTCACACAAAGAAGGTGACGTGTCCAACTGATGAGAAACTTGAAGTGTCCAAAACAACAGCTGTAGAGAAGGAAGTCTCAGGGCCGGAGAATATTCAAAGAGGAACTGAGACTGAAGGAGAACCCACTGAGGACGGCTTAGTCACTCAAAACGAGTTTCAGAGGGGTGACGGTGAGCGTATCTCAGCTGAGGTAACAGGGGAACCGAGACAAAGAGAGGTTCTCCCAGAAGCAGATGGATATGGGTTTGAGGTTGAGCCTATAACAGACCCTGAAGGCGAAGGGAGTGAGGCAGAAGGAAGTTGAGGTGTTCTGACTCCTCCTGAGCCGCTTGCAGAGCCATCAAGAGAAAACACCACAGCACAAGAGGAGGGCACTGTTCAACGTGCTGAAAGGCCAAGCAGAAAGATCACACTTAAAGGAGATAACTGGCCAGAGCCACCAGCTGCAGGAGAGAAAGTGATCCCTAAGAAAACAATAGAGGAAGAAATTGACACAACTAGGAAAGAAGATCTTAGTGAAGGAGAGTTGCAGGGTGATCGCAAACTGAAAAGAAAAGAAAAAGAGTTGCAAACAGAAGGTACGCAGGTCCTGAATGGGTGTATGCAACACCAGCTGAATGGCAACAAGAATTCTTGGTGTTCTGTTTTGATTGAGAGGTTCCAGGTCAATACTACGTCACCTGAATTAAAACTTTAGAAAGAGACTGTGTTAAATTGAAATTGAAAATTAAAAGCTGAAAAGCTGAGAAAAGAGACTGATAAATTACCGGATGTGACACTGTTAACCTTAATTGACTCTAAAAACCGATTATGACAAGCTGCTAACCTGATTTGACAACGTGGTCCTGGAGTGAGTGAAACGCTGTAAATACTCACAGAGAGAGAGAGACTTTGCACAGAGGAAAAAAAAAGACCTTTTATATCGTCCTCAAGTTGATTGTTTGCAATGTATTATTCTGCTTTCTGATTCTTTACAGATCATGAGTTACACTAGAGATAATAGTAATAAGGGTAGGATGTGTGGTTGTTTGAGTGTTATTCTGGGTATTGTGTGTGCAATAATAATTATAGGTGTGATTGTGGGAATGCCATTGGTGGATAAGAAAGCGACTAATAATGCTTCAAATCCTGAGACTGCTACACTAACACCATGGGAGAAGTTTGAGCAGGATACAAAATACTTGCATGAGGGAACTAAATTAAAAGGGGAAACTATCTACTAATGTTTTCTATTGCTTGCTGAATGAGTATGTTGACACAATGGATGCGAAGAATTGCTATGTGTGCACAAAGATTCCTTCATCAGTACAAGAAGGGGTTACTTATCATAGTCTGCCACTACGGGATAAAAAGTGTTACTGTTAACAAGATTCTATGATCAAGAACATGTTCAATACTTTTATTCTAACTTAGATGTAGTGTTTTCCTTTGTGCCTGTGATTGAGTTTCTAAATAAATTAGTTAAAGAACACAGCATAAAATTAGTTAAGCGTTTCTTTGAGCCGACACTGACATTTGGGACAGCTTATGCGCACCACAATAATCTAACCTGCTTACTAACACCTGTAGAAAAGAGCTTCTTAGATCACACTGATGATAGACAGAAAGCATTAAAGGAAAGGCTGGAAAAGGGATTAGAAAAATGCACGCTTGCAAATGATTATGCTTACACTGCAATAAAGACACAGGGCAAATTAGCTATAGATGCATTACACGTAGGAAGGCTTTGTATATATAGGCCGAAATCTGAGCATGACACTTTATTTGTGGGAACAAGTGAATGCAGGCATGTGTTTTTGTTTCAGAGTAAATGGACATTCATATTAAATTGACAGGATCCAGCGATCCCTAGGGATCTATTATATATGTGGGCTTAATTCTTATTACCGTCTTCCAGAGGGATGGTATGGGACATGTTATTTGGGAATAGTTTTCTCAAAGATCTATCAAATTGATGACTTAAAGCAAATTCCTAAAATGTCTGAATTACATCATACTAGACAAAAGAGAGAGACAGCGGCTGCTGTCGTAGGTGACATATTTGAAGCCATAATTCCATCTGTGGGGTTATTTTAAATTCCATAAAGATTCGAAAGTTGTCTACTATTGTGGATAACATGCTGACAAACTTCACAGGGGCTATACTCCTGATGGATACTGAACTTGCTGCGGAAAGAGCTATGACTCTTCAAAACCGGCTTGCTTTAGACATTCTTTTAGCAAAGAGTGGTGGAGTCTGTAAGATGCTTAATGAGCACCATTGTTGTGCATTCATTCCTGATAATAGTAGAAAGATTAGAGGTATGCTTACTAATCTAACAAGAGATAGTGCAGATTTGAAGAAGCTGAAGGAACCTGGAGTTTGGGAAAAAGTTGGGAAAGGAATTACCAAAGTAGGGAACTGGTTTAGTAGTTTTTGGAATGGGGTTCTTGCAAAAATAATAGGGGGTATATTGATTGTCCTGATCTGTCTATTTGGACTATGGTTATCATGCAAAATTAATAAAAAAATTAAAAGAGATTTGGCAAAACATTATTAAAGAAAAGAAAGAGAAAAGGAGAAAATGTTCAAAGAAATTTGGGAAAGATCACCTAGGGAGGAAGAAATTGAGATGCGTAACTTTAAAAAAATGAAAGGTTGTGAATGGAAAGGTTTTGTGTGAGGACAAGTGTCATCAGAGGAGGGACTGAGAGAGCGTAGCTTATATACTTAACATGAAATGCTTATGAACTAATGTGTAATAATGCCTCATAGAAAATGTATTAATGTATTTTGCTAAACATGCGTTTGAAGTGTGCCCACGGGGAGTGGCCGTCAATATATGCAATGACTAATGAAATTGATTAATCATGATGAAATGTTATGTTAAAATATGATTTTGCACTAATATTAAAAGATTATATGTTAAAGTTCTGCTAATAAATCATTAGGCCTTAGTTAGCATGAGTTGAGGCCAAGCTGCCTGGTTTCATATTTGAATGTGTTTTTTCAAAGGTGCAGTGTGCTGACTTGCTGAAGGACATGAACTTGTATTTTTCTAAAGCTAGAAGATGAATGTAACTGTAGTAGATCCGTTCTCATGAAATTCGACTTGCTTAGTGAAACATTCTTGCTGAATGCAACAGTGTAGACTACTTGCAGGTACAGGGTTGTCTGAACCGGTACAGACAATGGAAGCACTGACTAAAGATGCAAAGAAGACCACGAGAGTATGAAATCATACCGGACATTCTACCCGCTGAAGACGTCAATCATAAGGACCAATAAACTACGTGAGAACTGTTATGGGGTGACAAATTTAATGAAGTCATTGAAACCCTATTGGAGGGAGATAGTGGGGTGCAACCCCAGGCCAATGGAAAATTAGGGGACTGTCCAACAGAAAGAGGATAAAAGCCCTTGACACAAGGAACTAAAGGAGAACGGAGAGCCATTTGATTAGAGGAGGGGGAGATGCTGTTGCGAACTTTGCTATGACCCAGACACTTTGTCACTCTGCATTGAGACTTTGCTGTTTGGTTTTTTCAAACTATCCTTGCCTTTTATTACCCATTTATACTTTACCTCCTTATGAGGGAAGTGCCCCTTTACCCGACTTGCTGAATTCCTGGCTGATGGCGAATCAACTGATGTCCTGAGGACGAAGACTGAATCTGAGTGCTGACCCAATACGGAGGGTAACTATATGACAATGAAATTGTAATTGTCTGTTTGCTACTCCTTTCTAGGTACCAACTGCTTCTTTTGACAGAGACCATAGTTAGATGTTTTCTAAATTTGTGTTGCTAAATTTTTTGCATGAAGCCCAACATGCCAATGCTAAATTGAGGTTAGATGAGGGGTTCTCTATACAGACGCAAATAGACAAATGACTGAATCTATGCTTTGTTGAATAACGTGATAATGATATTCTGCTAAGGATGACCTATGTTGACGTCGTGCTATATTCTAATATTTGTGATTCTTGCTTTGATGAAATCTTATCAGAGTTGTCATATTGTGACTATGCTAATGTGTTTCTTGGTTTTGAGACTAATAAACTTACTTGTAGAATTGTAATCAATAGGGAATAAACTTCATATAATAGTACTAAACTGGTGTGGTTATTCATGACTGAAAGGTCATGGTGGTTTCTGAGTTTTATTAATGTCTTTGACTAATCTGAATTGTCTTATTTTGGTAAATATTGATGACGTTATTGACTTATTGATTGACATGCTGATTAGCTATCTCGTCCTAAGGTGTCTTCAATCAGGGTCAAAAGATTCATTGGCCTAAAACGAGTCGCAAATTGAGTAAATTAATCATAAAGGGACGCGTTAGCACGGCAAACTCTAAATCAGGACCTAAGTTTTCAAGAGTGTGAACACAAGCCTTGCATGCACTGCAACAAACACACATCACGTCTTAAATGTGACCTATTGCATGGCCTTAAATACACTAAACATGCAAGTATACTCCAGATAGATGGGCCCTACTCGACTAGCTTCCTAGTCTAGGCTCTCAGTAAACCAGTACAGCATACATATCCACAATCTGTATTCCGATAGCCAACCTCCAAGGAGTTGAGCAGGGATTTGATTCACTGAAAATGCCCTGTGGCTAATGCCCAGGAGATGTGACCACCAGCACTGGTGCTGTAAGAAGGCCACCCTCCCAGTGGGAAACTTTACACCAAATTATATTATTTTAGTACCAATTTCATAACAAGCCAATGAGGGTCACATACACTACTATTCTGTTGCCTTCAGAGTTTGTTGCATTGGTAGCATCACAGCCCAAGGGAGAGTGGGGTGGGGGGAATTTGCCTTAACCAGTAATACATCTGATTGTGGCTATTTAGGTAATAAAACATTGCTGAAAAAAAAACTATAAAAAAAATCATACTGCAATTTCCCCTTGAATAAAAGCAGTTTTTACTACTTACGTTCAAAATCAGATCGTGAACTGCTTCAATGCTTAATTTGTAAATAAATAAACACTGTAAGAACGCCTCTTTGTGACCCAATGCTAGTGCTTCGGTTTGCCAGATATCATGGGTGCGTAGTATTGATTCCACCTCATGTTTCTTTTTTCCTCCAACTTATACTTATTGCCTTACTTTTGTAGGTTCTTTCTCATCCGTATCCATGCTTCTCCCGTTACTACTGTTTTCCTAATTTTTCTTGCTCCTTTTTTCTTTCTTTTATGTTTTTCTCTCGCTTGTCCTAGGTCAGCCTTAGGCAATGATAAACAGGTCCCGATCTCCAAAAATGAGTGTTGATGCTCAGCACCTATACAAATTAAATACTTAACTACTACCACTTTCTGTCCAGGGCACAGAATAAAAAGAGACGGGTTTTCCCTTAGCCGCCCCATACAAGGCCGGAGCTGAACACGCCCAGGAGCCTGCAAGAGGGCTGCTCTTTTGAACGAAATGAAATTAGAGTGAGGGAAATGTTTAATTGGTCTTTTTCTACTGCAGTCTCCCAACAAGACTTTATTGATTTCTTGTGGAAAGGCGGAGAGCTAGGAGTGTCTCCCTTTATGTCTCTATTCCTAATCTTCTTTGAGTGTCTGGGGTGTTAGACATTTTATCAACAAGATGGCCGGTAGAAAAGAAGATTATTTTTGCTCCAGCTTGCCCCTTCCAACACGCTCTGATAGATTTCAACCCACTCCGACATCTGTTGGACAAGAGCGCACAATTTATCTTTCAGCGCAGGCACTTCCACATTTCCCTCAGCGGCCTCAACCACTTTTTGTTCATTTTGTACGCTAACAAGAAAAAAGCATTGTGCCCCCCTTGCAGACTCTCTCTAATCTGGTCAAAGGTGTGCTGTATGATATTATTCGTGCAATTATCTGATTCTGTGAAATGTCAAATTAGAGGGAAGAGGAAAGGGGAGAGATTACTGCACAAGGCCTTCGATGATCAGAAACAAAAAAACTAAACACTAAAATCTGGTAATAATCTCAAAAAATTGTATCGTTAGGCAGTGGATGATGAGGGACTGGTTGGTACCATTTTGTTAATGCTATTCAGTGTACATGCCTATCACACTATGGCCCAAATTTAAGAAGTGCCTAGCGCCAAATATAGCCACATTCGCGTAATTTCTTTTACGCTAATGTGCTGATAGTCTGGCAAAAACACTGCGCCATATTTATAAAGAGATGCAATGCACGCAGTGTGTCACTTTGTAAACACTTGCGCAACATTATGTGTGCACCAGGAATAATGTATGCAAAGGGGGGGTTCCCCCAACGCAAAAATGGTGCAGAGGAATCCATGAGGCATTATAAGAAGGTACACCATTATTTTTTATGGGTCTCTATGTACTTTGCAGGATTAGTGCCAAAATGTTTGGAGCTAATCCCGCAAAGTACAACAATAACGTAAAAAATTATGACGCTATTGTCCCTAACCTGCACTTTAGTGCACCATATTTTAAAATGTAAATACGTCGCACACATTGTGGCATTAGGGGAGGCCCAATGGGCCTCAAGAAAAGTGGAGCTTCATGACATAAAGTGCCAGTTTTCTTAAATCTGGAACTGTATACCGATTTTTTTTCCTTTTCACTGGTACCAGATGTTATTTTACTCCATCCAAATTAACTATTTTATTTGGCGACCTGAGAAAGTTTGATGTCTGAGTTATCATGGCAAGGCTTTATATTTGAGGTTTTCAGGTGGAACATAATTTTTTTTAGTGGTGTCCAGTGATTAAGTGGTCAAATAACCTAAAATATTAGCAAAAATACATCTATTTAGGGTATTTTTCAATTAATTTAGGCAACACTAGTATAAATGATTAGGAGAAAGGCAGATAGAAATTTCAAGCACAGACATGTCAACAAAAGTAGGAAAGCGGCCACGCGTTTCACAAGAAATAAAAAAACAGACAATGCGCCTATTGGTAATCATACTGTGGTATCCATATTGTGGTATTATGCAGTTGCATTTGTAGAACGTTTCACTATAGATTGAGGGGCACCCAAACACATTTTCCGGCACACAGCAACCTACACTAAGCAGGAGTGATAGATTTGATGCTTGTTTGTTTGCTTTGTAAACATTTAGGGGAATATTATAAGAAAGTGGAGCAAAGGTCCCGATGCACCACTTTTCTTGCCTGCCACGGTGCACCATGGCAGTCGTTAGGACAATAGTGTCAACATTTGTGACACTATTGTGTCGCTTTGCTACACCAGGGTAAAAAATTGTGACGCTAGTGCAACAAAGCACAGGGAGGCCCATTGATCTCAATGGGTGAGTCATTTTACTGCCAGCTCTGAGCAGGCGTTAAAAAAAAGTCCGAAATGATTGTGCAGTGAAATGTTGTAAATTTCACTGTGCCATTTTTTCGGGCCTCCTAATGAGGGAACGCCTCCACCCCCTTGCATACATTGTGGCTGGCACAGGCATAATGTGGTGCAAAGGGTTACAAAGTGGTGCAATGCTTGCATTGTTCTGCTTTGCAAACCTGGCGTGGGGAGCAGGCCACCTCAGTGCCACCTTAGCATCAAAGAAATAATGCTAAGGCAATGCTATGGCGGTGCAAGGGGCTTTTTCGATATGCTCCTTACTCATTTACGAATGGTATTTCTGGAAGCTTCACTTATACTGGTTTTGTGAAAAGCTGAAGGATTGTAAGGTAATGGAAGGTAAAGTCTGCTACTCTTTCTCTAGTAGTATACTCAGAAAATGAATTCGATACCCCCAGATACATGCTCAAACTCATCTATAATGACATTCAAGAAGAATACAACATCTCTACTAATTGAGAAATACTTGTGTAATTAATCTTTATTTACATTATGTACTTACAAAATAGGCTCAGATTGTATCCCCAAAAGGTTAAAATACTTGATTCATTTATCTCTCTGTTTTGTGTTTTTGTAATGAGATCCGAGTTTTGGTTTTCCTCATAGTATTTTTTAAGACCGATGATGACACCACTGCATCCTTGTTTAACTCTCTGACTCACTCTTTAATGTAACTTTCCCATATTTTTGGACAGCTCCTTAATGTAACTTTCCCATATTTTTGGACAGCGGTCTGACACCTCAAGGTGCAGTACACTCTTTATAAAGCTGCCATAATAAATTAAGGTATTGACACACAGCCAGTGTGTTAAAAAATAAAATCCCCGTTGGCCTTCTCAAGTGGACGCATAGGGGGTCATTCTGACCCTGGCGGTAATTACTGCCATGGCGGAGGTCGGCGGTAGCACCGCCAACAGGCTGGCGGTGCACTGCTGGGCATTCTGACCGCGGCGGTTCAGCCGCGGCCAGAAACGGAAAGTCGGCGGTGTCCCGCCGACTTTCCGCTGCCCTTGAGAATCCTCCATGGCGGCGGAGCGCGCTCCGCCGCCATGGGGATTCTGACACCCCCTACCACCATCCAGTTCCTGGCGGTTCTCCCGCCGGGAACAGAATGGCGGTAGGGGGTGCCGCGGGGCCCCTGGGGGCCCCTGCAGTGCCCATGCCAACGGCATGGGCACTGCAGGGGCCCCCGTAAGAGGGCCCCAAAAAGAATTTCAGTGTCTGCCTAGCAGACACTGAAATTCGCGACGGGTGCAACTGCACCCGTCGCACCTTCCCACACCGCCGGCTCAATTCTGAGCCGGCGTCCTCGTGGGAAGGGTGTTTCCCGCTGGGCTGGCGGGCGGACTTTCGGCGGTCGCCCGCCAGCCCAGTGGGAAAGCCAGAATGACCGCCGCGGTCTTTCGGCGGGAACCGCGTGGCGGGCGGCGACCGCTGTCCGCCGCGGTCAGAATGACCCCCATAGTCTGTTTTTTCTCCTCTCTCCCTTTTTATAATTTTCCTTGCCTTTCCCAAGGGTAAGTTCCTGAACACCATGACCTTGCCCAAGAGCTAGGAAAGATTCGCCTTGTTCCCATGTTGCCCATGTGTGTTGGGGAGATATTTTTTTTAATTTCTCCAGGGCATCTATCTGCTGCCTCAGTATAATGGCCTCACACCCACCGCTCCTTGGCAAATAGCCAGTAGGAGGTCCTATTACCTTTTTTTAAAGCTCCTGGTGTTGACCAAGGGCTTGGATGTGTCTTTTTGCCCAAGGAAAGCCACCTTGCCTAACAGCAGAGTCGATAACTGGCACATATTGTATGCCCCCTAACATCCATACATGGCCCAAAGAGGTATTTTTTAAAAACCAAACCATATTGGCTAGCAACAATAGGGTGACTGATAGCTGACCAAGTGGTACGCCACCAGCAAAGGAGGACCAGATATGCTGTCCTTGCTCCCTATACCCTGTTTTAAACTGAAAAGTGGCCAATGGGCAGATGGAAAATTCTGTTGTCCTCCATGTCCTTTTGGCTTTTTAGCAAATATGTTTCAGTTATAGCACATATTTTCTAATCATTGCAAAAGTGCTGTTGATACAAGCATATATATTTCCCATGTCTAGACACATGTATCACATACAACGCACTCCATCAAGTATATTATTGCACTTTCCCACTATATATCATGTGTATCAGATGTTTATTAGGTATGATGTTTCTGGGTGGCTTATTGGTTTCTATTGGTTTCTATGCCACTACAGGTTGTGGTAGCATCCAGATCATTCATGCCTGGTGTACAGAACTAAGCAAACTTGAAAGTTAAGAACTAAGCACTGGGGACCGATCCTTGGTGGAGGCTCAACTAGGTGCCACAAGCATTCAATATTGGTTATAGAAGCCGTATGGGGTTGTTGGTGGGGGGCAAGAGGGTGGGTGCAAATAGGGGCACCGGACACCCAGTCAGTCTGGCATCCATGTCCACGATGGGTACACCAACTCTGCACAATCTTCACACTCTGACTCTGTCATCACTCTCGGGCGTCATTTGAGTGTGATTCCACCCCAAGCCCAAAGTTTCCCACTCATCTATTACTTCAGTCCACTGTGGGGCTATTGGCTTGCGTCAGATCCCCTTACTCTCCTCACTCCCCAAGGCTCTCTCCTCTGCTCTGGCCCAATGCGTCACATCTACTCTGTTTCCAGGCTAATGATATTCTGAGTTTAACCAGGATCAATGCCAGGTCCAAAAAACTGTTGCCAACCTTCCCGGGCGGGCCTCCTGCACAACCCTAGCAAGCAGGTCGCTATGGAGTTCCCAAGTCTTCTATGTAGCACCCAATTAAGTTTGTGTATGACCCTGTCCCAAAACTCTTGAAGACTCGGAAATCCCCAGGTCATGTGGCTAAAGTCTGAATCCTGCAGACTACAGCGGAAACAGCTCACTGTATCACCACCATAGAAGAGCCTAAGGCGACGTGGAGTAAGATAGGTCCCACTGGTATAGTTATATTGGATATATTTCACTCATGTATTTCGGGATACTGTGGGAGCGTAAGCTAACACTTTGTTCCACTCTGCGTCTGTGAGGGTCCTATTCAGGTAAGACTCCCACTTGGTCCAGAGGGCATCTAGCACATTATGCATCATTCTGAGCAATGCTTTACATAACCAGAAAACATGATGAGAACCACCTCCGACGGACAGCATAGTCTGAAGGACCGCATGCGTAGTTCGTTCCTCTGAAGCCTCATCCCAGAGGTTCCAGATACTCCTCACCACTGCTTCATATATCAGGTATTGCTCCTGGGGTGAGCCAGTCTGTTCTGCCAGATTGCCAAATGGGATCATCATTCCCTGGCAGTGCATCTTGCCCATCATTTGTATTTCTACCGTCAACCAGTGACGTGGCCGTCTCACTATGAAGCAGGTGTATGGATCGCCATGGGGGATTCCCACCACGGGAATAGCTGGTGCATAAGGAGCCTTGGTCTTTGTTTTCTTAAGTGTCCTCCGCCAGTTGGCAAGGGCTGATGCAAGTAGCACACCCGGTCAGGGGCACCGAAGGCTAGGTTGCAATATTGTAGCAAGGAGTCTGCTCTGATCCGTGTCCCCCGCAGTGAGAGCAATCTCTGAGAGGTCAACCCCGCTGAACCAGCATGTAGGCCATTGTATCTGGGCCACCACAAAATAGAGCTCAAAATCACATACTCCGAGCCCCTCCACCTCTGGTGGCAAATGGAGAGTGGCCAAGGTTACCCGCTGACATTCACCGTTCCATAATAGTTCCCTAACTAGTACATCCAATGACCGGAACCAGGAGGTCGGGAGCAAAATGGGCAGATTAAGAAAATATTTGAGTAGCCTGGGGAGCATCACCATCATAGTGAGGGAGATGTGCGCCATAATAGTTAAGCAGAGGGAGTGCCAAAAGGTGACAACAGACTGTAGCGCTCGGAGCGCCTTCCCCACATTGCCCTACCGGAGATCCTGAACATCATAGTAGACCTGAATACCAAGGTAGTGGAACGAATGGCGTGCCCAAGTGATATCCGCTGGACAAGAGACTAGGTGGACTATGCTGCGGAACATCGGGAAAACACACTTGCGGTTCAGGCGAAGGACTGAGCAGACGCCAAAACTATCCAGTAGGTTTAACACCCGTGGCAACATCTTCGCCCCATCCTTGAGGTATATAAGGAGGTCGTCTGCATAATATGAGACAATATGACACTTCCCATTCCTGTATATTCCCCAGACCTGTCCCACTTCTCTGAGTTGTGCTGCCAAATGTTTAATAGCTATATCAAAAAGCAGTGTCACCAGCGGGCAACACTTAAGGGTCCCTCTCTGTATGTTGTAACTACTGGAGATCACCTCCCATCTTAATCCTTGCAGTAGGGTGGGAGTACAATAACTTGACCCAATCTCCCTCTGTGTTCCCTAGTCCTATCCACATCAAGGTGTCCTTCAGGAATTTCCATGCTCACGGTATCGAAGGCCTTCTCCAGGTTGAGTTCGGGGATTAGTGTCATCATAGAGCACGTCATAGTCTACAGAGGTTATGAGAGGTGCCCCCGTTAGGTATAAAATCCATTTTTGTCACTGGGTATCAGAGAGACCATATTGGGCAGCAGTCTAGTAGCAAGGGATTTGCTAAGTATCTTAATGTCTGTATTCAGCATGGACAGTGGGCGAAGGTCCGTGACCCCTACATCCGCTTGCGTACATTTAGGCAACAGGACCACCATGGCTTCCCGGGTTAAGGCCGGCTGAACCTTAGCCACGTAGGCCTCAGTATACATCTCGGTGCTAGAGTTCCACTATACAGTTTATAGAACTCAGGAGGTAGGCCATAGAGGCCTCCTCCATTGTCAGCTTTGCCCTGGTGCATCTCTATCCGTCTCTGAGAGAACACTCTGAGGGAGTGCAGCCAAGAATCTCTGTGAAGTATCAGGCACGTCCTTTTTTGAAGGGCTGTATAGTGACACGTAGTAGGTAATAAATTCTGTATTTATCTGAGTAGGTGAATAGAGTATGGTACCCCCTGCGGTGACCAATCTGGTAATTGGTGTCTCCCTCCGTTCCCAGGCAAACTAAACAGGCTATCAGCTTCTCCACCCACCCCTCCTCCTCATTCACCCTACTGATATACGTCTTATAGTCATGGCATCGAAGGAGCTCCAGCGCAATATTATGTAGGTCCCTGGTCTCTAGTAGTCTCGTCTGTGCCCCAGGGGCACCGTAAAGGTCATTTGTCACATTGGTGTAGGGTAGCCTCCAGTCATGTTATGTCCCGCTCATGGTCTCATCTAATACCCACCGCTTGTCCCAAGCAGTGTCCTCTCAGTACCACTTTTAGAGCCTCCCACTCAATCCCCCAGCTAGATGCCGTTCCAGAGTTCAATGACAAGTATTCAGTCATCAATGCCTCCTGGTAGACATTGTCCTCTAAGGCACTGGAGTGCAGCCACGAGTTTTGAACTGGTGGGCGGGCCTCAGCCATTTGTGTCAGGAATCCCCAAGGTGCCTCCTGCGTTGTTTGTTAGCATCCCCAGGGATTAGGGTTAAATCATATCTCTGTTCTTGGTTTAACCTTCATGTTTCTAAGTAAACATAGGTGGCCATTACAACATTGGCGGTAAAAAGCGCTTACCGCAGTGCAGAAGACCGCCAATACACCGCCGCGGCCGCGGAATTCCGCCACAGCTATTATGACCCACATCTCAGAATCCGCCGAAATTCAGACATCCACACGAGTCCGCCACACCAAAGGTCAGTGATAAACTGGCGAAAACAAAACCTCCACCGTCACGCCAACAGAGACACGCCCATGCTATCACGACCCACGAATCCACGCAGTGGTCTTTCAACCGCGGTATTCCATTGGGGGTACACACCGCCGCGCTCAAAATACACACACATCTCCAAAACACCGCCACATTGGACAATTCCAAATACACACACCTGATACACATACACACACCACTACCACATACCCATTACAATATAAAACACACACCCACATCACCCACAAACCCCTACGACCAAAAAATCTGAAAGAAGGCCAGAGAGAGAGTACAGCAATAGACAACCCCACCACACAGAGGCACACAACACCATCACCCATACAACATCCACCCTCAAAACACCCCACACCACCACACATCACCACACTCATCAACACGTACACCACCCCACACATCACCTACACCACCCCATGTCACGCCAAAGAGACCCCAGGTTTTCCGAGGAGGAGCTCAGGGTCATGGTGGAGGAAATCCTACGGGTAGAGCCACAGCTATTTGGGGCACAGGTGCAGCACACCTCCATAGCCAGGAAGATGGAGCTATGGCGAAGAATCGTCGACAGGGTCAACGCTGTGGGACAGCATCCAAGAAATCAGGAGGACATCCGGAAGAGGTGGAACAACCTACGGGGGAAGGTGCATTCAGTGGTCTCCAGGCACAACATAGCGATTCAGCGGACTGGCGGCGGACCCCCACCTCCTCCCCCACAACTAACAACATGGGAGGAGCAGGTCTTGACCATTATGCATCCAGAGGGCCTCGGAGGAGTCGGTGGAGGAATGGACACTGGTAAGTCAAATCTTAACTATCATATCCCCAACCCTACCTGCATGCTATCACACACCCCCACCCTCACCCCCTCCCCTATCACTCCAAATCCTCACTAATGTACTAATAACACAAACCACACATCCCAACACCAACCCCTGCATGACACAACTAAGCATGGTCACCCAGCACTAAAACATGCTCACTGCACATACCCATAACAACCCCCCAACCATCATCATACAAGCCCCCACTCAGGAATGCTTGCACTGGGGTACACGCACACCCACCCATTGCACACCATGACACACACAGATGCAATAATCATGCTCTTATACCCCTGCAGGACCACTACGTAACGTCACCACACAGGAGGGTCCAGACATCTCCACTCCACCCACAGAAGAGGCCCACAGTGACAACAGCAGCTCTGGCCAACTGGATCCAGATCACCAGCCCGGACCATTGTGGGCTTCAGGACAGTCGGTTCCCCTTGCACAGGCACAGGCCAACACGGACCTTCCACCCTCTGGTAACACCAGCACAGCACCCACCCAGCGGGCCCATACCTCCGTACCCAGGACACGTCAATCAGCGGTGTGTCCACCACTACAGGGAACCCAGGGTAACCCACCACCCCAACAACAACAGGGACCTGGGGGCAGTGGTAGTGGGCACACGGTCCAGGGGACGGAGGCACAGGAACACAGGGGTACTGGGAGGGCTGCTGTGCGACAGGGGGCGGACAGGCCAAGGTAACCCACCCTCCACGAGGCCCTCTCCTCCATCATGGGAGCATACCACCACTCCCAGGAGACGATGGCTACGGTCCTGGCCAAGTTTCAGGAGACCCAGCGCCTGCAGGACGCCCGCCACAGGACCACCACACCAGCACCCCACCCCCTGCAGACGGAGAACCACCCCACAAGCGGTCCCTGAGATCCAGGAACAGGACAGAGCAAGATGGCAAGACCCCCGCCAGGAAATGAGACCACCCTGATTGTCCTCCCACTGTCTCACTTTGTTACCCTGTCCAGATTGGAACTGCCCCAGCTCCATTTCCTATGCCCATATGGGCAGTGCACCTGTGAGACTAATAGACTGGACTCTGCCATGGACAGTCCTCCACCATCACCCACCACCATTTTGCCACCCCCTCCAATAATTAGCACTTCAATAAACACCCTTGAACCACAAAACAATGTGGAGTCAGTCTGTGATTTTGAAAATGTGTATTAGCAATGACAGTGACAAAATGCGTTTTCAAATGTAATGCCAACATACATATGTCACACATCACAAGTCCATGAAGGATGCAAGCAGATGACACACGTTGGTAACCACACCTGTGAAACCGTAATGGAAATGTACAACTCAGTTACCAAATACTGCTACTAATTGACAGACAGGATAGAGGTAGAATTGTGATAAGTGAATGTAATAGTAAAAAATTTGTTCTCACCTGTGTGTCACTGGAAATATTGCTGTATGACTGACTCCCTGTTGTCTATGTCTTCTTCCTCAGCTTCCTCCTCATCACTGTCCACAGGCTCCACAGGCTCCACAGCTGCCACAACACCGTCATCTGGACCATCCTCCTGCAGAAAAGGCACCTGCCGTTGCAAAGCAAGATTGTGAAGCATCGAGCAGGCGATGATGATCTGGCACACCTTCCTTGGTGAGTAGAATAGGGAACCACCTGTCATATGGAGGCACCTGAACCTGGCCTTCAGGAGGCCGAAGGTGCGTTCGATCACCCTCCTAGTCCGCCCATGGGCCTCATTGTAGCGTTCCTCTGCCCTGGTCCTGGGATTCCTCACTGGGGTCAGTAGCCATGACAGGTTGGGGTAACCAGAGTCCCCTAATAGCCACACCCGGTGCCTCTGGAGTTGACCCATCACATACGGGATGCTGCTATTCCGCAGGATGTAGGCGTCATGCACTGAGCCAGGGAACATAGCATTTACGTGCGAGATGTACTGGTCTGCCAAACATACCATCTGTACATTCATGGAATAATAACTCTTCCGGTTCCTGTACACCTGTTCATTCCTGCGTGGGGGGACCAGAGCTACATGGGTGCCATCAATAGCACCTATGATGTTGGGGATATGTCCCAGGGCATAGAAGTCACCTTTCACTGTAGCCAAATCCTCCAACTGAGGGAAAACGATGTAGCTCCTTACGTGTTTGAGCAGGGCAGACAACACTCTGGACAACACGTTGGAAAACATAGGCTGGGACATCCCTGATGCCATGGCCACTGTTGTTTGAAATGATTCACTTGCCAGGAAATGGAGCACTGATAGCACCTGCATGTCAGGGGGTATTCCTGTGGGATGGCGGATTGGTGAGATCAGGTCTGGCTCCAACTGGGTACACAGTTCCTGGATTGTGGCACGGTCAAACCTGTAGGTGATGATCAAATGTCGCTCCTCCATTGTTAACAGGTCCACCAGCGGTCGGTACACCGGAGGATTCAGCCATCTCCTCAAAAGTCCCAGCTGACGGTGCCTAAGAAGGACAACAGCGACCACAGAGTCAACAAATTCCCAGGTATGTACCCACAGCTACACAGAACACGACACCAAATACAAAACTCTTCCTGTATGTGTGTTGAGTGTAGGCCTAGGTATGTGTGACACAGTAGTAAATGAAGCCATGTGGGCCCCTGAAATGGCGGCTACCTGACCTCTAAAGTGGGACAATGGGATGTGAGGTATCTACACTGGAGTTGTACACCATCGCGGTAGGCGGTCGTAGACCGCAGTGCAATGCTGCATTGGTTAACATTGGACCCTATGGGTCCCAGGAGCCAATGATGAAGCGCACCGGCAGTGATGATATGCACCGCCGCGGACGTCACGGCCGCGGACGTGACCGCCATTTTCTAACTGTTCAATCACTCGATACCTGATCTTCGACAGGAGAGGACCTGCACTGCAAGTGCTACTGTGACCTCGGTCTGGAAGAGACAATGGCTGCTGCATCTGGGGAAAGGGCCCCTGCCTTCAGTGCTCAGGAGTTGGAGAAGCTAGTCGACAGGGTCCTCCCCCAGTACACGCTACTCTACGGTCCTCCAGACCAACAGGTAAGTACACAGGGAACACGTTGTATGGGCTATGCTGGGTGGAAAGGGCTGGATGTCAGTAGGAAGGGGGCAGAGGTCAGCGACCATGAAGGACTGTGAATGCATGTGCCACATGGCAAGGGTAGGGGTGGGGGCCACTCACTTCGACTGTGGAGTTGGTAATTACTTCTCTTCTTCCCCTGTACATGTCATGTAGGTCAGCTCCCACTAGAAGAAGGACATTTGGCGTGCCATCGCCAAGGACGTCCGGACCATGGGGGTTCACCAGAGACGGGGCACCCACTGGCGTAAAAGATGGGAGGACATTCGCCGCTGGAGCAAGAAGACAGCGAAGGCTCAGCTGGGGATGGCCTCCCAACGTGGGAGGGTTGCCCGTCAAACCATGACCCCCATGAAGGTTCCGGTTTCTGGCGGTGCCCTACCCTGAGTTGGATGGGTGCTTGAGGGCATCACAGCAGACACATGGGGGTGAGCACAACATCATTCAGCGGACTTTGCGCGCAGTGGAGGGGTCTGGGTGGGGGAGGAGGGCTGTGGGTTTCCCTAGGCCAGGGCGAGTTACATAGGCTAGGCCCCTCCGGAATGCAGGCCATGTGGCACTCCACCCCACCTCTGTAGAGTGCCAAGTACAGGTATACATGCCCCTGTGTCATCTATGTGTGCAGATGTCCACCATAGCCATGTAGGCCAGATCCCAGGAATTGCATCTGTAGAGGCCAAGAGCACGGCGTAGTGCAGGGGGCTACTGTGTCTGTATTGTCTGCCAACGGTAGCGGTAAGCCATGCACTCAACCTGTCTTTCTTCTGTCCCCCCCCCCTTTTTGTGCTCTCCCTGTTCTCTTGTGCATCAGCATCATCAGGCGGAGGTACAGTGGCACCGGAGCACGAGGGAGCTGCATCCCACATGGCCATGGAGGGCCATACCACAGACTCTGAATACACCAGTGGGACGAAGGGCGAGGGGAGCTTCACGTCGGTCACCGGATCACCAAACAGCGACACGGACTCGTCCGCCGATGGGAGCTCCCTTGTGGTGGCGGCACCATCTGTGCCCCCATGCCATCGAGGGTGTAGAAAGGGAGTTGCAACACGGTAATGCATTCCTGGAGGGCATTCATTCTGGTCAGGCTGCCCTTCATCGAACCCTGCAATCTCTGGCCTCAGCAATGATGGCAGCCATTGTCCCTGTGTCTAGCCTCCCCCCTCCAACTTCCTCCACCCAGGCCCAGAACCCTGTACCCCAGCCTATCCCAAGCACAACATCAGACAAGCATGCACACACCTCAACACACAAAAGTAGCTCAGGCAAACATAAGCACCACACAACCCACAGGCACTCACACAAGCATCACCCACATACAGACACAGCAACATCCACTGCCTCCACTGTGTCCCCCTCCGCCTCGTCTCTCTCCTCCCTCCCAGTCTTGTCTACACTCTCACCTGCATGCATTACATCTACAGGCACTAGGACTCGTACCAGAACACCCAGCACCACACCCCGCTCACCTGCACTCACCACCCCCACTACCATTTACACGTCCCCTGTGTCCACTCCCAGTGTGTCTGTGACGCCCCCTCCCAAAGTACACAAAGGCGGGCACCCACACACCCAACATCCATCCACCTCACGACAGCCTCCAGTACCTGCACCTGCACCCAAATCACCTAAAGTTACACCACCTACAACCACCTCCTCTTCCTCCACTCCCAGACCCCCTCCAGCTACCCATCCCAGTGTTCGTCAGAAACTCTTCCTCAGCAACGTTGACCTCTTTACCACCACCCCCACCCCTCCAATTCATAGGTCCCGTAGTAGCACCTCAGCCAAAAAAAGTCTGGTACCAGTGGTGCGTGTTAAAGGTGTGTGGAGTGCACCGGCCACCAGGGCAGACAGTGTGACACGGAGCCAAAGCACTGCCAGTCCACCCCCTGTAAAGCACCTTAAGTTGGAAAGTGGCCGGCGGGAGAGGGTGAAGACTCCTGGCGGCAAAACAGCTCACAAGGGTCCGGGGGGGAGTGCCGAGTCAGCTGTGACTCCGCCCAAGGTGGTGAAGGGGCAGAAGAAGTCTCCAAAGTCTGGGTAGAGCAGCACGGCGAAGAAGGCCGCCATCCTCCCCGCCGACCGGGATGCCACCGCCAGCACTGTCGTCACTGGTCCGGAGACCACCGCCAGAGTCAGTGCCCTGGAGAGCAGCAGTATCGCCACTGGTCTGGAGACCACCGCCAGAGTCAGTGCCCTGGAGGGCACCAGTATCGTCACTGGTCCGGAGACCACCGCCAGAGTCAGTGCCCTGGAGGGCAGCAGTATCGTCACTGGTCCGGAGACCACCAACAGAGTCAGTGCCCTGAAGGGCACTAGTATTGTCACTGGTCCGGAGACCACCGCCAGAGTCAGTGCCCTGGAGGGCACCAGTATCGTCACTGGTCCGGAGACCACCGCCAGAGCCAGAGCCCTGGAGGGCACCAGTATCGTCACTGGTCCAGAGACCACCGCCAGAGCCAGTGCCCTGGAGGGCAGCAGTGTCGTCACTGGTCCAGAGACCACCGCCAGAGTCAGTGCCCTGGAGGGCATCAGTATCGTCACTGGTCCGGAGACCACCGCCAGTGTCAGTGACCTGGAGGGCCCCGGCAGCCACAGCCCCGCTGGACACTGAGGGACCGTAATGCCACACACTGCTGCACAGGTCAGAGACAGCAAAGGCAAGCACCGCTGAACAGGGCAAAGACCGCCATGGTGAAGACCGCTGAACAGGGCAAAGCACCGCTGAACAGGTCAGAGACAGCAAAGGCAAGCACCGCTGAACAGGGCAAAGACCGCCAAATCAAGCATCGTTAGCCCATGTGCAGCTGGGACAGTGACGGAACTGGGACCGTCACGGGAGCGTGATGCACTCTGGGCACCAGTCCCCCTCCAGAACCAGTGGAGACCTGCATCCACTCGGTCTGTCCTTCACAGGATGAAGCACTCTGGGCACCAGTCCCCCTCCAGAACCAGTGGAGACCTGCATCCACTCTGTCTGTCCTTCACAGGATGAAGCACTCTGGGCACCAGTCCCCCTCCAGAACCAGTGGAGACCTGCATCCACTGTGTCTGTCCTTCATAGGATGAAGCACTCTGGGCACCAGTGCCCCTCCAGAACCAGTGGAGATAAGCATCCACTCTGTCTGTCTTTCACAGGATGAAGCACTCTGGGCACCAGTCCCCCTCCAGAACCAGTGGAGACCTGCATCCACTTGAGAGACTGTGGCTTTGCACTCCCCAGGATGGTACAGTGGGCAAACCACCCACTGTAGAGACTTGAGAGACTGTGGCTTTGCACTCCCCAGGATAAAGCAGTGGGCAAACCACCAACTTTAGAGACTTGAGAGACTGTGGCTTTGCACTCCCCAGGATGGTACAGTGGTCAACCCACCCACTGTAGAGACTTGAGAGACTGTGGCTTTGCACTCCCCAGGATGGTACAGTGGTCAACCCACCCACTGTAGAGACTTGAGAGACTGTGGCTTTGCACTCTCCAGGATACATCAATGGGCATGGAGCCCCGTCGTGGATCTGGCGTGGTGCTGTAATCCAGCTGAGGTGCCCCCCCTTCCCTTCCCCCTGAGATGCCTGTTGTATTTCTATCTGATGCCCCTGCAGTGTTCTCTCCGTTTGTGGGCAGGTATCTAGTGTGGGCCTCGCCCATGCATTTTGGGCCCAGTTGTCCACCGACATTGATATGTGCATACCTGCAGTACTACTCGTGATGTATGATTTTCGATTGGCTCTATATATCTGTATATAGTTGGTTACTGTATTTTGATACATTACAATGTTTGAACTGATTTCCTTTTGTCTTTGCATTTTTCCGGGGGCTTGTGGGTTGTTACTGTGCTGTTTGGAAATGCATTGGTGTGTGTGTTGTAGTGGGTGAGGGTCGGGTTGGGGGTGGGAGTGTTGAATGTGTGTGTCCCTGACTTTTGCCTTCCCCCTCCCCTATGTTGTATGTGCAGTACTCACCGTTGTCTTTGGCACCTACGTTGCTGGTGATCGTAGAGGAGCAGGAAGACAAGCGCAGGGAGTATTTGTAGTTCGGGCTCCATGGTGGGCTCCTTCGTCGTGGAGTGTGTTAAGGTGAGCGTTTTCCCATTGCAAAAGCTGTTTCCGCTGTGTTTTTATCCACGGTGAATCCGCCCCGGAAAAGGTGGCGGATTGGCGGGTTGTGATACTGTGGGCGGTACATTGTCTCCCATCTGTCTGTTGGCGGTGACCGCCGCTCTGCTTGTCTGTACCGCCGTGGCGGTCAGAGTGTTAAAGTGGCTGTCTCTGTGGGCGGTTTCTGCCACGGTCATAATTCCCTTTTTTTATCCGCCGGCCTGTTTGCGGTATTACTGCAGCTTTAACACCGTCCGCCAGGGTTGTAATGACCCCTATAATGTGCTGTGTTACACAATTGGTTTTATCAATGCTTGTTTTACCAATGCTTGTTTGCTAATGTGAGCAGGTGTAGACATGTGCTTCTAATTGGGTGTGGTGTAGACATGTGCTTCTTATTGAGTGTGGTGACTCATCCACATGTGGAAACTCAACTGCTTTCTTAATTGGCTATAAACAGCAGAGTGATGCATGCCTCCCTGCTTGGCTTTGTTTTGCTTCCTGATCTCAGCATCTGCTTTGGCACTCCAGTCCCTGCTGTCATCCTTGTATTCAGGATTTTTGAGGCAATTCTTTTCTTCGTTCCTGTACCAGCTGACACCAGGCATTCCTCCAGCACTCCGGAAAGGACTTCAGCTAAGTGACCAGTATTCTCCAGGGAGTTTGTTCTTTGAGCGCAGCGCTTTCCTAAAACAGCTGGTGTATTTCAGACCTCGTATTTTGGCACAGTGCTGATCTTGAAGAGACAAACGCATTTCTGAACATTCTATATTATTATTGTAGTTTCTTGCCTAAATGTGATTCAGGAAATCTGCTTTAGCTCAAGTGCTACAAAAAGTGAAAGTGCAATTTTAATAGAGCATTTACATGACTTTTCTTTCTCTAATAGCATAACTCTTTGATTTAAATTGTATCATTCATGCCTGTGTTTCAGGTTTGAGGAATTTGCTTTTGAAGGGCTTTTCACACACACAGTCAAACCAAACCAAACTGTGCCACCCTAACTGTTTAAACCAAGAGCGTACATTTGTATTTCTTGGGTTGTTTTTGTTCCTTTTAGTTTAACCCTATGCATGCAGGAAAGTTATATGTAATGCCCTTGTTTGTCTTTCTTGTGCATGATAAGTGCAACCACAGTTCTAATTGTAGTGTGGAATAATGAATCTCTGTGAAGCCAGCCCTAGTGTTGCAGTACTTATTGTTATTGTACTCAGTTTGGGTTTTAGTAATTGTGCCAACAGTTATTATTATCCAAGAAAAGTGCTGGAGCATCCCAGTGGTGTTCTACCACTCTCGTGCCCATATCAGAAAGAGAGATTCAGTTTCAAGGAAGTTGAGTGCACTAACTCTACTATCACTCTGTCAACACCAACCTGCCCCTGAAGATACAGGGTGACTGGCTGGATCGGCAAGACGTGGCATTGTTTTCTTTCTTTCTCTTCCACTCCCCATTTCCTTTTGGGACACCTGCTGGGGGTTTTGTGTCCACCAGGAAGTGCCAAGAGGAGTTCCAGTAGGTCAGGGGGCATACCATCACCCCTGCAGACATCCTGCTTTTCAGGTGAGTGGCCCCGTCTCGACATAAAGCCAAGCCACAATATACAGGGCTGCCTAGGCGATAGATTCCTCAATGGGTACTTTCAAAGGTTTAGCACAGGCTTTACCAGCTGATCAGGATGCTCCATCTTTATCAGATTTTACTAGGGCCCTTGCGGGATTACAGAAGGATGTTTTTCCTTAAAGCAAGAGAACCTGGAGTTACACACTGAACTACAGTGGTATAAACCACAAGACCCCCCTGGGGAGGAGTCAAACTAAAACAAAGATCTCCAGTACAACAGGCCCCTCAGTTTGACCCGTCTAATCATATTCCTACACTCGATTCAGGCCCAACGACTTTCACCACACAACCCATGCAAGTAATGATCACAACACCAACCCCTGTGCCCTTAGCTCCTCCAGAAAGTTTTTGGGGAGATAGTGCCAAGTTCAACATCTTTCTTAACCAGTGCCAGCTACAGGTTTTGTGTCGGGCAGCTGCATTCCCCAATAATGCTGCAAATGTAGCTTTTATTATCTCTTACTTAGGAGGCAATGCAGCTAATTGGTCTATTCGGCTGGTGGAGCGCAATGACTGTATACTGTATGATTTCAACTGGTTAAAGGAAGCCTTGCGGAAACTGTATGCAAACACCTCTTCGTGCAAGCCAGTGACAATGAGTTGCTGAGTTTGCGCCAGGGAAACAAGGATCTACTGTCCTATATCACCTCTTTCAATCAGTTGGTGGCAGAGACTGAGTGGCTCGAGGAGAAGAGAACCTCCCTCTTCTATTGTGGCCTTCGGGACGATCTCAAGGATGTTCTAGCCCAAATTGTGGAACCTCCTACAGAGTGTTCCCAGTTCATTGACCTGGTGGTACGACAGAATCACCGCTTGAGTGAACGTAAGGGAGAAAAATTCCAGGGTGACACATGCTTAGTGGTGCTCAAAACTGACTCTCACTCATGATACACCTGAGCCCATGCAAATTGGCAGTGTGCGGGCCCACTATCTAAGTAAGAGAAAAAACATAGGAAAAAATTGAAACTGTGTTTATACTGCGGTAAGGCAGGGCATTTTGCTCGGGAATGTCCTAACAAGCCTACTGCTCCAAAGAAAGCCATCAGAGCAGTAACAGGGCCTGAATTCTATCTTCCTGATGGAAAACTAACTGGTTTGATAACGTCTGAGACCATTTTATTGAGTGCTTCTTTCAATATGGTCTCACATCTTCTGGCTAATACCACCAGTCCAGAACCTCGACATCTAACTCTTATTGTGACGTTAGCGTTGCCCCCTCAGGTTCGTAAGGTCATTCCCATATTGCTTGACTCTGGGGCTACTGGAAACTTTTTAGACTTGGGTTTGGTGAAAATCCTAAATATTACAACTGTCAGAAAAGACGTCCCTGATCCAGTCAGAGCCGTGGATGCCTCAGAATTGTCCTCTGTGCTTATCATTTATCAAACAGCACCCTTGGCCATGCTTTATGCAAACAACCACACAGAACAAATTCAGTTTGACCTCATAGATACCCCAGTACTTAGAGCCATTTTGGGGATACCCTGCCTTCAGTTACACAATCGCAAAATTGACTGGGCAACAAGGACAGTGACTTTAGACTCTGAACATTGCTGGCACTCCTGTTACCAAGACAAACCATTACTAGTGACACCCTTGCATTGTGGGTCCACACATAGTACAGCTATCAAGCCGGACGACATTCCTGCACTGTATAAAGACTTCCATGATGTCTTTAGTGAACAGAAAGCCACCCAGCTGCCACCACATAGGTCATACAATTGTCAAATAGACTTGATTCCAGGGGCAAAGCTACCATGTAGTAGGGTGTATGCTCTTTCTGAGCCCGAGAATCGATACCTGTGAGACTACCTGGATGATCTATTGGCTAAGGGTTTCATTCGTCATTCAACGTCACCAGTATCGTCGTCTTTGTTCTTCGTACCCAAGAAGAATCGCGAACTGCACGCCTGTTTAGATTATCGCGCAGTGAACAAAGTGACCATAAAAAAATCAGTATCCACTTCAGTTGATCCCGGTACTTTTAGATCAGGTATGTCAGCCGACCATTTATACTAAACGCGACCTCGGGGGCACCTACCACTTGATCAGAGTGATGAAGGGGGATGAGTGGAAGACGGCAATCCGAACTAAATTCGGACTCTTCGAGTACACAGTGATGCCCTTCGGGTTGTGTAACACTCCTGCAGTGTATCAGTTTTTCATCAATGAAGTGCTGCAGGAGTTTCTGGATATCTGTGTAGTGATATACATAGACAACATTTTGATCTATTTGTCTTCCACTGAGGAACATATAGGGCATTTAAGAGCAGTTTTACAACGGCTTTGTGAGCATCATCTCTTTGCCAAGCTAGAAAAATGTGTTTTTCACGCTACAAATGTAGAATTCCTGGGATATGTGATCACTCCCGATGGAATTTCCATGGATAGGTCCAAGGTACAGGCCATCCTGGATTGGATAGCCCCAAGATCCATCAAGGAAGTGCAACAGTTTTTGGGCTTCACAAATTTTTATTGGAGATTTATACCCCACTTTTCTACCATGGTATCTTCCATAACTCGTCTCCTGCAAAAGGGGGTTAAGTTCCTCTGGGATGCAGAAGCTGAGAAAGCCTTCCAAAATCTTAAAAACACATTCACTGAAGCACCCATTTTCTATCATCCCGATCCGGCTCAGGCATTTTTCGTAAGGCAGACGCTTCCCAAATGGCAGTGGGTGGTGTTTTGTCCCAACGAGATCCTGAGTCTGGCATTTCTATCCAGTAGCTTACTTCTCAAAGAAATTGCTACCCGCAGAGCAAAATTACATGGTGGCGGAGCAAGAACTTCTGGCCATCAAGCTTGCCTTCCAGGAATGGCGTCACCACCTAATAGGAGCTAGACACACAGTAACTATTTACACAGATCACCGTAATTTACAGTTTTTTCAAGCGACCAAGCCCCTGACACCTCGTCAATTATGCTGGCTTCTATACTTTAATGAGTTTGACTTCGTAATCACCTATAGGCCTGGTACTACAAAACAAAAGGCAGACACGTTGTCTAGGATGGGTTTCTACTCTGAAGTTCTGCGAGAACAGGTCAGAAGAATTATACCCTCAGAAAAAATCGTGGCTGTGTGTACTTCCCAAGAGTTCCTTGAGAAAATACGGGTAGGCCAACACAAGGTTCCCTGTTCAACTGATATGTATGAAAAAGAGGGTTTACTGTACCATGCTGATCATTTGTACGTCCCTACCATAAAATTACGGGATAAAGTGTTACATTGGGGACATGATTCTGTCCTCGCAGGTCACCCGGGTGAGAAAAAGATGTTAGATCTCTGTCAAAGATGGTTTTGGTGGCCCACACTTGTGCATGATGTCAGAAGCTACGTCCAGACTTATTCAACCTGTGTTCGGGCTAAAACCTACATACTCCAGCCACAGGATTGTTACCAACCTTGACAATTCTGGTGGCCCTATGGCATACCATAAGTATGGATTTTATTTCTGATCTCCCAGCTTCCAATGGACACACTGTCATATGGGTGGTTGTAGATTACCTAACTAAAATGGCTCATTTTATTCCATTAAAATGCCTCCCTATGGCTTCAAGGCTCTCTGATTTGTTTGTCAAACACATTGTAAGGCTTCATGGGTTGCAAACCACAATTGGTTCCGATCGTGACCCCCAATTTATATCACAGTTTTGGCGTACCTTCTGTTCCTCTGTCGGTATGGATGTCCACATATCCTTTGCAAATCATCGACAAACAGTTGGGCAGGCGGAATGCGTCAACCAATCGCTGGAGCAAATCCTGAGGTGTTACATTGACACATGGTCTACTGAGTGGGATAAGGCTTTACCTCTTGTTGAATTTGAATATAACAACAGTGTCCATATGGCTTCAGGAGTATCCCCATTTTACTGTTTGTTTGGTCTGCACCCAAAGATCCACAAGAGTCCCATCAGTACAGAAACACCATAAAGAGTTACAGGAGATTCAAAAACAAGTACAACACCATTTAAAACTCTACCAAGCTCAAGTTTAAAAACAAGCAGACAAAAGAAGGAGACCTGCACCCTCTTATCAGATTGGAGTTCAGGTATGGCTCTCATCAAAAAATCTCAGTCTTGCAGGATCCAGAAAATTAAACCCCCAATTTCAAGGCACCTTTTCTATTGCCAAAATCATCAATTCTGTGGTAGTAGAAATGACATTGCCAGATGATTTCATGGTACACCCTGTGTTTCATGTGTCGTTATTCTGTCCCTATTCCCCTGATACCCGCAATGCCCCACCACCTCCCCTGGTAAAAGTACACGGGCAATGGGAATTTGAAGTGGCCAAAATTCTTGACTCCAGGTGCGTCTGCTGTGTTCTACACTATTTATTGGCTTGGAAAGGCTATGGGCCTGAGGACAATTCCTGGGAATCCGCGTCCATAGTTCATGCTCCACGTCTCACTAAACAATTCCACCTCCTGTACCCTTGCCAAGCCCTGCCCTTTGAGAGGGTGCCTGGTGGGGAGGGCTGTCAGGAATCCACAAGGTGCCTCCTACGTTGTCTGTCAGCATCCCCAGGGATTAGGGTTAAATCATGTCTCTGTTGTTGGTTGAACCTTCATGTTTCTAAGTAAACATAATGTGCTGGGCTACACAATTGGTTTTATCAATGCTTGTTTTACCAATGCTTGTTTGCTAACGTGTAGACATGTGCTTCTAATTGGGTGTGGTGAAGACATGTGCTTCTAATTGGGTGTGGTGACTCATCCACATGTGGAAACTCAACTGCTTTCCTGTTTGGCTATAAATAGCAGAGTGAAGCATGCCTCCCTGCTTGGCTTTGTTTTGCTTCCTGATCTTAGCATTTGCTTTGGCAGTCCAGTCCCTGCTGTCATCCTCGTATTCAGGACTTTTCTTCGTTCCTGTACCAGCTGACATCAGGCATTCCTCTAGGACTCCGGAAAAGACTGCAGCTAAGTGACCAATATTCTCCAGGGAGTTTGTTCTTTGAGCGTCGCGCTTTCCTAGAACAGCTGGTGTATTTCAGACCTAGTAGTTTGGCAGAGTGCTTATTTTGAAGAGACAAATGCATTTCTGAACATTCTACATTATTATTGTAGTTACGTGCCTAAATGTGCTTCAGGAAATCTGTTTGAGCTCAAGTAGTAAAAAAAGGGACAGTGCAATTTTAAAAGAAAATTTACATGACTTTTCTTTCTCTAGTAGTATAACTCTTGGATTTAAATTGTGTCATTCATGCCTGTGTTTCAGGTTTGAGGAATTTGCTTTGGAAGGGCTTTTCACACACACAGTGAAACCAAACCAAACTGTGCCAACCTATCTGTTTAAAAGCAGAGTGGACATTTGTATTTCTTGGATTGTTTTTGTTCCTTTTAATTTAACCCTATGCATGCAGGAAAGTTATATGTGATATAATTAATGCCCTTGTTTATATGCTTGACTAATGTAGTAATATGTCATATTAAGAGTTTTGCAGTAAGCTTTAGCTTTATAAATTGTAGGCCTTAACTTATCGAATATCTTGGCCTAGTTTGCCAGGCCTCATGTCAAAGCTGAAGTTCTTAACATTTAATAAAATGACTGTCGTAGAGAGTTAAACTGTGATTTCTATTGTATTATTTAAATGTGCTCATAACTGAAGCCTTCTCATGAGACCTGACTGCTAGAAGATGATGTTCCTGTGAATGTAATATTTTATGTGTAATGTGTGTGAGAATGACTTTCTCAGGAGGAGAACAATAGAGATACTGACCGGAGTGGAAGCTGCAACAATATTGTTACCTGACAAGCAGGATGATGAGGACATTGCAGGACAAACCAATCAATGACATGTGAATGGAGTAATAGTAGAATTCATAGATTTGGAGTTTTAGTTTTATTGGACAAAGTGTGAACATGTGATTAAATGACCAATGAGGATTTGGGAAGTAGTTTTATTAGTTTTCATATAACAATACTGCACTGAGAGAAGAAACCGTCATTGCCCATTTTCTTGCTGGCTGAAAGGTCAATATTTCTTGTGCGTCTTGACAAGAGGAGTGCTTAACTTTAATGCTTAGATACTTTGGCCCTCATTACAATCCTGGAGTTCGGTGTTAAAGCGGTGGTAATACCGCCAACAGGCCAGCAGAAAAAAATGTGAATTACGACCATGGTGGAAACCGCCAACACAGACAGCCACTTGAACATTCCGACTGCCACGGCGGTAGAAACAAACACTGCGGCGGTAACCGCCAACAGACAGGCAGAAGACAATGTACCGCCCACTGTATTACAAGGCACCAATCCGCCACCTTTTTCGGGGCAGTACCAACGCCATCAAAAGCACAGCAGAAACAGTACACAGAAGGGAAACCACTCACCTCTCGACACCCTACGAGGAACCAGGACGCCATGGAGCCCGAGTTACAGGTGCTACCAATGTTGGTTTACCTCCTCTTCTACCAGGAGCAGCTAAGAAGGTGGCGACGACCACGGTGAGTACTGCACCTAGCACGCAGGGGAGGGGGGGAGGAAAAAGAGAGTGACACACACACGCAACACCCCCACCCCACCTTCACCCACAACACCATACACACAAATACATGAAGCAACATAACATTTACACCCCGTAACCCTCTGGAAGAATGCAAGGACAAAAGGAAATGATTGTAACGAGTGTAATCATTGAAAATTCAGATATGGAAACAGGTCCGTGACAGATCATGTCACGGCATGTGGGCCCCTTCTTCACCTTGGCAGGTGGCGGAATAGGGTGATCCTTGGCCTTGCTAGGTGGCACACTGGCAGCCCTGATGGGTGCCGCCCGTGATGTTACTGGACTTGCAGGGACCACAGTGCTGGAGGATTTGGTGGCTGAGGTGCTGGGCAAGGATCTGGACATCCTGGCCCTAGGGGAAGGACGGGGGGAGGTGTAGGGAAGAGGTCAATGTTAGCCATGAAACGTTTTTTAGACACACTGGGACGGGTAGATGGAGGGGGTTTGGGAGTGGAGGAAGAGGTAGTGGTTGTAGGAGGTGTACGTTTGCTGAATTTGGGTGAAGGTGCATGAGCTGGAGGCTGTTGTGAGGTGGACGGCTGTTCGGTGGGTGTGTGCCTGCATTTGTGTACTTTGGGAGGAGGGCTCACTGACACACTGGGAGAGGACACAGGGGATGTGTGAATGGTAGTGGGGGTGGTGAGTGCACGTGAGCGGTGTGTGGTGATGGGTGTGCTGGTGATGGAGGTAGTGGCTGAAGATGTAGTGCATGCAGGTGTGAGTGGAGACGAGACTGGGAGGTAGGAGGAGGGCGTGGAGGAGGGGGACACAGTGGAGGCAGTAGATGTTGGTATGTGTGCTTGGGTATGATGCTTGTGTGAGTGCCTGTAGGATGTGTGGTGCTTATGTTTGCCTGAGCCACCCTTGTGTGCTGAGGTGTGTGCATGCTGGTCTGATGGTGTGCTTGGGATAGGCTGAGGTACAGGGGATTGGGTCTGGGTGGAGGAAGTTGGAGGGGGGTGGCTGGACACAGGGACAATGGCTGCCATCAGTGCTGAGGCCAGATCCTGAAATGCTCTCTGTTGGGCTGCCTGCCCAGAATGAATTTTTTTGTTGCAAATGCCTCTCAACACCCTGGATGGCATTCACAATGGTAGATTGCCCAACAGTGAGGGATCTCAGGAGGTCAATAGACTCCTTACTAAGGGCTGCAGGGCTGACTGGGGCAGGGCCTGGGGTGCCTGTGGTGAAGGAGATGCTGTCAGTGTCACCAGATCCTCGGGGTCTGCGCACGTTCCCAATACATCGACCACTGAACAGCTCCAAGACTCTGATAGATAAATCATAGAGGCTAAGAGAGTTCAAGAGGGGAAGAGGGGATTTGGAAGGGAAACAGCTGGGAAGGAGACCTGTAGTAAGAAAAAGGTTAGAACACACAATATGAAAATTATATCTCCTGAAATCAATACTAGACTATTATTCTAAGCATAGTCATTCTGAAAACATGAACAATGTAAGAATTAAGTTTAAAATGACTAAGTTTCAAGATGGCCGGATACCTGAAAGGGAATAAAGATGGATTAAATGAAAACTTTCTTATTCAAGTACTTTCCTTTACATGAGAATCAGAAAAACATTCTGACTAAATGTTAAACCAGTCATATAAATCCTTTTTTGAGAATGCATACTAGGACCATACAATATTGCATCTAGAAACTCTGATCTTCTGTGTACTCTTAAAATGTTTCAACACAAATTGCGCATATTGTAGATTTATATATATATATATATATTAAACACCATAAAAGGATTGTGCACCATGAATAACACAATATGGATTCAGGAAAACAAATCACATAACTTGTCAACTCAAATATTACATGATAAATATCTTAGAATAGTGGCATACAATAAACAACATGAATTGAACTCGAGGAGAGAATCATGCGTCTTGCCGATTCGAGTGTCACCATGTAGAATGGCAAGAAATGATAGTACGCAATGAATATCAAGGTCAAATCATCATTAAACGAATTGCGCGTCTTGCCGATTCGTAAACCACGATGTAAATGCCAAGAAATAACAGCTCACAATGAATAACAAGATCAAAGTACAATGAAACGAATCGCTCGTCTTTTGCCGATTCTTAAGCCACCATGTAAATGTCAAGAAATGGTAGCGCTCAATGAACAACAAAGTTAAAACACTATAAAACGAATTGCGCGTCTTGCCGATTCTTAAGCCACCATGCAAATGTCAAGAAATGGTAGCGTGCAATGAATAACAAGATTAAATTATCATGAAATTAATCGCGTGTCTTGCCGATTCGCAAGTCACCTTGCAAATGTCACAAACACTCAAGCGCATATTTCACACCTGCAAAGTACTCTGTCAAATCATATAGGAATTAGGCCCAAGAACATGGGAGTTCTCGATAACGGCGTCGGGAGGCGAGCCCAACCACCATCTTACCGCCCAGAACAAGGACCTCCAAATGAAGAATGAAAGTCAGATGTCTGGAAGATCAAATAGGCCACCGGGACAGGAGCTCAGGAAGTAGCTGCTGCTCTGCACCGGGACCTCTGAATAGTGAGCACTTGAAGCTGGGCTGGCTCCTTTTTATAGAGTCTTGGCCCAGCCCACAACCACACCCAGGCATGTTGCAGGAAAAGTCTCTGGAAGGCCCTGGAAAGGGACCACACACTAACACACTCTGAAAGCATGCAGCAATACATTGCAAATGAACAGCATTTGTAAGCACATTAAAAATAAGTCTTCAGGATTGATCTCTGCATTGCAAAAGGTTAAACAACAACATATCAGCACAATGCATAAATTACGTTGTTTTGAGAGTGCTGGGTTTTTGCATTCTAGTCGCCAATAGAGCGAGCACTGCCCTGGTGTTGACAGATGCCCACCCTCCTGGGTGAGCGACCACGGGACACATGCTGTGTGCGGCTGCTGGGATGGCGGTGCTGGTAAGGGGGATGGTGGCTGTACCTGTTGATGCGGGGGCACAGAGAGGCCCGCCACCTCAAGGGAGCTCCCAAATTTACTGGCTCAGTGCATGACGCTTACATTCTGAGGAATAGCAGCATCCCTTATATGGTGGGTCAACTCCAGAGGCACCGTGTATGGCTAATAGGTGAGGACAAGGACCCTATACCCTGTGAATTGTTGCCTGGGTCTGTGGTTGTCCCTATGGGTTAGTGTGTGTCTAACAGTTGTCCCTCGACATTTATAAGTGAGTCTGGGTACCCCAACCTGTCATGGCTACTGACCCCAGTGAGGAATCCCAGGACAAGGGCAGGGGAATGCTACAATGAGGCACATGGGTGAACTAAGAGGATTATAGAAAGAACCTTCGGCCTCCTAAAGGCCAGGTTCCGGTGCCTCCATATGACAGGTGTTTTTCTCTACTACTCACCGAAGAAGGTGTGCCACATCGTGGCCTGCTGTATGCAGCACAACCTGGCTTTGCAATGACAGGTGACTTTTCTGCAGGAGGATGGTCCAGATGGAGGTCTCATGGCAGCTTTGGAGCCTGTGGACAGTGAAGAAGAGGAGGCAGAAGAAGAGGATACCGACAACAGAAACAACGTTATCCAGCAATACTTCCAGTGAGACACATGTAAGAAGATATCACTGCCTCACACATCTCATGCAATTGTTTGACCTATCATAAGTCTCTCACTTTATCCATTGTATGGACCCTGACTTGTCACTTTGCCTTTCCATTTAACAGATGTGGGTCCCACTGCGTGCCCTCTGCTATGTTACCTCATGGACTAGAGCTGTGTTACATCGGAATGTTGACAATAAAATTGACATTGCTATATTCCATAGTTATTGTAAATACACATTTGTGAAAGCACAGACTGACTCCAGATTGTTTTGTGATGCAAGGGTGTTTATTTCTGTGCAAATAAGTGGAGGGGGGTTGTAAAATGGTCAGGGGTGATGGTGGAGGAATGTCCATGGCAGAGTCCAGTCTATTTGTTTCACAGGTGCATTGTCCAAAGGGGCATAGGAAGTGGAGCTAGGGAAGTTGATTGATGGACAGGGTGACAAAGTGGGACAGAAGGATGACATTCAGGGGGGGTCTCATTTCCTGGTGGGGGTCTTGGCATTGTTCTCTGTCTTTTTCTTGGATCTCAGGGACCGTTTGCGGGGTGGTTCTCCATCTGCAGGGGGTGGGGTGCTGGTGTCGAGGTCCTGTGGCGGTGCCTCATGTCCACTAGCGCTGGCAGAGGTGGTGGGCTGTTCATCATCCAGGCTAGTGTCAGGGGCCCCTTGTTGTGCCACAGTGTCCCTCCTGGTGTTGACAAGGTCCTTCAGCACCCCTACAATGGGGATCAGGGTGGTGTTGATGGACTTGATTTCCTCCCTGATCCCCAGATAGTGTTCCTCCTGCAGCTGCTGGGTCTCCTGAAAGTTGGCCAGTACCGTTGCTATCGTCTCCTGGGAATGATGGTACGCTCCCATGATGTTGGAGAGGGCCTCGTGGAGAGTGGGTTCTCTGGGCCTGTCCTCCCCCTGTCGCACAGCAGTCCTCCCAGTTCCCCTGTTTTCCTGTGCCTCTGTCCCCTGAACCCTGTACCCACTGCCACTGCCCCCAGGTCCCTGATTTTCTTGGGGTGGTGGGTTTGCCTGGGATGCCTGTAGTGGTGGACACACTGCTACTTGATGTGTCCTTGGGACAGAGGGTTGGGCCCACTGGGTGGGTGCTGTGTTGGTGTTTCCTGAGGGGGGAGGCTCTCTGGTGGCATGTGCCAGTGTCAGGGGAACCGACTGTCTCGAGGTCCCAGATGAGCCGGGCTGGTCATCTTGATCCAGTTGGACAGAGCTGCTGTCATCTCTGTGGGCCTCTTCTGTGGGGGAAGTGGACATGTTTGGAACCTCCTGTCCGGTGACGTTGGGTAGGGGTCCTGCAGTGGTGTGAAGGGATGATTATTGCATTTGTGTGTGCCATCGTATGCAATGGGTGAGTGACCCTGTACTCCAGTGCTTGCATTCTTGTCTAGGATCTTGTGTGATAATTGGTTTGGGGTCTGTGTGGGTATCTGTTGTGGACATGCTTTGGTGATGGGTGTCCATGCTTTGGTGTTGCATGCAGGGCTTGGTGTTGGGATGTGTCGCTGTGATAGTGGGACATTTGTGAGTTGTTGGAGTGATGGGGGTGAGGGTGACGGTGGGGGTATGTGATAGCATGCAGGTAGGGTGGGGAATGTAATAGTTAAGAGTTGACTTACCAGAGTCCATTCCTCCTACTACCTCTGCGAGGCCCTCCGGATGCAGTATAGCCAAGACTTGCTCTTCCCATGTTGTTAGTTGTGGGGGAGGAAGTGGGGGTCCGCCGCCAGTCCTCTGTACTGCAATCTGGTGTCTTGAGACCACAGAACCCACCTTCCCCCGTAGTTCGTTCCACCTCTTCCGGATGTCATCCCTAGTTCTTGGATGCTGTCCCACTGTGTTGAGCCTGTCGACGATTCTGCGCCATAGCTCCATCTTCCTTGCAATGGAGGTGTGCTGCACCTGTGATCCGAATAGCTGTGGCTCTACCCGGACGATTTCCTCCACCATGACCCTGAGCTCCTCCTCAGAGAACCTGGGGTGTCGTTGAGATGCCATGATGTGGTGTGGGTGATGTGTGAGGTGGTGTCGGTTGTGATGTGTGAGGGGATGTGTTTGTGTGTGGTGTCTGAGGTGCGTGGATGGTGTGTGAGTGGTGGTGTTGTGTGCCTGTGGATGCTAGTGTTATTTCTGGTGGTGTCTCTCTCTGGCCTTCTTTCTCGATTTTGGTAGGAAGGGTTTGTGGGTGATGTGGGTGTGTGTTTTATATTGGATTGGGTGTGTAGGAGTGGTGTGTGTATGTGTATCAGGTGTGTGTATTTGGAATTGTCCAATGTGGTTGTGTTTTGTAGGTGTGTGTGTATTTTGAGCGCGGCGGTGTGTACCGCCAATGGAATACCGCGGTTGAAAGCCCGCCGTGTGGATTCGTGGGTCGTGATAGTGTGGGTGTATTCATGTTGGCGTGACGGTGTCTGATTTGTTATCGCCAGTTTATCACTGGCCTTTGGTGTGGAGGACTTGTGTGGGTGTCTGGATTTTGGTGGATTCCGAGTTGTAGGTCGTAATAGCTGTAGCGGAATTCCGTCGCCGCAGCAGTGTGTTGGCGGTCTTCTGCACGACTGTAAGCGGGATTTACCGCCAATGTTGTAATGAGGGCCTTAATGTATGTAATTACATTGAAGCAGTTGACTTTGTTATTGATTTGTACCATAACCTTAGAATGTGTTGTAGTTCAAAGTTTGATTAGATTACGCTTCTTCTGCCACTTTGGACAGCCAGTATTGTTTCTGTATGTGTTTCATTTGATTTTGAGACTATTCTACATGTCCTTAGCATTGTTAATATAGGGAAAGAAATATTCTAACTCTTACTAAAAGGTGTGGTTATTCATGACTGAAAGGTCATGGTGTGTGACAATTATTGACTCCATTGATTATTGTTGCTATTGATTGCTAATGATTATTGATTATTGTGTATTGGTTATTGATTATGTACTGGATCTATGGTGAGAACATCTTATTGCAAGTCAAAAGGTACATCGACCTATTTGTGTCCCCTTGTAAGTTTACTTATTAAGGTCAGACATGCTTACAGAGATGGTAGCAGACTGATAGTTCATCTCCTTAAGAGCTTACCACAGACGTCCGGTATAGAATAATGGACGAACAGAGACTGTAAGAGAGGTCGATGGTTAGTCTCCTTAAGAGCTTATCATAGACGTCTGGTAAAGAGTATTAGGTGTTCCCAGAGATAGTAGTAGCTTGATGAGTTGGTCCTTTGAGAGTTCATTATTATTGAGATTTGGATTTTATTTTTCAATGATGCTAATTGGAGAGAAAATGTTCCCTTAAGTCCAGAAATTACTTTCCCAGAATCCTGGATCCTGCCAATGGTTGTTGGAGGATGTTCTCAGCGTTCTAGTGACAGTGTGAACAAAGTAGGTTGCGCTTGCACAGCTTCTGCAAATCGCAGGTGAATTGTGAGGTTTGTGAGAGTTTTAGGGAGTTTGCGTACTCCAAATGAAGTTGTAGAAGGAGTGTGCATCATCTGCAATGTGAGAGTAGGGAATTCATCGAACTCCACATGTGTGTGGTGCTTTTTGCTCAAAAATGTCCACGTGGTTGTTGATGTACGGATCCTGCATGGTCTAAGACTCCGGAGTATATTGAAAAGTGTATGAGACACTTGGGGGCATAATTATACTTGTTTTGTGCGGTATTTAGGTCATTTTTTTAACGCAAATTCTGTGCAAAACTATTTCCTTATTTATACTTTTGCGCTAGACCAGTCTAGCTCCAGATATATGGAGTTAAAGTCATTTTTTGGACGTGGAAACCTACTTTGCGTCAATGATATGCAAAGTAGGCATTCCCATGCAAAAAATGACTCTTTGGCCTTAGCGCCATATTTATCCCCATGCTAAAATCACGCATTGGAGGGAGGTGGGGTCAAAAAATAGTGCAAAGCTTGCTTTGCACCATTTCTTAACTCCTAGGTCAGGGCAGTCGCTGGGGACCTGTGGGCCTATTCCATGGTAAAACACCATGGAATAAGCCCACAGGTGCCCTCCCCAGGCCCCAGGGACACCCACACCAACACCAACACCAGAGGGATAGCGGAGGAAGGGGGACCCCATCCCAGTGTAGTATAGGTAAGTACAGATAAGCATTTTTTTTTAAGTGCCATTGGGAGCCCTGAAATGGGCCCCACTACATGACACTGGGTGCAATGGCCATGCCCAGGAGACCCTGGTCCCCAGTAGTGGCCATTGGGCTGGTGGGCATGACTCCTGTCTTTTCCAAGACAAGAGTCATGTGGTATGGACGGTTTTGCATCAGAAAATGACTCTAGGGAGGTTAGAGTTATTTTGTTTTTACTCTAACCTGCCTAAAGTTTTTTTTTGGTGCAAAATCCCCTTCTTCCATACTGCCAGCCCTACCCGACTAACGTCATTTTTTTTTTTACAGTAGCCTACCCTTTGCACCAGCTTGCAACATTCTATAAACATGGTGCCTGGCTGGTGAACAGAAATGGTGCAAGCTGGTACTAAACCTTTTTGTTGCAAAACTGTGTTAGTGCAGTTTTGCACCAAAAAGTATAAATCAGGGCCTTGGTTTTATGTTGTAATCTGTCTGGTTTGGTAGGTTGATCAGGTGTGGCTGACAAGTCAGTGTGTGAGTTAAAGTGAGTGAAAGAAACATTTCGACTGAGATTTGGCTAGTCCTATGTGCACCAGGACAGACCCAGACGAGTAGCTGTAAGTGCGGGAAGAGCTGTCAGTGAAAAATCCGTAAGGATTCTGAAGCTATTGTGTTAACTTTCCTGTAGTAAATCAGCAGATGTGTTTTTGTTTTTTGTTTTTTGATTAGTGCTCACAATTTTTGTATTAGTTTTGAATGAATCAGAGTTTGGGAGAACAAGCCGCAAGACTCTGTAAGCCGCAGTACGTGTGACTGTGACATCATTGGAGCCGCGCTGAGATAGGTCAGTTAGTGAGAAGTGTCGCACACGGATTGGCAGCCGTCCATGAGAGGCAATTGTTTGAGAACGTAGGTGAAATTAATCTTGGGTTAAAAGCCCCTTCCTGATTTGATTTTGAAATAAAAAAAAGGTAGAAAAGATTAAGGGGGTCATTACGACCTTGGCGGTATAAGGCACTTACCGCCATGCAGAAGACCGTCAATACACCGCCGCGGCCGCGGTAGACCGCCACAGCTATTATGACACACATCTCAGAATCCGCCGAAATTCAGACACCCAGACAACACCGCCACACCAAAGGTCAGCGATAAACTGGCGGAAACAAATCCTCCATGCCAACAGAAACAAGCCCATGCTATTACGACCCACGAATCCACGCGGCGGTCTTTCAACCGCGGTATTCCATTGGCGGTACACACCGCTGCGCTCAAAATACACACACATCTCCAAAACACCGCCACATTGGACATTTTGAAATACACACACCTGTAACACATACACCCACCACTCCCACACACCCAATACAATATAAAACACACACCCACATCACACACAAACCCCTATGACCACAATTTCTGAGAGAAGGCCAGAGAGAGACAGCACAGAATAGAGAACCCCATCACACAGAGGCACACTACACCATCACCCACACAACACCCACGCACAAAACACCACATACCACTACACTCACCACACTCATCAACACATACACCACCCCACACATCACACACACCACCCCATGGCACGCCAAAGACACCCCGCTTCTCCGAGGAGGAGCTCAGGGTCATGGTCGAGGAAATCATCCGGGTAGAGCCACAGCTATTTGGATCACAGGTACAGCACACATCAATAACCAGGAAGATGGAGCAATGGCAAAGAATAGTCGACAGGGTCAACGCTGTGGGACAGCACCCAAGAAATAGGGAGGACATCAGGAAGAGGTGGAACGACCTACGGGGGAAGGTGCGTTCCACGGTATCCAGGCACCACATCGCGGTACAGCGGACTGGCGGCGGACCCCCACCTCCTCACCCACAACTAATAACATGGGAGGAGCAAGTCTTGTCCATCTTGCATCCTGAGGGCCTCGCAGGAGTCGTTGGAGGAACAGACACTGGTAAGTCAAATTTCAACTATCATATCCCCTACCCTACCTGCATGCTATCACACACCCCCACCCTCACACCCTCCCCTATCACTCCAAATCCTCACCTATCTACCCATGACACCAACCACCCGTCCCAACCCCAAAACCTGCATGACCTAACTAAGCATGGATACCCATCACTAAAGCATGCCCACTGCACAGACCCACAACACCCCCCAACTATCACCACACAAGCCCCCACACAGGAATGCCTGCACTGGGGTATACGCACACCCAAACATTGCACATCATGAAACACACACCTGCAATAATCATGTACTCATACCCCCCCAGGAACCCGAAGGAACGTCACCACACCAGAGGGTCCAGACAATACCACTCCACCCCCAGAAGAGGCCCACAGTGACGACAGCAGCGCTGCCCCACTGGATCTTGATGACCAGCCCGGACCATCATGGGCCTCAGGACAGTCGGTTCTCCTTGCCCAGCCACAGCCCAACACCGAACTGCCACCCTCTGGGAACACCAGCACAGCACCCACCCAGCGGGCCCAAACCTCCCTACCCAGGACAGGTCAATCAGCAGTGTGTCCACCACTACAGGGCACCCGGGCGAACCCACCACCCCAACAACAACAGGGACCTGGGGGCAGTGGTAGTGGGCACACGGTCCAGGGGACGGAGGCACAGGAACACAGGGGAACTGGGAGGGCTGCTGTGCGACAGAGGGAGGACATGCCAAGGGAACCTACTCTCAACGAGGCCCTCTCCTCCATCATGGGAGCATACCACCACTCCCAGGAGACGATGGCAACGGTACTGGCCAAGTTGCAGGAGACCTGGCGTCTGCAGGAGGAACAGTATTTGGGGTTCAGGGAGGAGCTTAGGACCATCGGCTCCGCCCTGGGCACCATTGTAGGGGTGCTGACGGACATTCAAAAGACCTTGAGAGACACCGTGGCACTCCAAGGGGCCCCTGACACTAGCCACGACGATGAAATGCCCACCACCTCTGCCGGCGCTAGTGGACAGGAGGCACCGCCACAGGACCAACACACCAGCACCCCATCCCCTGCAGACGGACCACCACCAGGCAAGCGGGCCCTGAGATCAAGGAACAGGACAGAGCAAGATGGCAAGACCCCCGCCAGGAAATAAGACCACCCTGATCGTCCTCCCACTGTCCCACTTTGTTACCCTGTCCAAATCGGAACTGCCCCAGCTCCACTTCCAATGGCCAGATGTGCAATGTACCTGTGAGACTAATAGACTGGACTCTGCCATGGACATTCCTCCACCATCACCCATCCCCATTTCACAACCCCCCTTCATTGTTATGCACTTAAATAAACTCTCTTGAAACACTAATAAAATTGGAGTCAGTCAATGATTGTGAACTTTGTATTGTCAATTACAGTGTTAAAAAAGGTTACCCATTGAAAGGCCAACATACCAATGTCACACATCACAAGCCTTTCAAGGGTGCAAGCTGTTGACACGTAGGTTACCACAATAGTGAAACTGAAATGGAAGGGGACAACTCAGTTAACAAATAGGGAGTGAAATGTAGGTACAGGATAGAGGTAGACGTGTGAAAGTTAATAATATGTGAAACTTGAAAATGTACTCACCTGTGTCTCACTGAAAATATTGCTGTATGACTGACTCCCTGTTGTCGTTTTCATCTTCATCAGCTTCCTCCTCATCACTGTCCACAGGCTCCCCAGGCTCCCCCGCCGCAACAACACTGTCATCTGGATCATCCTCCTGCAGAAAAGGCACCTGCCGTCGCAATGCCAAGTTATGGAGCATGGAGCAGGCGATGATGATGTCGCACACCTTCTTCGGTGAGTAGAATAGGGATCCACCAGTCATATAGAGGCACCTGAACCTGGCCTTCAGGAGGCCGAAGGTCCGCTCGATCACCCTCCTAGTCCGTCCATGCGCCTCATTGTACCGTTCCTCTACCCTGGTCCTGGGATTCCTCACTGGGGTCAATAGCCATGACAGGTTGGGGTAACCAGAGTCCCCCAATAGCCATACACGGTGCCTCTGGAGTTCACCCATCATATCAGGGATGCTGCTATTCCGCAGGATGTAGGCATCATGCACAGAGCCAGGGAACATAGCATTTACCTACGAAAATCTGCCAAACAGACCATCTGGACATTCATCGAATGATAACTCTTCCTGTTCCTGTACACCTGTTCATTCCTGCGGGGGGGACCAGAGCGCTACATGGGTCCCATCAATGGCACCTATGACGTTGGGGATATGTCCAAGGGCATAGAAATCACCTTTCACTGTAGGCAAATCCTCCACCTCAGGGAATATGATGTATCTCCTTACGTGTTTCAGCAGTGCAGACAACACTCTGGACAAGACGTTGGAAAACATAGGCTGAGACATCCCTGATGCCATGGCCACTGTTGTCTGAAAAGACCCACTTGCAAGGAAATGCAGCACTGACAGCACCTGCACGTCAGGGGGGATTCCAGTCGGATGGCTGATTGGTGACATCAGCTCTGGCTCCAACTGGATTGTGGCATGGTCAAACCGGTAGGTCACGATGACATGTCGCTCTTCCATTGTCAACAGGTCCACCAGCGGTCGGTACACCGGCGGATTCCACCATCTTCCAATATGTCCCAACTGATGGTGCCTAAGAAGAACAACAGCGAAGAAACTGTCAGCATTCCTCCAGGTATGTACCCACAGTCACACACAAGACTACAACAGACAATTAACCCATCCGGGAAAGGTTTTGAGTGTAGGCCTCGGTATGTGTGACGCAGTAGTAATTTAAGCCATGTGGGCCCCTGAAATGGCAGCTGCCTGACCTCTAAACTGGGACAATGGGATTGTGGGGTAACTGCGCTGGCGTTGGACACCGTCGCGGTAGGCGGTCGTAGAGCGCGGCGCAATGCTGCATTGGTTAACATTGGACCCTCTGGGTCCCAGGAGCCAATGAACAGGTGCGCTGGCGGTGATGATGCGCCCCGCCGCGGACGTCACCGCCGTGGACGTCACCACCATTTTCTATCTCTTCAATCACTAGATACCTGACCTTCGACAGGAGAGGACCTACACTGCTAGTGCTGCTGTGACCTCGGTCTGGAAGCGACGATGGCTGCTGCGTCTGGGGAAAGGGCCCCTGCCTTCACTGCACAGGAGTTGGAGAAACTTGTGGATGGGGTCCTCCCCCAGTACACGCTACTCTACGGTCCTCCAGACCAACAGGTTAGTACACAGGGAGCACGTTGTATGGGCTAGGCCTGGGTGGAGAGGGCTGGGTGGATGAGGGAAGGGGGCAGAGTACATAGAACAGTTATGCATGGGGATGAATGGGCCACAGGGATAGAGTTGGGGGCCAATCACAACGACGGTGCAGTAGGTAATGACTGTCCTCTTTCCTTGTGCATGTCATGTAGGTCAGCGCCCACCAGAAAAGGGACATTTGGTGTGCCATCGCCAAGGAAGTCCGGACCCTGGGGGCCCACCAGAGACGGGGCACCCACTGCCGGAAGAGATGGGAGGACATTCGCTGCTGCAGCAAGAAGACGGTGGAGGCTCAGCTGGGGATGGCCTCCCAACGTGGGAGGGGTGCCCGTCGCACCATGACCCCCCTGATGTTCCGGATCCTGGCGGTGGCCTACCCGGAGTTGGATGGGCGCTTAAGGACATCACAGCAGACACAAGGGGGTGAGTACTACCTCATCATATGGACTCGTGCAGTGGAGGTGTCTGGGTGGGGGTGGTGGGTTGTGGGTGTCCCTAGGCCAGGGCGCGTTAGGTAGGCAATGCCCCTCCATTATGTAGGCCATGTGGCACTCTACCCCAGCTCAAAACAGAGGGAAGTTGATGTATAGTTGCCCCTTTGGCATCCATGTGGGCAGATTACTACCATTGCCATGTAGGCCATATCCCAGAAATAGCATGTGCAGAGGTCAGGAGCATGGCGTAATGCATGGGGCTGCTGCGTCTGTCTTGTCCGCCAACGGTAGCGGTATGCCATGCACTAAAACTCTCTTTCTTCTGTCTCCCCCCTTTTCCTGCTCTCCCTGTCCTTTTGTACATCAGCATCAACAGGCGGAGGTACAGTGGCACTGGAGCACGAGGGAGCTGCATCCCACATGGCCATGGAGGGCCACACCACAGACTCTGAATTCACCAGTGTGACGGAGGGCGAGGGGAGCTTCACGTCGGCCACCAGATCACCAACCAGCGACACGGACTCGTCCGCCGATGGGAGTTCCCCTGTGGTGGCGGCACCATCTGTGCGCCCCACTTCTACAGGTACAGCCGCCACCTCCCCTACCAGCACCGCCCTCCCAGCAGCCCCTCAGCGTGTGTCCCGTGCCCGCTCACCCAGGAGGGTGGGCATCACCTTCGCCCCAGGAACCTCAGGCCCTGCCCCAGTCACCCCTGCTGCCCTCAGTGAGGAGGCCATTGACCTCCTCAGATCACTCACTGTTGGGCAGTCTACCATTGTGAATGCCATCCAGGGTGTAGAACGAGAGTTGAAACACGGTAATGCATTCCTGGAAGGCATTCATTCTGGTCAGGCTGTCCTTCAGCGAACCCTGCAATCTCTGGCTTCAGCACTGATGGCAGCCATTGTCCCTGTGTCCAGCCTCCCCCCTGCAACCTCCTCCACCCAGACCCAATCCCCTGTACCCCAGCCCATCCCAAGCACACCTACAGACCAGCAGGCAAACAAGTCAACACCCAAAAGTAGCTCAAGCAAACATAGGCACCACACACACCACAGGCACTCACACAAGCATCACACCCATACAGACACAGCAACATCCACTGTCTCCACTGTGTCCCCCTCCTCCTCTTCTCCCTCCTCCCTCCCGGTCTCGTCTACACACACACCTGCATGCACCACATCTACAGGCACTAGGACTTGCACCAGAACACCCAGCACCACAAGCCGCTCACCTGCACTCACCACCTCCACTACCATTTACACGTCCCCTGTGTCCTCTCCCAGTGTGTCTGTGACGCCCCCTCCCAAAGTATACAAACGCCGGCAATCACTCACCCAACATCCATCCACCTCACGACAGCCTCCAGTACCTGCACCTGCACCCAAAACACCTAAAGTGACACCTCCTACAACCACCTCCTCTACCTCCACTCCCAGACCCCCTCCAACTACCCATCCCAGTGTCCGTCAGAAACTGTCCCTCTGTCAAATTGACCTGTTTGCCCCCACCCCCACCCTCCAGTTCATCAGTCCTGTCGTAGCGCCTCAGCCAAAAAGCCTCCAGTACCAGTGGTGCATGTTCCAGGTTTTTGGAGTGCACCGTCCACCAGGGCAGGCAGTAGGACCCGGAGCCAAGGCACTGTCAGCCCACCGCCTGTAAAGGCACCGAAATTGGACAGTGGACGACGGGACCGTGTCAAGACTCCTGGTGGGACAACAAGTGAAATGGGATCGAAGGCAATTGGTGAGTCAGCTGTAACTCCAAAGAAGGTGGGGAAGGTTCAGAGGAAGTCTGCCCAGCCTGTTGTGAGTGTCACAGCGGAGAAGTGTGCCATCATTTCTGGCGGTCCAGACACAACCGCCAGCACCGTCGTTACTGGTCCAGAGACCACCGCCAGAGTCATTGCCCAAGGGGGCCCAAGTATCGTTACTGGTCAGGAGACCACCGCCAGAGTCAGTGCCCAGGAGGGCCCGAGTATCGTCACTGGTCAGGAGACCACCGTCAGAGTCATTGCCCAGGAGGGCCCAAGTATCGTTACTGGTCAGGAGGGCCCGAGTATCGTCACTGGTCAGGAGACCACCGCCAGAGTCATTGCCCAGGAGGGCCCGAGTATCGTTACTGGTCAGGAGACCACCGCCAGAGTCAGTGCCCAGGAGGGCCCGAGTATCATTACTGGTCAGGAGACCACCGCCAGAGTCAGTGCCCAGGAGGGCCAGAGTATCGTCACTGGTCAGGAGACCACCGCCAGAGTCATTGCCCAGGAGGGCCCAAGTATCGTCACTGGTCAGGAGACCACCGCCAGAGTCAGTGCCCAGGAGGGCCCAAGTATCGTTACTGGTCAGGAGACCACCGCCAGAGTCATTGCCCAGGAGGGCCCAAGTATCGTCACTGGTCAGGAGACCACCGCTGGAGTCAGTGCCCAGGAGGGACCAGGATCCCACAGTCCCGCTGGGCGATGATGGAACGTGATGCCACACCCCAATGTCCAGTGTGGAGTTCGTCATGCCACACACCAATGTCCAGTGTGGAGTTGGTCATGCCACACCCCATTGTCCAGTGTGGAGTTCGTCATGCCACACACCAATGTCCAGTGTGGAGTTCATCATGCCACACCCCAATGTCCAGTGTGGAGTTCGTCATGCCACACCCCAATGTCCAGTGTGGAGTTCGTCATGCCACACACCAATGTCAGTATCTGAACCGCCATCTCAGGCTACCGCTGAACAGTCCATAGCCAGCCACGGCAAAGCACCGCTGAACAAGGCCAAGACCACCATGGCAAAGCACCGCTGAACAAGGCCAAGACCGCCATGGTGAAGACCACTGAACAGTCCATAGCCAGCCATGGCAAAGCACCGCTGAACAGGGCCAAGACCGCCATGGCAAAGCACCGCTGAACAAGGCCAAGACCGCCATGGCAAAGCACCGCTGAACAAGGCCAAGACCGCCATGGCAAAGCACCACTGAACAAGGCCAAGACGCCATGGTGAAGACCGCTGAACAAGGCCAAGACCGCCATGGCAAAGCACCGCTGAACAAGGCCAAGACCGCCATGGTGAAGACCGCTGATCAGGGCAAACACCGTGTGGGTATGAATAGGCCAACACATCAGGCATCCTTCTCCCATGTGCAGCTGGGACATTGACAGGACAGGAACTTTCACGGGGAGACTCATCCAGTCTGACCACCAGTCCCACCCAGTACCAGTTGAGAACTGCATCTACTTGCGTCAATGTGGCTTTGCATTCCCCAGGATGGTCAAGTGGGCAACCCACCCACTGTAAAGACTTGAGAGACTGTGGCTTTGCACTCCCCAGGATGGTCCAGTGGGCAAGCCACCCACTGTAGAGACTTGAGAGACTGTGGCTTTGCACTCCCCAGGATGGTCCAGTGGGCAACCCACCCACTGTTGTGACTTGAGAGACTGTGGCTTTGCACTCCCCAGGATGGCACAGTGGGCAAGCCACCCACTGTAGAGACTTGAGAGACTGTGGCTTTGCACTCCCAAGGATGGTCCAGTGGGCAACCCACCCACTGTTGTGACTTGAGAGACTGTGGCTTTGCACTCCCCAGGATGGCACAGTGGGCAAGCCACCCTCTGTAGAGACTTGAGAGACTGTGGCTTTGCACTCCCCAGGATGGTCCAGTGGGCAACCCACCCACTGTTGTGACTTGAGAGACTGTGGCTTTGCACTCCCTAGGATGGTCCAGTGGGCAACCCACCCACTTGTGAGACTTGAGAGACTGTGGCTTTGCACTCCCCAGGATACATCAATGGGCATGGAGCCCCGTCGTGGATCTGGCTTTGCAGTCATGTGGCTGAGGTGCCCCCCCTTCCCTTCCCCCTGAGGTGCCTGTAGTGTTTCAATCTGATGCCCCGGCAGTGTTCTCTCGGATTTTGGTCAGGTATCTATTGTGGGCCTCGCCCATGCATTTTTGGACTGTTGGTGCACGGACATTGTTGTGTACATATCTGCACTACTTCTTGTATTGTATATATAAATATGACAGATTTCGAGATATGATTCAGTATATTTTTATATGACATGTATATTGGCACATTACAATATTTGAACGGATCTCGCTTTGTCTTTGCATTCTTCCGTGGGGATTGTGGGTTGTTAATGTGATATTTTTCACTGCATTGGTGTGTGTGTTGTACTATGCGAGGGTGGGGGGTGGGGGTGTTTGGTGGGTGTCCCCCTAACTTTTGCCTCCCCCCTCCCCTGTGTCGTAGATGCAGTACTCACCGGTATGTTCTGCGCCTACGTCGCTGTTGTTCGTACAGGAGCAGAAAGACAAGGGCAGGGAGTATTTGGAGTTCCGGCTCCATGGAGTCGTCGTTCCTCGTGGAGTGTGTTGAGGTGAGCGTTTTCCCATAGCAAAGGCTGTTTCCGCCGTGTTTTTATCCACGGTGAATCTGCCCTGGAAAAGGTGGCGGATTGGTGTGTTGTAATAGTGTGGGCGGTACTTTGTCTCCCGCCTGTCTGTTGGCGGTGACTGCCACGCTGTTTGTCTGTACTGCCGTGGCGGGCGAAGTGTTAAAGTGGCTGTCTTTGTTGGCGGTTACCGCCAGGGTCGTAATTCCCTTTTTTTTTCCACCGACCTGTTTGCGGTATTACCCCACCTTTTACACCGTCCGCCAGGGTTGTAATGACCACCTAAATTTTTCAAAGTGTTAAAAAAGTGCTGCAAGGGGAGATACATACAGTACAACATGTGTAGGCGAGGCTGCACCGCTAGAAGGTACACCAGCTTACACTGTAAAGGAAGAGAAGGGTGTTGTCTTTTGCTAAAGTAATGGTGCAAATTGACAGAGAAGGGTGGGAACTTAGCGTTTGCTACAAATGGAGCACTCAATTTGAGGGTTTTGGAGCATTTAAGGATGGTGCCATATGAATCGAAGCCTCTTCCGAGACCAGCACAGGTTCAGGCATTAGCAATTTTGGAGCTAGTAGCCAGACAGCAACAGCAACAGAAATTCGAGGGGAGGATGAGAAAGGCAGAAAAGACTCTAGCAGAGGTTAGGTGGGACAGTGGTCAGAGAGTTTGGAGGATGGAGACTTTGAAAGGAATTTGTTTCCGGCAATTACGCAGGAGAATGAGAAGGAAGGAAAGAAAGCTACTAAGAAGACAAAAAGAAGCCTGTCCGAGAGTAAGGAGGCTAGAAAGTCTTCAACAGTGGAGGAGGAATCGGACAATGATGAGTTTATTACACAGTTATTGAGAGATCGCCCACCACCATATACACTACATGAGAGTGGTCCGAGTACCAGTGCTGATCCGACAGCCCAGACACAGGTTATTGGAAAAATGGGTCTGTGCAGGTTAATGCTAGCCTGACGCAAAACGCGATGCAGCGTACTCTTAATGTGCCCACAACTGCAGTGTGCAAAACCAGATGCATCCGCAACAGGTTCAGAGAATTTATCTTGATGTACCCATTGTGGAAACAACTTCAAATTTAATGGTGCCTTCGGAACAGGCTTACCCGAGACTGAGGTTGGTTCAGACTGAATCAACTCCACTTTTACTGCCCAAAAAGCAGCTGCTGGTAAAGTCAAGATTCACTCAAGAAACAGGGACACAATCAGATATGACTCAGATGATTAATCAAAATATGAGAGTTACTCTCCCACAGAGCGTAAGTGCCAGGACAGCCCCAGATGCTGTATCGCTACCTATTACTGTTGGTCCATCCATACCCTTATTTGCACAGACGGAACTAACTGTAGGTGAACAGGGAGCAATGTCGCAGAATATAATGAGGGGAGGACATAATGAAATTTTCAGGTAGTCTCTCCTGTAGGACAGACTTTTGATGGATCAAGATCATTGTTGGATCTTAGTTGATTTGAAGCACTTCCAGATACTATGGCAGGGCCAAACGTTAGCCAGAGTTTGAAATTATTGAAACCGCAGAGCCCGTATTTGGTTGTACAGCAGGTGCCACTGGTCCAAGCAAGTAACACCTTGTTACAAGGCTTGACAGCTCAGCAGTTGACTAAATGGTTAGGCAAGCTAAATACTCCACAGAGTGCTTTGAAGGAGAGGAGTAGTTGAATTGTGCTAGACTAAGCATGGAAGCAGGTGAACTCATTGACGGAACTATGGGGTGAACAGGTTAGAATCTTATACAGAGGCAGAGTTGAGATACTTGTGCCCGAAGATTACAAGAGAAGTGAGCAATGTACATCAGAAACTAGCGGATCTGGCAGAGAAGTACGGCATAGAAATAGAGAAAACAAAGCATTTGAAAAGGAGTTACAGATTAGATTTTGAGGCTAAAGGTTTTGAATACATGAGAGCTGCCGGAATGAAGGCATGCCTTAAGGAATTGCTTCAAAGTGCTCAGACCTTGGGAGCATTAGACAAATGGGAAGGCAGATGGTAAAGGAAAGAGACAAGAGAAAAAGGGATTCTTTGGAGCTGACTGCAAATGTGCAGCAGGATAAAGATCCAGTAAACTTTTCACCAATGAGAGAGACTCCCGGGAGAATTTTGCTCATGTTCCATGGAGCAAAGGCGACATTCTGTCATTTACAAATGATTATCCAAAATTGAGAGAGAAGCCAGTAGAGTGGTATCAGCAGACAGACAGGTTTGTGAAACTTGTGAAGTGTTTGTGGGAAGACTTGAACACATTGCTAGAGATAGTGGTTCCAGCTGATCTGTGGATTGAATGTGAGAGGAGTGTAGATTGACCAACAAGTGAACCAGAGAGAGACAAGAATACAGGTGCACCATCTCCTGAGGTAATGAAATATTACTATGAGGTGATTGAGTTTTGGAAAATTAGAATTTCGCCCAAGAATATTGATTGGCAGAGGATTGACAGGACAGCTCAGCAAGCAAAGGAGTCGATACATGCGTATTATGAGAGATTGTTGCAGGCATTCAAGCAATACTGTGGTACAGAAACAATTGAGACAAAAGACATGCTTCATTTTGTGTTCAGATTTGTGGAAGGATTGAGACCTGAAATTAGCCAGATAATTAAAAGTCATTTGATTTGTTGACAAGCAAAGCCAATTGATGAGGTATTGCAGTATGCAAAAATTATGTAGTGATGAGATTGAATTGAAACAGAAAAAGCTGAAGGAAAAGGGGACGGTGATGCAGATTAAAGCAGCTCAAACAGGGGTGCAAGGGAATTTTCCACAGCAGTTACCACAGCAGCAGCAGGGGAACATGATGTTTCAGCCCCAGATGAGAGGTAGAGGTCGTGGAGGAAATATGAATCGTGGTCCAGACTTAAATACTGTAGTGGTTCAGAATGATGTGCAGGGAATGAAGAAGGTATTGTATTGTCACATTTGCGGAGCTGTTGGACATTGGAAATAGGAGTGTCCAATGATGGTGCAGGAAGGTGTCGTTCAGCAGAGTAATGACACCAATTAATTTCAGAATGTGAGAGGACCGAGAGTGAGAGGTCCTAATCCAAATTTTCTGAATAGTGTGAATCAAGTGCAGAATTTTCAGCCAATGCAGCAGCTACAAATGCCACGGGCACACATGTCACAGTTGCAGCCTTTCAGGTAGAACAGTTCAGGTTGTGGGAGTAGCAAACCAGTATTTGACAAACCCAATTACAGATCCAGTTCAAGTTGAGATTGGCAACTTCAAGGGATTGCATACATTTGTAGTCTGCTATTCAAGTCCAGTATCCCTACTGGGAAGAGACTTGCTGTGTAAAATGAGGTGTTCATTAACTTATTCAAATGAGAGAATTGAGATCCAGATGAATAGTGATGATGAAGATGACCAAGCCCCAGAAATAGAATGTGAAACTACAAATGAGGAGTAACCTCTGACTGAAGTTTTCCCCATCTTCACAGTGAAAGAGCTTCATCCTGATTTGCAGGGAATGGTTTGGGAAAAAGTGTGGGAACTGACAGGAAAAAGAAGTAGGTTTGATAAAGGGAGTTGAGCCAGTTAAAGTTACTGTGAAGCTGAATGATTTTTTTTCTCAACTTCCACAGTACCATATGCCACAAGATGTCCTTATGAAAGTAGCCCAGATAATTGCAGACTTTGTAAAGCAAGAGGTTCTGAAGGAAGTATTGAGCAGACCATGTAACTCACTGATAATGGGTTTGAAAATGCCCTGTGGGAAAGTTCTGACTGTTCAGGACTGGCCAAAAATAAACGAGATTTTGGTCAAACGTTGACCCATGGTGCCAAATCCAGCTGTGATAATGCTTCAGATTTCATGTGATGCTGAGTGGTTCACTGTTATCGATTTGTCGCAAGCTTTCTTTTCTGTGCCTCTTCATGAGGATAGTCAATTTATCTATTGTTTCAAATTCCTGGATCGAGTTTATTGCTGGTGCAGAATTCCTCAAGAGTTTTCAGAGTCACCTTCCATATTCAGTCAGATCTTGAAAAATAATTTAGAGTCATTGGAATTGCCTTTCCAGTCGACCTTGGTGCAGTACATTGATGACTTGCTGATTGCGTCCAAAACAAGGGACGAGTGCAAGTATGATACGATTGCCCTGTTGAACCACTTGGTAAAGAATGGTCACAAAGTGTCCCCGCTTAAATTGCAGTACTGTCAGAAAGCAGTGAAATATTTGGGTCATCAGATCGAGAAGGGTTCAAGAAAGATGTTTGGAGAAAGGATTACGACCACATTGCAGATAAATCCCCTGACCACACAGAGAGATGTCAAGATGTTTTTAGGGATGGTAGGCTATTGTCCCCAATGAATTCCACATTTTTCAGTCATTTCAAGACCATTGCAGAAGCTGACTCACAAGGAAGTCACTGATCCCATAGTGTTAGACCAGGCTGAAATGAAAGCATTCGCTGAATTGAGAGAGAGTCTGTGCATAGGTCCAGCTTTGGGTATGCCTGATTACACAAAACCTTTCACATTGTTTTGTTATGAGCGTAATGCATGTTCTTGGTCTGTCTTGACACAGGTCCATGGAGGTGTAAACCGCGCAGTAACATATTTTTCAGCTACTTTGCACCCAGTTGCAGCAGCCTTATCAGGTTGTTTCAGTGCAGTTGCAACAGTTGGTCAGAGCCGTACACAGTGTGAAGGCATTGTGATGGGACATACCCTGACTGTAATGGTCCCTCATTCTATTGAGATTTTACTTACAAGGACGAAAACCCAATATTTGACTGGTGCAAGGTTGACCAGATATGAGATGAGTATTCTAGGGTCACCAAATGTGTAATTGTAAAGATGTACAGCGCTGAACCTGGCAACCTTACTTCCAAATGAAAATGTTGAAATTGAGCAAGCGGAAGATGTTGAGCATCATTATCTTGAAGTAACTGACTTGTGCACAAAACCGAGACCTGCATTAGAGATACCCGATTGGAAGAAAATGACCAAATTATCTTTGTTGATGGTTCTTGTCTGAGAGACAATACAGGGACACTGAGAGCAGGATATGCTGTGTGCACAATTACTGGTACTTTGGAAGCTTCTTGGCTTTGAGTAGTGTATTCTGCCCAAGTAGCAGAACTGGTAGCCCTTACTAGAGCGTGCCATGTTTCTGTTCAGATGAAAGTTACAGTTATATGGATAGCCAGTATGGATTTGGAATAGTCCATGATTTTGGCCAGTTGTGGTCACAGAGAGGTTTCATGACCTCTTCTAGCTCACCAGTGAGAAATGTTGAGAGAATTAAAGAATTGTTACATGCTCTTCAAATGCCTGAAAAGATTGCTGTGATGAAATTCAGTGCACAGCTGAAGTCGCAGGACTTTGTGTCATTGGTAAATGGATAGTCAGATCAAGTCGCAAGGTTTTGCGCATTGTATTGTATATCATTCAAAGACAAGTGGGAACTGTTAACTGAAGATGAAACATGTACAAGCTATGCATTGAAAATAATTGACACTTTGGAAGAATTGAAAATGTTGCAGAATAATGTTGACAGGTAGGAAAAGCGTTCATGGACCAAATTGAAATGTGTGCAGAGACAAGATGAATTGTGGGTTTCAGAAAAGGGTCAATTGTTTTTTCCAAATAGCTTGTTGTCTCAAATGGCGAACTATTATCATGGTCAAGCACATATGGGGAGGGATGCAATGATTCACTTGTTCAAACATGATTGATTTAACCCAAAGTTTAGACAAGTTTCTGAAGCAGTTTGCCATCGTTGTGTCATTTGGCAACAGTTGAAAGCGGGAAAAGGGACAGTGGTTAATTTGAGCCACATTGGAAGAGCGGAATGTCCATTCATCAGAATGCAGATGGATTTTATTGCGATGCCTGTGTGTGGAGGTTTGAGATATGTGTTGGTGATTGATTGCATTTCTAGTCACTGGATTGAGGCTTACCCTACACAAAGAAATGATAGTCTCACAGTAGCGAAACTACTGCTTAGGGAACTGATACCATGTTTTGGAATTCCGATCTCTTTAGAATCAGATAAGGGAAGTCACTTCAACAATGAAGTAATTCAATTACTGTGTGCAGCATTGAACATTGAGCAGAAGTTGCATTGTAGTGTCCGCCCTGAAGCATCAGGACTAGTGGAACAGATAAATGGTACATTGAAGTCAAGAGTTGTAAAGATGTGTGCGTCCATGAATTAGAAATGGCCTAACGCATTGCCTTTAGTGTTGATGTTAATAAGAAATCAACTGACAGGAAGACAGGATTGTCACCGCATCAAATCCTCATGGGCAGAGCAATGAGGTTGCCAGTGATGCCTGTAAATACACTTGTCAACATTACAGATGATATGGTATTGAATTACTGCAAAGGTCTGGCTGATGTGGTTTACTCTTTCTCTCAGTTGGTGGAAGCCACCACACTGCCACTGATCTATGACCCAGGACACAATCTGAGAGCTGGAGACTGGGTTGTGGTCCAGAAACACGTGAGGAAAACTTATTTGGAGCCTCGTTGGAAGGGACCTTATCAGGTAGTTCTGACAACTACCACTGCTGTGAAGTGTGCTGGAATTCCGACCTGGATTCATGCGATTCACACAAAGAAAGTGGCATGTCCACTGGATCATGGAGAAGTATTGTTGAGAGTACCAACAACAGCGAGACAAGTCTCAGAGCCGGAAAGAGAACAAAGGGGAACTGAGACCAGATCTGAGCCCGTTGAGGACGGTTCAGTCACTCCTGTGAGAGATGAAGCAGAAGTCCTCCAGGAGGGTGCAGGAGAGCCTAGTCAGTTGAGGGCTTTCCCAGAAGCAGATGATCCTGAGAGACAAACAGAGCAATTACCAGACCCAGTGGGGGACGGAGTTGAGGTGGATCAGTGTCACTGTGATCTGACTCCTCCTGAACCGATTGCAGGTCCGTCAAGAGAAAACACTACAGAACAAGGAGAAGGTTTAAGTTTGACTCTGAAGAGAACACTGATAAAGGGTCCACTGAAAGGAGATAAGTGGCCGTAGTCGCAAACAGAAAAAGGGAAAGAAGTGGTTGTTAAGACAACAATTGAGAAAGCAGTAGATACACAAGGAGAGAAGATCTAAGTGAAGGAGAACGGAATGGTGATTGAAAATTGAAAAGACAAAGAATAGCAAGTTGAAGATACACAGGTCCTGAATGGGCTTATGCAACTATGAATGAATATCAGTAAGAGTTTTTGTCTTTTTGTTTTGATAGAGAGATTCTGGGTTAGTATTTTGGCACCTGAAGAAAGCTGATGAACTGAACTGTGGAAACAATCTGAGAACATTTTTGAGAAAGAGACCGTTGAAAGTAACCAGAAGAGACACTGATAACGTGGTTGGACTTTTGAAACCTGATTTTGACAAATCTGCTAACCGATTTTGACAAGGGATCCTGGAAGTGAGACTGAGAGCTGTAAATAATCGCTAAAAGAAGAGTTGTCTATTTTTGATTTTGCTGCAATTTTTCTAAATTTTCTTCTGCTTTCTGATTCTTTACAGGTCATGAGTAACATTAGTCAAGAAGGTAGGAATGCTAGGCGCTGTAAATATATGCGTATTGGTTTGGCAATTATGTGTGGGATTTTGCTTGTGGTGTTGATTGTGGGTATGTCTGTTCTTGATAAGAGTGAAGCCAACCAAACTTCTGCTTTTGAAATGACTAATTCACTAATTGCAATAGAGAAGTTTAGGCTAGATGAGAAATATTTGCATGGGGATACTAATGTTCAAGGAGAACTTTCTCCTAATGTTTTCTATCGCTTGTTGAGTGAGTATATTGAGTCAATGGATGCGAAGAATTGTTATGTGTGTACGCAGATTCCTTCATCAGTCAAGGAAGGAGTCACCTATCATAGATTTCCACTAATTTATGGAATAAGTTGTAGTCTGCTACTAACAATATTTTATACCCAGGAGTACATTCAGTACTTTTACTCAAATTATGATGTTGTGTTTTCATTTGTTCCTATAATTAGGTATTGGAGTAGAATAGCTAGGGATGATGACATAGTAATATATAGAGGTTTATTTGAACCTACATTGACGTTTGGCAGAGCTTATGCACACCGCAATAATCTGACATGCTTGCTTATACCTTTGGAGAAAAGCTTCTTAGATCACACAGATAACAGGAGAAAGGCATTAAAGGAGAAATTAGAAAAAAGCTTAGAGAAAAGGACCTACAAGAATGATTATGCTTATAGTGTTATAGTGCAATTAAAACACATGGGAAATTAGGTTTAGATGCACAACACGTAGGGAAACTTTTTATATATAGGCTTAAATCGCACACTGACACTTTATTTGTGGGAACGAGTGAATGTAGACATGTGTTTTTGTTTCAGAGAAAATGGACGTTTATGTTGAATGGATAGGACCCAGCTATTCCTGGGATTTATCACCTATGAGGTCTTAATGCTTATTACCGTCTTCCAAGAGGATGGTATGGGACATGTTATTTTGGGATAGTTTTCCCAAAGATTTATCAAATTGAGTATTTGAAGAAGTTTCCAAAAGTGACTGAATTACACCATAAGAGACAGAGGAGGGGGTCCTCTTCTGCTATAGTAGGTGATACATTTGGAGCAGTGATTCCTTCAGTGGGAGTCATTCTGAATTCAATAAAGATTTGAAAGTTCTCTAATATTGTGGATAACATGCTGACAAATTTTTCAGGGGCCATATTCCTGATAGATATTGAATTAGCTGCTGATAGAGCTATGACTCTTCAAAATAGTCTTGCTTTAGACATTCTTTTAGCAAAGGATGGTGGAGTCTGTAGAATGATTAATTCTAGGCATTGTTGTTTGTATATTCCTGATAATAGTAAAGAGATAAGGGACTTACTTACTAATCTGACTAATGAAAGTACTGATTTGAAAGAATTCAAAGAACCAGGTGTTTGGGAAAAAATTGGCAAAGGTTTTTCTTCAGTTGGAAATTTGGCTTATGCAAATTATGCAAAAGGATGAAAGTGAAAAGGTCCAGGAATAATCAGAGGAGGAAAAAAAAAAGGGAAAAATTGTACAGAAAAAATTCAAAAGGGAAACAAAAATATGAAGGGTTTGAATTGACAGAATTTTAGCTGATGCAATAATTTGTGGGTGGTAGCTAGTGTGATGACACATTTAGACATCAGAGGAGGGATTGCTAGCACAGGTGTTTCAATAAAAAGTATTAATGAGTGTTTATATATTCTGAATAATAAGTTTGTGTAGAAAATAAAATAACGTAGAAAAATAATGCACACATTTGAAAATGTGATTACGAAGCATGGCCACCAATTTTAATGAAATGTACTAATCAATGATTTAATCATATGAAATATTGATTATATGTTTGACTAATGTAGTAATATGTCATATTAAGGGTTATGCAGTAAGCTTTAGCTTTATTAATTGTAGGCCTTAACTTAGCGAATGTCTTGGCTTAGTGTGCCAGGCCTCATATCAAAGCTTTATTTCTTAACATTTAATAAAATGGCTGTCCTAGAGAGTTAAACTGTGATTTCTATTGTATTGTTTAAATGTGCTAATAACGGAAGCTTTCTCATGAGAACCGACTGTTAAAAGATGATGTTCCTGTGAATTTAACATTTTATGTGTAATGTGTGTGAGACTGACTTTCTCAGGAGGAGAACAATGGAGATACTGACTGGAGTGGAAGCTGCAATAGTATTGTTACCTGACAAGCCAGATGATGAGGACATTCCAGGACAAACCAATCAACGACATGTGAATGGAGTAATAGTAGAATTCATAGCTTTGGAGTTTTAGTTTTATTGGACAAAGTGTGAACATGCGATTAACTAACCATTAGGGATTTGGGAAGTAGTTTTATTAGTTTTAATATAACAATACTACACTGAGAGAATAAACCATCATTGCCCATTTTCTTGCTGGCTGAAAGGTCAATATTTCTTGTGCGTCTTGACAAGAGGCATGGTTAACTTTAATGCTTAGAGACTTTGGCCCATATTTATACTTTTCTAGTGCCGCATTTGTGCCAAGTGGTGCAAACTTACAAAATTCAATTATATTTTGTAAGTTTGCGCTGCTTTTGTGTAAAAAACGGACGCAAATGCAGTGCTAGAAAAGTATAAATATGGGCATTTGTGTTTTCTTAACTTTGAGGCTGAATCCTGATGCCTTACTGATCGACTGATGTAGGACGAAGACGGACTCTGCTTGCTGATCCACACTGAGGATAGGTATATTGTAATAGACTGTTGATTATTATGCATATTTGCTTTTCTTTCTAGGTACCAACTGCACTGTTTTGATAGAGCCATAGTTAGATGTTTTTTTTCCAAAGTTGTGTTACTAAATCTTTTTGCATGATGCCCAACATGCTGATGCTAATCTGGTGTTAGTTAAGGATCCTCACTAATGAAATCATGCTAATAGGGATTCATGCTTGATGAATTTCTCTGCTAAACGTAATGTATGTAATTACATTGACGCAGTTGACTTTGTTATTGATTTGACCATAACCTTAGAATGTGTTGTAGTTCAAGCTTTGATTCAATTACATTTTTTCTGCCACTTTGGACAGCCAGTCTTGTTTCTGTATGTGTTTCATTTGATTTTGAGACTAATCTACATGATCTTAGCATTGTTAATATAGGGAAATAAATATTCTAACTTTTATTAAAAGGTGTGGTTATTCATGACGGAAAGTTAATTTGACAATTACAGACTCCATTGATTATTGTTGCTATTGATTGCTAATGATTATTGATTACTGTGTATTGTTATTGATTATCTACTGGAGCTATGGTAAGAACATCTTAATTGTGAGTCAAAAAATTAATCGACCTATTCGCATACCCTTGTAAGTTTACTTATTAAGGTCAGACGCGCTAACAGAGGTATGGGTAAAAAATCAACTCCATGGTGAGAGGAGAGTAGGGTGACCACCCATCTGTAATTTTTTCACTGACTGCCCATAAATTAGTCCTAACATTCAGTGCCTATGACTGACATCTTAATGGACAGCATTTGTCCATAATTTTAGCCTCTCAGCTAAAAGGGAAAAGTTAATTCCCACAACAGATTCTCCAACTGAAGGGAGGAGAAGAAGTCTGCTGTGCTGCCTTCTGAAGGAAGGGGCAAAGAGTTAAAATAAATAAGCCTTCTTGGCAGGATTTCTGGTTCCCCAAAGAAATGCAAACGTGTGCAATTGGTTAATCTGCTTGGGATGTGTTAATTGTTGGAGTCACTTGAAGCTTCTTGATGACAAGAAATTTTATTTTTGAGAGGTTACTGTGTGGGTGTTCCAAGCTAAGCTATGGAGTACATGCTTTCAATGGATGGTTATAAAAAGTACTTGCACTAGGTGTAATCCGGTTATTCCTGATATCTCTACTTTAGAAGCACTTTTATCTTTAAAACTAAATGTATTTTGTACATTTAGTAGCAGCCTACCTTATACTGTGTTTAATGCATGTTTAAAGCATGTTTAAAATAATGACAAACATTCACAGATCTTTCAGGGACCTCCTAGCACAAAAAATACACAAGTCACTTCAATTCTGTGAGCCTCTGGTTCCAGACATATACATCTGTAGTGATGGTATTAACAAATAGAGGTTTCACAACATAAGATTATGGTGTTCATGCTGGCGGTCAAAACACTGACCGCCAGTGACCCCGGCACCCCGCCGGCCAAATTATGAACATTTCTGTGTGCCGGCGGGTGGAAACATTGTTTCTGCCCTCTGGCTCACCGAAAGGCACAGCCAGGACTTGACCATCAATGCCTCTGTGCAGCAGGTGCAGTTGCCGACCTGTGTGACGGGGCACTGCACTGGGGCCCCTGCACTGCCCCTGCAAAGTGCATGGGCAGTGCAGGGGCCCCCAGGTGTGCCCCGGGGCACCCCCTCCGCCAGTCTTTCCCTGGCAGGTGAACCCGCCAGGAAAAGGGTGGTGGAAATGGGAACATTACCCACAGGGTAGCGCAGCTACCCTAACGGATAGTGTTTCCACTCACCGCCAGACTGCCTGATGACAGAAACCTGGCGGTGAGTGAGGCTGCCGATGGCGGCCCTCACCCGGTCCATTATGGGATGGGTTGTCCTGCCATACCTGCTGGCGATTTCAGCCGCCAATGCCGGCATGGCGGGACAACCCCATAATAAGGGCCTATATGTCGTTACTTGACAGTGAGAGATCAACAAAATATTTAGGGCAGATTTAAGAGCCCTTAGTGCCTTCTTGAGTCACATGAGCTTCATTTTTTTACCCTAATGTGGCCCAACAAGGCCAAAATGCTGCGCCAAATTTACAAAGTGGCACAACACATGTATTGTGGCACTTTGTAACCCTTTGGCTACATTAAGCCTGTGCCATGCATAATGTATGCAAAGGGCACAAATAAGAGGTTTCATTGTGTCATTTTTTTCGGCACTTTCAAAGCCTGCTCAGAGCAGGCATTAAATTGAGGTACACCATTGTTTCCAATGGGCCTCAACGGGCTTTGTAAGATTAGCGTCAACATTTTTAACGGTAATCCTGCAACGCTCCGAACTAGCATAAAAAGATTCTGACACTAGTTCCCTAACTACTGCCATTGTGAGCTGTATCTTAGATAAGGTGCACACATGGTGGTGTTAGGGGGGTGCTAAGGGGCACAAGAAGAGTGGTGCTGCACTGGGCGCAGTGCCACTTTTCTTAAATCTGGCCCATACAGACCATTTGACTCTTTTTAGTTACACCTTTAATTCTGCCTTCTTCTCACTGACACTGTCCCCATGGCAGTATCCATATGCCTTTGAATGCACTTTAGCTGCTGCACTGAATAACTTTGAGGTAGGCGAGCCAACAAATTAACAAGGAGAGCTGAACCAATGTCTGACTCTGAACTTAGATCCAATGAACAGGCCAAGCCATGATATGTTTGCTATGTAAATCGCATAATAAACATCCTATCAAATATAATAAAATTCAATAGAAGTGTATTTCTTTAACATGTGAAGTACTGACATTTAAGTCTATTAAATCTAATACAATAGGCTTTTGTACAACTGGCATTTGGAACTCACGTACTTGAAAGTGATTTTATATAAACTACTGAAGAAAGAAAAGTTTTGGAGAAATAAAATATTTGCCTAAGATCACACAATTTAAGCAGGGAAGCTGCATTACACACTTACATTACACAAGGTCACATTCATTGTTTACAGGCATGGAGAGATTAAGAGATTTGGTCAGAATCACAGGATTTTGAGCTGATGCTGAGACTTGAACCTGGTTGCCTGGATTCCAACTTGGCAGCTATGGTCCTAACGCCACATTTCAGGTAGAGGGAACAAGACAGGCAGAAGCCATATGAAAGTTCAGCTCTTTATGGACTTGAGACTCCAACAGGTTCTAGAGCTGAGCCAGAGCCAGGCTTAAGGCTCAAGTCTGACTCAACCTCTCAGTGGCTCACTTACCTATAGAATAGAAGTATAATGTCTAAAAAGTCAGTGATATGATGACCTGTCTTGACTTACCTTCATTATTTTGAGAGGCCTGTGGCATGCCACTGATGAACTTGCCCTGGGCAAAGCCAACCTGTACGAGTGGGGTTTTGCAGACCGAATTGCCCTGGGTGGCCCAGCAAAGAATGGTATGTAGGAAACTATAAGTCGTGCAATTAGCCCTCATTAAACTCTTTACAGTTAATCGCCGTCTTATGCAGGTGGCAGCCAGTGAAGCACCCATTGGCGCTGTGCAGCTAAATATTGGTGTTCTAAGTCCAGGCCGGCTAATCCACCCACAGTCACGGGTGGCTTTGGGTGGAAAATGCTACCCAGCAATGCCAGAGCCCCAAAATCAGATGTGGAACATGTTGAGGAATCTCAAGAAGGAACAATTGCTGAGCAGGTGAAGGTTTGCAAAATAATACAATAACTGCAATTGCATGACCATTTTTCTCTAGTGCAACGTGGCCTATTACTGAAAGTGGAAGAGAAGACCAAAAGGCAAACTGGGCTCGGAGGGACTGTGTCTAGATTTCTATCCTGCAAATCAGTGGGAAAATTGTGGATCTTAGTCCCTTGTAATCGAAAGGTACCTGATCCCCAGTTCATTCTGGGGTCTAATTGTATGTAATGGGGAAAAAAACTAAAATATGTTAAAGAAACACTTCTTATAGTATAAAACTATAGCATCTTCTTACATTTTGCTTGTGTAATTTACATACCAAATATTTTGAAGATTTGTCATGTACTTTGGCACTAAAGACTGAGCCACGTCACTGGTTTGGCCTTGACTCGGTGGCAGAACCATTTTAAAACATGGACATAGTGGGCAATTGCACACCACAACATTCCAGAGAGGCTGACCCATGCTCACCCTTCACAACCATGACCAGCGGATATTTCTACCAGTACAGTTTGCCAGGGTCAATGCGTGCTGCTTGTTAAATCACTTGACAATGCCTCTTCTGTTTCTCTCCTCTCTGCTGAGATAAATCTCCAAGTAGAAAATTCTTCCTGCTACTCATGGCAGGCCCATCTTGTCTGATTTCAGGAATTGTCCTATCTTGTTCTTCTCTTCCTCATTTTCTAGTTCTTAGTAACAACCCTTTTTATTATTTGCGGTGGAACTCCCATCTGATCTCAATTTCATCCTGCTTTTTTAATTCTATTTGTCTGGTATTCTGGGCTCCCAGTTCTGAGCTACATGTAGAGTTCCGGAAGAACATTCTAATGCTGTGAGACCACAGACAAGTTGTGGTTAACTCCCATAAAAACATTAGGTGTGAGACTGGAGATTGAGGTGAGCCAGGTGTTTCTGTTCCACTTGTCCAATCTAGCAGATTTCATTTACCTTAATGTTTCCCAGACTGTTTCATAGGTTTTAAAGTGTTTAGAATGTTGTTGTTGCTTTCTGTTCTTGAACGTTTCCGTAAATCTGGATAGGGGTGATGCCCTTGGCACTGTGCTCAAGGGAATTATTTAGTATTGAACAAGGATATCATGTGCACCTCAATGTAGCATTCCTAGAGGCAATCATACAAAGACCTTAGTGAATAAATGGTGCTATGTAGAACATAGTAAATAATTGCATTGATAAAGTAGTGGAGTATGGACTCTCCTTGGATGTGTCTGTAAAATTGGCATTTTGTCCTAAATTTCAACACTATGGGGGTCATTCTGACCTCGGCGGTAAAAGGCGCTTACCACCGGTCAGAAGACCGCCATAACACCGCCGTGGGCGCGGGAAACCGCCACGGTCATTCTGACCGGCAACAGGCAAACCGCCAAAAACCCGACATCCACAAAAGTCCGCCACACCAACGGCCAGCGAAAAACTGGCGATGACCAAACCTCCACCGTCACTCCAACAGAAATACGCCCATCCCATTCCGACCCACGAATCCACGCGGCGGTCTTTCAACCGCGGTATTTCATTGGCGGTACACACCGCTGCGGTCAAAATACACACACAGCTCCAAAACACTGCCACATTGGACATTTTGAAATACATACACCTGATACACATACAAACACCACTCCCACACACCCAATACAATATAAAACACACACCCACATCACCCACAAACCCCTATGACCACCATTAATTGACTAAGGCCAGAGAGAGACACCACCAGCTAGTACAGAGCATTCACAGGCACATAACACCATCACTCACACAACATCCACGCACAAAACACCACACACCACCACAGTCATCACCACAAACACCACCCCACACCTCATCCACATCACCCCATGGCACCCCAAAGACACCCCAGGTTTTCAGACGCTGAACTCAGGGTCATGGTGGAGGAAATAGTTCGGGTAGAGCCCCAGCTCTTCGGGACACAGGTGCAGAACACCACCATTGCCAGGAAGATGGAGCTATGGCAAAGAATAGTGGACAGGGTCAACGCTGTGGGTCAGCATCCACGTAATCGGGACGACATCAGGAAGCAGTGGAACGACCTACGGGGGAAGGTGCGTTCCATGGTATCCAGACACAACATCGCGGTGCAGAAGACTGGCGGCGGACCCCCACCTCAACCCCCAGAATTTACAACATGGGAGGAACAGGTCTTGGCGATCCTGCATCCTGAGGGCCTCGCCGGAGTATCTGGAGGAATGGACTCTGGTAAGTCTAATCTCAACTACTTCATCCCCCCCCACCCACCGGCAAGCCAATTCATACCCCCACCCTCCCTCCCCACCCCCATCACACATCCTCCTTGCTAATGTCTCACCATCACAACCCACCCATCCCTACACCAAGCCCTGCATGCGACCACAAACCATGGACACCCATCACCTAAGCATGCCCACTGCACATATCCATCCCCCCCCAAACCACCCTCACAACAGCCCCCACAAGGGAATGCCAGCACTGGGGTACACGGGCACCCACCCATTGCACGCTATGGCACACACAGAAGCAATAACCATACTCTTATACCCCTGCAGGACCCGAACGCCACAACACCGCCCAGGAGGGTCCAGAAATGTCCATTCCCCCACCAGAAGAGGCCCACAGTGATGACAGCAGCTCTGTATCCCTGGACCCAGATGACCAGCCCGGCTCATCGGGGACCTCGGGACAGTCGGTTCCCCTCAGACAGCCAGAGGCCACAGCAGACCTACCCCCTCTGGGAACACCAGCACAGCACCCACCCAGCGGGCCCATGCCTCTGTCTCCAGGACACGTCAAGCAGCGGTGTGTCCACCACTACAGGGCACCCAGGTTAACCCACCACCCCAACAACAACAGGGACTTGGGGGCAGTGGTAGTGGGCACACGGTCCAGGGGACAGTGGCCCAGGGAAACAGGGGAACTGGGAGGGCTACTGTGCGACAGGGGGGGGACAGGCCCAGGGAACCCACTCTCCACGAGGCCCTGTCCTCCATCATGGGAGCATACCACCACTCCCAGGAGACGATGGCGACGGTCCTGGCCAGGTTCCAGGAGATCCAGGTACTGCAGGAGGAACAGTTTATGGGGTTCAGGGAAGAACTCAGAAACATCAGTTCCGCAATGGGCACCATCGTTGTGGCTCTCAATCAGATTGTCAGCACATTGCGGGACCATGTGGCACCACAAAGGGCCCCTGTCACTAGCATGGACCAAGAACAGGCTACCACCTCCGCCGGCGCTAGTGGACAGGAGGCCCGACACAAGAACAACAGGCCACCAGAACCCCACCCCCTGCAGAAAGAGAACCACCCCGCAAGCGGGGCCTGAGATCTAGGAAGAAGACAGAGTAAGATGCCAAGACCCCCGCCAGGAAAGGATACCCCCTGATTGTCATCCCACTGCCCCACATTGTCACCCTGTCCAACCTTAAACTGCCCCTGCTCCACCTTCCACAGGCATATGGACAATGCACCTGTGAGACTGAAAATCTGGACTCTGCCATGGACATTCCTCCACCATCACCCATCACCGAATTGCAACCATTACCTAAAATTGAGCACTTTAATAAACACACTTATTGCACAAAAATAATCTGGAGTCTGCCTGTATTTTTGAACAAATGTATTACACAGAACCGTGCCAAAATATCCAGTAACATTGTGATGAAAACATACCACTGTCACACAGCTGTAGTCCATGGGGAAACAAAGCAGAGGTCACGGAGTGGGGCCCACATCTCTGAAATTGGAAGGGAAAGTCACAACTCAGTTAACATACACTGGGGGGAAACTCAGACAGTAGAGAGGCAGGAGACTTTAAGTAAATGTAAAATGCCGGTGTTGATTCTTACCTGTATGTCATTGAAAATACTGCTGTATTACTGTGTCCCTGTTGTCTGTGTCGTCCTCTTTGTCTTCCTCCTCTTCACTCTCCGCAGGCTCCACAGCTGCCACAACACCACCATCTGGACCATCCTCCTGCAGGAAAGGCACCTGGCGTCGCAAAGCCAGGTTGTGAAGCATACAGCAGGCCACGATGATATGGCACACCTTCCTTGGTGAGTACATTAGGGATCCACCTGTCATATGGAGGCACCTAAACCTGGCCTTCAGGAGGCCAAAGGTCCGCTCGATCACCCTACTAGTACGCCCATGGGCCTCATTGTACCGTTCCTCTGCCCTTGTCCTGGGATTCCTCACTGCGGTCAGTAGCCAGGACAGGTTCGGGTAACCAGAGTCACCAATTAGCCACACACGGTGTCTCTGAAGTAGTTCCATCACGTAAGGGATGCGGCTATTTCACATGATGTACGCGTCATGCACTGACCCAGGGAACTTGGCATTTACATGGGAGATGTACTGGTCAGCCAAAGAGACCACCTGGACATTCATGGAATGATAACTTTTTCTGTTCCTGTACATCTGTTCACTCGTGCTGGGGGGGACCAAAGCAACATGTGTCCCATCAATTGCCCCAATGATGTTGTGAATATGTCCAAGCGCATAGAAATCACCCTTCACTGTAGCCAAATCGCCCACCTCAGGGAAAACAATGTAGCTCCGCATGTATTTCAGCAGGGCAGACAACACTCTGGACAACACCTTGGAAAACATAGGCTGAGACATCCCTGATGAAATGGCCACTGTTGTTTGAAATTACCCACTTGCCAAAAAATGGAGTACTGACAGAACCTGCACTAGAGGGGGGATCCCTGTGGGTTGGCGGATGGGTGACATCAGGTCTGCCTCCAGCTGGGCACACAGTTCCTGTATAGTGGCTCTGTCAAGCCTGTATGTCAGTATGACATGTCTTTCTTCCATTGTCGACAGGTCCACCAGCGGTCTGTACACGGGAAGATTCCTCCATCTCCTCGCAAGTCCCAGCGGACGGTGCCTAGGAAGGACAACATGGAGCACAGAGTCAATCAACCCACAGGTACGTTCCCACAGCTTACACAGTACACGATTCTCAATGCATTGAAAGGTTTGTATGAGTGTTGATGCAAGGCCTAGGTATGTGTGACGCAGTAGAAATTAAGCCATGTGGGCCCCTGAAATGGCGGCTCCCTGACCTGTGAAGTGCGACAGTGGGATGTGAGGTCAATGCGCTGGCGTGGCACAAAGGCGCATTGGTTAACATTGAACCCTATGGGTCTCAGGAGCCAATGACGATGTGCGCCGGCGGTCGCGGTACGCACTGCCGCGGTACGCACCGCCGCGGGCGTGACCGCCAATTTCTATCTGCTTAATCACTCGATACCTGATCATCCACAGGAGAGGACCTATACTGCAAGTGCTGCTGTGACCTCAGTCTGGAAGAGACAATGGCTGCTGCGACTGGGGAAAGGGCCCCTGCCTTCACTTCTGAAGAATTGGAGAAACTCGTGGATGGGGTCCTCCCCCAGTATGCGCTACTCTACGGTCCTCCAGACCAACAGGTAAGTACACTGGGACCATGCTTTGTGGCCAATGCCTGGGTTGAGTGGGGTGAATGAAAGAAGGTGGGGAGGGGAGCGAATGAGGCATGTATCAAACGACAGATGAGAGCATGTGCGACATGGCAAGGGTGGGTATGGGGCCACTCACATCGAGCATGCAGAAGGTGATGATTTTTTCTTTTCTCCCCCTGTACATGTCACATAGGTCAGCGCCCATCAGAAAATCGAAATTTGGCGTGCCATCGTCAAGGACGTCCGGACCCTGGGGGTCCACAACAGACGGGGCACCCACTGCCGGAAGAGGTGGGAGGACATCTGCCGCGGGAGCAGGAAGGCCGCAGAGGCTCTGCTGGGGATGGCCTCCCAACGTAGGAGGGCTGCCAGTCGTCAATTGACCCCCCTGATGTCCCGGATCCTGGCAGTGGCCTACCCCGATTTGGATGGGCGCGTGAGGACATCACAGCAGACACAAGGGGGTGAGTACAAGCACATTCTGCTGATTTTGCGCGCAGTGGAGGTGTCTGGGTGGGGGAGGAGGGCTGTGGGTATCCCTAGGCCAGGGCGATTTCTGTAGGCTATGCCCCTCCGTTAGGCATGGCCCTGTGCCCCCGCCCCCCACCTCTGTAGGTTGCCTAGTACAGCTATTCATGGCCCTGTGTCACCTATGTGTGGAGTTGTCGTCCATAGGCTTGTAGGCCATGTCCCACGGATTGAGTAGTGTACCCCAAGTGCGCAGCGTAGTGCAGGGGGCTTCTGTGTCTGTCCTCTCCGCCAACGGTGTCGCCAATGCATGCACTCAACATGTCTCTGTTTCTCCACCCCCCCCCTTTTTTGTTGGTCTTCCTGTTCATGTGTGCATTAGCATCATCAGGCGGAGGAGAAGTGGCATCGGAGCACGAGGGAGCTGCATCTCACATGGCCATGGAGGGCCATGCAACTGACTCGGACTTCACCAGTGAGACGGAGGGCGAGGGGAGCTCCACAGCAGGGACACGTGGTGACACCAGCGACACAGACACATCCTCGGAAGGGAGCTCCCATGTGGTGGCGGCAACATCCGTGCCCACCGCAATTACAGGTACAGCCGCCACCCAGTGCACCAGCTCCGCCCTCCCAGCAGCCCCTCAGTGTTCGCCCCGTGCCCGCTCACCCAGGAAGGTGGGCATCTCCTTCGCCCCAGGCACCTCAGCCCCCTGCCCCAGTTACCCCTGCTGCCCTCAGTAAGGAGGTCATTGACCTCCTGAGGGCGCTCGTTGTTGGGCAGTCTACCCTTTTGAATGCCATCCAGGGTGTAGAAAGGGAGGTGCACCGGAGTAATGCATACCTGGAGGGCATTCATTCGGGTCAGGCTGCCCATCAGCGATCGTTCAACGCTCTGGCCTCAGCACTGACGGGAGCCATTGTCCCTGTCTCCTGCCTCCCCCTCCAACTTCCTCCACCCAGTCCCACTCCCCTGTACCTCTGCCTATCCCAGACACACCTACAGACCAGCCTGCACACACCTCAACATCCAAGGGAAGCTCATCCAGACATAAGCATCACACATCACACAAGCATTCACCCAAGCAACATCCACATGCAGACATGCCAACAGCCACTGCCTCCTCTGTGTCCCCCTCCTCCTCATCTCCCTCCTCCCTCCCTGTGACGTCTCCACTCACACTTGCATGCACAACATCTTCAGCCACTACGACCATCACCACCCCACTACCATTTACACATCCCCTGTGTCCTCTCCCAGTGTGTCTGTCACCCCCTCTTCCAAACCACACAAACGCAGACAGTCACCCACCCAACAGCCATCCACCTCACGACAGCCTCCAGCACAAGCACCTGCACCCAAAGACACCAGACTTGACTCTCCTACAACCACATCCTCTTCCTCCACTCCCATACCCACTACAACTACCCGTCCCTGTCTTTCTAAATTGATTTTCCTTTCCAACCTTGACCTCTTTCCAACCACTGACCCACCCCCTCCATCTCATAAGACTCCAATCAGCACCTCAGCCACCACAAAACCTGGACCTACAAGGACAATAGTCCAAGGATTTTGGAGTCCACCACCTTCAAGGCCAGCGACTTCGGCTAGCAGTAAAGAGACGGCCAGCTCACCCCCTAAAAAGAAATCCAAGAAAGCCAGTGCCCGGCGCGAGAGGCCAAAGACAGCAGGCTCCAAAGGCACTACCCTGGCACCGTCAGGAAGTGGGGTGCCACCTGGCACACCGCCAAAGGGAGAAAAGGGCCACAGACGAGCAGGGAAGGGTGGCAAGGGCAGCACGCCCGACAAGTCCGGCAGCAGGCGAGCTGCCCAGGAGGGCCCCAGCAGCCCAATTCCAGGTGTACAGGAGGACACCCACGGGCCCGGGACGGCAGCACAGGAGGGCCCAGCAAGCGAGGAGACAGATGTTACACGAAGGGCCCGGCAGTCACATGTCAGGTGGCGAGTGAAATCCATGTAATGGCCGGATCTAGTGACCTGGACACACATGTCAAGAACCGCTGAACAGGGCCCTTCCAGTCAAGCACCGCTGAACAGGGCCCTTCCAGTCAAGAACCGCTGAACAGGGCCCTTACAGTCAAGCACCGCTGAACAGGGCCCTTCCAGTGAAGAACCGCTGAACAGGGCCCTTCCAGTCAAGCACCGCTGAACAGGACCCTTCCAGTCAAGAACCGCTGAAAATGGCCCTTCAAGTCAAGCACCGCTGAACAGGGCCCTTCCAGTCAAGCACCGCTGAACAGGGCACCGCCGTCTCAAGAACTGCTGAACAGGGCCCTTTCAGTCAAGCACCACTGAACAGGGCCCTTCCAGTCAAGAACCGCTGAACAGGGCCCTTCAAGTCAAGCACCGCTCAACAGGGCACCGCCGTCTCAAGAACCGCTGAACAGGGCCCTTCCAGTCAAGCACCGCTGAACAGGGCCCTTCCAGTCAAGAACCGCTGAACAGGGCCCTTCAAGTCAAGCACCGCTGAACAGGGCACCGCCGTCTCAAGAACCGCTGAACAGGGCCCTTCCAGTCAAGCGCCGCTGAACAGGGCCCTTCCAGTCAAGCACCGCTGAACAGGGCGCTTCCAGTCAAGCACCGCTGAACAGGGCACCGCCATCTCAAGAACCGCTGAACAGGGCCCTTCCAGTCAAGCACCGCTGAACAGGGCCCTTTCAGTCAAGAACCGCTGAACAGGGCCCTTCAAGTCAAGCACCGCTGAACAGGGCACCGCCGTCTCTGAACCGCTCCGCTGGGCACCGCCGTCTCTGCACCGCTCCGCTGGGCCCTTCATCTCAAGCACCGCTCCGCTGGGCCCTTCCTCTCAAGCACCGCTCCGCTGGGCACCGCCGTCTCTGCACCGCTCCGCTGGGCCCTTCATCTCAAGCACCACTCCGCTGGGCCCTTCATCTCAAGCACCGCTCCGCTGGGCACCGCCGTCTCAAGCACCGCTCCGCTGGGCACCGCCGTCTCTGCACCGCTCCGCTGGGCCCTTCCTCTCTAGCCGGGCTCCGCTGGGCCCTTCCTCTCAAGCACCGCTCCGCTGGGCACCGCCGTCTCTGAACCGGTCCACTGGGCACCGCCGTCTCTGCACCGCTCCGCTGGGCCCTTCATCTCAAGCACCGCTCCGCTGGGCCCTTCCTCTCAAACACCGCTCCGCTGGGCTCTTCCTCTCAAGCACCGCTCTGCTGGGCACCGCCGTCTCTGCACCGCTCCACTGGGCCCTTCATCTCAAGCACCGCTCCGCTGGGCACCGCCGTCTCAAGCACCGCTCCGCTGGGAACCGCCGTCTCTGCACCGCTCCGCTGGGCCCTTCATCTCAAGCACCGCTCCGCTGGGCCCTTCATCTCAAACACCGTTCCGCTGGGCCCTTCCTCTCAAGCACCGCTCCGCTGGGCCCTTCATCTCAAGCACCGCTCCGCTGGGCCCTTCCTCTCAAGCACCGCTCTGCTGGGCACCGCCGTCTCTGCACCGGTCCGCTGGGCCCTTCATCTCAAGCACCGCTCCGCTGGGCCCTTCCTCTTAAGCACCGCTCCGCTGGGCACCGCCGTCTCAAGCAACGCTCCGCTGGGCACCGCCGTCTCTGCACTGCTCCGCTGGGCCCTTCATCTCAAGCACCGCTCCGCTGGGCCCTTCCTCTCAAGCACCACTCAGCTGGGCCCTTCCTCTCAAGCACCGCTACGCTGGGCACCGCCGTCTCTGCACCACTCCGCTGGGCCCTTCATCTCAAGCACCACTCCGCTGGGCCCTTACTCTCAAGCACCGCTCCGCTGGGCACCGCCGTCTCTGCACCGCTCCGCTGGGCCCTTCATCTCAAGCACCGCTCCGCTGGGCCCTTCCTCTCAAGCACCGCTCCGCTGGGCACCGCCGTCTCTGCACCGCTCCGCTTGGCCCTTCATCTCAAGCACCGCTCCGCTGAGCACCGCCGTCTCTGCACCGCTCCGCTGGGCCCTTCATCTCAAGCACCGCTCCGCTGGGCCCTTCCTCTCAAGCACCGCTCCGCTGTTCACCGCCATCTCTGCACCGGTCCGCTGGGCCCTTCATCTCAAGCACCGCTCCGCTGGGCCGTTCATCTCAAGCACCGCTCCGCTGGGCCCTTCCTCTCAAGCACCGCTCCTCTGGGCCCTTCCTCTCAAGCACCGCTCCGCTGGGCACTGCCGTCTCTGCACCACTCCGCTGGGCCCTTCATCTCAAGCACCGCTCCGCTGGGCACCGCCGTCTCAAGCACTGCTCCACTGGGCACCGCCGTCTCTGCACCGCTCCGCTGGGCCCTTCATCTCAAGTACCGCTCCGCTGGGCACCGCCGTCTCTGCACCGCTCCGCTGGGCCCTTCATCTCAAGCACTGCTCCGCTGGGCCCTTCCTCTCAAGCACTGCTCCGCTGGGCACCGCCGTCTCTGAACCGGTCCGCTGGGCACCACCGTCTCTGCACCGCTCCACTGGGCCCTTCATCTCAAGCACCGCTCCGCTGGGCCCTTCCTCTCAAGCAACGCTCCGCTGGGCCCTTCCTCTCAAGCACTGCTCCGCTGGTCACCGCCGTCTCTGCACCGCTCCGCTGGGCCCTTCATCTCAAGCACCGCTCTGCTGGGCACCGCCGTCTCAAGCACCGCTCCGCTGGGCACCGCCGTCTCTGCACCGCTCCGCTGGGCCCTTCATCTCAGGCACCGCTCCGCTGGGCCCTTCCTCTCAAGCACCGCTCCGCTGGGCACCGCCGTCTCTGCACCGGTCCGCTGGGCCCTTCATCTCAAGCACCGCTCTGCTGGGCACCGCCGTCTCAAGCACCGCTCCGCTGGGCACCGCCGTCTCTGCACCGCTCCGCTGGGCCCTTCATCTCAGGCACCGCTCCGCTGGGCCCTTCCTCTCAAGCACCGCCCCACTGGGCACCGCCGTCTCTGCACCAGTCCGCTGGGCCCTTCATCTCAAGCACCGCTCCGCTGGGCCCTTCCTCTCAAGCACCGCTCCGCTGGGCACCGCCGTCTCTGCACCGCTCCGCTGGGCCCTTCATCTCAAGCACCGCTCCGCTGGGCCCTTCCTCTCAAGCACCGCTCCGCTGGGCACCGCCGTCTCTGCACCGCTCCGCTGGGCCCTTCATCTCAAGCACCACTCCGCTGGGCACCGCCGTCTCTGCACCGCTCCGCTGGGCCCTTCATCTCAAGCACCGCTCCGCTGGGCCCTTCCTCTCAAGCACCGCTCCGCTGGGCACCGCCGTCTCTGAACCGGTCCGCTGGGCACCGCCGTCTCTGCACCGCTCCGCTGGGCCCTTCATCTCAAGCACCGCTCCGCTGGGCCCTTTCTCTCAAGCACCGCTCTGCTGGGCCCTTCCTCTCAAGCACCGCTCCGCTGGGCACCGCCGTCTCTGCACCGCTCCGCTGGGCCCTTCATCTCAAGCACCGCTCCGCTGGACACCGCCGTCTCAAGCACCGCTCCGCTGGGTACCGCTGTCTCTGCACCGCTCCGCTGGGCCCTTCATCTCAAGCACCGCTCCGCTGGGCCCTTCCTCTCAAGCACCGCTCCGCTGGGCACCACCGTCTCTGCACCAGTCCGCTGGGCCCTTAATCTCAAACACCGCTCCGCTGGGCCCTTCATCTCAAGCACCGCTCCACTGGGCCCTTCCTCTCAAGCACCGCTCCGCTGGGCACCGCATTCTCTGCACCACTCCGCTGGGCCCTTCATCTCAAGCACCGCTCTGCTGGGCCCTTCCTCTCAAGCACCGCTCCGCTGGGCACCGCCGTCTTTGCACCGCTCCGCTGGGCCCTTCATCTCAAGCACCGCTCCGCTGTGCACCGCCGTCTCTGCACCGCTCCGCTGGGCCCTTCATCTCAAGCACTGCTCCGCTGGGCCCTTCCTCTCAAGCACCGCTCCGCTGGGCACCGCCGTCTCTGAACCGGTCCGCTGGGCACCGCCGTCTCTGCACCGCTCCGCTGGGCCCTTCATCTCAAGCACCGCTCCGCTGGGCCCTTACTCTCAAGCACCGCTCTGCTGGGCCCTTCCTCTCAAGCACCGCTCCGCTGGGCACCGCCGTCTCTGCACCGCTCCGCTGGGCCCTTCATCTCAAGCACCGCTCCGCTGGACACCGCCGTCTCAAGCACCGCTCCGCTGGGTACCGCTGTCTCTGCACCGCTCCGCTGGGCCCTTCATCTCAAGCACCGCTCCGCTGGGCCCTTCCTCTCAAGCACCGCTCCGCTGGGCACCGCCGTCTCTGAACCGGTCCGCTGGGCACCACCGTCTCTGCACCGCTCCGCTGGGCCCTTCATCTCAAGCACCGCTCCGCTGGGCCTTTCCTCGCAAGCACCGCTCCACTGGGCCCTTCCTCTCAAGCACTGCTCCGCTGGTCACCGCCGTCTCTGCACCGCTCCGCTGGGCCCTTCATCTCAAGCACCGCTCTGCTGGGCACCGCCGTCTCAAGCACCGCTCCGCTGGGCACCGCCGTCTCTGCACCGCTCCGCTGGGCCCTTCATCTCAGGCACCGCTCCGCTGGGCCCTTCCTCTCAAGCACCGCTCCGCTGGGCACCGCCGTCTCTGCACCGGTCCGCTGGGCCCTTCATCTCAAGCACCGCTCTGCTGGGCCCTTCCTCTCAAGCACCGCTCCGCTGGGCACCGCCGTCTCTGCACCGCTCCGCTGGGCCCTTCATCTAAAGCACCGCTCCGCTGGGCCCTTCCTCTCAAGCACCGCTCCGCTGGGCACCGCCGTCTCTGCACCGCTCCGCTGGGCCCTTCATCTCAAGCACCGCTCCGCTGGGCACCGCCATCTCCGCACCGCTCTGCTGGGCACCGCCATCTCTGCACCGCTCCGCTGGGCCCTTCATCTCAAGCACTGCTCTGCTGGGCCCTTCCTCTCAAGCACCGCTCCGCTGGGCACCGCCGTCTCTGAACCGGTCCGCAGGGCACCGCCGTCTCTGCACCGGTCCGCTGGGCCCTTCATCTCAAGCACCGCTCCGCTGGGCCCTTCCTCTCAAGCACCGCTCCGCTGGGCACCGCCGTCTCTGCACCGCTCCGCTGGGCCCTTCATCTCAAGCACCGCTCCGCTGGGCACCGCCGTCTCAAGCACCGCTCCGCTGGGTACCGCCGTCTCTGCACCGCTCCGCTGGGCCCTTCATCTCAAGCACCGCTCCGCTGGACCCTTCCTCTCAAGCACCGCTCTGCTGGGCACCGCTGTCTCTGCACCAGTCCGCTGGGCCCTTAATCTCAAGCACCGCTCCGCTGGGCCCTTCCTCTCAAGCACCGCTCCGCTGGGCACCGCCGTCTCTGCACCGGTCCGCTGGGCCCTTCATCTCAAGCACCGCTCCGCTGGGCCCTTCCTCTCAAGCACCGCTCCGCTTGGCACCGCCGTCTCTGCACCGCTCCGCTGGGCCCTTCCTCTCAAGCACCGCTCCGCTGGGCCCTTCCTCTCAAGCACCGCTCCGCTGGGCACCGCCGTCTCTGCACCGCTCCGCTGGGCCCTTCATCTCAAGCACCGCTCCGCTGGGCACCGCCGTCTCAAGCACCGCTCCGCTGGGTACCGCCGTCTCTGCACCGCTCCGCTGGGCCCTTCATCTCAAGCACCGCTCCGCTGGGCCCTTCCTCTCAAGCACCGCTCTGCTGGGCACCGCTGTCTCTGCACCAGTCCGCTGGGCCCTTAATCTCAAGCACCGCTCCGCTGGGCCCTTCCTCTCAAGCACCGCTCCGCTGGGCACCGCCGTCTCAAGCACCGCTCCGCTGGGCTCCGCTGGGCACCGCTGGGCACCGCTGTCTCTGCACCTCTCCGCTGGGCCCTTCATCTCAAGCACCGCTCCACTGGGCCCTTCCTCTCAAGCACCTCTCCGCTGGGCACCGCCGTCTCTGCACCACTCCGCTGGGCCCTTCATCTCAAGCACTGCTCCGCTGGGCCCTTCCTCTCAAGCACCGCTCCGCTGGGCACCGCCGTCTCTGCACCGCTCCTCTGGGCCCTTCATCTCAAGCACCGCTCCGCTGAGCACCGCCGTCTCTGCACCGCTCCGCTGGGCCCTTCATCTCAAGCACCGCTCCGCTGGGCCCTTCCTCTCAAGCACCGGTCCGCTGTTCACCGCCATCTCTGCACCGGTCCGCTGGGCCCTTCATCTCAAGCACCGCTCCGCTGGGCCCTTCATCTCAAGAACCGCTCCGCTGGGCCCTTCCTCTCAAGCACCGCTCCGCTGGGCCCTTCCTCTCAATCACAGCTCCGCTGGGCACTGCCGTCTCTGCACCGCTCCGCTGGGCCCTTCATCTCAAGCACCGCTCCGCTGGGCACCGCCGTCTCAAGCACTGCTCCACTGGGCACCGCCGTCTCTGCACCGCTCTGCTGGGCCCTTCATCTCAAGTACCGCTCCGCTGTGCACCGCCGTCTCTGCACCGCTCCGTTGGGCCCTTCATCTCAAGCACTGCTCCGCTGGGCCCTTCCTCTCAAGCACCGCTCCGCTGGGCACCGCCGTCTCTGAACCGGTCCGCTGGGCACCACCGTCTCTGCACCGCTCCGCTGGGCCCTTCATCTCAAGCACCGCTCCGCTGGGCCCTTCCTCTCAAGCACCGTTCCGCTGGGCCCTTCCTCTCAAGCACCGCTCCGCTGGTCACCGCCGTCTCTGCACCGCTCCGCTCGGCCCTTCATCTCAAGCACCGCTCTGCTGGGCACCGCCGTCTCAAGCACCGCTCCGCTGGGCAACGCCGTCTCTGCACCGCTCCGCTGGGCCCTTCATCTCAGGCACCGCTCCGCTGGGCCCTTCCTCTCAAGCACCGCTCCTCTGGGCACCGCCGTCTCTGCACCGGTCCGCTGGGCCCTTCATGTCAAGCACCGCTCCGCTGGGCCCTTCCTCTCAAGCACCGCTCCGCTGGGCACCGCCGTCTCTGCACCGCTCCGCTGGGCCCTTCATCTCAAGCACCGCTCCGCTGGGCCCTTCCTCTCAAGCACCGCTCCGCTGGGCACCGCCGTCTCTGCACCGCTCCGCTGGGCCCTTCATCTCAAGCACCGCTCCGCTGGGCACCGCCGTCTCTGCACCGCTCCGCTGGGCCCTTCATCTCAAGCACCGCTCCGCTGGGCCCTTCCTCTCAAGCACCGCTCCGCTGGGCACAGCCGTATCTGAACCGGTCCGCTGGGCACCGCCGTCTCTGCACCGCTCCGCTGGGCCCTTCATCTCAAGCACCGCTCCGCTGGGCCCTTTCTCTCAAGGACCGCTCTGCTGGGCCCTTCCTCTCAAGCACCGCTCCGCTGGGCACCGCCGTCTCTGCACCGCTCCGCTGGGCCCTTCATCTCAAGCACCGCTCCGCTGGGCACCGCCGTCTCAAGCACCGCTCCGCTGGGTACCGCTGTCTCTGCACCGCTCCGCTGGGCCCTTCATCTCAAGCACCACTCCTCTGGGCCCTTCCTCTCAAGCACCGCTCCGCTGGGCACCACCGTCTCTGCACCAGTCCGCTGGGCCCTTAATCTCAAACACCGCTCCGCTGGGCCCTTCATCTCAAGCACCGCTCCACTGGGCCCTTCCTCTCAAGCACTGCTCCGCTGGGCACCGCCGTCTCTGCACCACTCCGCTGGGCCCTTCATCTCAAGCACCGCTCCGCTTGGCACCGCCGTCTCTGCACCGCTCCGCTGGGCCCTTCCTCTCAAGCACCGCTCCGCTGGGCACCGCCGTCTCTGCACCGCTCCGCTGGGCCCTTCATCTCAAGCACCGCTCCGCTGGGCACCGCCGTCTCAAGCACCGCTCCGCTGGGTACCGCTGTCTCTGCACCGCTCCGCTGGGCCCTTCATCTCAAGCACCGCTCCGCTGGGCCCTTCCTCTCAAGCACCGCTCCGCTGGGCACCACCGTCTCTGCACCAGTCCGCTGGGCCCTTAATCTCAAACACCGCTCCGCTGGGCCCTTCATCTCAAGCACCGCTCCACTGGGCCCTTCCTCTCAAGCACCGCTCCGCTGGGCACCGCATTCTCTGCACCACTCCGCTGGGCCCTTCATCTCAAGCACCGCTCTGCTGGGCCCTTCCTCTCAAGCACCGCTCCGCTGGGCACCGCCGTCTTTGCACCGCTCCGCTGGGCCCTTCATCTCAAGCACCGCTCCGCTGTGCACCGCCGTCTCTGCACCGCTCCGCTGGGCCCTTCATCTCAAGCACCGCTCCGCTGGACACCGCCGTCTCAAGCACCGCTCCGCTGGGTACCGCTGTCTCTGCACCGCTCCGCTGGGCCCTTCATCTCAAGCACCGCTCCGCTGGGCCCTTCCTCTCAAGCACCGCTCCGCTGGGCACCGCCGTCTCTGAACCGGTCCGCTGGGCACCACCGTCTCTGCACCGCTCCGCTGGGCCCTTCATCTCAAGCACCGCTCCGCTGGGCCTTTCCTCGCAAGCACCGCTCCACTGGGCCCTTCCTCTCAAGCACTGCTCCGCTGGTCACCGCCGTCTCTGCACCGCTCCGCTGGGCCCTTCATCTCAAGCACCGCTCTGCTGGGCACCGCCGTCTCAAGCACCGCTCCGCTGGGCACCGCCGTCTCCGCACCGCTCCGCTGGGCCCTTCATCTCAGGCACCGCTCCGCTGGGCCCTTCCTCTCAAGCACCGCTCCGCTGGGCACCGCCGTCTCTGCACCGGTCCGCTGGGCCCTTCATCTCAAGCACCGCTCTGCTGGGCCCTTCCTCTCAAGCACCGCTCCGCTGGGCACCGCCGTCTCTGCACCGCTCCGCTGGGCCCTTCATCTAAAGCACCGCTCCGCTGGGCCCTTCCTCTCAAGCACCGCTCCGCTGGGCACCGCCGTCTCTGCACCGCTCCGCTGGGCCCTTCATCTCAAGCACCGCTCCGCTGGGCACCGCCATCTCCGCACCGCTCTGCTGGGCACCGCCATCTCTGCACCGCTCCGCTGGGCCCTTCATCTCAAGCACTGCTCTGCTGGGCCCTTCCTCTCAAGCACCGCTCCGCTGGGCACCGCCGTCTCTGAACCGGTCCGCAGGGCACCGCCGTCTCTGCACCGGTCCGCTGGGCCCTTCATCTCAAGCACCGCTCCGCTGGGCCCTTCCTCTCAAGCACCGCTCCGCTGGGCACCGCCGTCTCTGCACCGCTCCGCTGGGCCCTTCATCTCAAGCACCGCTCCGCTGGGCACCGCCGTCTCAAGCACCGCTCCGCTGGGTACCGCCGTCTCTGCACCGCTCCGCTGGGCCCTTCATCTCAAGCACCGCTCCGCTGGGCCCTTCCTCTCAAGCACCGCTCTGCTGGGCACCGCTGTCTCTGCACCAGTCCGCTGGGCCCTTAATCTCAAGCACCGCTCCGCTGGGCCCTTCCTCTCAAGCACCGCTCCGCTGGGCACCGCCGTCTCTGCACCGGTCCGCTGGGCCCTTCATCTCAAGCACCGCTCCGCTGGGCCCTTCCTCTCAAGCACCGCTCCGCTTGGCACCGCCGTCTCTGCACCGCTCCGCTGGGCCCTTCCTCTCAAGCACCGCTCCGCTGGGCCCTTCCTCTCAAGCACCGCTCCGCTGGGCACCGCCGTCTCTGCACCGCTCCGCTGGGCCCTTCATCTCAAGCACCGCTCCGCTGGGCACCGCCGTCTCAAGCACCGCTCCGCTGGGTACCGCCGTCTCTGCACCGCTCCGCTGGGCCCTTCATCTCAAGCACCGCTCCGCTGGGCCCTTCCTCTCAAGCACCGCTCTGCTGGGCACCGCTGTCTCTGCACCAGTCCGCTGGGCCCTTAATCTCAAGCACCGCTCCGCTGGGCCCTTCCTCTCAAGCACCGCTCCGCTGGGCACCGCCGTCTCAAGCACCGCTCCGCTGGGCACCGCTGGGCACCGCTGTCTCTGCACCTCTCCGCTGGGCCCTTCATCTCAAGCACCGCTCCACTGGGCCCTTCCTCTCAAGCACCTCTCCGCTGGGCACCGCCGTCTCTGCACCACTCCGCTGGGCCCTTCATCTCAAGCACTGCTCCGCTGGGCCCTTCCTCTCAAGCACCGCTCCGCTGGGCACCGCCGTCTCTGCACCGCTCCTCTGGGCCCTTCATCTCAAGCACCGCTCCGCTGAGCACCGCCGTCTCTGCACCGCTCCGCTGGGCCCTTCATCTCAAGCACCGCTCCGCTGGGCCCTTCCTCTCAAGCACCGGTCCGCTGTTCACCGCCATCTCTGCACCGGTCCGCTGGGCCCTTCATCTCAAGCACCGCTCCGCTGGGCCCTTCATCTCAAGAACCGCTCCGCTGGGCCCTTCCTCTCAAGCACCGCTCCGCTGGGCCCTTCCTCTCAATCACAGCTCCGCTGGGCACTGCCGTCTCTGCACCGCTCCGCTGGGCCCTTCATCTCAAGCACCGCTCCGCTGGGCACCGCCGTCTCAAGCACTGCTCCACTGGGCACCGCCCTCTCTGCACCGCTCTGCTGGGCCCTTCATCTCAAGTACCGCTCCGCTGGGCACCGCCGTCTCTGCACCGCTCCGTTGGGCCCTTCATCTCAAGCACTGCTCCGCTGGGCCCTTCCTCTCAAGCACCGCTCCGCTGGGCACCGCCGTCTCTGAACCGGTCCGCTGGGCACCACCGTCTCTGCACCGCTCCGCTGGGCCCTTCATCTCAAGCACCGCTCCGCTGGGCCCTTCCTCTCAAGCACCGCTCCGCTGGGCCCTTCCTCTCAAGCACCGCTCCGCTGGTCACCGCCGTCTCTGCACCGCTCCGCTCGGCCCTTCATCTCAAGCACCGCTCTGCTGGGCACCGCCGTCTCAAGCACCGCTCCGCTGGGCAACGCCGTCTCTGCACCGCTCCGCTGGGCCCTTCATCTCAGGCACCGCTCCGCTGGGCCCTTCCTCTCAAGCACCGCTCCTCTGGGCACCGCCGTCTCTGCACCGGTCCGCTGGGCCCTTCATGTCAAGCACCGCTCCGCTGGGCCCTTCCTCTCAAGCACCGCTCCGCTGGGCACCGCCGTCTCTGCACCGCTCCGCTGGGCCCTTCCTCTCAAGCACCGCTCCGCTGGGCCCTTCCTCTCAAGCACCGCTCCGCTGGGCACCGCCGTCTCTGCACCGCTCCGCTGGGCCCTTCATCTCAAGCACCGCTCCGCTGGGCACCGCCGTCTCTGCACCGCTCCGCTGGGCCCTTCATCTCAAGCACCGCTCCGCTGGGCCCTTCCTCTCAAGCACCGCTCCGCTGGGCACAGCCGTATCTGAACCGGTCCGCTGGGCACCGCCGTCTCTGCACCGCTCCGCTGGGCCCTTCATCTCAAGCACCGCTCCGCTGGGCCCTTTCTCTCAAGGACCGCTCTGCTGGGCCCTTCCTCTCAAGCACCGCTCCGCTGGGCACCGCCGTCTCTGCACCGCTCCGCTGGGCCCTTCATCTCAAGCACCGCTCCGCTGGGCACCACCGTCTCAAGCACCGCTCCGCTGGGTACCGCTGTCTCTGCACCGCTCCGCTGGGCCCTTCATCTCAAGCACCACTCCTCTGGGCCCTTCCTCTCAAGCACCGCTCCGCTGGGCACCACCGTCTCTGCACCAGTCCGCTGGGCCCTTAATCTCAAACACCGCTCCGCTGGGCCCTTCATCTCAAGCACCGCTCCACTGGGCCCTTCCTCTCAAGCACTGCTCCGCTGGGCACCGCCGTCTCTGCACCACTCCGCTGGGCCCTTCATCTCAAGCACCGCTCCGCTGGGCCCTTCCTCTCAAGCACCGCTCCGCTGGGCACCGCCGTCTTTGCACCGCTCCGCTGGGCCCTTCATCTCAAGCACCGCTCCGCTGGGCCCTTCCTCTCAAGCACCGCTCCGCTGGGCACCGCCATCTCTGCACCGCTCCGCTGGGCCCTTCATCTCAAGCACCGCTCCGCTGGGCACCGCCGTCTCTGCACCGCTCCGCTGGGCCCTTCCTCTCAAGCACCGCTCCGCTTGGCACCGCCGTCTCTGCACCGCTCCGCTGGGCCCTTCCTCTCAAGCACCGCTCCGCTGGGCCCTTCCTCTCAAGCACCGCTCCGCTGGGCACCGCCGTCTCTGCACCGCTCCGCTGGGCCCTTCATCTCAAGCACCGCTCCGCTGGGCACCGCCGTCTCAAGCACCGCTCCGCTGGGTACCGCCGTCTCTGCACCGCTCCGCTGGGCCCTTCATCTCAAGCACCGCTCCTCTGGGCCCTTCCTCTCAAGCACCGCTCCGCTGGGCACCACCGTCTCTGCACCAGTCCGCTGGGCCCTTAATCTCAAACACCGCTCCGCTGGGCCCTTCATCTCAAGCACCGCTCCACTGGGCCCTTCCTCTCAAGCACTGCTCCGCTGGGCACCGCCGTCTCTGCACCACTCCGCTGGGCCCTTCATCTCAAGCACCGCTCCGCTGGGCCCTTCCTCTCAAGCACCGCTCCGCTGGGCACCGCCGTCTTTGCACCGCTCCGATGCGCCCTTCATCTCAAGCACCGCTCCGCTGGGCCCTTCCTCTCAAGCACCGCTCCGCTTGGCACCGCCATCTCTGCACCGCTCCGCTGGGCCCTTCATCTCAAGCACCGCTCCGCTGGGCACCGCCGTCTCTGCACCGCTCCGCTGGGCCCTTCCTCTCAAGCACCGCTCCGCTTGGCACCGCCGTCTCTACACCGCTCCGCTGGGCCCTTCCTCTCAAGCACCGCTCCGCTGGGCCCTTCCTCTCAAGCACCGCTCCGCTGGGCACCGCCGTCTCTGCACCGCTCCGCTGGGCCCTTCATCTCAAGCACCGCTCCGCTGGGCACCGCCGTCTCAAGCACCGCTCCGCTGGGTACCGCCGTCTCTGCACCGCTCCGCTGGGCCCTTCATCTCAAGCACCGCTCCGCTGGGCCCTTCCTCTCAAGCACCGCTCTGCTGGGCACCGCTGTCTCTGCACCAGTCCGCTGGGCCCTTAATCTCAAGCACCGCTCCGCTGGGCCCTTCCTGTCAAGCACCGCTCCGCTGGGCACCGCCGTCTCAAGCACCGCTCCGCTGGGCACCGCTGGGCACCGCTGGGCACCGCTGTCTCTGCACCTCTCCGCTGGGCCCTTCATCTCAAGCACCGCTCCACTGGGCCCTTCCTCTCAAGCACCTCTCCGCTGGGCACCGCCGTCTCTGCACCACTCCGCTGGGCCGTTCATCTCAAGCACTGCTCCGCTGGGCCCTTCCTCTCAAGCACCGCTCCGCTGGGCACCGCCGTCTCTGCACCGCTCCTCTGGGCCCTTCATCTCAAGCACCGCTCCGCTGAGCACCGCCGTCTCTGCACCGCTCCGCTGGGCCCTTCATCTCAAGCACCGCTCCGCTGGGCCCTTCCTCTCAAGCACCGGTCCGCTGTTCACCGCCATCTCTGCACCGGTCCGCTGGGCCCTTCATCTCAAGCACCGCTCCGCTGGGCCCTTCATCTCAAGCACCGCTCCGCTGGGCCCTTCCTCTCAAGCACCGCTCCGCTGGGCCCTTCCTCTCAAGCACCGCTCCGCTGGGCCCTTCCTCTCAATCACAGCTCCGCTGGGCACTGCCGTCTCTGCACCGCTCCGCTTGGCCCTTCATCTCAAGCACCGCTCCGCTGGGCACCGCCGTCTCAAGCACTGCTCCACTGGGCACCGCCGTCTCTGCACCGCTCTGCTGGGCCCTTCATCTCAAGTACCGCTCCGCTGGGCACCGCCGTCTCTGCACCGCTCCGTTGGGCCCTTCATCTCAAGCACTGCTCCGCTGGGCCCTTCCTCTCAAGCACCGCTTCGCTGGGCACCGCCATCTCTGAACCGGTCCGCTGGGCACCACCGTCTCTGCACCGCTCCGCTGGGCCCTTCATCTCAAGCACCGCTCCGCTGGGCCCTTCCTCTCAAGCACCGCTCCGCTGGGCCCTTCCTCTCAAGCACCGCTCCGCTGGTCACCGCCGTCTCTGCACCGCTCCGCTGGGCCCTTCATCTCAAGCACCGCTCTGCTGGGCACCGCCGTCTCAAGCACCGCTCCACTGGGCAACGCCGTCTCTGCACCGCTCCGCTGGGCCCTTCATCTCAGGCACCGCTCCGCTGGGCCCTTCCTCTCAAGCACCGCTCCGCTGGGCACCGCCGTCTCTGCACCGGTCCGCTGGGCCCTTCATCTCAAGCACTGCTCCGCTGGGCCCTTCCTCTCAAGCACCGCTCCGCTGGGCACCGCCGTCTCTGCACCGCTCCGCTGGGCCCTTCATCTCAAGCACCGCTCCGCTGGGCCCTTCCTCTCAAGCACCGCTCCGCTGGGCACCGCCGTCTCTGCACCGCTCCGCTGGGCCCTTCATCTCAAGCACCGCTCCGCTGGGCACCGCCGTCTCTGCACCGCTCCGCTGGGCCCTTCATCTCAAGCACCGCTCCGCTGGGCCCTTCCTCTCAAGCACCGCTCTGCTGGGCACAGCCGTATCTGAACCGGTCCGCTGGGCACCGCCGTCTCTGCACCGCTCCGCTGGGCCCTTCATCTCAAGCACCGCTCCGCTGGGCCCTTTCTCTCAAGGACCGCTCTGCTGGGCCCTTCCTCTCAAGCACCGCTCCGCTGGGCACCGCCGTCTCTGCACCGCTCCGCTGGGCCCTTCATCTCAAGCACCGCTCTGCTGGGCACCGCCGTCTCAAGCACCGCTCCGCTGGGTACCGCTGTCTCTGCACCGCTCCGCTGGGCCCTTCATCTCAAGCACCGCTCCCCTGGGCCCTTCCTCTCAAGCACCGCTCCGCTGGGCACCACCGTCTCTGCACCAGTCCGCTGGGCCCTTAATCTCAAACACCGCTCCGCTGGGCCCTTCATCTCAAGCACCGCTCCACTGGGCCCTTCCTCTCAAGCACTGCTCCGCTGGGCACCGCCGTCTCTGCACCACTCCGCTGGGCCCTTCATCTCAAGCACCGCTCCGCTGGGCCCTTCCTCTCAAGCACCGCTCCGCTGGGCACCGCCGTCTTTGCACCGCTCCGCTGGGCCCTTCATCTCAAGCACCGCTCCGCTGGGCCCTTCCTCTCAAGCACCGCTCCGCTGGGCACCGCCATCTCTGCACCGCTCCGCTGGGCCCTTCATCTCAAGCACCGCTCCGCTGGGCACCGCCGTCTCTGCACCGCTCCGCTGGGCCCTTCCTCTCAAGCACCGCTCCGCTGGGCACCGCCGTCTCTGCACCGCTCCGCTGGGCCCTTCATCTCAAGCACCGCTCCGCTGGGCCCTTCCTCTCAAGCACCGCTACGCTGTTCACCGCCGTCTCTGCACCGGTCCGCTGGGCCCTTCATCTCAAGCACCGCTCCGCTGGGCCCTTCATCTTAAGCACCGCTCCGCTGGGCCCTTCCTCTCAAGCACCGCTCCGCTGGGCCCTTCCTCTCAAGCACCGCTCCGCTGAGCCCTTCCTCTCAAGCACCGCTCCGCTGGGCCCTTCCTTTCAAGCACCGCTCCGCTGGGCACCGCCGTCTCTGCACCGCTCCGCTGGGCCCTTCATCTCAAGCACCGCTCCACTGGGCACCGCCGTCTCAAGCACTGCTCCACTGGGCACCACCGTCTCTGCACCGCCGTCTCTGCACCGCTCCGCTGGGCCCTTCATCTCAAGCACCGCTCCGCTGGGCACTGCCATCTCCGCACCGCTCCGCTGGGCCCTTCCTCTCAAGCACCGCTCCGCTGGGCCCTTCCTCTCAAGCACCGCTCCGCTGGGCCCTTCCTCTCAAGCACCGCTCCGCTGGGCACCGCCGTCTCTGCACCGCTCCGCTGGGCCCTTCATCTCAAGCACCGCTCCACTGGGCACCGCCGTCTCAAGCACTGCTCCACTGGGCACCACCGTCTCTGCACCGCCGTCTTTGCACCGCTCCGCTGGGCCCTTCATCTCAAGCACCGCTCCGCTGGGCACTGCCGTCTCCGCACCGCTCCGCTGGGCACCGCTGTCTCTGCACCGCTCCGCTGGGTCCTTCATCTCAAGCACTGCTCTGCTGGGCCCTTCCTCTCAAGCACCGGTCCGCTGGGCACCGCCGTCTCTGAACCGGTCCGCTGGGCACCGCCGTCTCTGCACCGGTCCGCTGGGCCCTTCATCTCAAGCACCGCTCCGCTGGGCCCTTCCTCTCAAGCACCGCTCCGCTGGGCACCGCTGTCTCTGCACCGCTCCGCTGGGCCCTTCATCTCAAGCACCGCTCCGCTGGGCACCGCCGTCTCAAGCACCGCTCCGCTGGGTACTGCCGTCTCTGCACCGCTCCGCTGGGCCCTTCATCTCAAGCACCGCTCCGATGGGCCCTTCCTCTCAAGCACCGCTCTGCTGGGCACCGCCGTCTCTGCACCAGTCCGCTGGGCCCTTAATCTCAAGCACCGCTCCGCTGGGCCCTTCCTCTCAAGCACCGCTCCGCTGGGCACCGCCGTCTCTGCACCGCTCCGCTGGGCCCTTCATCTCAAGCACCGATCCGCTGGGCCCTTCCTCTCAAGCACTGCTCCGCTGGGCACTGCCGTCTCTGCACCACTCCGCTGGGCCCTTCATCTCAAGCACCGCTCCGCTGGGCACCGCCGTCTCTGCACCGCTCCGCTGCGCACCGCCGTCTCAAGCACCGCTGGCCCATTGGCAGAGGGGGCAGGCCCGCATCTGTGTCGGGCAGGGCTGCACGAAGCACTCTGGGCACCATGCCTCCTCCAGAACCAGTGGAGTCTGTAATCCACTTGTGAGACTGTGGCTTTGCACTCCCCAGGATGTAACAGTGGGCAATCCACCCACTGTAGAGACTTGTGAGACTGTGGCTTTGCACTCCCCAGGATGCCACAGTGGGCAATCCACCCACTGTAGAGACTTGTGAGACTGTGGCTTGGCACTCCCCAGGATGGCACAGTGGGCAACCCACCCACTTGTGAGACTGTGGCTTTGCACTCCCCAGGATGGCACAGTGGGCAATCCACCCACTGTAGAGACTTGTGAGACTGTGGCTTTGCACTCCCCATAATGGCACAGTGGGCAATCCACCCACTGTAGAGACTTGTGAGTCTGTGGCTTTGCACTCCCCAGGATTGAACAGTGGCCATGGAGGCCCCTCGTGGATCTGGCGTTGTGGACTCATCTGGCTGAGGTGCCCCCCCTTCCCTTCCCCCTGAGGTGCCTGTAGTTTTGCTATCTGATACCCCTGCAGTGTTCTCTCCATTGGAGGCGGGTATCCTGTGTGGGCTTTGCCCATGTGTTTAGGCCCATTGGCCCACGAACAGTGGCTGATACCTAATTTGGACAGGACAATTTACATATGTATATATTGTTATAGATGTTTGATATATTTTTTTACTTAGCCGTACAATATACTTCATATATCATGATCATTTTATTTTGTCTTTGCATTCTTCCGGGGGATTGGGGGTGTCACTCTGAGTTGTTGCTCTGCATTGATGTGTATGTAGTTGTGGGTGAGGGTGAGTGTGTTGCGTATGTGTGTCCCCGTAATTTTTTGCCTCCCCCCTCCCCTGTGTCATAGGTGCAGTACTCACTGTTGTCTTCTGCGCCGGCGTTCGTGCTCCTGGTAGAGGAGCAGGAAGACAATAGCTGGTAGGATGTGTAGTTCGGGTTCCATGCTGTCCAGATTCCTCGTGGGGTGTATGGAGGGGAGCGTTTTCCGTTCGTAATGGCTGTTTCCGCCGTGTTTTTATCAGCGGGGCTACCGCCCCGGAAAAGGTGGCGGATTGGTGGGTTGTGATAGGGTGGGCGGTACATTGGCTCCCGCCTGTCTCTTGGCGGTGACCACCGCGCTGTTTGTTTGTCCCGCCGTGGCGGTCGGAGTGTTAAAGTGGCGGGCTCTGTTGGCGGTTTCCGCCAGGGTCAGAATTCCATTTTTTTTACCGCCTGCCTGTTGGCGGGTTGGCCGCCGCTTTAACACCGACCGCCAGGGTTGGAATGACCACCTATGTTCTGAATTTTGACCATTTGCCCTTAATTATTTACAGTCCTGTCCAGAATTTGCCTCCATGTCAGAGTAGAGATAATGGAATGTGCGTCTCACTGGAATATCATCCATCTAAGTAGGTGGATGGATGAGCCCTACCGAAAGGAGAACTGGACAAAAGTACATAGATCATTCCACAAGGAAAGACAACAGAGAAGAGAAGCTTTTCAGTTTTTGGCTGTTCTGGGGCAGCCAGATGCACTTGCACTGTCACATATCTGAGAACTGCGAATAGTCAGCAGTCAACTAATAGGAATAATTAACTCCTCTCTTAAAAGGAAATACAGTTGAAGTATTGAGGCCCATTATGAATAATAGTGTGCCTCCTTTAAATGCCTGCTCTGAGCAGGCATTAAAAGTGCAAAATAAAATTATGAAAGGAATCTCTTACATTTCTTTGCACCTTTTTTTCAGGCCCCTAATGGGGAAATGTCCCTTTTGCATACATTATGCATAGTGCTTGCATGATGTAGTGCAAAGAGTTACAAAGTGGCACAATCCATGCATTGAACTGTCTTGTTTTTTCCACAAGCATGCACTGGCTTTGGATCATACTACTTGGTATAACGAAGGAACATGGGTGACTGCGAAGATTAGGTCAAACGTGGATTGTCATACGCACGAGGCAATAGACAGACAGGGTGTTATGAGAAGACATGTGGCTTTAATTCTTCTGGGTTAAAAAGTCCACCTACCAATAGGATTGTCTTTTATACCAGTGTCAAAAGATGATTCTATGTGGACATTGAACTTATTGGTGTATCATTGTGTGACACCTTGTTGTTTTGGTGTACATATGTATATATGCAAACACTGTCATAAACTGAGCACTTTCTTGCACCTTGCACCATCTGCACGACTGAATGTTATTGCTGCTGTGATATGAATTATGAAAAATACTGTATCATCAATCAAATTAAGGGCATTTTGTTTGATTAACCCATTCCACTACTGTACCCACTGTGATTAATTTTCCTGGGTAGATAAATCATTGCATTTATTTAACCCATAGACAATTTGCCAATATAGCACAGATTTGATCCAGGTTCCATTTTTGGGAAGAAGGGTTTGCCGTTGTCGTCACATACCAACAATAGTAAACAGCATACCCAATGTTAAAGACATATGATATCAGCCTCATCTGTGCTGCCCTCAAGCGTCCTAGATGTGGCCATTTAGGCCGGGGGTGATAGAAATGAATACACGGCTGTCTGGAGAAATAAAGGCCAAAACTGGCTATAAATTGACAACACAGGCCTGCAAGTCCATAAACTATCTATATAGTTATTGAGCTAGCGTACTTGCACACTCATGTAAAAGCTAAACAAGCACATCTGATGTACAGTGTTGGAAAGTCATATTTGAGCCCTGTACGCTCCAGTTTGTGTTGTTGACTGGTGCTGATTGCAACTGATTCCGACTCTGCCCTGGACTTTGTTAGCCAGACACAGGTCAGTGCTATGTTAAAACACACATGTAATAGAGTAAACTAGGAATTAGGGTACCCTTCCAATTGACCTGACCTGACAGACCGTGTACGTCTCCAGTATATAATAGGGCAAGGGAGTACAATCTGCCTGTATGTCCCTAGTATATAATACGGCATAGAGATTAGATGCCCAGCAGAACTTATGCACTTGCATGTGTGCACTGTTGTGTGCTTTCTGTTCTTTTAAATGCAGGTCTGCCTTTTAGCCTTTCTTTAAAAGTTACATTTATACCATTCGTATGACAAGCCATACAAGTCCCTAGTAGATAATAGGGCAAGGGGGTACCAACTCCCTGTAAGACCCTTGGACATAATAGGTCATGGAAGTAGAGGCCCAGCAGAGTTGCTGCCCTTTGCATGGGGACACTGTTGGGGATGTTCTGTCATTTTTAAATGCAGCCTGACTCTGCATACTGCATTTAAATGGAAATATGGAAATGGTGTCCTGATTCGACTTTGGTGCTATGGGCACTTTAAACGAGATAATCTACCTTGTTTTCACATATTGGGTACTCCCAGGGTCTCCCTTTTGTGTCACAGGGGTGGGGAGTCATGTAACTATGAGCAGGGTCCCTATATAAGATGTTTTATAAGCCCTGGTGAGGGGAAAAAATGCTCATTTCAATGTTCTCCCTATTGTAGATACTGGGCTCCACAGGCTAACATTTCAATATTATATTTTATATTCAATGTAGGAGGGAAAAGCATAGACAAGTCATTCAAAGACTTAAAAGATTTATTGTGATAAATCCAGCAGTTTGCCATTTTTGTGAATTTATCATAATGTGTACAGAAAAGAAGTAATAAGGCTTTTCTTTCTGTAAGCCAAACCCCAGCCTTCTGCAAGTCTCCTCTGATTGGCAGAGCTGCTTGATTAAGTGATAGGTGGCTGTCCAGAGGAGAGGCTTTCTGGTGAAAGGAAGCTCTGGGGCTACACAGGAATGCCATAGCAGGGGTAGGGGTAATAAAACATACAGCCTCAAAGGAGAGCAGGACAGGCAGGGAATATCAGATCACCTAACCCCCGCTTCTGGACCCCTCAGTTAAATACCAGGCTTAAGGAAGGAATTTGTTGATATTAGGAGGAGGAGAGCAATGGAAATGAGCCACACTGGGGGTTGGTTTAGTCAGCTTTGACTGCTCTGCTGAAATTTCAGCCATCAAGGATTGTGGAAGAATGTTGTTTTCTGGGACAGGAATATGCTGCACTTTGGAGGAAGTGGTCATGCATCTGGGTGTCACCTTGCATTCTATTCATCGTGATGCCCAGGAGCTGGGAATAAATATGTGAGAGGTGCATAGCTGCTCAGATCTGCTGCCTGAAACCACAAGAAGTAGAAGAACTGCCCTGCTGCACAATCTGGTTCTACAGCCCTGGGGACGGGGACTTGCTTCAAGAAGGACTCAGGACTAGACTCCCTGCAGCTACAGGTTAACAGAGCTTCACTGCATCATCTCAGCAGGAGTCCCCAGCCTGGAGTGCATCCAGTGGACTTTTAAGGATTTGGCCAGGTGCATTGTGGGAATTGTGCTCCATCTTTTCCAAGGACCATCCAGAGATTCCAGACACTTGGATTTGTCTTATGGGCCCTTTGAACCTGCAAGGGGGACTTCAGGAAACACCTGAAGGTTGAAGAAGTTTGGTAAAGTTTGTGTTTCTAAGCACTAGAAAATTCTCCCCGGTTCCCTACATTGGATTTTTTTGTTTTGTTGTCTATTTACTCATACAAATATAACCTACTTTTTTTAAAATGGTGTGGGATTTATATTGAGTGTTGTGTCTCACTTATTTACTGTATTCGGTGTTTTAAATGCTTTACACTCTTGACTCCTAAGTCAGGCCTGCCTGTTTAGTTACAGCTACTAAGGGTTGAGCAAGGGGATAATTTACTGAGACCTTTACTGAAACTATATTTGGTAAGTGGCCTTGTTGCCAGGAGTAGGTTCATACTTACCACTACCAATAACCCACTTTCCAACATAAAGTGACAGTAGGCCTTCGACTCTGTGCAAGGAGATGATCAGAGCTTTCACAACCATAGGGTATGATGGTCTACTGACATCACATGCTCCCAATCATCTCTTCACTCCTTAGCTAGAGTGAACTTGATAGAACGTGGTGTTCCAGACTATTCTTTTAGAGATGTCAGTGTGAGCCCAGGTGAGTGGAATCCAAAAGTCAATCAGCTCAGAGAAGAGACTGACACTGACCGTAACTGTTTCTCAGACCAGCAGCGGTCTTTTTGGGATTATTAAAAAAAACAATGTGCCACAGGAATAGGAATAGGAATAAAGATAATCCCAATGCCATGGCTAGTAAACAAATAGGCAACAGTATACTAAATAGTAGAAAATTAAACATGATCTGCCTGGGCAGAGGGAAGATGAAGACAAGTACAGGGCAGTTAGACAATACAAATGATAATATTCATAAAGTTATAATCCAAAAAACAGTAGCAGAAGTGCCAGAAGATATGATATTAGTGCATGTTCTCTTCCCTTACATCTTATATTGGACTTGGTAACCAAGGACAAAAAGCTCTCACATTTTCCCACACGCAGGTCATTGGAAATTTATTTTCTAGAGCATAATTGTGCAATGTGTAAACACAGTGTAGATTTTTGTTGTGCCATTTGTGTAGGGGTTAAAGGAGTGGTCAGAAAATGTAGTTTGCCAATAGACTGTTGTCCAGGACAGGCAAGCATTTCATCCATCACATTGTTTGTGATACCATTAGGGAATCATGGCAGGCTACACTTTCTCCATTTAACTAAACTGGTCTCGGACTTAGTTGTTCCTCAACATGTAACCCAAGTTGACTCCAACCAAACAATGCTCAAGGTGTAAATCCTGGTATCCTTGCCCTATTCCTGCCACTCACCTAAACATATATAAAGCATCAGAGACTTCCAGTTGTAGGTTTAAGGCATAGACCTTGCTAGTCAATGTGGCCAAGTCAAATCAGAGCTGAGGCTCAACTCTAGACACAAGTAACTCTTCTACACCCGCTGTTATGAATTGGAGGATGTCAGTCCAAACTCCATCCCTCTAACATGCCACAGTCAAAGACTGACCTTAATCCCAAAAGCCATACTCACCGCAAAGAGAAGAGGGAGAGAATCAGACACACTAGGTCACTCATACCAGTCTAAAACACATGTAACCTCCAGTTTCTAAATGCAGAAAGGCCACTGCATGGCTCAGTTCAAGACGGGACAACCATGTCCCTACATCCACTGCAGATGAAGAACATCTTGTGCCACAAAACCCTTTCTCAGCAAGTTGGCAATTAACTACCCTTGCGGAGTGAAGACACAGGATGACCTACACCACCCCCACTCACCAGCACCAGTCTACGGCTAGGTAAAGCACTGAAGCCTGAGCTGTTGCATGCCCATGTAGAGTGTACTGACTTGGTCCACCCATTCAACTGTAGCAGATCAAACCCTATTACCAGGATTCAGGTAGGTACATATGTGGCTATGCAGGTCAGTGGCGAAAAGCTGCTGTGGACTCCCCAACTAGCCTGCAATAGTCCAGATTTCAATTGAGGGCAACAAGTGTGGACATAAGCAATTACTTGACAAGTTCCCACTAGTGAGTACAACATGCCTTCCCAACTGACCAGCATAAGACCATGGCCCATTTGAGCACTTTAAGATTTTATCAAAGGCGGTTTTTCACAATTGTATTCAGGAAGCCATGTGTGGTGGCTGTGACCCACTTTGCTATGAAACACACTGTGAGCAACAACTCATGAAGAACTACAGTGTCCCACTCCTGAAACTCACAGATACACCAGCGTATAACCATATGAAATCTGCAGGAGTATCAGGAAATAGAAAGTGGTAAATGTCATTAGTCCACAAACCTTAGAGATCCTGCACCTCAAGGCTACCACATATTCAGAGGAAGAAGAACTGACTAAGGACACCACTCCCTCCCTATCTCCTGTCTTTGCAGCAACATGCATGAAGAGTGAAGAGTGAAAGTTAAGAATGATAGAAAATGCTACATGCACAGTTCTGAGGTGTAGGCCTAACTGCTTGTGTATAAACAGCAAATCAACTTTAGGCACATTTGGCCAGAAAAAAAACCTGCTGATGCTACTTCAACAACCACTGTTGTACCTACATGCCTTGAATGGTAACTCAACTAGTGCACATCTCAAAACATAAAACAATCAACAAAAGAGTGACAAAAAAATAAATATGAACCTGGATAGATACAGTAAGTGTGCATTAGGTGTGCATTACTGATCCCACCCCCTTCTTACTTTCATGGATGCCTCACGCTTATATTCTGAAAAACCTCTGTTTGAAAATTCCAAATATCAATGGCATTCAAGAAGTATATTAACTCTTCCTAACCTTGCCAATGGTGATTAAAAAAGTTATTCACTCAAGGAAAGCAATAAGGGGAGGAGACAAGGTGGTATGCACTTCATAAGGTTGGTGAAACAATTGGCAAGTAGACACATGTCCAGAGCAACGTCTTTACCCATCATTGTACAATAGGGCATGTCATGATGGGCTTTACTAGCTCAGAGTCATGTGAGAATGCATTAATTTGGATGTATCATTATGCGCTGCAGGAATGACACAAAATAGTGATCAACAATGCATATATCATGTGTTTTAATACTATTAATATAAAGTGAAGGATCCAATGTATCATTGTAGGTGCATTCACGTAGATGATTAATAATTCATTTATATTTGTGTTCAAATAGTGATTTTAACATGCTGGATTTTAATACATGTGCCCATTTATTCATGTACTTGGTAAAAGATATTGCGGTGAACTTACACATAATTATGTTTACTCATAATTTTTTGAGATATTAATTGAAGATGCATGTATGATCATGTATTTTGAATGTGCATTGAAGTATCATACTAAGTTAGTTTGACTAAATGTTGATTGTGTGTCCAACCTTCAATGTGGAGTTTGTTCGTGTTGCAATATACTTTATTTACAGGTGCACCGGTCTGAGTCTAAAGTTCATGAAAGGCATATTGTATATTTGAGATAGTAGGATAGGGAAGGAAATTTTAGCAAGGACAAAGGGAGCACTAACAAACCACAAAGGATCCTATTTGTTTGCTATGCTCCTAGAGGCACTAACAATCATCCTGATATTCGACTAATGGGAAGTGAACTTGAAGGGAGTTGCCAATTCCACCGGTGCATGGAAGATGAAAAACTACTGGTGTTGATAACGTAGATTCTCAAAGGTTCTGTAAGGTATAAATTGGTACTCATTTAGCTAGACAAGAGCAGAATCCTTTACCCTTTGCAAGAGCAGATTCCCCTAAGATTTAGAGAGGTACAGACCTCTCTGTTTCTAATCTGGTTGAGTGTCTTTATTCTACCTCTCCTGAGGTTTCTGTTCAACTAACACTTTCCTATTATTTTCCTTATTTCTTATATTTCCTGAGAAAGAATTAGGATTTGCCCTACATTTTTGCTAGAATATTTAGATTAAATACGTTTTCAAATGATTAGGCAAGAGGACAGTGACTTGTATACTGAGCATCAAATCCTATTTCATATCTTCTGTATTGCTGCAACTGAGAGTCTTGTATGCCTTATGCTTGTACAATTTAATCTGATTCAACGCTTTACTTCACCTTTGTTGATTCTGTACCCATATAGCATGTCTCTGGGACTCAGTTATATATGTTTGGCCTTAAATTTGTAATAAATCTTTGAACTTCAATCTCTGACTCAGAGATTTAGGGGGTCATTCCAACCCTGGCGGTAAAAGGCGCTTACCGCCAGACAGAAGACCGCCATAACACCGCTGCGGTCGCGGTAAACCGCCACGGTCATTCTGACCCACAACAGGCAAACCGCCAAAATCCCGACATCCACAAAAGTCCGCCACTCCAAAGGGCAGCGATAAACTGGCGATGACCAAACCTCCACCGTCACGCCAACAGAAATACGCCCATGCCATTACGACCCACGAATCCACGCGGCGGTCTTTCAACCGCGGTATTCTGTTGGCGGTAGACACTGCCGCGGTCGAAATACACATACTCGTACAAAACACTACCACATTGGACAATTCGAAATACACACACCTGATACACATACACACACCCATTACAATATAAAACACACACCCACATCACCCACAAACTTCCACTCCTAGAGATTCGTGAACACGCACCGAGAAAAGACATCCGAGCACCCAGACGCCCAATTCACTGTCACCCTGCAATATTAGCACGCACTTCACACAACACAACAATACACATCACCACACTTAGCACCACACAATCCATCCCACACATCACCCACACCACCCCATGGCACCTCAAAGACACCCCAGGTTCTCAGATGATGAACTCAGGGTCATGGTGGAGGAAATTGTACGAGTAGAGCCCCAGCTGATCGGGACACAGGTGCAGCACACCACCATTGCCAGGAAGATGGAGCTATGGAGCAGAATAGTCGACAGGGTCAACGCTGTGGGACAGCACCCAAGAAATAGGGATGACATCAGGAAGAGGTGGAACGACCTACGGGGGAAGGTGCGTTCCATGGTATCAAGGCACAACATCGCGGTGCAGTGGCCTGGTGGACCCCCACCTACTCCCCACAATTTACAACATGGGAGGAGCAGGTCTTGAACATCCTGCATCCTGAGGGCCTTGCAGGAGTTGCTGGAGGAATGGACTCTGGTAAGTCTCATCTTCACTACTTCACCCCCCACCCCACCTGCATGCCAAATCATACCCACACCCTCACCCCCACCCCCATCACACCTACCCCTTGCAAATGTCTCACCATCACAACCCACCCATCCCAAAACATAGCCCTGCATGCGACCACAAAGCATGGACACCCATCACCAAAGCATGCCCACTGCACATCCCCATCACCCCCCCAAACCACCGTCACAACAGCCCCCACAAAGGAATGCCAGCACTGGGGTACACGGGCCCCCACCCATTCCACGCCATTGGCACACACAGAAGCAATAACCATACTTTTATACCCCTGCAGGACCCGAACGCCAGGTCACCGCGCAGGAGGGTCCACAAATGTCCACTCTACCCCCAGAAGAGGCCCACAGTGAGGACAGCAGCTCTGTCGACCTGGATCTAGATGACCAGCCCGGTCCATCGGGGACCTCGGGACAGTCGGTTCCCCTCAGACAGTCACAGGCCACAGCAGACCTTCCCCACTCTGGGAACACCAGCACAGCACCCACCCAGCGGGCCCATACCTCTGTCCCCAGGACACGTCAATCAGCGGTGTGTCCACCACTACAGGGAACCCAGGCTAACCCAACACCCCAACAACAACAGGGACCTGGGGGCAGTGGTAGTGGGCACACGGTCCAGGGGACAGAGGCCCAGGGAAACAGGGGAACTGGGAGGGCTGCTGTGCGACAGGGGGGGGGCAGGCCAAGGGAACCCACTCTCCACGAGGCCCTCTCCTCCATCATGGGAGCATACCACCACTCCCAGGAGACGATGGCAACGGTCCTGGCCAGGTTTCAGGAGATCCAGCTTCTGCAGGAGCAACAGTATATGGGGTTCAGGGAGGAACTCAGAAACATCAGTTCCACCATGGGTACCATCGTAGTGGCCCTGAATCAGGTAGTCACCACATTGAGGGAGACTGTGGCACCTCAAAGGGCCCCTGTCACTAGCATGGACCAAGAACTGCCTACCACCTCTGCCGACGCTAGTGCACAGAAGGCCCCGACACAAGACCAACAGGCCACCAGAACCCCACCCCCTGCAGAAGGAGAACCACCCCGCAAGCGGGCCCTGAGATCTAGGAAGAAGACGGAGTAAGATGTCAAGACCCCCGCCAGCAAAGGATACCGCCCTGATTGTCATCCCACTGTCCCACATTGTCACCCTGTCCAACCTTAAACTGCCCATGCGCCACTTTCCACAGCCATTTTGACAATGCACCTGTGATTCTGATAGTCTGGACTCTGCCATGGACAATCCTCCACCATCACCCCTCACTGATTTGCAACCACCCATCCAATTTAGAGCACTTGAATAAACACACTTATTGCACATAAACAATCTGGAGTCTAGCTGTGATTTTAAAAAATGTATTATACACGACAGTGCCAAAATGTTCATTCACATTGTGATGCCAACAAACCGCTGTCACACAGCTGTAGTCCATGGGGAAACAAAGCAGATGTCATGCAGTGGGGCCCACATCTCTGAAAACGGAAGGGAAAGTCACAACACAGTTACCATACACTGGGGGGAAAAGTCAGACAGTAGAGAGGTAGAAGTCTTTAAGTAAATGTAATATGCCGGTGTGTACTCTTCCCTGTCTGTCATTGAAAATACTGCTGTATTATTGTGTTCCTGTTCTCTATGTCGTCCTCTTCGGCTTCCTCCTCTTCACTCTCCACAGTCTCCACAGCTGCTACAACACCACCATCTGGACCAAACTCCTGCAGAAAAGGCACCTGGCGTCGGAAAGCCAGGTTGTGAAGCATACAGCAGGCCACGATGATCTGGCACACCTTCTTTGGTGAGTACATTAGGGATCCACCTGTCATGTGGAGGCACCTGAACCTGGCCTTCAGGAGGCCAAAGGTTCGCTCAATCACCCTCCTAGTCCGCCCATGGGCCTCATTGTACCGTTCCTCTGCCCTGGTCCTGGGATTCCTCACTGGGGTCAATAGCCAGGACAGGTTGGGGTAACCAGAGTCCCCTAATAGCCACACACGGTGCCTCTGGAGTTGACCCATCACATACGGGATGCTGCTATTCCGCAGGATGTAGGCGTCATGCACTGAGCCAGGGAACTTGGCATTAACATGGAGATGTACTGGTCTGCCACACAGACCATCTGTACATTCATGGAATGATAACTCTTCCTGTTCCTGTACACATGTTCACTCCTGCTGGGGGGGACCAAAGCAACATGTGTCCCATCAATGGCACCAATGATGTTGGGAATATGTCCAAGGGCATAGAAATCACCCTTCACTGTAGGCAAATCCCCCACCTCAAGGAAAATGATGTAGCTCCGCATGTGTTTCAGCAGGGCAGACAACACTCTGGACAACACCTTGGAAAACATGGGCTGGGACATCCCTGATGATATGGCCACTGTTGTTTGAAATTACCCACTTGCTAAGAAATGGAGTACTGACAGCACCTGGACTAGAGGGGGGATCCCTGTGGGTTGGCCGATGGGTGACATCAGGTCTGGCTCCAGCTGGGCACACAGTTCCTGTATAGTGGCTCGGTCAAGCCTGTATGTCAGTATGACATGTCGTTCCTCCATTGTCGACAGGTCCACCAGCGGTCTGTACACGGGAAGATTCCTCCATCTCCTCGCATGTCCCAGCGGACGGTGCCTATGAAGGACAACAGCGAGCACAGAGTCAATCAACCCACAGGTACGTTCCCACAGCTTGCACACAACACGATTCACAATGCATTGAATGGCTTGTATGAGTGTTGATGCAAGGCCTAGTTATGTGTGACGCAGTAGTAATTAAGCCATGTGGGCCCTTGAAATGGCAGCTGCCTGACCTGTGAAGTGCGACAGTGGGATGTGAGGTCAATGCGCTGGTGTGGCACACCGTGGCGGTAGGCGGTCGAAGACTGCGGCGCAAAGCCGCATTGGTTAACATTGAACCCTATGGGTTTCACGAGCCAATGACGATGTGCGCCGGCGGTCGCGGTACGCACCGCCGCGGGCGTGACCGCCATTTTCTATCTACTTAATCACTGGATACCTGATCTTCCACAGGAGAGGACCTACACTGCAAGTGCTGCTGTGACCTCGGTCTGGAAGAGACAATGGCTGCTGCGACTGGGGAAAGGGCCCCTGCCTTCACTTCTGAAGAATTGGAGAAACTCGTGGATGGGGTCCTCCCCCAGTATGTGCTACTCTAAGGTCCTCCAGACCAACAGGTAAGTACACTGGGAGCATGATGTATGGGCTATGCCTGTGTTGAGTGGGGTGGATGAAAGATGGTGGGGAGGGGAGCGATTGAGGCATGCATCAAACGACAGATGAGAGCATGTGCCACATGGCAAGGGTGGGGATGGGGGGCCACTCACATTGAGCATGCAGAAGGTGATGTATTTTTTTCTCCCCCTGTACATGTCACATAGGTCAGCGCCCACCAGAAAGTCGCTATTTGGCGTGCCATCACCAAGGACGTCCGGACCTTGGGGGTCCACAACAGACGGGGCACCCACTGCCGGAAGAGGTGGGAGGACATCCGACGCTGGAGCAGGAAGACAGCGGAGGCTCAGCTGGGGATGGCCTCCCAACGTAGGAGGGGTGCCAGTCGTACTTTGACCCCCCTGATGTCCCGGATCCTGGCGGTGGCCTACCCCGATTTGGATGGGCACGTGAGGACATCACAGCAGACACAAGGGGGGGTGAGTACAAACACATTCTGCTGACTTTGCGCGCAGTGGAGGTATCTGGGTGGGGCAGGAGGGCTGTGGTTATCCCTAGGCCAGGGCGATTTCTGTAGGCTAGGCCCCTCCGTAAGGTATGGCCCTGTGCCCCCGCCCCCCACCTCTGTAGGGTGGCAAGTACAGCGATTCATGGCCCTGTGTCATCTATGTGTGCAGTTGTCGTCCATAGGCTTGTAGGCTATGTCCCACTGATTGAGTAGTCGACCCCAAGTGCGCGGCGTAGTGCAGGGGGCTTCTGTGTCTGTCCTCTCCGCCAACGGTGTCGCCTATGCATGTACTCACCATGTCTTTATTCCCCCCCCCCTTTTTTGTGGTCTTCCTGTTAATGTGTGCATTAGCATCATCAGGTGGAGGAGAAGTGGCATCGGAGCACGAGGGAGCTGCATCCCACATGGCCCTGGAGGGCAAAGCAACGGACTCTGAGTACACCAGTGGGACGGAGGGCGAGGGAGCGTTTTCCGTTTGAAATGGCTGTTTTCGCCGTGTTTTTATCGGCGGGGCTACCGCCCCGGAAAAGGTGGCGGATTGGTGGGTTGTGATAGGGTGGGTGGTACATTGACTCCCGCCTGTCTGTTGGCAGTGACCGCCGCGCTGTTTGTTTGTCCCGCCGTGGCGGTCGGAGTGTTAAAGTGGCGGTCTCTGTTGGCGGTTTCCGCCAGGGTCAGAATTCCATTTTTTTAACCGCCAGCCTGTTGGCGGGTTAGCCACCGCTTTAACACCGACCGCCAGGGTTGGAATGACCCCCTTAATGTGTGACCAAATAGGTTACACTGTTAAGTGACTTGAAGTCTTGATTTTAACTCATAAAATCCTAAAAAGGTCAGTTGAAAGAAGAGAAACAAGAAAATGGAGCCACGCATCATAACTAGTGTTTATGGTATGCATTGCAGGACATACAGTCAATTCATTAATTATTATCATTAGTAATTACACTTATTAAGCACTATTTTCACATTAAGGCGGTCATTCTGACCGCGGCGGGCGGCGGTCATTCTGACCGCGGCGGGCGGCGGTAGCCGCCCGCCATGCGGTCACCGCCACTTGGCCGCTCCGCGGTCAAAAGACCGCGGAGGCCATTCTGGCTTTCCCGCTGGGCCGGCGGGCGCCCGCCAAAGGAGCGCCCGCCGGCCCAGCGGGACAGGCCCTGCAACAATGAAGCCGGCTCCGAATGGACCCGGCGGAGTTGCAGGGGTGCGACGGGTGCCGTTGCACCCGTCGCGATTTTCACTGTCTGCAATGCAGACAGTGAAAATCTCTCTGGGGCCCTGTTAGGGGGCCCCTGCACTGCCCATGCCAGTGGCATGGGCAGTGCAGGGGCCCCCAGGGGCCCCACGACACCCGTTCCCGCCATCCTGTTCCTGGCGGTAAAAACCACCAGAAACAGGATGGCGGGAAGGGGGTCGGAATATCCGCCATGGAGATTCAGCCCAGCAAGGGGAAAACTGGCGGGAAACCGCCGGATCCCCTTTTCTGACCGCGGCTTTACCGCCGCAGTCAGAATGGGCTGGGAAGCACTGCCAGCCTGTTTGCGGTGCTTCCGTCATTTTAGCCCTGGCAGTCGCCGACCGCCAGAGTTAGAATGACCCCCTAAATGTATCCTGGCACTACATCAACCTTCTCCGAAACTTAGAAAACTGCCAGGTGAAATATCTCTTGGATGCAGTCCTTAGTTCTATTTGCCTAAAGAAGAGCTAGCTATTTGGGAAAGAACAAGATTTGTAGGTCCTTCCTAAATTGAAGGAGGCTCTTGCTGGCTCTTAAAGAGGCTGACAGTTCATTCCACAACTGGGATGCCCTCATTGAGAATGCCTGGCCTCCATGTCTCATTTTCCAAAATTGCAGAATGTGTGATAGATTGCCTGAGGAGGAGCTTAGATTCCTTGCTGGAAGGAAGTAGCCTTTGTGCTGTTTCCTTTATCGACTTATACACAACTCATTTTTTTTTATACGTAACTGCATGGCCATCTTTATAGGGTCACCAGGAGGACATTCATTTGCCTTGCAGCCCCTGGCCTCTTTGGGGCAAAGACAGCACCAGCAGCAGATGAAAAGGGATATTTTATTGACTAAAATGCCCCCAAATACAGAAAGAAAATTGTTGTTTGTTGAAGCAGCTCACTGAGATTTTAAGAGCTGCAATTTACAGCTGTTACAATTCAGCCTGTACAGTGGAGGTGTCTCCTGGCAACATAGCGCCAGCAATGCCACAGGATGCTCCAGGCATGGGAATGCTTGGCCTGGAGAAGTTTACTGTTGGTCTGCAAAGTCACATACAGGCAAACTGAAAATATGACAGGTATGCGGCTGGGACTACACAACTTTTATATGGGCCCTACAGTATGAAGAACACGAACGTGGCATTAACAAAGCAGTGGGCAGGAGCTACAGGTGAAGACTAAGGTACGTTGAAGAGCTGTCCGGTGTCCTAGTATGGATAGAAAAGTGGCTGAATGTTAAGTGCAGATATTGAGGTGTATGGCACACGTACACGTGTATCCAATTTCGGGAAAAACAGAGTTAGGCAAAAAAGTCAGGACTGGGATGTACTGATGCATGTGAGTCACAGTACTCATAAAATGGTGGTGTGTGTTTATAAGGCACATCTAATGTGCAAGGTAATGAGATTCAGGACAGAAGTACAGAAGTGATAGTAGTGGGAGCTGCAGTTATGAAGTCAGGTGTCAGTACCGGAAGAATAGAGGTGGGTGATCCACATGAAACAGAAGCTGTAAGGACAGACCTGCATATTGGTGCACATATTGTTACTAGATAACTGAGATGAATTATTAAGTTGCCTGTGAGTCCCAGTACTAAAATATCAGTGGTGGGTGCTTAGGTTCAGGAGACACATGGAAGAGCTGCATGTAAATCACAATACTAGAACAGCAGAGGTGGGGACTGCAGGTCAGGAGGTGAATAGCAAAGCTGTATTTTCATCCCAGTATTGGAGTAGTGTCTGTGGGAGATTATAAGATAAAAAGACAGCCATGTCTTTACTTAATTTTCAAGAAATGTGTATCAACACCTATACCCAGCTCTTTTCCATTCTATTACTTAAAGTATGTCTTGAGGATGGGCTAACTGGACGTTAAATGTTTCCATTCTGCCTCACCAGCCCTGAGACACAAGAGGACATGGCCATTCTATTCCTATGTCTGCTTCACCTGAGTATACAGTCTGTACACTTCATACAACCAGATTTCTCCGTGTGTATTGCAAAACTTTACTTCCACTACTTTACAAGATAACCAGCAGCAGCAAAGATTCTACTGCTATCATTATTCACTGCAGGCTGAAGCACTGCATGTTGTTACTGTGTACATGGCATGCATATTTAATAAATTCGATAATATGAATCAACATCTTTGCCAGTGGGTATCCTAATAATATTAGGGAGTGTAGGTCCGAGATTCTCCATCGAGCATCTAGGTGAACCCAACAACAAAGGACAATGGGCTGGTTGAAGCAGCGAGGTTATAAATGAGAAGAGCTAAGGGCCTGATACAGGGGAGACTCCTCTGTTATGACCGAGGAGTGTTGCCCCCCAACCCGCCAGCAGCAGCTGCAAAACTTTTACTCTATTTATTATGTTTGTACTATAAAAGGGATGGGGCCACGGGCGTGACAGGGACAGAGGGGGAGTGCACAGAACGCAAGTATGTTTAGCCATCAGTCTTGGGCTGGCCAAACACACATGCACACTGGGTTCTCTCCAACCCGGCAATGCGTTGCCAGGTTGGAGAGACTATGCAGAGGCTCCCACTCTGCTTCAGGGTGCCTAAGTAGCATCAAACATGGGCACCCTGTAGGATTGGACATAGTGCATGCTGGGAGCCGGAGCCTGCAGTCCAGTCAAGGAGTGGTTGGGGGCGGTGAGGTGCAGCACTGAAAAAAGGTAAGCTTTATTTTTTTTATTATTGATATTTTGTTTTTTTCCCCCCTCTGCCATGCGTCGTGCTGCCTCACCCCTTTTCCCTATGCTGGCCTGATTTCAACTTCTAGAGCAGTGTTCCCAGAGATCCACAGCAAGTATCACTATGGTCTGCAACTCCTTGTGCGGCAGGTCACTGGGATCTTTCTGGCACTACAGGTAACCCATGGTGATGATTCACAGCTTTCAATTAGCGACTGCTTAACAGCTCTGGACCATGTCTGCTAGTGCTTGAAGTGAGACAAAAAAGGTGTGAAGGCGGGTCTCTAAAAGGTGCATGACCACAGAAGCATAGCTATGAATCTATTCTAAGACGTGTGGCCTATGTAATTAATTAGTTTAAACAATGTAAATTAAAATTTAATTCTTCACAAAGTGGGGCATTTGACTATTATTTGCTCTGTGAGTTTTTCATTACTGCATCCAGATCCATAGCACAACATGCCTAAAACATGGCAGACCTATTGGCTTTACCAATTATTGTTACCTTGCATGAAATAAATGAGTGAAACAAATTTGTCTTGAATAATTAGAATGGAAAATATGTCAATTCTGAAAATATGAGACAGTGAATTAAATATAACTGAGGGCTTTGGAAGAAGTAGTGGTCTTTTGAATGTCTCAATTAGTTCACTTCTCCCCTCCAAATACCTATGCTCTACAGTCGCTGACTCTTTTAGACACTTGCATCCTTTTTCTTTATTATCTTTCTGAAATTCTCTATTTGCATATCTCTCTTTTCATCTTCCCTCTCCAGTACTGTTTTTTCACTCTCTCCTGAACATATTTCATTTGAGCTCCTCCACTTTGCCACCCGCCATTCACACAACACTCCCACTCACCTGTGAAAACTGCATTTTCATTTCCTTTGGGACTGGCAATGTTTCCACAGCTGTGTTCCTTCTTCACAAAGTTCCCCACAGTTATGGTTAGCACCGATGTGACCTACGCTCTGTAGGGAGGTCACAGATTGCATGTTCATAAAGTCTGAAAATATTTACAACCCATTTACAGGCAATGTTGGAAACTCACTCTGCCTTGGACCTCAGCACCAGAGTCCTCAACCAGAGTCCTCCATCATAAACACCCACAACCTGAACTCAGCTACACATCTAGAGGCGACTCAGCTCCCAGTATGCACTACACAGGAATTCTAGATCACCTGGAAAATCAAATGATCTTGGGGAATCTAAGATGAAGTATTATAAGCAAAATATAAGCAGAAAATGAATTGGTGATTTGGACTGCATTAAGGATTTACATGTATTTTTGATAAAGACATCTGCATCTTTCCCCCTGAAGTTATGGGCATGAATATAGGGCACTGTAGGGACGAGTTACAAAGTCGGCTTAAATATGCCCAGTTCAAGCAATGCTACCTGTACTTCACAGGCTAAGAAGCCTTGCCAGTTGTGATATGATGGTAACTAACTGCACCCAACTGTCACCTCTAGGCTAAGACCCGATTGAGAGATTATTCGGGATGTTCTACCCCAATATCCCCCTATTGAAGATATGCCATTGATCTTTGCATAATAATTTTGAGTTCCATATGCACAGTTGTCTTTATATTCTGGCATTGTTTGGTAACAATTTGATATGAGTTTGGTTGACTACTTATAATAATGTTTATTTTGGGTGTTTGCAGGTGCTCCAATGAAATGTCAAAGGTGGTCATTACAACATTGGCGGTAAAAGACGCTTACCACCGTGCAGAAGCCCGCCAACACACCGCCGCGGCCGTGGAATTCCGCCACGGTCATTTTGACCCACAGCTTGGAGTCCGCCAAAATTTAGGCACCCACACAAGTCATTCACACCAAAGGTCAGTGATAAACTGGTGAAAACAAAACCTCCACTGTCACGCCAACAGGATTATGCCCACACTATCACGACCCATGAATCCACGCGGCGGTCTATCAACCGTGGTATTCCATTGGCGGTACACACGGCCACGCTCAAAATACACACACATTTACAAAACACAGCCACATTGGACAATTCCAAATACACACACCTGATACACATACACACACCACTCCCACACATTCAATACAATATAAAACACACACCCACATCACCCACAAACCCCTACAACAACAATTGCGACTGAAGGCCCGAGAGAGACACCACAATCTACAAACAAGCATCCACAGGCACTCTACACCATCACCCACATAACATCCACGCACCTCACACAACACACCACTAACTATCATCCCACACATCACAACACACACCAACCCACACATCATCCACACCACCCCATGGCACGGCAAAGACACCCCAGGTTTTCTGAGGAGGAGCTCAGGGTCATGATGGAGGAAATCATCCGGGTAGAGCCAAAGCTATTCGGATCACAGGTGCAGCACACCTCCATAGCTAGGAAGATGGAGCTATGGCGAAGAATAGTAGACAGGGTCAACGCAGTGGGACAGCACCCAAGACATAGGGATGACATCAGGAAGAGGTGGAATGACCTACGGGGGAAGGTGTATTCCGTGGTCTCAAGACACCACATTGCGGTACAGAGGACTGGCGGCAGACCCCCACCTCCTCCCCCACAACTAACAACATGGGAGGAGCAAGTCTTGGCTATTCTGCATCCTGAGGGCCTCGCAGGAGTAGCTGGAGGAAGAGACTCTGGCCAGTCAAATCTTTAATACTATATCCCCCACCCTACCTGCATGCCAGAACATAAGCCCACCCTCGCCCTCACCCCCATCACTCCTACTCCTCACACATGTCCCAATATCACAAACCACCCATCCCAACACAAGCCCTGCATACAACAACAAAGCATGGACACCCATCACCAAAGCATGGCCACTGCACATACCCATACACCACCCTAAACCATCATCACACAAGGTCCCACACAGGAATGCAAACACTGGGGTACACAGTCACCCACCCATTGCACACCATGGCACACACAGATGCAATAATCATGCTTTTACACCCCTACAGGACCCCTACCCAACGTCACCGGAGAGGAGGGTCCAGACATGTCCACTCCACCCACATAAGACGCCCACAGTGATGACAGCAGCTCTGTCCAACTGGATCTAGACGACCAGCCCGGCTCAACTGGGACCTCGGGACAGTCGGTTCCCCTAACAGTCACAGGCCACCACAGAGCTTCCCCCTCTGGAAACACCGGCACAGCACCCACCCAGCGGGCCCATCAATCTGTCCCCAGGACACGTCAATCAGCAGTGTGTCCACCACTACAGGGAACCCAGGCTAACCCACCACCCCAACAACAATAGGGACCTGGGGGCTGTGGCAGTGGGCACACGGTTCAGGGGACAGAGGCCCAGGGAAATAGGGGAACTGGGAGGGCTGATGTGCGACAAGGGGAGGACAGGCCTAGGGAACCCACTCTCCACGAGGCCCTCTCCAACATCATGGGAGCCTACCACCATTCCCAAGAGACGATGGCAACGGTACTGGCCAAGTTTCAGCAGACCCAGCGGCTGCAGGAGGAACAGTATTTGGGGTTCAGGGAGGAACTCAAAGCCATCAATTCCACGCTGGGCACCATCGTAGGGGTGCTGAAGGAAGCCCTCAACACCAGGAGGGACACTGTGGCACAACAAGGGGCCCCTGACACAAGCCTGGACGATGAACTGCCCACCACCTCCGCCGGTGCTAGTGGACAGGAGGCACCGCCACAGGACCACCACACCAGTACCCCACCCCCTGCAGATGTAGAACCACCCCACAAACGGTCCCTGAGATCCAGGACAAAGACAGAGAATGATGCCAAGACCCCTGCCAAGAAATGAGACCACCCTGATTGTCATCCTTTTGTCCCACCTTGTCACCCTGTCCATCCTCAAACTGCCCCAGCTTCACTTCCTATGCCCCTTTGGACAATGCACCTGTGAGACTAATAGACTGGACTCTGCCATGGACATTCCTCCACCATCACCGCTCGCCATTTTACAACCCCATCCAATATTGAGCATTTAAATGAACACCCATAGAGCACAAAACAATCTGGAGTCTGTCTGTGATTTTGAATTAGTGTATTAGCAATTACAGTGACACAATGCTCTTTCAAATGTAATGTCAACATACCTATGTCACACAGCTCTAGTCAGAGCAAAGCAGATGTCACACAGTGGGACCCACATCTGTGAAATCGTAAGGGAAAGTGAAAACTCGGTGACCATATACTGGGTGAAAAGGACAGGCAGTAGAGATATAGGGGGTCATTCTGACCTCGGCGGTAAAAGGCGCTTACCGCCGGTCAGAAGACTGCCATAACACCGCCGCGGGCGCGGGAAACCGCCACGGTCATTCTGACCCGCAACAGGCAAACCGCCAAAAACCCAACATCCACAAAATTCCGCCACACCAACGGCCAGCGAAAAACTGGCGATGACCAAACCTCCACCGTCACGCCAACAGAAATATGCCCATTTCATTCTGACCCACGAATCCACACGGCGGTCTTTCAACCACGGTATTCCATTGGCGGTACACACCGCCGCGGTCAAAATACACACACAGCTCCAAAACACTGCCACATTGGACATTTTGAAATACACACACCTGATACACATACAAACACCACTCCCACACACCCAACACAATATAAAACACACACCCACATCACCCACAAACCCCTACGACCACCATTAATTGACTAAGGCTAGAGAGAGACACCACCAGCTAGTACAGAGCATTCCCAGGCACATAACACCATCACTCACACAACATCCACGCACAAAACACCACACACAACCACACTCACCACACTCATCACCACAAACACCACCCCACACCTCATCCACACCACCCCATGGCACCCCAAAGACACCCCAGGTTTTCAGACGCTGAACTCAGGGTCATGGTGGAGGAAATAGTTCGGGTAGAGCCCCAGCTCTTCGGGACACAGGTGCAGAACACCAACATTGCCAGGAAGATGGAGCTATGGCAAAGAATAGTGGACAGGGTCAACGCTGTGGGTCAGCATCCACGAAATCGGGACGACATCAGGAAGCGGTGGAACGACCTACGGGGGAAGGTGCATTCCATGGTATCCAGACACAACATCGCGGTGCAGAAGACTGGCGGCGGACCCCCACCTCAACCCCCAGAATTTACAACATGGGAGGAACAGGTCTTGGCGATCCTGCATCCTGAGGGCCTCGCAGGAGTAGGCGGAGGAATGGACTCTGGTAAGTCTAATCTCAACTACTTCATCCCCCCCCACCCACAGGCATGCCAAATCATACCCCCACCCTCCCCCCCACCCCCATCACACATCCTCCTTGCTAATGTCTCACCATCACAACCCACCCATCCCAACACCAAGCCCTGCATGCGACCACAAACCATGGACACCCATCACCTAAGCATGCCCACTGCACATACCCATCCCCCCCAAACCACTGTCACAACAGCCCCCACAAGGGAATGCCAGCACTGGGGTACACGGGCACCCACCCATTGCACGCTATGGCACACACAGAAGCAATAACCATACTCTTATACCCCTGCAGGACCCGAACGCCACGACACCGCCCAGGAGGGTCCAGAAATGTCCATTCCACCCCCAGAAGAGGCCCACAGTGATGACAACAGCTCTGTCTCCCTAGACCCAGATGACCAGCCCGGCCTATCGGGGACCTCGGGACAGTCGGTTCCCCTCAGACAGCCACAGCAGACCTACCCCCCTCTGGGAACACCAGCACAGCACCCACCCAGCGGGCCCATGCCTCTGTCTCCAGGACACGTCAAGCAGCGGTGTGTCCACCACTACAGGGCACCCAGGTTAACCCACCACCCCAACAACAACAGGGACCTGGGCACAGTAGTAGTGGGCACACGGTTCAGGGGACAGAGGCCCAGGGAAACAGGGGAACTGGGAGGGCTACTGTGCGACAGGGTGGGGACAGGCCCAGGGAACCCACTCTCCACGAGGCCCTATCCTCCATCATGGGAGCATACCACCACTCCCAGGAGACGATGGCGTTGGTCCTGGCCAGGTTCCAGGAGATCCAGGTACTGCAGGAGGAACAGTTTATGGGGTTCAGGGAAGAACTTAGAAACATCAGTTCCGCAATGGGCACCATCGTTGTGGCTCTCAATCAGATTGTCAGCACATTGCGGGACCATGTGGCACCACAAAGGGCCCCTGTCACTAGCATGGACCAAGAACAGGCTACCACCTCCGCCGGCGCTAGTGGACAAGAGGCCCCGACACAAGAACAACAGGCCACCAGAACCCCACCCCCTGCAGAAGGAGAACCACCCCGCAAGCGGGGCCTGAGATCTAGGAAGAAGACAGAGTAAGATGCCAAGACCCCCGCCAGGAAAGGATACCCCCTGATTGTCATCCCACTGTCCCACATTGTCACCCTGTCCAACCTTAAACTGCCCCTGCTCCACCTTCCACAGGCATATGGACAATGCACCTGTGAGACAGAAAATCTGGACTCTGCCATGGACATTCCTCCACCATCACCCATCACCGAATTGCAACCATTACCCAAAATTGAGCACTTTAATAAACACACTTATTGCACAAAAATAATCTGGAGTCTGCCTGTATTTTTGAACAAATGTATTACACAGAACCGTGCCAAAATGTCCAGTTACATTGTGATGACAACATACCACTGTCACACAGCTGTAGTCCATGGGGAAACAAAGCAGAGGTCACGGAGTGGGGCCCACATCTCTGAAATTGGAAGGGAAAGTCACAACTCAGTTAACATACACTGGGGGGAAACTCAGACAGTAGAGAGGCAGGAGACTTTAAGTAAATGTAAAATTCCGTTGTTGATTCTTACCTGTATGTCATTGAAAATACTGCTGTATTACTGTGTCCCTGTTGTCTGTGTCGTCCTCTTTGTCTTCCTCCTCTTCACTCTCCGCAGGCTCCACAGCTGCCACAACACCACCATCTGGACCATCCTCCTCCAGGAAAGGCACCTGGTGTCGCAAAGCCAGGTTGTGAAGCATACAGCAGGCCACGATGATATGGCACACCTTCTTTGGTGAGTACATTAGGGATCAACCTGTCATATGGAGGCACCTAAACCTGGCCTTCAGGAGTCTGAAGGTCCGCTCGATCACCCTCCTAGTACGCCCATGGGCCTCATTGTACCGTTCCTCTGCCCTTGTCCTGGGATTCCTCACTGGGGTCAGTAGCCATGACAGGTTGGGGTAACCAGCCAAACAGACCACCTGGACATTCATGGAATGATAACTTTTTCTGTTCCTGTACACCTGTTCACTCGTGCTGGGGGGGACCAAAGCAACATGTGTCCCATCAATTGCACCAATGATGTTGGGAATATGTCCAAGCGCATAGAAATCACCCTTCACTGTAGCCAAATCGCCCACCTCAGGGAAAACAATGTAGCTCCGCATGTATTTCAGCAGGGCAGACAACACTCTGGACAACATCTTGGAAAACATAGGCTGAGACATCCCTGATGAAATGGCCAGTGTTGTTTGAAATGACCCACTTTCCAAAAAATGGAGTACTGACAGAACCTGCACTAAAGGGGGGATCCCTGTGGGTTGGCGGATGGGTGACATCAGGTCTGGCTCCAGCTGGGCACACAGTTCCTGTATAGTGGCTCTGTCAAGCCTGTATGTCAGTATGACATGTCTTTCTTCCATTGTCGACAGGTCCACCAGCGGTCTGTACACAGGAAGATTCCTCCATCTCCTCGCAAGTCCCAGCGGACGGTGCCTAGGAAGGACAACATGGAGCACAGAGTCAATCAACACACAGGTACATTCCCACAGCTTGCACAGTACACGATTCTCAATGCATTGAATGGCTTGTATGAGTGTTGATGCAAGGCCTAGGTATGTGTGACGCAATAGAAATTAAGATATGGGGGCACTTGAAATGGCGGCTGCCTGACCTGTGAAGTGCGACAGTGGGATGTGAGGTGAATGCGCTGGCGTGGCACACCGTGGCGGTAGGCTGTCGAAAACCGCGGCGCAAAGGCGCATTGGTTAACATTGAACCCTATGGGTTTCAGGAGCCAATGACGATGTGCGCCGGCGGTCGCGGTACGCACCGCCGCGGGCGTGACCGCCATTTTCTATCTGCTTAATTACTCGATACCTGATCATCCACAGGAGAGGACCTATACTGCAAGTGCTGCTGTGACCTCGGTCTGGAAGAGACAATGGCTGCTGCGACTGGGGAAAGGGCCCCTGCCTTCACTTCTGAAGAATTGGAGAAACTCGTGGATGGGGTCCTCCCCCAGTATGCGCTACTCTACGGTCCTCCAGACCAACAGGTAAGTACACTGGGACCATGATTTGTGGCCAATGCCTGGGTTGAGTGGGGTGAATGAAAGATGGTGGGGAGGGGAGCGATTGAGGCATGCATCAAACGACAGATGAGAGCATGTGCCACATGGCAAGGGTGGGGATGGGGGGCCACTCACATCAAGCATGCAGAAGGTGATGATTTTTTATTTTCTCCCCCTGTGCATGTCACATAGGTCAGCGCCCATCAGAAAATCGACATTTGGCGTGCCATTGCCAAGGACGTCCGGAACCTGGGGGTCCACAACAGACGGGGCACCCACTGCCAAAAGAGGTGGGAGGACATCCGCCGCGGGAGCAGGAAGACCGCGGAGGCTCTGCTGGGGATGGCCTCCCAACGTAGGAGGGGTGCCAGTCGTCAATTGACCCCCCTGATGTCCCGGATCCTGGCGGTGGCCTACCCCGATTTGGATAGGCGCGTGAGGACATCACAGCAGACACAAGGGGGTGAGTACAAGCACATTCTGTTGATTTAGCGCACATTGGAGGTGTCTGGGTGGGGGAGGAGGGCTGTGGGTATCCCTAGGCCAGGGCGATTTCTGTAGGCTAGGCCCCTCCGTTAGGCATGGCCCTGTGCCCCACCCCCCACCTCTGTAGGTTGCCTAGTACAGATATTCATGGCCCTGTGTCACCTATGTGTGGAGTTGTCATCCATAGGCTTGTAGGCCATGTCCCACGGATTGAGTAGTGTACCCCAAGTGCGCGGCGTAGTGCAGGGGGCTTCTGTGTCTGTCCTCTCAGCCAACGGTGTCGCCAATGCATGCACTCAACATGTCTTTGTTTCTCCACCCCCCCCTTTTTTGGTGGTCTTCCTGTTCATGTGTGCATTAGCATCATCAGGCGGAGGAGAAGTGGCATCGGAGCACGAGGGAGCTGCATCTCACATGGCCATGGAGGGCCATGCAACTGACTCGGATTTCACCAGTGAGACGGAGGGCGAGGGGAGCTCCACAGCGGGGACACGTGGTGACACCAGCGACACAGACACGTCCTCGGAAGGGAGCTCCCTTGTGGTGGTGGCAACATCCGTGCCCACCGCAACAACAGGTACAGCCGCCACCCAGCGCACCAGCTCCGCCCTCCCAGCAGCCCCTCAGCGTTCGCCCCGTGCCCGCTCACCCAGGAAGGTAGGCATCTCCTTCGCCCCAGGCACCTCAGCCCCTGCCCCAGTTACCCCTGCTGCCCTCAGTGAGGAGGTCATTGACCTCCTGAGGACGCTCATTGTTGGGCAGTCTACCCTTTTGAATGTCATCCAGGGTGTAGAAAGGGAGGTGCACCGGAGTAATGCATATCTGGAGGGCATTCATTCTGGTCAGGCTGCCCATCAGCGATCATTCAACGCTCTGGCCTCAGCACTGACGGCAGCCATTGTCCCTGTCTCCTGCCTCCCTCCTCCAACTTCCTCAACCCAGTCCCACTCCCCTGTAACTCTGCCTAGCCCAGACACACCTACAGACCAGCCTGCACACACCTCAACACCCAAGGGAAGCTCATCCAGACATAAGCACCACACATCACACAAGCATTCACCCAAGCAACATGCACATGCAGACATGCCAACAGCCACTGCCTCCTCTGTTTCCCTCTCCTCCTCGTCTCCCTCCTCCCTCCCTGTGACGTCTCCACTCACACTTGCATGTACAACATCTTCAGCCACTACGTCCATCACCAGCACACCCACCAGAACACTCCGCACACGTGCAGTCACCACCCCCACTACCATTTACACGTCCCCTGTGTTCTCTCCCAGTGTGTCCGTCACCCCCTCTTCCAAACCACACAAACGCAGGCAGCCACCCACCCAACAGCCATCCACCTCACGACAGCCTTCAGCACAAGCACCTGCACCCAAAGACACCAGTCTTCACTCTCCTACAACCACATCCTCTTCCTCTGCTCCCATACCCACTACAACTACCCGTCCTTGTCTTTCTAAATTGATTTTCCTTTCCAACCTTGACCTCTTTCCAACAACTGACCCACCCCCTCCATCTCATAAGACTCCAATCAGCACCTCAGCCACCACAAAACTGTGGACCTACAAAGACAATAGTCCAAGGATTTTGGAGTCCACCACCTTCAAGGCCAGCTACTTCGGCTAGGAGTAAAGAGACGGCCAGCCCACCCCCTGAAAAAAAAGCCAAGAAAGCCAGTGCCCGGTGCGAGAGGCCAAAGACAGAAGGCTCCAAAAGCACTACCCTGGAACCGTCAGGAAGTGGGGTGCCACCTGGCACACCGCCAAAGGGCACCGTCGTCTCAAGAACCGCTGAACAGGGCCCTTCAAGTCAAGCACCACTGAACAGGGCCCTTCAAGTCAAGCACCGCTGAACAGGGCCCTTCAAGTCAAGAGCCGCTGAACAGGGCCCTTCAAGTCAAGAACCGCTGAACAGGGCACCGCCGTCTCAAGAACCGCTGAACAGGGCCCTTCAAGTCAAGCACCGCTGAACAGGGCCCTTCAAGTCAAGAACCGCTGAACAGGGCACCGCCGTCTCAAGAACCGCTGAACAGGGCCCTTCATCTCAAGTACCGCTCCGCTGGGCCCTTCATCTCAAGCACCGCTCCGCTGGGCCCTTCAACTCAAGCACCGCTCCCCTGGGCCCTTCAACTCAAGCACCGCTCCGCTGGGCACCGCCGTCTCTGCACCGCTCCGCTGGGCCCTTCATCTCAAGCACCGCTCCGCTGGGCACCGCCGTCTCTGCACAGCTCCGCTGGGCCCTTCATCTCAAGCACCGCTCCGCTGGGCCCTTCATCTCAAGCACCGCTCCGCTGGGCCCTTCATCTCAAGCACCGCTCCGCTGGGTCCTTCATCTCAAGCACTGCTCTTCCGGGCCCTTCAACTCAAGCACCGCTCCGCTGGGCCCTCCAACTCAAGCACCGCTCCGCTGGGCCCTCCAACTCAAGCACCGCTCCGCTGGGCACCGACATCTCTGCACCGCTCCGCTGGGCCCTTCATCTCAAGCACCGCTCCGCTGGGCCCTTCAACTCAAGCACTGCTCCGCTGGGCACCGCCGTCTCTGCACCGCTCCGCTGGGCACCGCCGTCCCTGCACCGCTCCGCTGGGCCCTTCATCTCAAGCACCGCTCCGCTGGGCCCTTCATCTCAAGCACCGCTCCGCTTGGCCCTTTATCTCAAGCGCCCCTCCGCTGGGCCCTTCATCTCAAGCACCGCTCCACTGGGCCCTTCATCTCAAGCACCACTCCGCTGGGCCCTTCAACTCAAGCACCGCTCCGCTGGGCACCGCCGTCTCTGCACTGCCCCGCTTGGCCCTTCATCTCAAGCACCGCTCCGCTGGTCCCTTCAACTCAAGCACCGCTCCACTGGGCACCGCCGTCTCTGCACCGCTCCGCTGGGCCCTTCATCTCAAGCACCGCTCCACTGGGCCCTTCAACTCAAGCACCGCTCCGCTGGGCCCTTCAACTCAAGCACCGCTCCGCTGGGCACTGCCGTCTCTGCACCGCTCCGCTGGTCCCTTCATCTCAAGCACCGCTCCTCTGGGCCCTTCAACTCAAGCACCGCTCCGCTGGGCACCGCCGTCTCTGCACCGCACCGTTGGGCACCGCTGTCTCAAGCACCGCTGGCCCATTGGCAGAAGGGGCAGGCCCGCATCTGTGTCAGGCAGGGCTGCACAAAGCACTCTGGGCACCATGCCTCCTCCAGAACCAGTGGCGTCTGTAATCCACTTGTGAGACTGTGGCTTTGCACTCCCCAGGATGGCACAGTGGGCAATCCACCCACTGTAGAGACTTGTGAGACTGTGGCTTTGCACTCCCCAGGATGGCACAGTGGGCAATCCACCCACTGTAGAGACTTGTGAGACTTTGGCTTTGCACTCCCCGTGATTGAACAGTGGCCATGGAGGCCCCTCGTGGATCTGGCGTCGTGGACTCATCTGGCTGAGGTGCCCCCCCTTCCTTTCCCCCTGAGGTGCCTGTCGTTTTGCTATCTGATGCCCCTGCAGAGTTCTCTCCATTGGAGTCGGGTATCCTGTGTGGGCTTTGCCCATGTGTTTAGGCCCATTGGCCCACGAACAATGGCTGATACCCAATTTGGAAAGGACAATTTACATATGTATATATAGTTATAGATGTTTGATATGTTTTTTTACTTAGCCGTACAATATACTTCAAATTTCATGATCATTTTATTTTGTCTTTGCATTCTTCCGGGGGGTTTGGGGGTGTCACTCTGAGTTGTTGCTCTGCATTGATGTGTATGTAGTTGTGGGTGAGGGTGGGTGTGTCGCGTATGTGTGTCCCCGTAATTTTTTGCCTCCCCCCTCCCCTGTGTCGTAGGTGCAGTACTCACCGTTGTCTTCTGCGCCGGCGTTCGTGCTCCTGGTAGAGGAGCAGGAAGACAATAGCTGGTAGGATGTGTAGTTCGGGTTCCATGCTGTCCAGATTCCTCGTGGAGTGTGTAGAGGTGAGCGTTTTCCGTTCGTAATGGCTGTTTCCGCCGTGTTTTTATTGGCGGGGCTACCGCCCTGGAAAAGGTGGCGGATTGGTGGGTTGTGATAGGGTGGGCGGTACATTGTCTCCCGCCTGTCTGTTGGCGGTGACCGCCACGCTGTTTGTTTGTCCCACAGTGGCGGTCGGAGTGTTAAAGTGGCGGTCTCTGTTGGCGGTTTCCGCCAGGGTCAGAATTCCATTTTTTTTACCGCCTGCCTGTTGGCGGGTTGGCCGCCGCTTTAACACCGACCGCCAGGGTTGGACTGACCCCCATAATGCCACTTCCACTACCCCTGGCATTTTGGGGAATGGACGTCGGTAAGGTAGCTCTTTATTTTCCGACAGCACTGGTCAGGAACAGAAAGAGGAAAACCTTGTCCACTTTTTCTCAGCTGTACTATCTGCAAACAAAGCACTAACTTGGGTTAATTGAATGAACGTTGCAACAGGCATGTGCATAAAACACGCTGTGCTACTCCAGAAAAGCCCATCATGATATGGCCTTTTCTTACAAAGGTGACTTATGAAGAGGCCTGTGTGCCAGAGCCTATTTATCTGGAAAGTAACCTGGAATTCACTGGGCTCTGTCAGTTTTCATAACTAGGGCGGTAGACTTTCATCACTGCATGTTTTTTTGTGAACATTAGGTCCAGATGGAAGAGTCTTAAGGAAGCATTGCCATTTACAAGTTCCTGGGTCAGGTATGTGTGGTTTACTCAACTTGTCCCACTGGAGTTGCTGTACTCCTGCATCACTTGTAGGGGATAGGTTTGTGGGGTTGGTTGCCTTTTATGTAGAAGCCCATGGACTCTCTTGTTGACAGGGCTGCAAGATGGACTGTGCCTTCTCTTCTGTAGTCCATAGGTGGAGGTGATGGGAGTTGTGATTTGTGTCCAAGTTGACATGCTTCTACATCCCTGGGTGCTTCTCCATTAAGTTCAAATGCTTTTAAATTTTGCATATGTTTGCAAAGCTTTGGTATCAAATGGTATTTGTTACAGTGTTTTTGTGTCCAGTCTTTGGACTTGGCATATCCTCCAATGCTAAGGAATAGGACACAAAGTGGCACAAGAAGGTAATGGCCTGAATACTCACCCTATGGGGGTCATTACAACCCTGGCGGACGGTGTTAAAGCGGCGGTAAGAACGCCAACAGGCTGGCAGTCTTTTTTTGAGGATTATGACCATGGCAGTTACCGCCATGGTCATCCGCCGCTTCTCCGTTCCGCCCGCCAGGGTGGAGACGACCGCTGGGCTGGAGACCTGGGTCTCCAGCCTGGCAGTCGTGACCATACTGCCACCGGTATTTTGACCCGGCTTACCGCCGTGGATTTCCAGCGGTAGGAACCGCCATGAAATCCATGGCGGTAAGCACTATCAGTGCCAGGGAATTCCTTCACTGGCACTGATAGGGGTCTCCACCACCCCCCACCCCCACCCCGACTCCCTCCCCTACAACCCCCACCACTCCTGCCACCCCCCAAAGGTGGCAGGACGCCCCTCCCCACCCCGACCCACGGCATTACCTTACACATACACACCCGACATGCACGCAGACACCACCAACACACATACACGCACACACACCGACATACATGCCAACATCCACACACACAGTCAGACACGCACACCCACATTCAAACATACAGGCACACATCCATACAGACATACCTACAGACATACACGCACTCATTCCCAAAACACGCAACACCCCCGCAAGCATACACGCACTCACACAACCCCTCTACATACCCCACGCACACCCCCATGCACCCACACAACACACAGCACCCCCCCACCCCCCTCCCCTAATGGACGATCGACTTACCTGTTCCATCGATCCTCTGGGAGGGGA